>NC_086230.1:20030000-20680000 GCF_036321145.2 Pelmatolapia mariae
GTGAGAAGAAGGATTTTAAATTCAATTTTGGATTCACCTAGTGTTCAAATAGTGACAAAGTTGCTGCAAAATTATATAGATTTTGGGCAAACTTGCGTATATATAGAAACATAACCAGAATACAACCATTGAGCTGAGTCAAGTCTATTGCAAACAGGCATGTCACAGACTGACTCAGATAAATTGCAATGTATTGGCAATCTGTCTGCTTTTATAGGTTAGAGAGCAGTTACTTGCAAACCTTTGCCAATCTGTCTGAGAGTGATTGCAACCAGTCTGGAGATTGGTTGCCTCCCATCACGTGACTTGTGCAATAATCTTGTGATCAAAAGCGGTGACCCACAGATTAAAGGTGTTGCATATTCAGCCTCTGGGCAACAACAGCAACTTTTTTAATGATACAATCACCAAGCAACCACCAATTTCTTCTAGTTGGAATGAGGTTGTCACACTATTTTTACTCTAGTGTGACTGAGTCATAAAGCACATGACAAACGAGGGCGTCGACGGTGAGAGCTCAACGGCGTCAACTCCACAGAGCCAGCCCGAGGTGGTGTATCTGAAAATCCTTACTGGTGACAGAACTCATCAATACTACACTCTATCTACTTTCTTTGCGTAGCACAATGATAAAAACCTGAAAAAAGGCATAAAGTCTTTACACTTAAGAAACTGTAAACAGCTGATTCTTAGTATGTGTTAAATTTACAGTAATAAGGATGAACCGATTATTGCTTTTCTTCAATTAACTGCTGGACTCAACCCAAGTACAAATGTAGCTTTGCAGCTTTGGGTTTTAAGTTAAGAATATTTTAAATGAGCCGCAGCTGATGGTACGCAGAGGAAAACAGACTAAAAACCCAATCTGCAAGGGCCCCACGTGTCTTCTGCAGAACTCCATCAAACATTGCAGAGATCCAGGCCTCTTCTTGACACCCCACTGCTGCTCCCTGACATCCTGCAGGGCCCTCAGGTTCTCCACCATCACACAGGCAGCGTACAAACACTAACTGCCTGCCTGCCGGAGCCTCCTCAGACTTGACATCAAAAGCCATGACCTATCAATTTCCCCAGAGCCATTTCTCTATATCCACCTATCACACAGGTGAACCAGGTGAGCCCCTTCCAAAGGGTTAAAATACAAACAGGGAAGATTTAGCTTAATAACAGGTGGGCACAATTAAGCCGTAATTTGTTCCTGTGTTTTTTTTGAAGGCCACTTCTCAGTGTGTGGGCTGCGGGGAAGAAGACAGCAGCTGTAAAACTACTCCCACGATCAAAATCGCAAATCCTGAACACAGCAGGAAGCTGCGGGCGCCGTCCTGCAGCAGCCAGATGAATGGCTCTACGATCTTAAAACCCACCTCGCTGTGTGCGCCTGTTGTTGCCTCAGTTGAGCGCCAGCGTGCCGCAACCCCACAGACCACACGCTGCAACACACACTCACGCACTCCCTTGCCAAGTTTAAATGGCTGGTTTCACAGTGTGTAAATAGAGAGGATCTGCAGCCAAAATCATGAGGTACGCTGCAAAGCCAAAGTCTATCTCTAATGCTCTGATTCTTACCACATGGGCATCACTTGATCGAAAGCGCGGTAAAATGGCTCATCGACTAACAAAAACCTGCAGAGCGAAAGCAGGGGAAGCGGAGATGATGCAGGTGTACATTTGACAGCCTGACAAAGTCGGTCTTGCAAAATGGGAATGTTTGACAGTGAGCTACAGTGTGTCAGTGCGGTCAGGCAGGCTTCACTGTAGCAGAGCTTTGTGGCCCTCTTGTTGGCCCATTGTCCATTGAGGGGAGTACTGCAGCAGTAGGCATTGTACTGCTGAATGTCATGTGTGTCAGCTGGATTACGATACACCCGTTCTCGCTAAGCCTTTTACAGCATGTCCAAGCGGGCAAAGACGAATCTCCACATTCTCTAATATTAAAAATAAAAAGTAAAAAAAATAAAAAAAAGTGCACACAATCTCACCACAATGCATTAAATAGCTGAGCATTTCACTCAAAACAAAAACTCAGAACCTTATCATGGTGCAGAGACTCCCAAAAAAGTAAGAAAAATGTTTGGAAAGGATGCAAAATTGACATTTTAGCCAAGCATGGCTAAAAGCATGTGCTAAGAGGTTTTAGCAGAGCAAAGAGAATATGTCAACATAAGAGGAAGAAAAGATGGAAAAAGAAATGAAAAGTGAGTCCCCATCAAGAGGGCGACCTGGTTTAATAGATAATCACAGAGAGGCTGAGACCACCTGCTGTTAAGTGAGTTAATAATGACAGAAAAGAAGAACTTTCTGCTGAGAGAAACTCCACTGACACGCTGGAGAATTGATTCAGAAAGAATATCCAGTCCGCCGCCACTCTCCCTCGTCGTCTTTCACTGGCGACGTTCCACACTTTTCTGGCCACTCTCCAAATTTGTCCTGGCACTTCATCCAGCCCGTCCACACGCTCTTTCTCACACACAAACACACACACAGCTCCTGTCTTGCTCTCTCATTCCCTTTCAGACATCTCACCATCGCCGCTACTACGGCTGCTTCTTGCTCTCTTTGTGGTCACACGTGCTTTCCCTCCTCGCGCATTTCTCGGTCATTACACCCGCCACTTTCCAGTCTTCCCTCCTGCTTAACTTGTGGCCTGGCAAAGTCTCTGCGTGTGTGTCACTTTGTGAGGAGCGACAATCGCACAGTGGACCTCGTTGACTAACTTGCTGCTGTTCATTCTCTACTTTAGTCTGTCACCTTGCATTGGGCCTGTGTGTACAGCTGTGTAGGCACTCATTTGTTCAGACAATAAGCAGCAAACTGTTGATGTTTTTACTCCCTGTGTCCAGCCATCTATCCATCTATCTATCTTCACAGCAAAAAGTGCCATAAGGGGAAAAGGAGACATTAAATTTGTGAGGCTGCTGACAGCTACCTCTGTTTGGTGTCACAGCACCATATGTCTGTCTGTGTGGCTATGCTGACGTCTCCCAACGCTGGAGGCCCGGCTGCCTGAACCCAGCACAATGGCTGCTTTATACCCAGGTGCCATGCATGCATGCATGTGTGCATTCGTGCATGCAGTACGCAAGCAATTAGTCACATCCTGCAGTTCCGTAAGCGGTGAGCCAGTGGGACTGAATACCACCGACTTATAGACCTGAAACAACAGGAGTGAGCATTTTAACCTGGAGGGGTCTTGGCCAGTTTAAAGTGTGATTTTGTGCAGTGTATGATTAACAGAGGGTGGTCCCTCTGGAATCTGATTGGCCTGCTCTGCCTGAGTCAGCCGGTGACAGGTATCATGGATTAACCCCAGGTTACCAGAACCCTAAATCAAACAACCAGGAGGATAGAAACTACAGTGTGTAGCTGCTTTGTGTTGCTTTAAGTGTATCTTATATGCAGGAGGGGTGGAGGAGCCTTTACATGACTCTGTTAATGGCTCCAGGCTACTTAGAGTTACCTTGCAAGTATTTATTTACATAGTTTCATTGCACAGTAATAAAGTAAGAACGAACAGAGCTTGCAATACTGTAAACGCGTTTCTACTCAACTCCCTGTGCCAACTCCCAAATAACCCCGCCAAAGCCTGCCCTGCCATTCAAAAGTTTCTAAACCCACCCGTGTGCTGAACGATGAGCAGGCTCCTGTTGGAGAAATGCATCCGTGCCAACACATTCTTGCAACAAAAGCTCAGCCCTTCTCGTGAGTCAATAAACGAATCAGTGTCTCGTGGCCATGCATGGCTGACCATGACAGGACCTGTTGGGCCACAGTGGCACCAGCCCACAGCTGACAAAGGCACAGGAAAAACACAAGCCTCACAGCCTCTCATACCGACACTGATGCGCTGACTCTCATCCACGCTTCGAGCCCTATAATCTGTTTGAGTGTCGATCATCACCCTCCTCAGTGTAGACATTAAACTGCTCTTGAAAGCAGCAACATTAGTGAGGGGCTTTCTGCACATTTAGAAGCCAACTTCTTGTTAGTGTCACAAAATAGTGTTTGTGGCATGTCTTTGGTGTCAAACCAACTCCGTTTAGAGTCCTAGATTACTGAAATTGAAGGCAAACAGGTCCAAATGTATTATTATTGTAGCATTGGTATTGTTATTATTGTTGTTATTATCATCATCAAACTGAGGAGGCAGAGGCGCATGTCTTCTGATTAGGGAAATGGCAACAAATCACGGGAATGAAACGATTGAATGAATCATACCTTGGTTGTCCTCGTCCATGACTGCAGCCAATAAACCAAGATCTCCCCCCAAAAAATCGATCGCAGAAACTTCCGCCGTGCGAGCCCACGTCTAATTTACGGCAAACGCGCGTCCTATTTTCTAGGACGCATTTGGCATACAGGTTGTCTCACGGGCAGGGTTTTCTTTTAGGAAATGTTGTTGCCATTCACGCCTCTCCGAATCCCCCCGGGCCTCCGCCAGTCCGCTGGTCACTGAGCGGTGTGTCCGTGATGCAGCGGCGGCGGCAGCTGCTCGTCTTTTAGCCCACACCGCCGGCCGAGCGTGTTATCGCTATCCCTCCAAATACGCCTTCACTCCAGTAGTATCAGGAGAGCCTTTCACACGGCTGGGTCAAGTTGGTCGGCTCGCGAATGCAAGCACCGGAAGTACTGTTATTTCGACTTCAAAATAAACGAATCATGCTCGAGCACAGGAGAGACACGGGGTAAATCAAGGAGTGAGTTTTATTTTTGGAACTCACAACCGGAAGTAGTTCTCGTATAATTGCGTAGACGGAAAGATCCAAGGTGTTAATGGCATCCCGGCTCCGCTGCACAAGCTTGTGCTGCGAGTCAGCATTCATCGCCGAGCAGCACTCACGTGACTACAGAGCGCACCGGTTACCAGATATACAGACACTTTTTTTTTTTTTAATTAAGTTATGCGGAAAATATGCGGATCATCTGGAAAAAATGGGAATTTGTGGTGCTTTTTTGTTATTTTCATTTTAGGCATATAAATTATTGCTGGAAATTTACTGGTACTACAGTTTTAAGTTACTTTTATTCCACGATTATAATCTGGGTTTGTAGTAAATATTATTCTGCACAGAAGAAAATGGGAAATAGCTGTAGCATGTATGTAAGCATACATGGAAATACAGTATACAAGGCAAACACATACAAGCAGACAAACAGTTTGTACAGTTCTAAAGAGCTTGGAAGTTCATGTTTGGTATGACCACCTTTATTTTCCAGTACTGCCTGAAACTTCTTAGGCTGTTTAGACACTCTCCAGGTGAAATGCTGCCCCAAACCATAACAGAGTCTCCACCAGTGTTGGTCAAGTTACTTGAAAAAAGTAATCAGTAACTAATTACTGATTACTTCCCCAAAAAAGTAATCCCGTTACTTTACTGATTACTTATTTTCAAAAGTAATTAATTACTTAGTTACTTAGTTACTTTTTAAAAACACGATTTACAACCTGAATAGGTGATAAAGTGATAGATCTTTCAGCCCAATTCTACTTTTTCTGCATAATCCATCATACAAAATGTAATCAAATGGAAAAGTCTCTTTTTAAAACTTGTTTTATTAGTTTTAATCTTTTAACTTTATGCATCAAGCAAAAATCTAATTATATGCAACATTCTCTGACTGGAAGAAATTTCTTTAACATTTAAACCTATTTTCTGCACATTCCAGCACATAAAATAAAATATTTTTTGTGTTTACACTCACTCTTTCAAATAGATGCAAGTAAAACACAGCAGAAAATAAATAAAATCAAAGACTCAGCTGTCCTGTTGCTCTATTTTCACCTGTAAAGCAGGAGTGGGGTAGGCGGAGGTTTGCCCTGGTGCAGGTGTGCCGCAGCGGTCAGTTGAAGAATCCGCGAGTTTCTCTGTGAATTTCCCATTACGTCGTAGCGCACTCGGTGCTTGCTTGGAAGTTTAGGGGGGGTTTCACTGTAAAAAGAAGTTTTCTTCCCACGCACAATGGACGCTAATGTTTTTGTCACTTTTTATGGAATCAAACTCAAAGTAAGGTCAGTACTTCAACGCTTTAAACGCTGCACGCTCATACTCTCTCCCGCACTCGTTATATTATCCATTGTTGATCTGCACACAGCTGTTGTCACGAACGTGGCACTCACTTACGTCACTGTCATGAGACATTCTCGCAAAAAAATCACGGTTTTAGTAACGTAGTAACGCAGCGGTCCTACGGGAAAGTAACGGTAATCTAATTAATTTTTGCAATAGTAATCCCTTACTTTACTTGTTACTCGAAAAAAGTAATCGGATTACAGTAACGTGTTACAAGTAACGCGTTACTGCCCATCTCTGGTCTCCACTGTGTTTTACACTCACTGTTCCACCTCTCCCCTGACCTCCTCTGTACAAATTGACAATGATTTGAACCTAAAAGTCATCAATCCATAAGACATACCTCAGTCTTTTCCCCTTGTTTCCCCTCCTTAAGAATGGCTTCTTGACAGCCAACCTTCCTCTCAGACCATTTCTGATGAGGCTTCAGTGAACCGTAGATGGACCAGCTGAAGATCCAGATGCATCTCTCAAAAATATGATTTTCATCCGTCAGACTGTGTTATCTTTGGCATTATTTTGCAAATTCAACTAGGAAGTGGGAACAAATAATGAGTGAACAGGCTGTTTGTGCCTAAAGATACAATTGAAAATTGTTTCTCTGCTGAGATTTTATGTGTAGACACAACACTGGTTCATGATTCAAAGGTCAGTGTGAAGTGGCTTAAAATATATAAATAAAAATCCTCTACCCTGTAAGGACTGGACTGAAAATGACATCTAAAAGATCTTCAGGAAGCGCTCAAGACCAGAAGAAAATCTGTCTCGCTGGAAGCAAAACATTTAAAATATTTACATTTAATTTAAATATTTAGTGTATTTTTAAATACTATTTACACATTGGAAAAAAAATCTTACTACTTTATTGTATTTTCTTAATTTTATGTAATTGCATTTACTTTAAATTGTGACCAAGATTGAAACTATTCCATGATCTATTTTTTAATCATCTAAGGGCCGTGAAATGAAAATGGTCAGGTACTGGACTGAAAATGAGTGAAAAAGCAGCCCATGCCCAAGGAACCACTTTTTAAAAATTCCAAAAAAGGGGGGTAAAAAGTGTCGATCCAATCATTACACAGACAGAAAATCGTCAAGCAATAATAGAAAAGCTCATGGAGAGTGCTGCTGTGTGCCAGAAATGCCCACCTTTCCAATGTGCCCAAAATTGGGATTCATCTATTTATCCAGTGAGCTCTGCGGCCTCACAAAACATTTAGAGACAGCATTTTGTTCTCTCTGAGCAGTTCAGATTATTTTCACTTTTGGATGAGAGCATAAGCAAGAAGAGCCATCAGGTTAGGAAACAGGGGGGTGAAGAATACAGAAAGAGATATATTGGCAGACTCTGTTTCTACAACACACGTGGTTTCAATTATAGCATTCCTGCCTCCACAGAGAAGGAGGGGGTCCCGCTTCCTGTGTGCATTACTCCAGTGGTCAAGCACGAACAGATGTTTTAATGTATTCATTCATTTGTTTATTCATAGGTGTCTCTTTTAGACAAATGTTTCCGTCTCGGTGATCCGTCCTAAACAAAGTGCCATTTTCCAGCCATAACACAGTCAATTTTCCTAATGCTGCTTCATGTCGCCATGAGGTTAAAGGCCCAAATTCCCTCCTGTTTCATATGGAATGAGGCTCAGTTTGACTAATAATCATTACCACAAACGCATACAAAACATCATCATTGTTGTGACTCTGCAGCTCTGTGTCTTTGCTCTTCTTTTTCACTCTAATGGTGCTTTTCCATCTTCCAACAAAGTAATGGTTAAAAAGTCCTGAGCAGACATTGAGAAACTCAAAAAAGAGTCCTTTTCTGCTCATCAGCAGGGCCAGCAGATTACACAACCTGCTGAAGCCCTTCAATCCAGCACAGTCCAGTTTAGTGCAGTGAGATGTGGGGTAGACAGGACATTTGGGTACAGGCATCCAGACAGTGTTTGTTTTCTCTGCACTCTGACACAAAGTGTTTTAATGACCTAACCATGTGTTTTAAAGCTTAACTCCTGGACGTGTGTGCCAGTTTCAGCTTTTGCAGTAAAAAAAGAAAGTGAAAAACTTTATTTGGATTGGATTTTTTTTTTTTGGAACATTTTTGTCTGGTGGTGATTGAGAAATAGCAAACAGGAAATAGGGAATGTTTAGTAAGGGGGAATCTGGGTGAAGCCCCTCCAATGATCAAACCAGAAAGAGTCTTTATTATTCAGCTCCAATTGCTATGAAGTGTTTGCATATGTGGTAGACTGATGTGAAATAGCACGCACAAAACAAACACACACACACACACACACACACACACACACACACACACACACACATACATGCACAAAAAGGCTCTGATTTGAATACTCTCTGCGCTACAACTGGAAAATGGGTCATATACATAATGTTGGTGATAGCTTAGGGAATATGGTTTGACAAATATAGTTTTACTGTCCATTTATGTCATCACTGGACCCGTCAAGCAGAGCATCCTCATTGAAAGTCAGAGTAGTTGCATTAAAAGCATTTAGATTCTTGAGTCTGTCTCTCTGGCACACAAACTCCCTCAGTACGCTCTATTCTACATAAATGTCAGGTTAATGTGTTTATGAGTCATTAGAGGAAACGCGGTGTGTCCCAGATAGCTTCAGTAAAGAGCCAACTGAACACCCAGACTCAGAATTTATTTACTTGTTTTATTCAATAATTAAAATGTGTTCAGGTTAAGTCACTTTTGGGTATGATATATAAAGAGAAGCCATAAAGTATCCCCCCACCCAAATAAAAAAAAACACAAAAAACATGATGCCTTGAAGTGAGCATGTGTGGAGTTGTGTCTCGTGCTGCAAAGGGTGCATGCCCCCAGGGAGGACCACGTCTGGTAGATTAGGCCAACCATCATGGGAAACGTCTGTGGTACTCCTGACCGACTTCACGTGACCTGATTGAGCAGTCAGACCACTTTATATGCTCCAGTCACCACGGCGATGCCTAGAAGGCATTCACCTCCTCCCTTAAAAACTCCTGACCCCGCCATATGTAATTACATAAATAAGCAACCCCCTTCACATCCCTAACCTTGCTCAGTCTCCATCTCCCCCAAACCCCAATCCTTCACAGTGCAATCAAGTGGAATCACTTTACACGGCAAACCCAACCCCCTGAAAATTTCTGGATCCATCATTTCACCCACCATTTCCAGGGATTTCACTTCCCTTCTGTGAGTAATCTGAGTAATATTTTGATATATGGGAGTTGCGCTACGTTTTAGTCCATACCCAAATATTTCTGCAAGCACCACGAGATCTGCCATCAAATATCCATCCATCCATTTTCTTCCACCTATCCATTTCAGGGACATGGGGGCACTGGAACCTGTCCCTGCTATAATAGGACAAGAGGTGAGGTACACCCTGGATAGGTTACCATCTCTCTCAGAGCTGACACAGAGAGACAGACGACCACTTTCTCATTTCTATGGTCAATTTAGCTTCATCTAGCATTGCATGTTTTGAGACAGTGCGAGGAACCCTGGAAGAACCAACCCAGAAGCAAGGAGAAGATATAAACTGCACACAAAAGACCCCAGCTGGACGGTGGATTAGAACCAAGTGAGTCTCCACAGCTGTCTGCAAAACACAGTGGAGGGTCTTGTTTGATGTTGCATTTCAGCCAGTGGTGTTGGGGATCTTGTCAAAACTGTTGGAAATATGAACACAGAAAAGTACCATCAGCCTTTAACTCACAGTGGAAAACTATCAGTCATGGATTGGCCTCCCTAGAGCTTGAACCTTAACATTACAGGAGCGTTTTGGGATCATCTTGACAGAGAATCCAGCACACATAGAAGAGATTTACATCTCCTTAACCTCCTAGGACCTGGCGTCCACATATGTGGACATCACATTTTGGGTTATTTAGACCAAATACTCAATTTTGCTCTACAAGGGCCTGATATCCACTTACGAGGACATTATACTGCTACTGTTCTATCAAAATTTGAAACTAATATCCTCATTTGTGGCTCTCATTTTTCTTAGAAACAAAATCAGGTAAAAAAAAAAAATCTGGTAATTCTTTGTTTTTACATTCATCGGGCCCCAATATGCCCAAATATCAAAGAGAAATTAAAAATGCATGCTGTGGAAGAGTTCGGGTCTTAGGAGGTTAAAGAATCCTGGAGAACTGCATGTTTCCACATATGTTTACATGTTTCAATAAATCACTGAACTCATTTTTCATGTTTCAAGCACATAAAGAAAACAAGAGAAACATTTAGAAACTTTTAGAAAGTACAATAGCTTGGGGGTGTTAAAGGCGAGCCTAACACAGCAGTGCCTTAGATCTACATTCTTTTGATTGGTCAGCAGGGAGCCTTACCTGTGGTTGGAAAAAGATTTCTGGTCCTAAATGAGCAAACGTTCCCTTGTTCTAACCTTCATAAAACACTTTTCTGATGAGTTTATGAACACGGTTAGAAAGATTATGTATATTTTTGATTTTTTGGTCAGTCTTAGTGATAAAAAGGATCTACACTAATTAGCTAGTGATTAGTGATTGACTGGTCATACAGTTGTATAGTTAAGTCCATCCATTACTTATCACACCTGCTTTCAATACATGAAGAAATGATGTGTCACAGTGGTGAAACGCTCATCTCCAGGCTTCGTATTGGACTTTAGAGCAATGGGGGATGTCACGGTAGTAATACCCATTTTCTATTCTGTCTGTTGTTAAAAGTCCAAATTTAGAGCATAAAAAAACATGTTTACTACCTAAAAAAACTGTTGATCTCTAATTTCTAATTTAGGTAATTCCCACCCTCATGTGAATTTTATCTGATTTAGTCTTATGAAGTTTAAAACTTGCATTATTAGTGGCATTATTCTTGTTGTTACTGCTATTGTCTGACAAATAGCATAGCTTGCTGTAAGGTAAATGTATTAAGAGACTTACTGAGGAGTACTATGTGTTCTGGTATCTAGTATCAGTGAGTGACAGTGACAATTTTATTCGTATCCTTATTTTGATGGATTTTGTCCTTACGGGAGGTTATTATTCTACTGATGAATGGAAGTTCCTGATCCATCTTCCTCTGTGTGTTTATATCCAAAATGCTGGACCAAACCTAAACCAGGGGGATATGACGGGGGTTTGCATGTCCTTCCTGTTGTGTAGGGTGACAAGGTTGACCGTGGTGTGATGTGGCGTGTGTGACAGAGGTCACAGGAAGCAGAGGGCAGCAGGATTTCCTCCTTTCATGCTCTTTGGTTTAATATCCAGCCCTGCATCTCGGCCACTTCTTTCCTGCCACCATCTGATTGAAGGGCAAAGTTGAGTTGATATTCTGGATCCAAGGACACATATGAGTAGAGTCTTTATTTGGGCTCACAAAGACGGCAGTGTGTTTCAGAGAACTTGAACATAAAGCTGTAAGTGAGTCCCTACATCTAAAGCAAAAATCCTCCAAGACCTGTTGCAGTTAAATACCCAGTGGCAAAGGTTACTTCACTTAAGATTTTAGCGATGAGCGTATCGTTCAAAACACGCTGAAGAAAGCCCAGCTCTTCTGTTAATCAAGAAGCAATTTAAGTGATTATAAATAAGAGATTATTGATGCAGGATACAGCACACAAGCCTGTTGAAGAGTGCAACATGGGGGTGCAACATCAAAGATAAAAGGATCGCAGATAAAAGCATGACGATCCCAGCAAGGATTCACAGCTAAACTGTGATCCTTTAATACCACTATATGAAAATAAGCTTTTGAGTCCAATACAGCTGACAGTTTACCCCAAAAATATTACTGTGTCCTTCTATTAAACAAAATAATGCAAATCATTGGTAAAATCTCTAGTTTTTTGTTGCATTCCTGCATGAACCTGTTTTTTTCCTAAAAACAAAAACAAAACAAAGAAATTATATAAATTAAGACAAATACGTTGAATAAAACAAACACTGACAGATTTTTGCAGCTGTGCACAACATGAAACTGTCCTATTTCAATAAATTAATGCAAAAGACAGAAAAAAAACTGATGCAGAAAAATGTCACAATCACACCTGCCAAAAATAGGCATGCATTTGAACGCTCGTTTGCTTGCATTACCCGGTTAGTCCTGCGATGTGACTACAGCAAATACACCGCCCAACCTCCTCCGCTGCTTCCCCCTGCACCTCTCCTCCCCCCTTCATTCAGTTTTCAGGTCAGCTCGGAGCTCATCTCAGCACTTGATCTCATCGTTTTTAACGCTTTGCATATGTCTCCCCTCCCTGGTCAACAGCGTTTAAAATTGTAAAAGAAACTCAGAAATAACCGGGAAGAGGATATTTTACACAGTAATGCTCTCCGGTGCCAAAATACTAAGCATAAATCACAATTTAGTGTTTAATGCATCTGAGCTAAAATCATGTGGATTATTGTTTGACTACACATGGAGGTGTGCATTAATGCGTGTCATATAAAATATTCACGGCTCTCAGCCAAGCTATTGGAAAGTCCATCACATGTTAAGCAAAGTAAGATTGTGACACTCTGTGAGTCACGCTGTAGGCTCGGTTTGGAAAGTGCAGGTCTGTCAGCAGCTGATTTCCGACAAGACTTAACATTTAGTTGCTACAGTTTGGGTCCCATTTCCTGTTTGGTTGCAAAACACAAAGTTTGGCAATCGGCATAAACAGTTTGACACATAAACAGTTTGGATTTTCAAATGAGGTGTATCAGAGCTATGAGCTAGAGGTTCAAATATGTAGTGTGGGTAGTTGCACTGGGATTGGTTCTTTATACGGGGGATTTTCATAAGGACAAAACAAAGTAGATTTGTTGAGCACAGGAAATTGTGGAGGGTTTTTAGGACTTATAGTATGTGACTTCCAGACAGACTGTTTACAAGTAACTGACTGACCAACAACAGCAAGCAAAAGACTTTGAACAGCTATCTTCTGTGTACTGAAACAAATTCTACCAGGAATAAAGATGCGCTTGACAGCAAAACTGTGAAACACTTCTTTTACGGTGTTATTTTAGTTGCTGACAGTAGCTTCTTACCTGCCGCCCACCCACAAGAGGAGTATCAATCTTCTCATTTAGCTTGTGGAAAGACAATTACAAAATACTCTCACCGACCACTTTATTAGGTACAGTTCAACTGTTTGTTGACACTAATATCTACTCTGGAGCAACTCAATGCATTTAGGCATGTAGACATGAACGAGATGATCAGCTGAAGCTCAAAATGGGAATCAGAATGGAAAAGAAAGGTGATTTAAGTGACTTTGAATGTAGTATGGTTGTTGGTGCCAGATGGTTGGTGCCAGATGGGCTGCTGATCTACTGGGATTTTCCACACAACCATCACTAGAGTTTATAGCGAATGGTCTGAAAAAGGGAAAATATCAGTGAGCAGCAGTGAAAATGTGTTGTTGATGCCCGAGGTCAGAAGATAACAGTTAGACTGCTTTGAGCTGAAAGGAAAGCAACCACACATCAAAACCGAGGTATGCAGAAGAGCATCTCAGCTACTGCAGCAGAAGACCACACCAGGTGCTACTCCTGTCAGCTAAGAACAGAAAAATTAGGCTACAGTTCACACAAGATCATTAGAATTGGACAACAGAAGATTGGAATAAACTTGCCCGGTCTGGTGAGTCTTGATTTCTGCTGCAACTTTTAGATATAAAGTCAGAAGTTGGCATAAAGAACATGAAACCATGGATCCATCCCTATATGGTGACAATGTACCCATTTTCTGATAGTTAATACCAGCTACAAGCTCAGCTAATCTCAAACTTTATTTCTTGAACATACTGTACTCAGATGACCACCACAGTACCCAGATCTCAATCCAGTAGAGGATCTTTGGGATGTGGTGGAAGAGAAGAAAGCCTTCCTCCATGAAGAAAGAAAAAAGTGAGAAAGAAATGAACACACCTTCTGGCTGAAACAAACAAACATACAATTAAGCAAAACATAGTGCTTAGTAATATGCATCTTTCAAAGTGGGTTATGAGGTCAAACACAACAGTCTGGCAAGTCTTGGAGAAGAAGATTTTAGGAGGTTCGGGATATTTTGTTTAATAGTGTTTGTGCAGAATAATAGATTCTTCTGATTAATGCTTTGAGCAAAAAGGACAACGGAAAAAATGATCTTGACTTGGACATAGAGACTCCAATCTTATAAAATCATAGTTAAACCAAGGTTGAAGTAACCTCAGTTCTGAATTCAAGTCAAGAAATCTCAAGTTCCCACACCAATAAATTCTTAAAATTAATGAGTAAGTGTAAAGACGTGAGCTGTACATTAAAATACTGCATTGCAGCTGTAATTGAACCTCTGCCATTTGCAGTGTTATCACTCTTTAACATTCAGTCAAACAACACATGCGAGCTGCTGCACATGCCAAAGGCTAAAACTCTGTAATCCTTATACCACTACCCCCTCTTTTTTAAGGGTACAAATGGTAAAATCAGGGTAAAGATAACCCGACTTATCCACCATCTATAGATCTCTCCCTCTCTCTGCCAGTTCTCTATGATAACCCTATTAAAATATTTCCTCTGGCAAATCCCTGAAAAATAAATCCTCTTTTTTTTTTTCTTTTTTTTTTAGAAAAGGGGCGCAGGAGGGATGGTTTGTCTGTCACATGGAGAAATACAGTTGCCTTGGCAACCCCTTATGGTTTTACACTGCAGCCTGGCATTGCAGAGCGACTGGCTAGGATAAGTTTACTGGGAACATTTTGCGCTGAAGGAGGGTGTCAGCAGTTTGGAAACTGACTTGAAGGAAGTGCACACTGAAGGGACGTGTCAAATGGATCTGGTGGCTAAGATTGATCCACTGCAAAGACCCACTCCCTCTTCAAACACAGAGATTGGTCACACAGGATTTTTTAAATTAATTTAGATCAGAGAACGAGGGAACGGATACATCGCACAAGGGAAACTAAACATTTCCTTCACAGGTGCACTAAATCTGAATAACAGATTTTTATAAAAGATCACAGTGTGGGACTAAATAATCGTGAGCTATATTTATAGTTTCATTAGCCTATATCAGCCTGTGTCAGCTTCAAAGAGACTGACAGCTCTCAGTGGCCGTTTCCAACAGATAGGAAAGGAAATTCAGTAAGCTGCTTCCCCCCTGTGGACAGCTGGCACCACAACACAACACAATCATCACATTTACCCAGTAGAGGAAGCAGGTGTCAAGTATCCAAACAGGATGGTGGCTTCATGTATGAAAGATGGAAAATGACAAAATTCAAGGAACCTTTTAACTTCTTGCATGGATTTACGGTGAGATTAAAATGCTATAAAGAGAACAGCTTGATGCATTCTCAATCATCCAGGAAAGTAAATCTCCAAAAGTTGATTCTGTTCATCTGGACGTAGCATTTTGTGGGAGAAACATTTCGTCACTCATCCAAGTGACTTCATCAGTCTGAAGAAGTCACTTCACTTCACTTCAGTCACTTCACTTCAGTCTGAGACTGAAGTGACGAAAGATATAAAGAGAACAGTTATTAAGCCCTAAATCATCGTTTGCTTTCTTGCCCACATGAAAAGCAAACAGCTGTCTGATCACAGCTTTTTATGATGCTTTACAGCAGGGGTGTCAGATTAATTTGATATCCTCTTTATTTCCTCTTAAGTGGGCTGAACCAGTAAAGCTATATGGTGTATAAACTATAAACCAGTCATCTCCAACTGAACCTTTATGTTCAGTGCAAAGAAGTTTAACTTTAAAAACTGTCCAATGGCGGAGATTTCCTTTAAAATTCACATTTTGACCATCCAGTTAAAGTGAACAGACGATCAAATTTAACATGTCTCGAATGTTCCACGTGATAAAGAACAGCTGATGTAGTAAATCATGGAAACCTGTCAGCACAGCTCGGGCTTACATTCTAAGAAATAAAGGATTTATCCTAAAAACAGAAACTATCAGTGAATTTACAGCAAATTTTCTCTTTATTACTGTGTAAAAAATTTTACTATAGAATTAATTATTGATACTGTTATTCATTTGAAAACTAACAATTAAAAAAACAATTTTCTTTCTTACTTACCTTTGATATATGATGGATCATCAGTTTACCAATACAGGACACTTTATTAGTTACACCTTTCTGGTTCTGTCTGGTCTATATTGGCATGATAGCGTCACACGGCTGCTGTAGATTTGTCAGCTACACATCCACGATGACACTCTCAATCTTCATCATTTTAAACTCAATTCATTGCCACTGTTTCAAAAGAATTGCATAAAATTTTGATCATCAAAACACTTTTTCCTTCATTGTATTTTAAGATTTTCATGTTCTTTTTTAAAATTGTCCACGTAACCAGAAACATAGCAACAGAAAATAAGTGGTTTTGCCACACATGTCGCTGCTTCTATGTGGTTCAATAACATGCTATAGAAGATGATCTGTTTCTAAAGCACAGTTGAATAAACCCAAACGAGACAACTGTTGCTTTTTACTCATAGAAATGGCTCAGAGTCGTGGTGTAATTTGTTTATTTCTCACAGAGTTCATTCATTCTCAGCATTTGCTCTGTAACTTCAAACCCCACTCACACACATTTCACAGAAATAAAAACTTAAAACAGTAATAAATAATTTTGAATGTAACACCTTTCACTAGCATCGATTTGCTGATCCCAATGGTAAGCAGAAACACAATAGAAACAGTGACCACCTGAGCATGATAGTGAGAGTGAGAACCATTACTGCACTTACTGACTTCTCCTACAACAAACCTGCTGATATCTGATGTATATCTGTCATCCAGTTCAACCCAGCCACAAATGACTAGTCCAGATCATAGAGGACAAAAGAAACATTGTGTGTCATGCAGGGAAAAGAACCCCTTCAAATAAAAATGAGATGTTTACTTTATACCTCACACTGAATGTCTATACATGTATGGCGCTTGACAAATTCATTAGATGGCCCAAAACCCAATTTTTTTTTTTAGAAATTTTTAAGAAATTGTTTAAAACTAAAAAATGTTGTTATTTGTAAGGCAAATAACAAACTGAAACTACTAAATAGTCCTTATTCACCAATAATAACCAAACAAACAGAAAAACTTAATAATTTGTACGGCCTCCGTTGGCCTCGATAACGGCTTGCATTCTTACTGGCATTGTTTTTATGTATGTTTCCGCAGTCTCCTTTGTTACCGAGTTCCACATAGTTTCCAGCTGTTCCCAGAGACTTGCTGTGGATGAAACTTTTGTGCGATCTATCTTCAAATCCACCAAATCCCAAATTTGTTCAATAGGATTCAAGTCTGGACTCTGATTTGTCCAGTCCATCAGTTCCAGTACTCCAGATTCCTTCTCCTTGGTCAAATATGCACAGCTATGAAGTATGTTTGGGGTCACTGCGTTGTTGGTATATGAACCCACGACCAATCAGTTTTGGTCCAGAAGGGATTCCATGATCCACCAAGATGTTGTGGTAGATCTTTATGTTCACGATACTGTCAATTTTCACTAATTTGCCCACGCCGTTTCCAGAAATGGAACCCCAAACCATAATGGAACCTCCACCGTGCTCTACTGTGGGTGCAGTGCATCCGTCCAAAGTACCTTATTCCAGTCATCTACAGTCCAGTGTTTGCGCTCCCTGGGTAATCTGAGACGTTTCTGGATGTTTGTGGGCCTCAATAACTGCTTCTTAGCAGCGACTCTCCCCTTTAAGCCCCGTTCATTCAGTCGTCTGCTTATGGTCATTCTGGAGACCTTTTCAGACTCTGATCTAGAAGCATTTAGCTCTGCTTGAAGACCAGCAGTGGTCTTCCTTCTGTCACTGGTACTTAAAATCTTGAGGTGCCGGACATCTGCATCAGTCAGCTTTTGTTTTCTGCCTCTTCCTTGGCGCATTCTGTAAGTACCGGTCTCTGCAACTGACTCCAAAGCATACTTGACCACACTGTGAGAACATTTTATGTCTTGTCCTATTCGTCTGAAAGACCATCCAGCATCGTGAAGCACTTTAATGCGAACTCTGTCCTTTTCGGTGAGTTCTCGATTTTTGACCATTTTGAGTCTTCAAACCGAATTCATGTTTTTACACCCAGATTTGAAACGCACACTGGACATAACGACTCAAACTGAATATTCTGTTTAGTAATGCAAGTAAATAACTGTAATTTGGCACCTTCTATTAAATAAAAATGCTTTGATGTTTTTTCTTTGATGAAACAGAAAAATTGAAGGGCATAAATTTGAAAATTCATGGATAACAATAATTATGTTTTAGCATTAAAATATCATTTTAATTATAGAGCGTGTGCATACGGGTGGATTAACCATAACAGAAACATAAAAAAGGACTTGGGTAATTACTAATACTGTTAATTTAGGTCAGCTGTACATGTAAGACATAAAGAGAAACTATAAGCTTTCACAGCAACAATCATTCATGCTACAGTCCTCGATATCAGAGAGAAAAGGCGGAGTAAATATCTTCATGAACCTGGCGAGCTTCTCCTGAATCGGCGACTGCTGGGCTCTTTCCCCGCTCCATCTGCTCCATCTATCGCCGCTCACCCTGTCTCATATCTGCAGACATCACCGCTTCCCTTCACCTGCAAAGGCGCCGGGCCGTGTAACTGGCACCGGGCGGCAAAAACGAACAGCCACGTTATTGTGTTGGACTGAAGTGTCTTGAAGTGTCTTCTTTCTTCACATCGCTTTGTGGTCAGCCGGTGTTTTCTGATGGCTGGAATGTGGCAGTGCTCACTATCCATTGTTAAGTGTTAATGCAGCCATTGAAGACTCAGTGGATTTCGATGTGAACCTATAAAGATATGAGAACTCTGTTAGGTAGTGCTAAATAAAAAAAAAAATGGAAGTAGGGATAGGATTTTTGACCATGTTAGATATTTGGTGATTTAAAAAACAGTTTTTATCCCTCTCTTTTTTTTTTAATAGACTTCCCTAACATTTCCAAAATTTGTCTTGAGTAGTTACTTATATACTTGTTTATGCTCTGCCTGACTCTATTCATATCAGCAGTTTCTTGCTCCAAACACCGTGTTGCTGACAGTGAAGTTGCAGAGTGCCCTCTGGTGGACAAGCAATGCAAAGTGTGTTTATCCAATCTCTTAGTTTTTTCATCTTCATTTATTATTTTGATATCTACTTTTGAACTGCAGTTGTGTGAAAAATAAAGTTTTCACAGGACTTTATCCCCTTCAGTGAGAAACTAGGTCACCCTTATCGCTTCCACAGGATATAAGTGTGTAAGTAGCAGCTAGGAGCTGACAATCAGCTGCCCTTGATTAACTGATCATCAGCAAGTTTGACCACCGCATGAAAGCACAGCTTAGATTTGCCAAAGACTTCTGGAACAATGTTGTTTGGACAGACGAGACCAAAGTAAAAACCAACCACAGGATATTAGCACAAACACCTCACACCTGCTGTCAAGCAAGGTGGTGGAGGGATGATGATTTGGGCTTGTTTTGCAGCCACAGGACCTGGACGCCTTTAAGTTACTGAGTCTGTTATGAACTCCTCTCTATAAGTGTTCTTGAGTCAAATATGACAGCTGAAGCTTGGCCAAAATTGGGTCAAGCAATAGGACCCAAAAAGGGCAGCAAATTAGAAGCAATATTCGTTTTAATCTGGAGACAGATGAAATCTCAAGTCCCCGACCAGGATATCTGCTGCCTGCTTCAGATTTCTCAGTTACTGGTCAGCCAAGATGTGTGTATCTTGGCGATAATTTAAAATAAATAAAATAAAGAACAAATAAATATATTTTTTTTACAGTTTCTCAATGTATCACTAACAAAAGGCAGTTGTTTCGTTTGCAGTGTTCTTATATTTCATAATATTAACACATTTGGCAGAGTTACCCAAAAATAATCAACATAATCCATTAATTAGCTAATAGATCTTCATTGAAAGTTTAAGGCACTAAAAATGGAAGCCAATAAAATGCTGGTAATAATGAATCGGCACCTCCTTAATTGAGAAAAGTGAGCATTAAACACTCGATAAATGGAAATTTTTCCTTGTATTAGGCTGCTTTAGTTTTAAGTACCTGTAACCCTTAAGCTTTAAATGTTGTTAAAATTGATCTTTTATCCGTCCATTAAGGATAAATCTTTTACAACGTGTCGCTCATTCAGGCAAAAACAAAGGCAGTAATGAATCCAACATGAGGGGCCTTTGCAATCAGCAGCTGTCTCTGTGCCGTTTAGAGGGTTGATGACCGATTACAGCGGCTGAATGATTACCTGTAATCTCACATTAAACATCATCGAGGCGACGAGGTAGACATAGGGGAATCTGATTCGCAGCCGCCATGCGAGATCAAAAAATATCAACAAAGTCCTCGTCAAGCCTTTCGAAAATACTCCGTACGTCCGACCAGCAGAGCCCGAAAACCGGAGCACTAAATATGACAGACCCGCCATACAGCCCAGTCCGTCCGCTCGTTTCCAGGGTTAGTTTGTCATCTGGTAAGGCGAGGCGATGGCAAAGGTGTCACACTTCATATTTATATCGCTCGTCGACACCGAGCCCCATTTTTTTTCCTTTTTTACATCGATTGTGTTGGCAAATCTGCTCCACCCCGATAGCTGTTTACCGGGGACTCATTACGGTGTGACACACGGAAGTAAGAAGCAATAAAGGGCAACTAGAACCCCGAGCCTAAACTCTCAGGAATATAGTTTTTCGTTTTTTTCAAAAAAACAAACAAAAAAACCCCAAAAACAAATCACAGCTTAAGTACACATAAAGTGTCATAACTTCACATTCATATTTATCCAGACAGTAGGTAAAAAAAAAATACAAGACAACATACAAATACTGTAGTTGCAATGGTTTGTTTTACATTAATACATTAATATACACAAAGCTTACATTTATAAGATTGAAATTGATTGCAAGTGTGGAAATGATCTTTTAGGTCTAATTTTTGTTTATGTGAAATTAAGTGAAATGGTCGGACAAAATCATTTAGTTTTTAATTATTTGTATTTGTCCAAAGGCAATAAGTATAGTGCCGGTGAGGAAGGAAACCTGACTTTGAAACGAAACGTCTTTCATCTGAAGAATAATAACACATATATTACTAAGTAAAAATTGAAGTAAAACAAGCAAACAAAAGTGACAAAGTGTATGTGAGAAACAAGCCAAATAAATAAACAAATGTGCCACAATCTGAAACAAGGGCTGGCATTTGTATACTGCCTTTTTTTTCTGTAGTCTAACACTGAGAGCACTTTCTTATTGTGGCTCAAAAATGAGAGTTCCACACTGAATTGATCAGGGCCCAGGTTAACAATATCTGCCTCCAGTGATATCGACCAACAGGGTACAAATGGAAATCATCCTACTGCTGACCGAAGACAAAGGAAGAAGACAGACAGGAGGTATTTTAGGAGCCAGTGAGAGAGAAGAAAATGTGGAGGTGAGAGTAGGGAGTGTAAAAGTTCCTGCTCTAATAACAAAAATCTTAGTGAATTACAAACAAAAGCAAAAACAAAGAAGCAATTTCTGTTTACTGAGAGATCAGTGGGTCTTGTCTACTACATCCAAATACGATTTTGTCATGATAAAATAAAGTTGGGGTAATCATGACATAAGAATGATCTTTGGGGTATGGACAGATGCCTGGTATGCTTTGTAACACAGAAAAACATGAAGCTGGAGCAGAGAAACCTTTAAAATCCTCTTTTAAAGCTTAGCCTGAAAGACATAATTGAGGGTAAAAATTCCAAAACGCCATAGTCCATAGAAATTACAGGGATCGTGTAGCTGACGTCAGTTCCTCATTTAGTGTCATTCCATAAATAGTCCCTCCACTTTTATTGTATTATTTGTTTTCACAAACTAAATTAAACATTAAACTTTAAATCTGTTATATTATAATACATTTCATTCAATCCTCTGAAATTCGGCTGCCTCCGGTTGATTTTTAGGACGAAAGTCTGTGTGGGCGTATGGACCAGTGCACCGGATGTGCCATCTACTGGTGGTGTTGTAGACTAACTTTTTTTTTTTTTTAACTCAGGGGTGGTGGCTGCTGTTTTGCTTCATAGCTTCCAGATCAGCCTACGAAAGCATGGGAATGTAGGAAGGGAAATTCACGAGTAAACTCGCGTTAAACTGCTCGATAAAGTTAGTGTAAGTTCCCCCTAAGTTGTTTCGCGTCCCAGGAGCTCGGTTGTAGCAGCACAGGTCGGCGTAAAGAGACGCTCGTTGGGACTTTTCACCAGCGAGCAATCCCGGACAAAGGAAAAGAGACTCGAGCTAACGTTAGCTGACTCCCAGGCTAACTTAGCATTCCTCTAGCCGCGGCGCAATGCAGGCCATAAAGTGTGTTGTGGTCGGAGACGGGTAAGTTCACCAAACCCAGCCGGGTATTAGTTTATATTAAAAACCTGTTTATTTTTTTACCTTTTAAAAATGTAATTGTAGCTAAAAGGCTGTCATCCGAGTAGCTGACGTTAAAACCCTTTGCAACAGATTTCCGAGCGGGTAAAGTTAGCTGCTAATCTTTTACTACCTGTTAATTTTGCCGACATGGGTACTCGCATTTGACTATTACATTTTATTGATTTATTTAGACTGCAGTTTTCATACATTAGGTTGGTGGTATGAGTAAGTATTGGTAATACAGGCTGGCCAGTGTGCAAGTGGTTGACTAATCTTTCACTCTTAGGTGAGTCAGACATCACAGGGCAGGTCGTACATCCACAGCTTAAATTCAAGTTTCGCTATTATTACTTAGGAATTTAGCTTTGGTGTGTGTCTGTGTGCCCATCATCTCGCTGCTGTATTTCAGCAAGTCACTGTTAAAGCTACAAACACAGCCCTTTTTCAGCTTCCCAAAATTTAGGGGCTTCCTCAGCAGCAGGGGATTAACACACAAGCTAAGACAGTGACATTAAGATGTGCTAACAATATGTGGGAGGTAAATGCACTCATAACCGCTTGCTCTGGGTGTGGTAGATACTGCAGCAACGAGACTCATTCAGAGCCCGTGGCTGTGTTGATTCTCTTTATTTTGCTTTGAGTGTAAGGGGAACTGTGCAGTAGACATGAGGGTAGCATGCTGAAGGGAACCAAGAAAGTTTCATATTTGGCAAATGTGCCTCTACCACTGCTCTCATGTGCTTTATCTTGCAAAAAGAAGAACTTAGAAAATCACACAATTCCATTTTCCCAGAGTATTACACCAGGGATTTTTTGTTGTTGTAAGCAGTGCCATTTACTGATCTTAACACCATTTGTAGAAATGAAATTGTAATGATTGTTGCTTATGTCAGTGTTTGTAAGATCTGAGCCCAGTCACACTTTTTTTTTTTTTTTGCCTTCTCTCAATAAATGCTGATCCAACATCTTCTCTCCTACAGAGCTGTGGGTAAGACCTGTCTGCTCATCAGCTACACCACCAATGCCTTTCCTGGAGAGTACATCCCCACAGTGTGAGTATCTGAGACTGCAGAGCAGTGAGTATTTATTTATTTATGTGAGAATAACAGTCAGTAATTGGTCTCCACCCTCCTTACACAATCAATGCATGAGCAAGCATGGCATCACGTTTTTTAAATATAGTCTTGCAGAGGAGGTTACAATCACAGCAGTTGACTGTAACTACACCAGGAATAAATGTTACAGGAAGTTAAGAAGAATCCCTGCACCTAATCTGATCCTAGACCAGCTGTGGAAAGTGTTGATCTTTATCGGCCTTAACTGTGGCACAAACTGGCTCTGCAGGCAGTTGACAAACAGGCTTTTGGTTCAGCCAGATTTTAAAAATGAGCAATCGTTTTTAAGAGAGAGCAGAAGTTGCAAAAGGGCACAATAAATCAGGGGATAGGTTGATCACCGCGTATTTCTTGTCCTTTTTTTTTTTTTTTTATCTTAGTAGTTATATTTCAACAATTTATATTAAGCCTGAAGGGCTTGGCTCATTTGCACTTCATCACTTCTGTCAGGTTCGACAACTACTCCGCCAATGTTATGGTGGATGGGAAGCCGGTGAACCTGGGCCTTTGGGATACAGCAGGACAAGAAGACTACGACAGACTCCGCCCACTTTCCTACCCACAGACGGTACAACAACCACAACAAAAACATAATCAGACAGTGTTGTGCTACAGTTCATGTATTATCCTCCATGCATAAACCAGAGTCTGATTTCTGAGAACGAATGAGGAAGTTAAAAGGAAAAAAGAAACAGAAAGAAACGCGCACACCTTTGTGAACACAGGATTCCCCTCCACCCCTTCCAGTGTTCTTAACAGGAAGTGATTGTTACAGGCTCTGATTGCTTTGTTTTCCTTGTCTTACCAGGATGTGTTTCTTATCTGCTTTTCGCTTGTGAGTCCTGCCTCGTTTGAAAACGTCCGTGCCAAGGTGAGTAATTGCTGTATGTCGGAACGAGTGAAGGCTGGAAAGGTGTCAGCTTATTTATGTTTCATTCATCCAGTTGGTGCTCTTGTAGTCTCTAAGTTTGCTTATTTTTTTTCCTGTGCTGCACAAGCCACTGTAGATTAAAAAAAAAAAAAAAAAATCAGCAAATTTAAATGAAAAATGAAGGCAAATATCTGGAAAGTAGAGATGAAACTAAGAGTTTCAGCTCAATAAAACTTTGTTCATTGTGAAACCTTTGTCCTTGCTTGCATTATACCCTTCAAGGACATATTTGGTTGTTTTTAACTCATTTAACTCATTTTGAACTGCTGGGGAAAAAAATGACACAATCCCCCATGTCTGGCAGTTATTTCATTTTGACACACTATATTAACATGATGGAGCCAAAACCACACAACAAACATAAAGTGGAGTAGGAAAAAGTTCAATTTGTTTTTGTTCTTTTACTGTAAAAATCACAAACAACACATTTCTAAAACTACAAACGTACAAATTTAGCAAACAACAGAGTAACATATCGCACACAAAATGCCACACAAATTATTCGTACTGCCCCCAAAAATAGTTCCTGTTCACCACAAGATGGAGGGGCACATCACAGGCATGACACTTGGAGAGTGTATCACTCCTCCTGTTGTCCAGCTGGAGATGGGGCTGAGTGATATTAGGAAAATCTAATATCACTATATTTTTTTGGGCTGTATCACGATACATGATATATGTCACAATATGTTTAAATAACCTTCAGAAACAGATGTTATTTTCAACCGTATATTGCCTAAAATTGCACAAGTATGCTCATTTAAATCAACAAATTCAATATTTTGTTTTCTTTTAATGCAAAAAATCTGAATGAATTGAAATGTTTTATTTTAACATATTTTTTTGTAAACATCAGTTGCACACAGACATTTTTCATAAATGACAATATTGCGACAGTAAGTCTCTGTTTGTCATCAACACTCGGCTTTTACAAACAAAAGATTATAGCTACAAAAAATACATCAAGCAATAGTTAAGAAAAAGTAAAACAATTGAAATTAAATAGGTGCTCTTTTGTGCTTGTAACGTATAGAAATTGTAAAATAAAAAATGTAGTCACCTCAAATTACAGAACAAATAGTGACTGTGAAAACAACTGACCAAGAACAGTCGCAGGTATCACAGCTGGTTTATTTAATGCTTTCTTTGGTGTGTGGAAAGATGTTGATATACCGAATTTAAAGCATTCTTAGTTTTGCAGTGGATGATTTGGAATAAATTCTTGGTCCGGTTACCTTTCATGGCAATAGTTTTACACCATGTTTTACAAATAACTGCATTTTGTTCGACATCCTCCTTGTGAAATCCAAACCCTCGCTTGTCTGAAACTTCTGCTGTCACCATATTTTTCCCTATCTGGTAGTATATGAAGTGCAGTGTGCCTGGTAGAATTTTTTCCTGTTGGAAGAGGGGGAATTAATGATGCATTCACAGCATGTGGGAGAATTAAAAACTCACACTGAATTACATGCAGATAGCTTAATTTTGCCTGGGCAATCTATACTCGATGGTTACGATAAAGCAATTTTAACCATTGTATGTGGAAAAACTTTCGATACATCCACCCCTTGGTGGAGTTAGCGTTTACTTTGCAATCTGCCTTTGGTGGCTTTTTAGCTAGCATCTGTGACATTTAGCAGTTGTTTCTGATGCACAAAACAAGAAAAAGGTGTAGACTACACACTAACTTTCAACTCCAAATGGAAACATTTCACAAACCTCTCAAATTTGCCCACTTCTTAATGCCACGTGTTGTCTTGTATTTTTTGTTGTGATTGATGTGATGCATTTTTCTGCCCATAGGAAGTGGGGCTCTTTCCTTTGAAAATCCTGTTTTACAGTTTCTTCTTGGATCAAATGTGCCGACAGCATTCAGGAAAAGCATGCCTTACATTATTTCTTATAAGTTTGCTTTTACTCGGCCTATCAACACAATTTAAAAACTGCTATATAGTTTCAAGTCCACATTTTGGAAAGGCTCAGTGAAGCTGCATCTTGTTGCTATGTTGCTTGTTGCTACACCCCCCCAACAAGGGTGTAGCAGTTCTTCAAAATCACAGCTGGGGCACTACCTCATATTTTTTTCCTTTGGATGAGCTGAATAACAAAAAACATTGGAAATCTTTTTTATTTTTTATTTTATTATTTTTTTTCTAAGGTCTTTTTTTTTTTTTTAATGATTCATTTCATATTTAGATGTTAATAATCACTGTATGTGGTGATGATTGTGCAGTTTTGTTCAGATTGGCCCATTCAGTTGAGGAGGAGAAAACAGTTATTTTGCTCCGTTTCCTGTTTACCTTTTACCCAGGTTATCTTTAAATTGTTCAGCCTTCACCAGGTTAGCGTGCCTTGGTTATTGGCATTACCCCCTTTGTGTCGCTGTACAGGAAGATGGAACGCGGTGCAATGTTCTCGGTTTCAGAAGTACATCCCTATTATTCATAAGAGACACACAAGGAAAGTTTGCTACACAGTTTGTCTACATTAGCTTAAAGTTAACACAGATAAACTAGACTCATTTCCTTTTGTGAGCAAATTAAACTAAATCATTTTATTTTCTGAGAAGAGCTTGATCTGAGCTTGAGCTTACCCTTTAGGGTAATGTGCAAGAACTTTGTGAATAAGAAGCTTTTTTTTTTCTTTTTTTAAATTTTTGATGAAGTCAGTGCAATGGCAAAGTATGTCAACTAAGCATAGCTGTCAATATGTTGTGCTATTTGTCCATCTTTAGGGTCTGTTTTTCAGCAGTGTGTTTATTGTGAGATGAAGGAGCAGATTGACGTTAATCTGTTGATTTTGATTAAAAGAATTTATAAATGTTATCCGTTAACCTTTACCTTTGAGAATTTGCTCCTTGCATTAAACGACTATATGAAAGTCAACGATCTTTGTACTCCTTGCTGGTCTAAAAATAGTTAACAGACCAATAACATGGAGGCTGGACTACAGATACATTTGCTCAACATTGTGGATATTTTTACACAAACGAGCTCAAGCAGTGTGACAAACCTCACTACATATGCCATGAGTCATATGATTACTTTTGTGCAAAGGGAATGATAAACCACAGGAAATTACTATCTGACTCTGCAGTTCCCCTCAGCTTCACACAGCAACATTGTGTTGCTTTTCTTGCCCACAGCTTTACTGTCTTGGTTCACTTTCACTTCTCTTACAGTATATGGTAAATGTGGATGCTGTGGGTAGCTGTAAACCCACTTTACACTGCCCGCTCCACACTAAACAACATAGACACGCTGGTAGCAACAAGCTGATGAAAATGACTGAGTATTTATGAGCTGAAGAGACAGTTTTTCAGGAGTTGGTGAAAAAAGAAAATGATACACTTAAATTAAAGAATTGGAAATAACCATAAGTCCACATAATGAATGTATTGCTGGTGATTTTACAACTTATTTATCTCTAGGCTTGTCATTGGATTAGGCCTTACTCTAAACACATTTATCAACTTGTCACCCTTTTTACCATCTTAAGTTCACACCAGGTCCACACTAACCGGTTTCCATTGGGAAGGGGTCTGAGCGACCAACACATTTGCTTTAATCCAAAGTCATTTTAGCTTAGCGATGCTAACCTACTGCTTTGTCCAGAGTTTTCAGAGTGGACGGGAGCGAAGTAAACCGTTTAGAATGCAAACATTAAGCCTCATTTGTGCTGATAAGAAGCAAGCCCTGGCTGTTTCACACTTCCTCTTGGTGACACACAGCTTGACAGTTGTGTTAATTCTGCCTTCCCCCTTAAATTGCACCTTTTTTTTGTGGTAATATATGTATTTGTTTATTCAAGATGTCATAAAGCCACTCTGAGTATTTTGTCATTATCTGTAGAGTGGGCTGAGTTTAACGTCTGGACACAGGCGCAGTGAGAGGGCTTAAAGTTCACTATTCAAACTCACATCATCTACAGACAGTTTGGAATCACCACTTAAGCCAATGGATGTGCCTTTTAAGTGTGGGAGGAAACCCTCGTAGGCATTATGACACCATGCAGATGCCACACAGAAATATATGAGTTTGAATGAGTAGAAAAAAAACTTTCACTTGATTAAAAATGGTAATAAGTCTGAGCTTTGATAACATAAAGTGTTAAAGATGACACTGACTGATCTGAAAATTTACACCACTAACTTGTAACTCCTGTGTCTGTGCAGTGGTATCCTGAGGTGAGACACCATTGTCCCAACACTCCAATAATCCTCGTGGGCACCAAACTGGATCTGAGAGATGACAAGGATACCATGGAGAAGCTGAAGGAGAAGAAACTCTCTCCCATTACCTATCCCCAAGGACTGGCCATGGCCAAAGAGATTGGTAATGGCTTCAGTTGTCACTGATCCTTTTCTTGTAAATGGTCATGGAAGACAGATTCAAATAATAAACCAATGCCTTTCTGTTTCCTGTCTTCAGGCTCTGTAAAGTACCTGGAGTGCTCAGCCCTGACTCAGCGTGGCCTTAAAACTGTGTTTGATGAGGCCATCCGGGCCGTCCTGTGCCCTCCACCTGTCAAAAAGAAGGGGAAGAAGTGCTCTCTGCTCTAAGACTTCCTTCACTGGAACAGTTACAGGGGAACATGACCGCTAGTGGTGAGGGTGGCTAACGACACAGGAGAAACACACCAGTATACACAAACACACACACAGACACACAAAAACAATGTATTTCAGATTCTGTCCTTCTATATGTGTAGCTGCAACAGTTATACCAACCGTTTCCATGAAAACTCCAACATAGGGTCAGGTTTAGGGTAAAAGGGTTTGGACTATTTTAGACCCTAGTTATTTCCTAACAATGTATACTGTATAGACGAGACTGAATTTCTTGAGGCCTTCTAAAATGGATTGGATGTTTTGTAGAACGGACCGTGGAATGTCTTCAACTTTTTCTTCCACTGGTTGTCCAGTTTTTTGGTTTGTTTTTTGTTTACAGTCTTGGTAGTTTGTTTGAAGTGGAAGAAATTTTGCCAAATACACTCTGCACACATGCTGTATTTTAGCCGAAAAGAAATCCTTTGTTCTGTCGTCTCAAACCTTTAAAACACAGCTGACAGTCTGCTGCTGTTTCCCTGCTGTTCATATCAACCATTTAAAAGTCAAAAACTTCACTTTCTCTTTATGAAGGCAGTCGTCACACCTTGCTATCAACAAAAACCTTGAAGTAACAATCTGTGAAATTTAATTGCCTCCATTTTTTATGTACCATAACCTCTTTGCCAGGAATTAGATTTTGGCCCAAACATGATTCATGTTCATTCATTCTTATGGATCGAATGAAGCCTGAAGCACAGAGAGAAAATTGAGACTGGGGAAAAAGGTCTGCTGACACCAACAGTGCTACGAATCCCTGAAAAATCTCCAGTATTTTATGCATTTGGCTCCAATTGGACCCGTTGTGTTTGTGGTATTTTTTTTTCTTTCCTCTTTGCAATATTCCCCCTAGAAGTGTCTCGACTGTATGGCTGCCCAGGAGTGCGAAGCTGAAAACTTGATTTTTGTATTTGGAAGAGAAATATTCAGGTGTTTTGGTGATGGGGAACAAGAGAGCCTTTAATGCTCTGTGGGCATTTATCCGAAACCTTTTTGTGCAGCACATTTGATTTATATGTTATTATTTTTATTTTTAGCATCACTACTGGCTAAGCAATGTCACTAAAAGAGCATTTATGCCTGCTAATAACAGTAACAAAGCTACTGTCGGTTATGGTGTAGTATACAGTGTACTCATCTTTTTGTTATAATCATGTGATTTGACTATTTTGTATCTTTCTTCACAGAAGTTAGACTCACTCACTGTATTGTTAAACTAACACTATGAATATCTTTTGTTTATTACCTCTGCAGTTAATGCTACTTTAATCTCCCCACAATCCTAGCTTTTTGTAATTAATGCTGATAGCATGTACATGCATCATATACTGAAAACTAAGATTAGAATTTGCTACAGTTATATTTTTTGCCTATTTACAAAATGTATTTGAACTACTAGATCAGGGGTTAAGTACATGTTGCTCATCGGTATTGTATTCAGACTCCAAGCTGTGCTTTAATTCAAGCCAATGTTGTGACTCTTTAGTTTTATGGACAAAAGCTATTGTCACTTTTTGAAAAAGCCAATAAATTCCTGTAAAACAGACTCTGCTCTGCTTGTTTTCCTTTGATCCAAAACAAAAGGGATCCAAGTGCAATTTACTCAATGGAAAATGTAGATGCGAAGATTATTGCCATACTCAGCTGGCAAAATACTTCAGTTAAAACAGCCCAGCATGTTTAATGTTTTTTTCTGTTTGTTTGTTTTTTTTAGTTCTTAGGGTTTCTATTGGGTTTTAAATATTTGCCTTTGGATATTTGCTTATTTTCACTCCAGTCCTTTCACCAGACCATTTTCACAGGACATTTTAGTAGACACTGGGATACTGGAGATTTTTAAATTTCAATTAAAATGTTGATGTGGTGTCTTTTAATGGGTTAAATCACATTTAATGCCAGGCCAGGACACTTTGTTGACTGCCTGTCTAGAAATTACAATAGTCGCAAACAGAATCACCATTCGTGAAGGTTTGATTGTATTAGATTGCTTTAGTTTTAGGTAGTTGTACGTATTAAGCTGTTAATTCCTTTAAACGGAGTTAAAATTCATCTTGTTTCTAACAGATAACAACAAATCTTTTAATATAAATAAATATCAATGCAAGTAAATAAAGAAATAACTAATTAATGTTGTAGTTGTTGTATTTTAGATCTTTCATTTGGAAAAGTTTCCCATCGGGAAAGTTTAGTTTTTAATTATTTGTTTATTAAATGATAAAAGATAAAAATTGCATAAAGTTGTAAATGTAGAGTACAGATGAGGAGCAAAGCCAGAAAACCCTATTAATAGACCTCCTGTATCAAAAGAATGATGACCAAAAATTACTTGGTTAAAACCAGGCAACAAGCGAACTGGCAAGGGATGCATGAGAAGGAAGCTCTGACTAAACATAGAGTAAACAAATACACTGTAAAATGTAATATTGTGTTTAATTAAAAATATTAAATAGGCTGAACTCAATTTTTATCAATTTGTTATTAGAACTCAATTTAAATAACTTACCAGTACTTTTTATGCAAAAACGCTGATAAACTCGATTAATTTGAGTTGTCCTAACTTAGAAAAACTAAGTAAGCTGGAAGTTTTGCTTCTCAGGGCGGAAGGATGAAAGATGTGTTTTGAAAATGCCACGTGACTACCGTCCTCCTCCCTCGCGGATCAGTCCGCATGTTCACGGTGCATTTGTTATGGAATATATTGATCAAACCTGGAGAGGCGTCAGTTCAAGATATTATTGTTGTCATTACTGTGGATCTTTACCTGATACACTGACTTGGTGAGTAAATGTTTGCTCTTATTCAAACTGATTTGTGGCATCTCTTAGTTTAGCACCAGGTTTATAATCTTGCTAGCTAGTTAGTGTTAGCCTAGCATTGCTGCTGCCGCTGGGCTCATGTTACTTAAAAATTAACACCACAGCCTTAAAAACCTTACATAAAACTATGTCGGTGAAATTTTCTGTTGATTGTTTGAAATAAATAAGTGAGATAAGAGCCCAGACAAAATTCTTTGGGAGGTGCAGCCGTTAGGGGTGGGGTAGGTGTGGGGGGTGGATAACAGAGCTCTCCGAAAACGTGGAAGCACTTTTGCAAATATGTGATATTTTGATAAATTAAGTAGATATTTGAGCATTACACAGCTACATTCTCGCCTGAAAATATCTTAAAAGGTTATTTTGTGACCCAGAAAGGGTAGTCTGGAAAAAATAGGATCGCATTTGTCGGCAGGTTGTCGGAGCCTGTGTGTACTTGTAAGCGCGGCAATGGCGGAGGAGCGCGGCTAAAAAACATTACTTTTTCTGGGTCACAAAATAAACTTTTAAGATATTTTCAGGCGAGAATGTCGCTGTGTAAATTTCAAATATCTGCTCGATTTATCAAGACATCACATATTTGCAAAAATGCTCCGACGTTTTCGGAGACGTCTATTTTTTCATGCTTTGTGGCAGCTTTAGAACATCTGTGGCATCTATTAATGTCAAATCTAGCCTTTATTTAACAACATAAGCAAACTCTATGTTACAATGATTGCACAGCCATTAAGGATCAAATCAGTTTCTGAAAAATGTTCTGTTTTTTCTCCCTCTGCTTGCTTCTTTCTGTCTTTGAGGCTCGGGACCAGCACTCCTGTTGTTGGACAGAAAGACATCAGTAAGTATTTTGGTTTTCCAATATATTAGCAACTGTCAGTGACATTTATATTAATCAGGCTGAACTTTAATCATACTTTAGATCAGCCTGTTTTACTTATTGTTTTGTTTGTGCTTTGGTTTGGGGAAGTTGTTTCTTTACTGATCTTTTCCTGTCTTCTGTTATTAGACTTGAGATATGACTGCACTATGCTGTTGCTGTGACTCCAGTTAATTCTACAAGACATGCTGTGTAAGTAAACAAACAACAACAGTTTGGTGTGCATTTCTTCAAACTTAGTTTAGAGGGTCTACACTGTATATAGTGAAGTCTGCAAGTTTTCTAACAGCAAAATTTGTTTTGTGCCCAAATCATTTTGCACATCATTAGAATGAAAGTTATTGCCCATGTTTGCATAGCCCTTTTTAAAATGATGCTTTCATGACATTATTGTGTGTTGCGTGGTGGTCATGGCTATCCAGACTGACAATTTGGGACATTGAATGTCACCTCTCCGGCGGGGAGGGAGCCTGAGATTGTCTAAATTGGAGTCTGTTTTATACCAAATGCAGAAAAAAATGTTTTAAGAAAGCAATTAAGTTCGTGTTCCAAAAAATATGATTGTTTGCTTGCAGGACAGCAGGAGAGATGAGTCCTCCATCACAGATGGTGTGGTCAGGGAAGATGGTCGCCTGCAGGTTCAAGCTCATTGCATCTCCAACCCACATCCACTGCCACTGTACTTAAGGGAAGTTAAAGACTTTCTTCTGCACCTACATTTGGATCACCTAAATCCATGACGGTCATTCAGGCAGTAACGCCTGGACTGGAAACAAGCCATCCTTAAAACATTATAACATTCCAGGTCCTGTGTTGGAATGAAAAACAAATGTGTTGTTTAAATTAGAGACTGCACTTGTGACAGAACAATAAATATTTTATTTTGATAATATAAGTAATGTAAGTACAAAACAAACTTGTGTTAGGCCTAAACTTATTTTCAGAATAATTACATCTGAGACTTTGTTTCATTGTAAGATTATAACAGTGATGGCAATATAATTGTTTGTTGTTCAGCAGAACAGTGTCCAGTATGTTGGCTGTTATACTTTGTTGTGTTTGAAAATAAAAGTTGGGCTGATTTTTACATCTTTACAAAAATTGTTGTTAATTATTTTTAATCATATTCATGGTACCACAAATTGTTTTTTCATTTAGTTGAACTTGAAATGTTTGTCAGTAGGTAAACAATTAGTATTGTCAGAAAGTCAGAAATATCAAGTTATTCTTAATACTGCAGACTTGCAATGTATAAGTTGTCCTAACAGTCATCCTAAGTAAGCTTTACTTAGTTTTTTTGAGGCAACGAGTTTCCATAATTTTTTTGAGTTCTGGGAACTATACAGCCTTGTACAGTGTACTCAAAATGAGTAAGTTGCCCTAACTTGGTCATCTTACGTAAACTTAATCCAATTTTTTTGAGTTCTGGGAACAAATGAGCTTGTACAGAGTACTCAAAATAAATAAGTTGTCCTAACTTAGTCATTTTTAGCTAAGCTTTACTCAATTTGTTTGAGGCAACGAGTTTCCATAATTTTTTTGAGTTCTGGGAACTAATTAGATTTTACAGTGTACAAGACACAAACATCAGGTCATAAAGTTAGAAATTAGCTATTTTGAACATTTCTAAAACCTTCACAGTCATACAGATTAAATTCAGCAACAACTGATGTAATTACTTTGCTTGGATGAGCCTGAATCTTTTGATTATTTGACCAAAATGCCACCTTTTAAGTTTATTATGTTGCGTGTGTAAAAACTCACATGGATTCAAACCGATTAAACCACAATATTGTTTTACTGCATCAATAAACGTATTAGAATTTTAGAGTAAATTACCAAGAAAAAGCCCGAGAGATCTTTCAAATCCTATTTTAACGCACAACCTGAAAGTCAGAGTTCAGGGGAAAATTCTCTGACGCGAAAGTCCAAAGAAATCGCACAAATTACGTCATTTCCTCATTCAGCGTGTTATTTCTTTTAAAGGACCAAGATAAACATGTATTACATTATAATACATTGTTTCAGCTGCATATATGGTTTGTTTTTAGGATGTTTCACATGCTCAGAGTTTGTCTGGGCGTCTGGCTCCAGGGCACCGGATGCACCATCTGCTGGTGGTGCAGGCTAACTTCATTTTTATTTTTTTATTTTCCCTTAGGAGTGGTGACAGCTGTTTTGCTTCATAGCTTCCAGAACAACCCACGAAGGCGTGGGAATGTAGGAAGGGATCTTCTGAATAACATCGGGTTAAACTGCTAAATAAAGTGATCCAGTTAAAGTTAAGAAATTATCCCGAATTGCGAGTCGGAATTTTAATCTGGAATTCTCCTTCAAGTCGGACTCCCCACTCGGAAAGTCGGAAAAGCAAAAAATTTGAACTGGTTTGGAGGGTTGGGTTGACAGAGGAAGATACAGAAGAGGTGCAGAGCGACGGCGACCCCTAAAGGGAAAGAAGAAAAAGAAAGTCGGACACTTCCCATCAATCCCGGCTTCAGAATCCACACCAGTGTTTTTAAGTTTTTTTGTTTTGTTCGTTTTTTGTTTTGTTCTTTTGTCGTCTAAGAAGTTGCCGTGAAGTTCGCGGTATATACGAATGCCGATTGATCCAGATACTCTGAGAAAGAACAGCACGAAGTCTTTATCCTGCAACTTTTAAATTGTTTTTTCATTTTATTTGTGGAAGTAACAGCTTCTGTTACATTAATACAATAAATTATACATACGCAATAAATTATGAAGCGATTTTAATGCTTTTTTTTTTAACTACTCCTATTTTTTCAGCCATGCGTTTGGAAATAATTTTATCTTTTTCTTTCTGTGCTCTATTTTGAATTAAAATACGTGTTTTTAAAAGCCTGCAGGTAATTGCATTCTTTTTTAACTGCATTTCAGAGCTTCTCATAGTTTTTGGAATTGAGGTTGTATTTGACGATATTGATAAAAACCCAATCAAAACAATAATTCCTGCAGTTCCTTACATTGTGACACAAAGCTTTCACTGGGTTCTCATGAAAGCTGACACTAACTCTAACCAGTACAGGTAACTATCTTCTCACACTGTATAACTTTTCATTTAATCAAAATTTTTTTATTTAAAGTAGTTTAAAATGAAAAATCATAGAGATTCATGGGAAAAAGAAAAAATCCAGTGAGGACGTCATGAGAATTAAAAAACAAAACAAAACAAAACAAAAAACCCTGCAAAATTATGAATGTGGAAAGGTAATTTTTTGCAGAATTGGTTCAGTGCATTATTATTATTATTATTATTATTATTATTATTATTATAGGTATCCACTGAAATTATTCTTTTATAAAGAAAACTACTGTAATTACAGTTCACAAATGGTAGTATTACACATATTACTATGTAATTTGAGTGGACTTTTCCGGTTTTTAGTTATTTATTTTATCAAGCCATATACAGTTCTATGAGATGCCATTAACCACATGTAGATTCAACTGGAATAGTGGATTTGTTAAATCATCTCTAAAAGTACTAAATTTGAGACTATTATACATATGATAATGTAATATGAGTGAACTTTGCTTTTATTTGTTTTTATTTTTTTCTAAAACTGTACCGATATGAGGCAAGACTCACCACATGTAGAGCCATGGTAAACCAATGACTGTACAGTACTCTACAGTCATTGGGGTAAACCTGAATAGCAGTCCAGTGAAACTAATACATCACCAGAACTATTCAATTCAATTCCATATATATAGATCCAATCCACAGCAACTGTTGTCTCAACGTGTAAGACCCTAGAATATAAATTACAAGTGTTTAATTAGAATTATTGATTATGGAAAATTATATGACATTATAACACATTATATGCAACACTACAATGTTTTTAAATGTACAGTATTATGGAAGCAATACGATAATACTGTATATAAATTGATTAGATGGAGTATTTACGGACTTTTATTTTTGTCTTGTTTTATTTTAGTTATATGCTATGACACTAACTGTGAGCTGACGTGAATGAAAATTTACTGAAATATTTCTTCATTGTCGCAATATTAAATATCCTGTTAAAACAACTTTATAATTTGTCATGTATGTCTAATACGTTATTATAATAACTTGTATTACTTATTAACCACAAGGTAAAGGTTTATTTTTGCAAATAAAATGAAAACTGATTCAAAGCTACAGGATAAAGACGTCTTTCATTGGGTTTCTGGATTTCTGGACGGCACCAGTACCGTAATATTAAGAATAGAGGAGCAGGAAAATTGAAGGTGCAGCTGGCTTGACCTCGACTTGATGAGTGCTCATCTCCAGCTCCGACCATCCGGTTAAAAGGAAAGCAGCATGATGAGCATTGATCTGGGATTAGCTGGCTCTCGGGCTAGCTGCGGCGCAATGCAGACCGTTAAATGCGTTGTCGTCGGAGACGGGTACGTTTATTTAATCGGTATTAGTTAATGTTTTAAACCTGTTTTTTACCTTTAAAGATAACATTAGCTAAAGGTTTGGGGTTTTCATGATATCGTCATTTCAAACTTGATAGTGGGGGGGATAGGCATTAATTTTCGATGCCATATCTTTTATTTATTTATTTATTTATTTTTAATTTATTTTGGAACAAAAAAAATCATAAATATGCTAAACAATTTCTGATCCTCGGCGGGGATATAAAGATACACCATTTTTATTTTCAGCATCCCAGCCTCTGATTTTTAGCACTGCATCTCCAAACAGTGTGCTCAAATGTTAAATCCACAAACTGACTTTCACTTTCAAAAGTGCTGCACTCAGTGCTGAAAGGGAAAGCGGTAGGCGACAGTGCTGGGAACACCTGATCCCGTTCCACCTCAGCTTTCATGAAGCCACTAAGCAGCGCTGTTTCAGAAGAAAAACTACAGTTTAACTTAATAAAGGAGGAGAAGCATCAGCAGAAAAATAATCAAAGCAGGAAATTTTCCTGAGAATATAGAGGAATATTTATTTATTTATTAGTTTTTAAATCGACAGCATTTTGTGCTGTTGTGGTTTTTACATTATTTTCTAGGTTGTCTCATGTAGTAACACTTTGTAGACACAAACACAGCAACGTGTAGTACTGTCTGAATGGTTCCTTTGTTTTGGTGATGGTGTTTTCAGAATGGAAAATTCTATTATGACACATTGTATGTTAGATTAAGATATTTGTAAATGTACAATATTATGTACAATACTATGGAAGCAATTTCGCACTACTTTTTGCTGGTATATCACATAAAATCCCTTTCATTTTGTCATTGTAACGTGGCAAATTGTGGAAAAGTTCAGGGTGTACAAATACTGTTTCAAGGCATTGTACATTCCAAATTATTAGATCGGTCAGGGATTTGGAAAAGTAACACAACTGGTACTGACCTGACCCCAGTCACGCAAAAGGTGCATCTCCTCAGTTCATACCTACGATTGTTGTTTTTTTTTCCTTTCCCCAATAAATGTAGCCTCTTCTCCCTTACAGAGGAGTGGGTAAGACCTGTCTGCTCACCAGCTACACCACCAATGCCTTTCCGGGAGAGGAAATCCCCTCGGTGTGAGTATCCAAAAGTGCAGTGCAGTGAACATTTATTTATTTATGCAAGACTAGCAGTCAGTAATCAGTCTCCATCCTCTTCACTTCATGATCAAGCTGGGATCATGTTGCAGAATCATGTAATGTGAGAGCTTGGCTTGTGGAAGAGGCTACAATCACAGCAGTTCACTGTAACTATCCATCCATCCATCCTCTTCTGTTTATCCTTATTAGGACTGGAGCCAATCCCAGCTGTCATAGGTCAAGAGGTGGGGTAAACCCTGGACAGGTCGAGACTGTAACTAGCCAAGAAAAATATGTGTTACAGAAAGTTATGAGGAAACTCCACCTAATCTGATTCTATTTCAGCTGTGGAAAGTGCTGAGCCTCATTACTGTAACTGTGGGATGATACACAGGCTTTTGGTTCAGTTAGATTTAAAAAATGAGTGAATATTTTTTTAGAGAGAGCAGAAGCCGCTAAAGGGCACAATAAATAAGAGCAAAGGTTGATTCCCATTTAGGTTCTGTGTCTCTTTTGTTTTTTTGTTTTTTAAATTTTAGTAGAGGTAATGTTTTAACAGTTTATATTAAACTAAGTTTAGCTCATTCACACTTCATCACTTCTGTCAGGTTCGACCACTACTCTTCCAGTGTTATGGTGGATGGGAAGCCGGTGACCCTGGCTCTCTGGGATACGGCAGGACAAGCAGTCTATGACAAACTTCGCCCACTTTCTTACTCACAGACGGTACAAAAAAAAGATCACAATGCTGTGTTAAAGTTCACTTGCAGCACTTGAGCCTTGCCTCATTTCTTTAGAGAAATGTTTCTTTTTTTGTGGTTTGGCTTTATCTTAAGCCATTTAACACTGACTCGTGAATCATTCAGGAATAAAAAAAGGCACCTAACTCAAGGGATGATCCATCGGCCATTCACCAAAGCCTCATCAGAAATTACCTCAGTTAAAGGGCGGTTGTCAAGAAACCATTCCTGACAGAACATTATTAAAGCAGTGTGGGATCCCCTTGATGGGGAATATAAGAAAAGACAGCCAATATCCAAAGACGTATGCCGTACAGTCATTCCACTTTGGAAAATAACAGTTCCAAGAAATACTAAAAGCCCCAAATTACCATGACAGTCATGTTCATAATCAGAGAATGTAAACTCCACAAGTGTATGCATGCACATTTAAATAAATTGCTGCACCAATTTTGTTGCAAAATACAAAGAGATTAGGTTCTGACTGCTTTGTTTCTTTGTCTTACCAGGACATTTTTCTTATCTGCTTTTCGCTTGTGTGTTGTACCTCGTATGAAAATGTCCGTCATAAGGTGAGTAGTGGCTGTATTATGGAAAGATTTTTGGATGGGGTTAGTCTGTTTAAGTTTTGCTAGTCCAGCTCTCAGTGTCAGTACCATGATGTTTACTCATTTTATGCCTGTTTTGTAGATGGAAACCTGATCAATAATAGAAAAATACAGTTATATTGCCTGAAGGATCCTGACATGTTAAAGAGTGGAAATTTTGGAAATGTCTCATAATGGGTGAAGTGTCTGCAGATATGGAACACTGTACCTGTCTGTTGTGGTGAAGAGAGCTGAGCATGAAAGCAAATCTGCTGATTTACTATTCTGTGTCCTTGCCTTCACCTATCGTCACAAGCTTGCGTAGTGACTGAAAGAATGAGATTGCAGATTTTAGCAGCAGAAATGAGCTTTCTTTGAAGGCTAGCCTCACCCTTAGAGATAGTGTGCAGAGTTTAGTAATTTGGGAGTGACTCAGAGTAAAGCTGCCACTCCTCTACATCGAAAGGAGTCAACTGAGGTAGTTAAGGCAATCTGACTAAGATGCCTCCAGGGTGCCTCGTGGACAAAGTCTTCCAGGGATGTACTGCCTTGGCGTAGATCCAAGACACACTGAAGAGATTGCATTTCTTGGCCGGCTTAGAAATGCCTAGGTGTTCCCCACAGATAAGCCTGAGGAGGTGGCTTTGGGGTGGGAGGTCTGGACAAGTGACAGAAAATATATGGAAGGAACTTTATCTAACTTGGAGGCAACCATTCAAATCCACACCAAGAGTCTAATTAGAATCACCAGTGTCTTTGAATGGTGGGGGGGAAGCCTCATAAGCCGAAGGAGAACATGCAGAAAGGTCCAAAATAATTAATTCATCCAAAAACAAAACAAAACAGTAGACTGGCATTGCAAACAATAATCACTTGAAGCTATTATAAAATAATGTGCTTAAGATAACAGACAGTTTTGAAAAAGGACACCCCTGTGTCTGTGCAGTGGCACCCTGAGGTGAGACATCATTGTCCCACCACTCCCATAATCCTTGTGGGCACTAAACTGGATCTGAGGGCTGAGAAGGAAACCCTGGAGGTGCTAAAGGAAAAGAAACTCTCCCCAATTTCCTATCTTCAAGGACTGGCTATGGCCAAAGAGATTGGTAATGATTCAGTTATCTCTGATAATTTAACGATTAAATGTAATTAATGGAAGATGACAGATTCCAATAATAAACTAGTGGCTTTCCATTTCCTGTCTTCAGGTTCTGTAAAGTACCTGGAGTGTTCAGCCCTGACTCAGCGTGGCCTTAAAACTGTGTTTGATGAGGCCATCCGGGCCGTCCTGTGCCCTCCACCTGTCAAAAAGAAGGGGAAGAGATGCTCTCTTCTCTAAGACTTCCTTCACTGGAACAGTTACAGGGGAACATGACTGCTAGTGGTGAGGGAGAAACACACCAGTATACACACACAAAACTTCAGTTATACCAACGCAGGGTCAGGTTTACGAGAAGAAGTTGGACTATTTTAGACCCTAATTCTTTCCTATCAATACGGTATAGAGGAGACCATGAATTTCTTGAGGCCTTCTAATATGTATTGGATGTTTTGTAAGACACACCACAGAATGCCTTCAGCTTTTTTTTTTCCACTGGTTGTCAACTGTGTGTGTGTGTGTGTGATTACAGTCAGTTGCTTAGTTTGTTTTAAGTGGAAGTAGGGCAGGGTTACAAAATGATAAATATAATTATTGCAAAATAACTTTTCCTCGTCCCCAACAGACATTCAACAGATATTTTGTCTATTTTAAGTCTAACAAAGCATCTATATGTGAGCCTCACTGCCCATTTCACTGAGAATACTGCACTTCTTGAGCCTGTCTTTTTATTTTTTATTTTTATTCAGATGTTAGATTGTTTCCCAACAATTTAAAATGGTTTATATACAAATATATGCAAAAGAAAGTATATGATACAATGTAGTTTGTTGAGATTTTCTTTAACATAAGTACATTCTTTTTTAAGTTGGAACTGACCAAAGAATCGTTTGTGTTGTTCTGAAAAAAACTTGAAAGTTTTGACTATATGTGTGTGTGTGTATCTCAAGCTTTTACAAGTAAAAAACTTCAAAACCTTTGCTCTGTCATCTCAAAGGTTTAAAACACAGCTGACCGCCTGCTGCTGTTTCCTGCTGTTCATTCAGCTCCACCATATTTAGCACCTAATAAACTTCAGTTTCCCTTTATGAAGGCAGTCGTGTCACCTTGCTGTCAACAAAGAGCTTGAAGTAACCATTTGTGAAGTTTTGTTGCCTCCACTTTTCATGTGCCATAACCTGTTTACACAGAAGTTAGACTCACTCACTGTATTGTTAATCTGACGCCAGGAATATCCGTTTTCAATTACCTCACTTTAAAAAAAAAGCCAATAAAACTTTGTATGAGCATATGACTTTAAGTGTGGAGTTAATCTTTTAGGTCCACCTTTCCTTCATGTTCTTCATTACATAAAGTTAAAAAAAAAACAATAAAAATAACTACATCACGGTTGAGGAAGAAAAACCCGAAAGGTTCATTGAGAGACTTGCCTTATCGGAGGAATAATAACACTGTTACACAGTTGAAACAAAAACAATACAAGCAAACAAAACAACAACAAAACAAATATGAGTGGAATAAACCTTGATATTGGATAGTAATTGCATTAGTAAAGTTGATAGACTTAGAGTATCTGCATTCGACCTGAGCCTGTCACTCACAGCAGAATTACAAATATTATAAATCTTATTTTAAAGCGTAGCCTGAAAGACAGAGTTCAGGGGAAATTCAAAGTTCATCGCTAAAATCACTATTCCGCGTGTTTACCTCCACTGGATGCTCTTCTTTCTCGCTGCATGTGTCCGCTCAGAGCAGCTGAGTCATGTGACCAAATGACAGCAAAACACAGACGTGCAAAGACGTTATCTGGAGCTCCTCCAAATGGGAATTTCAACTGGAATTCTCCTTAAATTCGGATTTTCCACTTGGAAAGTCCGAGAAGTCAATGCTGAATATGGAGCTGTCTGGCAGAAGGAAAAGAGGAAGACCACAGAGAAGATCCGTAGATGTAGCGAAGCAGGACATGCAGACGGTTGGGGTGACAGGAGAGGATGCAAGGTGTAGGGGCAGATGGAGACCTTTAAAGGAAACAGCCGAAAGACGAAAGTGGGAGAAGACCCACCAACCCCGACCTGTGACTCGAGGTGACAACAGTGCGTGCAAACAGTATATAACAAAACTGTAATACTTGAAGTCTCTAGTACCACCTGATGTGTACTTATGATCGAGCGGGCTCTATCCAGGAATATGTTACAACAGCAACAACAACGAAAAACATGCTTTGCGTTGTTGTTGCTCCTGATAGGCGGAGGCCTCCACCTCGCCATGGTGCAAAAAACCTGTTTTCCGAGCACTGGAACGCGGACGAGATTCCCAGCGCAGCACCAGCATCCGACTTTCAAGGTTAAAGCAAGGCAGCATGATGAGAATGAGCTGTTGTTGGCTGGCTCCCGGGCTGACAGCATTTCTCCAGCTGCTACAGCACAATGCAACCCATTAAGTGTGTTGTCGTTGGAGACGGGTGAGTTCATTTAATATAAGTAGTTAATATTGATATTTTACAGGTGGTTAGATGCTGCAATTTCAAACTCGATGCTGATACCTTATACCATGTTGATACTACGGGGGGAAATGAGTAACGAAGAGGTTTTATTATTATTATTTGTTTGTTTTGTTTTGTTTAACAAACAAATATCTGTACTTTCTACTCCGCATCTTTTCAAAACAGGCTCCTTATTTTTGGTTTGAGCCTAAACAGTAACACATTAAAGGCAATTAATCACCACGGGATGTCGCATAAAATGAGATGAATATAAGGCAAAACCGTGAAGTCAGGGGTTCAAGGTTTTTTCTAAGTTTTTTGTTTTTTGATGTCCATTAGTTACTTCAGCATCTAGCTAGCCCTACAGAAGACGAGAGAGCATAAAGGGAGTAATATTTTTTTAATTAGCAGATCATTTCAAATGCAACGTTTCTATCAGCTCAGCAAACATCAGCAAACACACAAACTTTTTATGTGCAGTTTGTCTCAAAGTGTGTTGCTAGTTAAAGGTCCGGCTGTTGTATTTCACAGGGAGAAAAGAAAGAGCTATTCACTCAGAGAAAGATTAGAAAGACATACATCAATAATATCGATACGTACTCTGTTATTGGTATTGGACTGATACTAGCGCAATAGGATCAATACTTCTTTCCTCTAAGTTCAGTGTGGAGCCCACTGGATTGTGGTTAATTATTTGTTTTATTTATGCGGTGAGACTTTTGTGTTGACTGTCATGTTTATTTTTTTGATAGCCTAAAAGACATTTAATCAACAGAAGCTGACCCAAAATGTTTTGGAGACACACGCATTTACATTCCAGGTCTAAAAAAGCAAACTGTTTCAAAATACACGAAAAACTGATTTGTTATGTTAACTAATTATTGTGGAAATAATTAGTTAACACATAATCTTAACTAATTACTTGATCATTGATCAGTGGCCGTTCACAGAGTGTTGGGGAAAACTTATAAAAGACTGAAGAAGTCACTTGGATGAGTGTCGAAACGTTTCTCCCACTGAAAACGCTACGTCCAGATGAACAGTAACAACTTTTGGTGAGTTTTTTGCCTTCTTTCAATAAATGCTAATCCAGCCTCTTCTTCATTCCAGAGCAGTGGGTAAGACCTGTCTGCTCATCAGCTACACCACCAATGCCTTTCCTGGAGAGGAAATTCCCTCTGTGTAAGTCAGTAACTGGTTTTTCATCCTCCTGCACAATCCTTATACACAATCATGCTTGGCATCGCTTGACATCGTAAGAATTATTTATATTAAAATTAGCCTTGCAGGAGTAGAATAATGAAACAATAAATCAATCAGTTTCTCTTGTTCTCCTGTTTTTTTATTTTAGTAGAGGTAATGTTTTAACAGTTTGTATTAAGCCTGAAGGTTTAGCTCCTACGCACTTCATTTTCTATCAGGTTCGACAACTACTCCACCAATGTTATGGTGGATGGGAAGTCAGTGAACCTGGGCCTTTGGGATACAGCAGGACAAGAAGACTACGACAGAATCCGCCCCCTTTCCTACCCAGAGACGGTACAACAACCACAACAAAAACACGATTACGTTCTGATGTTGTGCTATAGTTCACTTACATTATTGTGCAAAAGTCACCCCTCATTTTCTTCTATCTCACTTCTAAGTCTTCTTGAGCAATAGTTCTACAGTGTTTATTTATTTATTTAATTAAACCATTTAAGAATCGTGTATAAAAACGAACTTAAGCTGAGGGATGAACCACTGTTGTGTCGACAGATAACAGACAACGTGGCAAAGAACCGATTTTAAATTGTGTTTTCCAGCACTTTGTTACTATAAACCTGTTGCAAAAACATTATTTATTCCCATTTCTTTGGTTGAATTGACTAAAAATCTCAAACATAACAATTTAACAGACATTAAAAAAAGTATTTTTGCCCAAACAAGGTGATTTCCAAAGAGCTATTAGCTAAAGATTTGGCATAAAACTCAAAAACTCTTCTTAACAGGAAGTGGTTGTTTACAGACAGTGATTACTTGGATATTTCTGTCTTACCAGAATGTGTTTCTCATCTGCTTTTCACTCGTGATGCCTGCCTCGTATGAAAACATCCGTCATAAGGTGAGTAGTCGACATCATGTTGTTCATTCATTTCATGCCTGTGCTGCCAAACAAGCACAAGCAGCTGTAGATGGAAAACTAATCAATAAGCTCATTGGAAAAATGCAGCTATAGTTCCTGAAAGATCCTAATATGATGGAAGGTGCAAATTAGATATTGGCACCAGAAGTGAAAGAAGCATCAAGCTAAATAGCAGTGTACTGGAAAGGACATGAGCGTATGTGTGTATGTCAAACCTGGGATTCAGGAGAAACAATGCTGTTTTCATCCCTTTTGTAGAATGCTGGGCTAGCTTTTTGTGCTCTTAAGGATATGTGAGTGTGAATTTGTTCAACCAGTCAATTTCTTGTGTACCATAGCTGTCATAGCTGTCTCTGTTCATAATTTTTATGAACAGAATTTTTAGGCCGAGCCAAGTGGTAGAAGGCTTTCAATTGTAGATTTTATCTCTACTTTTTGCAGATTATGTGGTTCTGTTGGCTCCATCAGATGATGGCCTCCCGCTCGCATTGGAGTGCCTCACAGCTGAGTGTGAAGTGACAGGAATGAAAAATAGTTTCACAGACAGAAAAAGGTTGTGTGGCCATTCCGTGTCAAGGATGAGTTGTTGCCCCAGGTGGAGGAAAGTGAGAGACGGAGGGGCTTCATCTGTAGTAATATGGATGCTGTACTGGTCCGTTGTGTTGAAGAGATCCCCTCAGTGTCACGGCAACATTGTGTTGTTTTTCTTGCACACAACTTTACTTTCTCAGTTCATTTTGCAGACATAAGTTGGCAGCAACAAGCTGATGAATATAATAGAGTATTTATGAGCTACAGAGACTGAAAGTTTCTCAGTACTTAGCGGGAAAAGAAAACACTAGACTTAGACGGGAATAACCATGAGTCCAAACAAGACCAAAAAGAGGGGATTGTTGTCTACAAATCTACTGCTGGTGATTTCACAGCCTGTTTATCGCCATACTTATCATACCTTCTTAGACAACATATTATTTAGCCGGATATTAGACACATTTGTCAATGTGTCACACTTGTTTCCCACTTAGGTTTAACACCATATGCGGTATAACCACTTTCCATTGGAAAGGGTGTAAGAGACCAACATCAAACAAGACCAAGTTTTGTTTGTTTTCTATAAATTTTGAACTTGAAGATGTCAAACTTTGCCTATTCTTTAAATTATTGTAGCTTAGTAATGAACCAAATGGATAAATATTCACAAAAAAATAGGACCTCCACTAGGTTTACAAGAAACCGTCAGTTAGTCACAATCCAAAGAGCCTGTCACCGCAGGCTAAAGACAGAAAAGTCACTCGTATCACCAAGTGGGCAAATGTCACTGGCTGATGGCACAAGTCACACACCTACTCTAGGTGTGTTTGGCTGCGCAGAGGTTTCCCCCTTATAGCCAAGAGTTTTACTGGATCAGGATTTGGAGCAAAATAGTGCATTGTTTATTTGCAGTTCCATCAAAAAGTGTTTACTGAATTACATTTTCAGAGATAGTTTTGAGAGCTCTTTACAGAAGTTAGGATAACAAACACTGGAAATATGGGAAAATCTGGTTATTCTAGTTTTTGTGCACAGCATTCTTGGTTTGCATCTTTGGCAGGCTTCTCATGCAAATTGCAATTAGTTGCAGCACTGATAAAATAAAGTGTTCAAGATAACACTGAACGATCTAAAACATTATATCCCTAAATTGTAAATGTTATCTTTGTGTAGTGGTGCCATGAGGTGAAACACCATTGTCCCAACACTCCCATAATCCTCGTAGGCACCAAACTGGACCTGAGAGATGACAAGGGCACCCTGGAGAAGCTGAAGAAGAATAAAATCTCTCCAATTACTTATTCTCAAGGAGTGGCCCTGTCCAAAGAGATTGGTAATGGCTTCAGTTATGTCTGATACTTTTTTAAATGGTTAATTATAATTCATGGAAGACAGCAGATTCCAGTAATAAACCAGCTGCCTTCTTTTTCCCGTCCTTAGGTTCTGTCAAGTACCTGGAGTGCTCAGCCCTGACGCAACATGGCGTTAAAACTGTGTTTGATGAGGTCGTTCGGGCCGTCCTGTGCCCTTCACCCATCAAAAAGAAGGCAAATAAATGCTCTGTCCTCTAAGACTTCCTTCACTGGAACTGTTACAGGGGAACGTGACTGCTACTGGTGAGGGTGGCTGAAGAAATGCAAGAAAAACACCAGTACACATGCACAAAAACAATGTATTTCTGTCCTTCCATATGTGAAACTGTAACAGTTATACCAATACACTGTCACCAATACTTGCTTGCTTGATGGGACCACTTGTTGGCTGCCCCCACCCCACCAGTTACTCAGCTACCCAGTACTCACCCCTAGACTATGGTTGCCCTTCTAGTTATTTATATTAGATAACTATTATTCAAAAAGTTATTGGAATTCATCTTTTTTATGTCTTCCTCTTTACTTGTACAGTCAGTCTGAGCACTTCATTGTGTGTTATACTTCTATTACTGTGTATGTGACAAATAAAATTAAAATGTTCTTGGAGACCTGGAATTTAAACGTGCATACCTGGAAAGCGTGCTTGTGTTGATGAAACATCATTTTCACCACTCTTTGAGCTACCTGGATGTTCTTTGCCTTTCTGGAAAGACTCTGATAGTGACCTCTGACCTCTGTGCTGGGGGGTCCTGGGTGTGTATGAGGAATTTCCCTCCTCCAAAAGTTTCTTTTACTGCTTGCTCTGGGGGGAAATATCTCTTATTCCTGGTGTTTAAATAAACTGTTTCCTTTCTGTTTGTTTGTTTTGCCACAAAAGGGAATTTCTTTTCTACATGCTTCGCTGTTTGCAGTGTTTTCATTTATAGCCACAGAAAACCTCAATTTCTCATTCACTGCTGCTTGAGGCAGCTTAGTCATGTGACAACAACAAAACACAGCAGAGCAGGGAGGAGGATGAGGAGCAGTGTATGTGGGTGAGATGAGTATGTCTGTACAGACATGGCTACTGTTTGATGAAACAGCAGCAAAATGCCGAATTTAGAGTAGAAAAACAAACTTAAGTTTCAATCCTGTCACACTATCGACCCGTCCACTCATATTGGCTTTTTTAATACCTCAGAAGTGGTGGCTGCTGTTGTGCTTCGTAATTTATGAGTAAACTCATGTTAAATGCTAGATAATATTATCTAAAGTTGTAGTTTTGAAGATATCTGGAGCTCTGAGTTGGAGTTGCTACTCGGAAAGTCCGAGAAGTCAAAGGATGTCGAATATGGAGCTGTCTGGCAGGAAAAAAAGAGAAAGACCACAGAGAAGATCCACGGATGTAGCGAAGGAGGAAGTGGAGAGGATTGGGGTGACAGGTGAGCAATGTTCCCTCTAATTTTTCACGTGTCTGAGCGAACACACAAACTCCCTGAGCGATCCCTTGGACCACTGTGAGCGACATCAGACGTGTGCAATGTGGTCACGCCAGCATTGAATCCATCCAAGTTACATGGTTTATTAAGATAATCAAATTACAGCATTTACATTTATGTTAGACTACTTTTAATTAACTGCTTTAGCCCACTTACAATGAAAATGTAAAAAAAAAAATCTTGTTCATGACCTGTGTAGTATGTTAACACTATTGGAAGTAAAAATAACTTGAACTCCAATTTTGAAAACACAACTTTCTTTCTTTTTTAAAAAAAGCTCTGACTTGCATTATGAGTCTGTGGTCTGGGAGAGAGTCTGTAGCTCTCTGTCTGCAAAATACAGTATATAATGACCAATGCTGGGCAATTAATTATATAGTTACTTCTTTAAAAAAGTAACTCAGTTTGGCAAACAACAAAGTTTTTTTGCAGCTATTGTTTTTTAATGCAGCCAAGGCATTTTTAAATAAACATTTCAAACTATTTACAGAACAATCAGCTGTTCTGCATCAAATCTGATGCCACACAAATTATTTGTGCCACTCCAAAAAATAATTTCTGTCCACTATGAGATAAAGGAGAACATCAGCCTGATACCTGCAGGCCTGACAACAGCAGATGTATCACTCCTGTAACACCTGTAACATTCAGCAGTCGTCTCATTGTTCTGACACACACAACAAAACTATTGACTACACTACACACTAACTACACAAGATTTGCGCTAAACGTCTCAAATCACTCACATCTCAAAGCACCGCCGTCACTCCTAAAACTTCCCCCAGTTTCGTAACAACTAGATGTCATGTTGCCATATCATTTTTTGATTGGTCGACATGGTACTTTTTTGGACGAATAGGAAAGGTGGGAGGAGTTTGTTTTTGCTCACATGCGGAGAGCGCTTTCGAGCCTTTTTCCTTATAAAACGCCGTTTTTACCGTTTCTTCCCGCGGTAAATATAAACAACGATAGTATTCAGGAAGAAAACCAAACATTGCATATATTTTTAATCATAACTCTGGTTTTATGTGGCCTATCAACACAATTTAAAAACTGGTATAAAGTCCACACTTTTTCCGTAATTGTTCCGTCTGTCCTGCTCACATCTCCAATGGTTGTACACGTTTCATTAATGTGGCTTCACTCCACATCAGCCACGCCGCTTTGCTCGCTAAAACACCGGTGTCGGCACATAAGTACGCTGTCATAGCCTGTCAACCACGTTGATTAGCTGCGTATATACGAATGTAAATCGCATCATTGGCTGGACTATGGGATAAGGTGGAATCGTTCTAATCCCATACAGGAGCAGCCAGTCACTTACTGACTAACACTGCAAAACAGAATTGTTAAAGTATTAATTTTAATTTCAAATCAGGTTAGATTTTTTTTTGTGCGCAACACAGATTTTCTGTGCGCAGAGACGATGCCAGCAGTGCGCAATTGCGCACGTGCGCAGCTTAGAGGGAACATTGCAGGTGAGGATGCCAGCTGGAGAGGGAGATGGGTGCAGATGGTGACCTCTAAATAAAAAAAGAAAAAAGAAGAAAAGAAAATAGCCGAAGTCCCACTAACCCTGAGTTAAAAACTCAAGCTGACAACAGTGCGCGTAAAACTGTAATATGAGAAGTCTCTGCAGTAGCACAGTTGTGTATTTATGACAGTGTATTACTCATTGCCCCCCCGCCCGCGTTCCAGTGCTTTTCCGAGCACTGGAACGCGGACGACATTCCCAACCCCCAGCATCCGACTTTCGAGGTGAAAGCAAGACGGCATGATGAGAAATGAGGTCCCGGGCTGACAGCATTCCTGCAGCTCCTGCAGCGCAATGCAGGGCATTAAAAGTGTTGTTGTCGGAGACGGGTGAGTTCACTTAATGTTAGTTTATGTTTCACGCCTTTTTTTTCGTGACTCTAGCGAAATATCTAGGTCTCGATAACTAAGATAATTTAAAGTAGTGCAAATAAAATAAAATAAAAAATAAAACCTATAGTTTTAGGTTGCTGGGCTTTTGGTGAGTTGGGATTAGACATTTGATTATACTAGTCAAATGTATTGATTAAAGTACGCTGTCAGTATTTGTGTCTAGCTGCTCGCTGTACTGTACTATGGAAAAAAAGTCTTGTGACACCATTTTCATTTCTTTATATTTTGCTACCAAGACAACTTAGCAAAGAGCCCGTTTTAAGTTACATCTTAATTCACAGTTTGTTACAAAAAAAACTTGCTACATTTACGTTGATTACACTGTTTGAATGGCATAAAATAGTATTTGCCCTCAACATGGCATTTTCCAAATATTCTCAGCATGGTGTTCAGTGGGTCCTCATGTCCTTAAGAAATAGAAAAACATGAAGCAAAGATCTGACACAGGAGCTGAGAGATGCAGCTGTTTGCCAAAGCCTTACTGGAAATTATCTCATTCCAAGTGTGGCTGTAAGTCATTCTTAACAAAGTAAACTGAAAGGAAAAGCTGAGGTATGCCAAATTACCCAAGACTTTGACTGTAAATCAGTTGCAACAGGTCTTATGGAGTGACAAATGCAAGTTTTAAATTTCTGGTTCAAATAGTCATCAGTATGTACAGAAGAGGCCAAGAGAGATGTACAACAGTGAATGTCTACAGCCATCTATAAAAACATAATGGAGGCTCTGTCATGGTTTGGAGCTACGTTTTCAAGTAGTCCTGTCAAAACTGATGGAATTTTAAACACAGAAATGTACCATCAGATTTTTATCCGTCATGCAATACCACCTGGAAAACATCTGATTGGCAACAGCTGCATTTTTCAGCATGGCAATAATCCCAAGCACACTGTCAGTGCAGCTTTACCAGGATGTGATTCTTATTTGTTTTTCACTTGTTTCTCCCACCTCATATGAAAATGTCCATCACAAGGTGAGTAGTGGCTGTCATATGAAAAAATGTCATAAGGCAGCTTCTAGGTGAAAGGTCATCGCAATTAGGTTTCACTAGTCCAGCTGACTGTGTCAGTCAGACACAAATTTAATCATTAAACTCAATGAAAAAATGCAGTTATATTTCCTGATGGGTCATAACATGATCACAGGTGATTAATATGCAGATAAATCTCTAGTAAAATTTTAACTTGTCATAAAATCAAAGAAAGACAGCAAAGTGGAGAAGCTAATGTTTACCCTTTTTTTAACTTGGAAAATGTGTAATCAAAATGTTGTTCGACACAATTTTTCTTACCAGTAACCAGAAACACACACGTCTTTAGGTGTAAAATTCAAAAACTATAGTCAATTCAATTCAATTTTTTTTATACGGCACCAAATCACAACAACAACTATATGAGTATTGGTTTACACACATACACATTTGTATTAACTGCTAAAAAAATAAAAATAAAGGAACACTTTAAAAACAAATCAGATTTCAATGGGCAAAATCATTAAAGACTTTAAGTTATATATTAAGTTATCTGGACTCCAAATCAGAATTTCAACTGGAATTTCCCTCAAGCCAGAATTTCCACTTGGAAAGTCAGAGAAGTTAAAGGATTCTGAATGTGGAGCTGAGAGGCAGGAGGAAAAGAGGAAGACTGCAGAGAAGATCCACGGAAGGTGTAGAAGGAGCAACAAATGGAGACCGCTAAAAGGAGCTGCAGAAAGAAGAAGGTGGGAGAAGTCCTATCTCTCTCAACTTCAGAACCCAAGATGGACAACAGTGCATGCAAACAGTATTAAAATTTCAATACTCTCTGTAGTACCACTGCTGCTGAATATGGGCTTCAATGGTTATATTTTAAGCGCACAACTAGTGATGGATGGATGGAGGGCTCCACCTTACCATGGAGCAAAAAACCTGTTTTCCTAGCTTTGACTGTAACACTGACGACACGCCCAGCCCCAGACCCAGCATCCGACTTTCAAGGTAAAAGCAAAGAAGCATGATAAGAAATGAGCTCCTGGGCTGACAGCATTCCTCCAGCTGCAGCAGCGCAATGCAGACCATTAAGTGTGTTGTCGTCGGAGACGGGTGAGTTCACTTACTCAATATTACTTTATTTTATTTTTTACACCTGGTTTTTACCTGTAAAATGTGATGGCTGTGGCTCAGAGCAGGTAGAGCAGGTCACCGACTGATTGGGAGGTTGCTGGGTTAACCCCTGGTGCTCCAGTTTGTGTGCAAATACCCTTAGGCAAGATACAAAATCCAAGTTGCTCTCCGATGTGTCCACCTGAGTGTAAATGTTAAACTGAAAGCACAGAAAAAGGTGTTTGTATGAATGAGTGAACAAGGCTTTGAGTGCTCAGAGGCAGTGAAAAAGCGTTCTATAAGAGTCAGTCCATTTTCATTACATTAGCTAGATATTTAGGATTCTCATGCTACTACAAAAATTTTCCGTAGTAGTGCAAGAAAGACAAAAAAAACATCACTACTTTTTGGCTGCCATGCTTCTAGTGACAAGTTTTTATTTATATTCTTCATATCTGACTTTCAAGGCAATTCAGCAAAGAAAGATTTTTCTTATCCTAAGACAGGTGGGAAACTGGAAAAGGGGAGAACAAATAAAGGCGAAAAACCACACTGTCTACAACAGATGAAAAGTATCTGAAAGTCATGGCCTTAAGACAGAAAAAACAAATCCAGCAAGGAGATGGGTCTGGCCCTTCAGCTGATCAGTTACTGTTTGCCAAAGCCTCATCAGACATTATCTTTTTCGCACGGTGGCTGTCAGTAAGTCATTCTTAACAAAGGAAAACCAAAAGAAAAAGCTGAGGTACGCTAATTTACACAGGAACTGGACTGTAAATCAGTTGCAACAGGTTCAGGTCATCAAATATTGGTTTTGGGCTTGTACATTTGTGCACGTTTCAGTAAACTGTTGCTACATCCCATATTCATTTCAAACTATAAAGAAATGAGGGATTACTCAGGACTTTTGCACATTACTGTAACTGTGTTATGTTGTTAAATTAACACTGTCTATTAAAATGACTGTATAACACAACTGATAACATCTGCTCCCACATTAAAGTTACTGTGTTATGATTAGCTATAGCTGCTACTTTAATGCTAACATTTACTGATAGTTAAACAGCTAGCATTCACATGTGTACCAGACAGGGTGATACTTCTGATAACTGTTGTGTTGTGATAAGTGTTGTTCAGTGATGTGGATGTCAGCTACTGTTCATATGTTCAGCTGCCAGTGAGGGGAGGGGCTGTGTGCCTGCCTAAATAGTTTTGGCAACCTGAGTCCAGTGTAACAAAGTTGTAGGTCCATCAGTTCAGACACAGCATTGTTTGTTGTTGTTTTTTTTTGCCTTCTCTCAGTAAATGCTAATCCAGCTTCTTCTCCCCTACAGAGAAGTAGGTAAGACCTGTCTGCTCATCAGCTACACCACCAATGCCTTTCCTGGAGAGTACATCCCCACAGTGTGAGTATCTCACTTTGCAGTGCAGTGAGTATTTATTTATTTAAGCAAGATTAGCAAATAGTGATCGGTCTCCACCCTCCTTTAAAATTAGTGCATTATATGAAAATGTGGCTTGCAGAGGAGCTTACAATCACAGCAGTGGACTGTAACTAGACCAGAAATACATGTTACAGGATGTTATGAGGAAACCCTTCAGCCTATCTCATTCTGATCCTAGCTGTTACTGTAACTGTGGCATGAAGTCATTGATAAACAAGCTTCCGAGTGAGTCAAATTTAAGAGAGCAGAAGCCATAAAAGTCTACAATAAGGCAGATAAGATATCAACTTCCACTTCAGTTGTTTTTTCAGTAGTTATATTTTGACAGTCTATATAAAGCCAGAAGGGTTTGGTTTATTTGCGCTTCATCACTTCTGTCAGGTTCGACAACTACTCCGCCAATGTTTTGTTGGATGGGGAGCCGGTGGGCCTGAACCTTTGGGATACAGCAGGACAAGAAGACTATGACAGACTCCGCCCCCTTTCCTACCCAGAGACGGTACAACAACCACAAAAAGAAAGATCACACAATGTTGTGCTATACTTCACTTACATTACTGTGCAAAAGATTTGAGTCACTCCTAGGTTCTTTATATTTCACTTCCAATGAAGTAAGATGTTCCTATGATTTTTTTAAAAGTGGTTTTCAGCAGTAGTTCTCCATGCTTTCTGAAGGTCTTTAAGTTTTCCGTTGGACATTGGCAGCTTTTTCACTGATTTTCAAAATATAAAGAATTGAGGCTCTGACTGTTTTGCTTTCTTTGTCTTACCAGGATATTTTTTTCATCTGCTTTTCCCTTGTGTCTCCTGCGTCATTTGAAAATGTCCGTCATAAGGTGAGTAGTCGCTATATTATGGAAAGGTGGCTGCACAATGTCATCCTATTAAGGTTTTACTAATGAAGTACTGGACAGTGTCAGTACTGTCATATCAATATCATGACATTTACTTATATTGTGCCTGTGCTGCAAAGCAAGCACAAGCTGCTGTGGATCAAGACCTAACCATAAATTCAATGGAAAAATGTAACTATATTTCCCAAAGGATTCTAACATGATGGAAAGTAGACCCTCAACTACAAATTAATTTTATTAGTGAATAATGTGTGAATTAATTTCTATTAAGTAGTGAGTTTTCATAAAACCAGAAAAAGACAAGAAAGTGGAAAAGGGCGACAAAATATTTAGCATTTTTTTACTTTTAAAATGTGCCATCAAAATTATGTTAGGCATATTTTCTCTTAATAAACAAAGTTTTTTTTACTAAGTGTGATTACTCTGAAGTGTGACATATGCCAACTAAGCAACCCACTGCAAGCAGCCTACTAAGCAACCTTTCCAGGAGTAGCAGAATGGATCTCCACGGTGGAAATCACTGCTGAGAACACAAATGGTTGTCTCACATTTGCCAAAAAGCATCTGGATGATCCCCAAGACACACAGCATTTCATAAGAACACCATCATACCAACAGTCAAACATGGTGGTGCTAGTATTAGGGTCTGGGCTGCTTTGCTGCTTCAGGACCTGGACAACTTGTTGTAATTGATGGAACCATGAATTCCGCTTTCTACCAGAAAATCCTGAAGAATTTTTGGCCATCAGTTCATGCCCTGAGACTCAAGACGTCTTGGGTTATACAGAAGGGCGATGATCCAAAAAACACCAGTATGTCCACCTCTGTATGGCTCAAAGAAACAAAATGAAGATTTTGGAGTGACCTAGTCAAACTCCGGGTTTCAACCTGACTGAGATGCTTAGGTAACCTTAAACAGGGCTTTCATGCTTGCAAACCCTCCAGTGGGGCTGAATGAAAACAATTCGGCAGAGAAGAGTGGGTCAAAATTCCTGCTTGATTGCAGTTCTTGCTGCCAAGGATGGCACTACCAGTTATTAGGTTTAGGGGCAATTGCTTTATCACAGTTATTTTAGATAATCCAATGTGTACCAATGCCAACCTATTGCTCTGGCTTTGGATTTCAAAGGGGTCTTACTCCCTTCTTCCCCCTTTAAAACAAACTTCTTTTGTTTTTTATTTTTTAAATAATGTAGCAACTGTATGGCATTGTATGTTTGTAGCCAGGTAATAAGCATTATTTTGTAACATTTAGAGTTAAAGCCTTCAAACAACCAGTCGAACTCACATCCACACCTACAGCCAAATTAGATTCACCACTTAATCCAACATAAATGTCTTTGAATTGTAGGAGGAAACCCTCAAAAGTACAGGGAGAACATACAAACTCCATGTAGGAATGCTCCACATAATTCATTCACTAAAAATCAAAAGAATGACAATGCAAATAGGAATTAGCTGCAGCTCCAATAAAATAAAGTGTTCAAGGTGGTGCAGGCCGAGCTGGGAAGTTAAACTCATAAACATTGTCTCTTTGCAGTGGATTCGTGAGGTGAGACACCATTGCCAGAACACTCCCATAATCCTCGTGGGGACCAAAATGGATCTGAGAGATGACAAAGACGCTTTAGAGAAGCACAAGAAGGAGAAGAAGACTAATCTCTCTCCCATTAACTACCCTGATGGACTGGCCCTGTCCAAAGAGATTGGTAATGGCTTCAGTTATCTCTAATACTTTTTCTTTTAAATCATCACGGAAGACAGCAGATTCCAGTAATAAACCTGGAATCTGGCTCTCTGTTTCCTGTCTTCAGGTTCTGTCAAGTACCTGGAGTGCTCAGCTTTGACTCAACGTGGCGTTAAAACTCTGTTTGATGAGGCCATCCGGATTGCCGTGTCCCCTCCACCTATCACCAAGAAGACAAAGAAGTGCTCTCTCCTCTAAGACTTCACTGAAACAGTGTATTTCAGATTCTGTCCTTCAATGTGTGTAGCTGCATCAGTTATACAGTTGTAAGGTCAATTTTAGGAGACATTGCTTCCTAAAAGTGTATACTGATTTTTGGTAGTAGAAATTTTTCCAAATAGACTGTACACATGCTGTATTTTAGCCGAAAAGAAACTCTTTGATCTGTTGTCTCTTTAAAACACAGCTGACAGTCTGCTGCTGTTTCCTGCTCAACCACATCAAGCATTTACAAGTTAAAAACGTCACTTTCTCTCTATGAAAGCAAGCGTGTCAACAAAGAGCTTGAACTAACCATCTGTGAAGTTTCGAGTAACGTCTTTACTGGTAATTACTTTTTTGCCTTATTGGTTCATGTTAATTCACTCTCGTGGAGTAAATGAAGCCTGAAGCAGAGAGAAAATGAATGTTGTATAATCTTAGCTTTATGAAGAAAAGCTATTGTGCTTTTTTTGTTTTGTTTTTTAAAGCCAAGAAATTCCCCTAAAACAGGTTGTTTGTTTTCCTTTGAGCCAAAATGGCTGAAGTGTTGCTGACTCACTTATTCTTGTGAATCTTTCACTTATACCATACTGGAAAAATATAGATTCACCATTATTCAAGCATATTTTAATGTAAATAAAAATGTACGTTTTTCTTCCGATCACTGATATCATTAGTTAGAGCAATAAAATAAGATTAGATGTACGTTTTGGGCAACATATTAATCCACAAGAATAACACTTTAAAAAAAAATTTTGCATTATGCTTTTAGAAAAAAATCAATTAATGACACTCTCAGAATTCTCTTCATTAATATACACTCAACTGCTCATCAACACAAAATCTATCCAGACAGTCCTTACAGACAAATAAGCTCAAGACGACTTCCCTGAAGCTCAACCGGAGAATCAGAATAACCAAGAAAACTGATTTACGTTACTTTGAATGTGTGTGACATAGTTGTTTAAACCAGATTACTCTGCTTAAACTTCTTCCCTTGCAACCTGAAACCAGAAAAGCAGTACATATCAAATGGATGGACCCTGATGCTGCTGGTAGTGTGGGGGCAACTTTCTTGACACACCTGAGTACCAACACCACAGTCTACCTGAGAATTGTTGCTGACCAAGTCCACTTCTTTATGACCACAACATACCCATCTTCGATGACTGCTTCCAGCAGGATAACACAACTCGTCACAAAGCTCAAATCATCTCAAAGTGGTTTCTCAAACATGTCAGTGAGTTCACTGCACTTCAGTGCCCTCCACAGATCTCAGTCGAGTAGAGCACTTTTGGAATGTGGTAGAATGAGAGTCTCATCGTGGAGGTGCAGCCAACAGATCTGCAGCAACTGTGTGATAGTATCACATCAATATGGCTGAAATTCTCTGAGGAATGTTTGCAGTGCCTTAGTTCTACTCTGTAGATGGGCCAGTGATCATCAGTTTTATACCATCAGAGATATAAAGAAATTTTGTAAACCTTTTGACTGACCCTAATGTTTCTTTGAGGGTTAAAGTTTGAATTAGATTCGGGTTTAAGTAAGGGCTCGTCACCAATTTGTAACTGTTACAGTTGGGAATTAAAGTGGAGCACTAAATGTATTCAGCCCCACTCTTTAAAAAAAAACTCATAGGCTTGACACTTTCTGTAAAATTATATTTAAGTTTTGTTTTTTAATTTTTTTTAGAGCATGTTTTATGCCAACTTGTCCAAGTATAGAAAATGTTTGGTTGGTGCTAATAGACCATGTTTTTATCTAACTAGTCACAGAACTGGTAACTCTGAAGAAAAGAAGGATACTAAAACTACAAAAGCAGTTTAGGGGAGTTACCCTTGTACTTCATATGGCTGCAACAACTAGTTTTATCCATTGTTGGCTAGCTACACTGAAACAGGAGAATCCACCTGTCAGTGGGAGTTTTGTTAGGGTTTGTAGAACTATAAATGAGGACTGTGTTGGGGAAAGCCTCTTTGGTGCATTTGTGGCTCACTGGAGTCAGACACTGTCCCCTTTGTGTTTGATATTTCCTTGTGGGGATGGGTTGATAGACATAGCACCGCAATCAGCTGGTAGAGCAGAGCTCCACAAAATATGATCACAACTATTTTGTGCAATTTTACAGTGTAATTTAACCCCTAGTTATCACTGTTCAGTTATTCTTTTAACAAACACTTCCAAACTGTTTACAAAAGGTTACTACAAGGAAGTTTCTAAAAAATGTGGAATCAATGTATCTAGAATATCTATGACATCAATGTAGTCAAAAGATAGCAAATCTGCACGCGCACACGCATACACACAGAGTGGAGCAGTCACTTTGGGGAAAACCTAGAAGGAAAAAACAACTTTTAGCTTAAAAACAGAACTTCTAACCCAAATGATCTCAAGCTCAGTCCTGCACTGGTATTCCATACATACGCTGCGAGGTTTGAATTGGACGAGATGAATGGATGCGGAAATGAGTGAAAAACAATTCCTGAGAATTATTAGTGGGACATGAAAAATCCTGTCTGAAGCTCTCAGGAAAAGGGGCCTGTTCAAAACAATTGATAATGAGCTTGACCCTTCTAAGGGTTTGAAATACAGTTCAGTATGGGCAAAGGATGAATGCTGCACGCAAGTGATGCTGACTGACCACAAAAACAGAAGAGACAACATGAGAGAAACAGCAAACAATAAATAATGTAATCCGTTTTACTTAAAGGTGACACAGTTTCAAGCTTTGACAGGCAGGACATTCTTTGATTTTGGAAAAGTGACCTTCAAGTTTCAAACAGGATGTTGGGAAATCAAATTAATTTGTAACAAAGCATTTTGTTTCCTGAAAACACTCAGCACAGAGGCAATGATTGCCATTAGGTTGTGAACTCCATGTAGACAAGGAATCTCATATGTGATGCAAAGAAATTTAAATAAATCTTATTACAAGATAAACCAAAACTTGACAATGTCTCGTCATCATAGGTCATTAGTAGCACATTTGGCACAGAATCTGCACTTGAATACTTAAATTAGTCCATTCAGTCTTTTTATAAACACTTTTCATTCCGTTCATAAATTTCTCATCGTCCGTCAGCGCCTGACGTCAGCCTCACGAATCCACAAATCGCAACAGGGTCCCTGAAGTTGTTGGTATGCTGGAAAGAAAGAAAGCATTCATTAAAATCAGTTGAATGAATCAAGCTGAAAACTTGACTCGAGTTAGGCGGAAAACAAGTCAGACTGTTTTGGACGTTAAAGAAAAGGAACCACACTTCAAGACAGACGTAATTTTAAAGATCAAGAGTTGTTAAAACTGTTTGACAGTAACACGCACACATTAGTGACCATAAAGACTAATAATCTTATTCCATGTCAATAGACCAAATGGGGAAAAAGGAAACCTTTGGGAAAGTAAGGCAGAACATCATCATACAGTCTGTTACCACCAGACACCAAATTTTTCTAGAAAAGTAAGATTGGAAATGTCAGATGATGCCATTTGTTGGTACATCACAAAGAACTTCATCTGATTGGAGTAGTTTCGTGATAATAAAACTACACATTAAATTTAATATGAGGGGATACATTTATAAGAAGTTAACACATGAGAGTCTGTTATAAACTTAAACTCCTGTCTTTGAATTGTTTTTTCTACAGCCCTCTAAATTTGGCCTATATAAGCTATACTAGCAAATTTTTAAGCTAATTATCGCTCAACTGAATGTGACATTATTTTGAAATTCCACATTGCTGAAGTCATAGTACCAGATACTTGACCTAAAAAAAGTTTTGACAGACACAGGTCTAGTCTCCCTGGACTTTTTTTCAGAGAAATCAAAGATGGTGGGATTGGGAATTTTTCTTAAATTTAGTCCAGTTACTGAAATAAGATTGAGAGCAGCTGTATTTAATGCCTTAACAGGTGGCTAAACTGACCTACTAAGATAAAGGTAAGGAAAGGAGGTAAAAAAAAATAAATAAATAAAATCAAATGTTTGCCCATTTTCAGAAGTGATAGCATCCAGTCTTATTACCTCTCTACCAGCTCTGCGCCAACAATGTCATGAATGTGGTATTTCATATGGAATTTCACTTGTGAATTAGTCCGCCGCTCCTCGATTTCTGCCTTTAAGACTTCGCCGTATTTGGACTTCTTAACCATGCTGAGCACTGCTTTACGGCCTAACAGCAAAATGAGAACAAAGACATTAATGGGTGTCGTAACTAAAGGAAATCGCTGTTACAATTCAATCGTGTGAGATTCAACACCAACCTTTTATGAAGTACTTTGTGAATTTGCCAGAGTTGGGAATGGAAAGCCACCAGCTGCCTGCATCCCTCACAGTCAGGACCCCAGACTTAACCAGCTGCCTGTGTGTGGGGAGAAAACAGATTCTGAGTCGATCTTTATCTTTCAGAATGGCCAATTCAGAGGTTAAACATTCAATAATGCCAAGCACAAAGTTATGGAGATTGGTATAAACAGCTTTAATGCCACAGAAAATGTTATTCTCTGCTACCCCTTTAAATGAATTTCAAACTCTTTCAGCCATTGTCAGCAGTGTTGCTTTGCTTTTTATTTATCTAGGAAGTTAAATGTTAAACTATGTCTAAGATAGAAGGTTTGGGAATGATAAAGCTAAATAATAAACGCATGCAATATTTGGGTGTCTTTCATACGTTATCTCAGAGTCTGTGAAGAGAAACTCCTTCAGCATTTTGTCTTTCGTGAAGCTCAGATCTGTGCAAGCGGACACCACTTTCTCCAAGAACCTCTCCACGGTGGCTCTTGTGGTTTTGCCCTCCTCTCCCGCCAGCACTTTGGCCTTGTAGTCAGAAGTAAAAACCAACCCAAAGGCTTCTGCGTCGAACCCGAGCTGGAACATCAGCAGATCTCCTCGTTCACGCATCTTATTCTGTTACCGAGGACAGCAGCAAGTTGTATTTCACATCTGAATCTGCAGAAACGATTACATGTACATTTCTAACACTTAAAATCCACCTTACCACCTCCTTGTCCACCAAAGTCTTGTCACTGTGTATGCTGTAGAGCTGGTGCTTCAGCACAATTTGAGGCAGTGCATCATTGAAGAGCTTTCTGGGAAATAGGGTCATGAGGTACTCCAGACTGGATTTAATGTCAGCTGGTCCTTTTAAAGTGAAGAAATAACAGTGTGAACTTCAAATGAAGAGTTTTTTGATCATATTATTGTAGATTTTTCAGGAGTCACACACCCACCCTCTTCAGCAGCAGTAGCTCCAAATTGTTCTGTGCCATTTCTTCTCTTCTTCAGATTGAAAGCGTCTGAAATCAGAGCCCGTTTCCTGCTCATACCTGAAGGAGAAATTTGCACCTGTTCACTCCAAGATGCTGCTTTCCTCGCTACACAACGCAGAGCCTATTAAGAGAGCTTTAAATGGTCAATCATATCATTATTTCCTACTAATTAAGAACAATGTCCTACAGTCAAGCTCCAATCCTTTGCCAATTTCTGATGAATGAATTATAAGACATAATCTCGTATTTTCCATAAAAGTACCCTTCAGAAAACAGGTTTTGTTAGGTTAAAAACACTACACCGTTAGCCATGCTAACGCTAGCCCGTTTATCAACATTAGACCGAGCTATTTGAACTCGAAAATAATTTTCGTCCTTACCTGATGAATAAACTCAATAATAATGTGTATTTACATCACTTTATTCCCTACCAGAGCCACAAAACAGCCCAACAGCTCCAGGGAACTGCTCCAACTCTTCTTTTCACGGATATTTACAGTGTTTTTAGAGGAAGTGTCGCCGCTACCACCGAGCAGCGGATTGGATGGAAAACTGCACACGGAAGTGGCGTTAGCTTGTTGTTAGCGTGTGAGACTAGTTAGCTGTCCCGCTACAAAAACAAGGCAGCGTTTTTCTAACTCAGCTACTTCTTGGTTTTAATCGGTAAAGATGCAACAAACGTATGTTTGTTGTTCCTATGCCAAGTCTGTTATTTTATTTCCTCTGACATAATATAAACAGGGAACTTCTAACGTTAGCTTAGCAACCTTTGCTCGCTGTGCTGTAAAGAGGTAGGTTATCACTTACTTACGTCTTATTTACTAAAGTACTCTTTAGTTTTCGTAGTGGGGTCAGTAACAGCGGTATTAGGAAACCTCTGTTAATTTTAAACGTGCATTTAATTGAGAAACAGTGCAGACGCACGCCAGACATTACCTGCCTCTTTTCCATTCAACATTCAACACATAAACTGTTATAAGCACATCAGGCGGTTGTAGGTCCAGATATGCTGCATTTAAACTTAAACTAATTCATTGTTTGTGCACAATTTGTTACAGAGAGGAAATAACACATTTCTAATTTTAAATGCAGCACTGTGCAAAAGTCTTCAGCCACCCCATCATGTGTTCATATTTTGGTAGGAAAATGTGGAACCGGTGCAGCGATTTATCAAAACATGTTCAAGCATACAAGAATATAAAGTATATAAGGCAAAAACAACTTTGTACAGTTCTAACGATCTTGAAAGCCAATATTTGGTTTGACCACATTTATTCTTCAACACAGCCTGAACTCTGTTAGCAAAGCTTTCCTGTCATTTCCTTAAGCAGTCTTCAGGAATAGTTTTCCAGGCTTCTTGAAGGACATCCAAAGCTCTTCTTTGGATGTTGGATGCCTTCTTTATCAAGATGATCCCACACTGGTTCAATAATGTTGTAATAACCCTTCCACTGAAGCCATTTCTAAAGAGGTTTCAGTGAACAATAGATGGATCATCTCGCAGTTCCTCTGTCAGGTCTTTTAGGGGTTTTCTGCGAATTCTTAAGGACACTAATTTTTGCCTTAGAACATTTTTTAGGCCTGGCACTTCTTTTGAGACATGAGGAGTAGCTTAAGCCCTTGACACAATATTGTAGGTGGAATTAACTGATAGTGGGAAATGGGAATAGTATTTTTAAAAGTTAGCTAAAGAATATGCAATATATACATTAAACCTAACCTAACTTATCCCTGAAAAAAATTGCACTTAAAGAACAAAAATTCTTAGCAGTTCATTCTGACTCATAAATTCTTTCTGTCCAGCTATGGACCCCCACAGATCCAGCATCAGCTATCACAGCCATCGGTCCTCGTACAAAAGAGAAAGAGACGACAGTGGCAGAAATCCTCGTGAGAATAAACACTTCAGAACGAACACACAGCACCAGTATCGGTCTGAGTCGGCTCTGGGTCAAAACCCTTTGAGCTGCAGGACTTTAAGCACGAGAAGAGAGCTTTATGAAAGAGACTTTCCTGTTTACAAACAGCCTGTGGAAGTGGGATGTTTTTCCCTCGACTCTGAGCGTAGATTCTTCAACGACAGCAGGCAGATGAGGTACTACGTGGAGCCTGACAAGAATCCAAATTTCAACCTGAGGGACGGATACAGGGATCGCTTTATAAAAAGAGACGACAGTGTGAAGGAGAGGCTGGACCATATTCTCCGGTGGATTGTAGCCAATAAATCAAAGATTAACCCAACAGGGGCAGCAGCCTCACCTCGGTAAGTGTAGCTGTGAGGTTCCTGTTTTTATTGTATTTCTCTTCAGGTGATCAAGTAGGTCCCACAGAGAGAGAGAGAGCGATAAACATTATTGATCTCTAACCACAACAACAGTTCCAGGACACGTATTCTTTGATCAACCTCTGCTTTTTCTAGCGCTTTAGATGTCGACTTTGTGACATGGCGGGGCCACCTAACTAAGCTGCTGACCACTCCTTATGAGACAAGGGAAGGCTGGTTGTTAGCAGTCACCAGGTTCAGGGGCACATTTTACATCAGTGAGGTGGAAACGGAATCTGCTCGCAGGGAACGGGAGAACCGCACTGAGAGGCATGAAGAGATGATGTACTGGGGATACAAGTTTGAGCAATACACATGTGCAGGTAGGTGGGTTTATGTAGCAGTAAACAAGTACCTTATTTTTCCTTTTTTTGAAACTTTGGGTACTGATTAAAACTGCCTTACCCACAGCTGATGATTCACAGGCATACCTCATAATCAACTGGTTTTATATTCACAGTCCATTTGTGCCTGGAAAGCACAACATGTGAGATTTCCACTATGGGGAAAAATGCTAATGGTATAATAAAAACCCCCAAACAAAAACAGTACTGTTGCCTCACAAAAAGAAGGTCCAGGTTTGATTTCACCGGCTGTTTTTGTGTGAGCTTTGCATGCCTGTGTGGGTTCTCTCCAGGCACTCTTGTTGGGTAATTGGTGTGGAGTCTGTTTCTGTGTTAATGCTGCAATAGACTGGCAGCCTGTCCAGGTTGTACCTCACCTTTTACCATTTCACACTTGGGTTACGGTTTCTGAAACTGCTAATTTACTGGGATTTTCCCACATAACCATCTCTAGAGTTTACAGAGACTGGTCTGAAAAGAGGAAACATCCAGTCAGTGGCAGTTCTCAGGGTGAAAATTCCTCATTGGTACCAAAGATCAAAGAGAGACTGCTTGGAACTGATAGGAAGGCAAGAGTAACTCAAACAACCACTTAGTACAATCGAGGTAATCAGAAGACCACACCAGGTGCAACTCCTGTCAGCTAAGAAAAGGAAACTGAAGCTATAATTCATCCAAGCTCAACAAAACTGGACAATAGAAGACTAGAAAAATGTTGCCTGGCTGATGATTCTTGATTTGTGCTGCACTGGTAATGGCAGAATTGGGGATAAACAACAGGAAAACACAGATCCATGCTGCTTTGTGTCAGCAGTCCAGGCTGCTGGGTCCCTTACTACCAGTTGAGCAACATTTACATGACACAGCCTGAGTATTGTTGCTGATTATGTTCATCCCTTTATGACCACAGTGCCTATCTTTTGATGGCCGCTTCCAGCAGCTGTCCTTTTAAAAAGTTATCTTCATGTCTTCATGTTCGGGGCGATCGTGGCTCAAGAGTTGGGAGTTCACCTTGTAATCGGAAGGTTGCCGGTTCGAGCGCCGGCTTGGACAGTCTCGGTCGTTGTGACCTTGGGCAAGACACTTCACCCTACTGGTGGTGGTCAGAGGGCCCGGTGGCGCCAGTTTTCGGCAGCTTCGCCTCTGTCAGTGCGCCCCAGGGCGGCTGTGGCTACACTGTAGCTTGCCACCACCAGTGTGTGAATGTGTGTGTGAATGGGTGGATGTCTGGGTGTGTAAAGCGCTTTGGGTCCTTAGGGACTAGTAAAGCGCTATACAAATACAGGCCATTTACCATTTAATTGAAGAACTCGAGTAACAGCAAAGACTCGTAAATGCAGTATGATTGTTGATCTTACCATGATTAACTAAAATTACTACACTCTATAAAAATGTAACGTGATTATTATAATGCCCAACACTGACTTCAAATCATTATTTTTTCTGTACATATCTGTGTGTCCATTATATTAGATATGAAAACTAAACCTAGATCATATAGAGCACAGTGCTTTCAGTGGTAAAGTTTCACCTTTGTATGTCCTGTAGACAATACCCACAGTCTACCTGACCCTGGTGGAGTGGTTAACACCAACGAGGCCTTCTGCACTGTGGTGCAAACTCGGCTCGCTGATCACAGACTGCTGTTCTCCGGCGAGGTGGACTGTCGGGATAAAGATCCCAAAGCTCCAGCTGCTCCTGCCTGTTACGTGGAGCTGAAGACCTCTGCAGAGATCTGCACCCCCAAACAGCGCAGCAACTTCCACAGGTACAGGATAAAGTAAAGCCTCATAATTTTCATGTTATGTGGTTGGCTGGATGGTAACGCTTTTATTTTGGCGCTCCTCAGGTTCAAACTGCTTAAGTGGTGGGCCCAGTCTTTTCTCCCGGGAGTCCCTAGAGTGGTGGCAGGTTTCCGAGATCAGGAAGGTGTCGTTGTTTCCGTGGAGACCTTTCACATTTCTAAGATCTCCCATCTCATCAAGGTAAAGCAATAAATAACTCGTGATTTAAAAACATCTGGCAGCACACCATGAGCACACTTCATGAGCCTTCTGTACATCTTTTAAACAGAACGAGTACAACTGCTGGAAGCCGACAGTATGCATGAACTTTTGCTGCGATTTCCTGTCTTTTGTGAAGCGTGTAGTTACCGAAGACAATCCTAGGTGAGCTATAACAACACTTTTAAAATATTCTGGTTTGGGGTAAATAGATGTTAATCTCTTTCTGTTGTCATTTCAGAGTGGTGTACCTGTTCTCCTGGGATCCCTACAAAGATGTCACCTACTCTGCCCACAGAGACTCTCAGTATTGCTTCCTGCCACACTGGTATGTTGAGGAGATGACGAGAAGTGAAGACTCCCAATATGAGCCTAAAGCATAATTTATACTTCTGCACTGAAGTCTGAAAGCCTGGAGTTGATTCATTCCCTTCCAGTCAATTAGAAGAGGAGGAAACAGGCCAATCACAGTTGTTTTGAGGAAGGGAGGTGCACGTCAGCATAGGTTATTGTAACGTAAGATTTAACCCTACCTATGGCTCTGATAAACTGAATTGCAGAAGTATAAAATCCACCTGAGGCATGGTCACAAATGCATCATTATCCTGATCTGGACATTTAACGTGGCAAACATTTGCATGAGCTCACCAATCACTACTCATCAGTCTTCTGGGGGGATTCTTTTATTTTTTTAAAGCAGCGATGAACTACATTTTATCTGGCATGTAATGATCTAAACAAAACACAATTAAAGAAATCAATATTGTTTCTCAATCTTTTTTATTCCCTGGTTATAACAATAATTTAAAACCCACAAACAGTGTTATGTTTATTTAAACAAAATTAGAAAATCTGTGTTTTGTTTTGTTGTTGTTGTTGTAAATGAGTCAAGATGATATCAAATAAGAACTCGATGTAAACAAAGTTCATTTTGTAAAATATAAAAAGCAAAATTGTAAAGCTTTAATAAAAAAACAAACAGTTGGAGCTGTTTTTCCTAACTGGCAGAGGAGCTGAAATCTGGTAAATGTGTCACTTGGCTAGAGTATTGATAGAACAACAAAAGGTCTAAAGGCTGCGGTGTTAAAGGGAAGCGCCTCTCTTGGTTATAACCAAGACGTAAAGAGAGAAAAACCAGTTTAACAACAGCAGCAGGAGGAGTGGATCAACTGTCAACTGGCATCAAGTTGAAAGGCAGCATTAACTGTCATTTACCACATCAGAGAGAGAAAGTACTGTGACAAATACTGTGAATCACTGCGATCCCCTACTTGCAGGGAACTGATAGAAATAATGGAAGACACCTGTGTGAAAGAAAAAGAGCGCACGTCGAACACTGCGATATTGAAAACAGTAGAAAAAACTCAGTGCATCAAGTGTTTGTGTAGATCAACAGTCACTGAATAACTTACAAACGAGTGACAAAAAAAAGAATTAAACCATCGACAAGCATAAAAATGAAAAAGTGCCAAAACCTGCAGCTCTTTAGAGTGAGACTGGCTTCAAAAGAGTCAAAACCCTGTAACCTTTGATGTTAAAATGCCCAGCTTTACAACAAAAATAAACGTGTTTACAACCTGATACAGTTTCTTTTTGTCTTTATAACCTGTTAGCTCCAGTCATAACTCCACATGGTTGCTTTCTTATATAAACTTTACAAAAGCTCAAAAGTAAAAGATGTGGCTACGCTGACTTACAGGTACGTGCCGACACAGACGTCTGCTCAGCTTAACCAGCTTTTGTAGCATTGGTGTCTTTTGTCGTGTAATAATCTCACCAGTAGTAAACTATCAAAGAAGCTTGTGTTCCAGTCTTGCCACCAAGTCATCCATAAATAGTCACTTCTGGCTCATAAACCCTCCAAAACTTGATAACAACAACATTTTAGCAGCCAAAACCCTAAAATGCAGAGTACAAAGCTAATCAGTGGTTGATAGTGGCTCCATCCATCTTTTATATTCAGTCTATGGGGGAAACAAACCTCTAATTCCTGCAGTGAGGAAATATTATACTCTGAGTGGTTTCATGAACACACAACAGTAAGAATCAGAAGCTACAGCTTTTGCAGTCACAAGATCACAAAACAAGCTAATTTGAGAGAAATTTGTGTGTAGGTGTTAGTTGGTGTACTCCACCACCACCAACATAATGAGGGTGTGTCTTTTGGAAGAATACTGTTTATCCCTTTAAAGGTCCAAAGACTTGAAGAATACATGCTGAGATGCACTGAAGCTGTGGATGCACAACTAAGATTTTAGCTTGTTTTTTTCCTTTAATTTGTCACCCGTCTGTATGTCAGTTCATATAGTTTTTTTTCATAATGCATTACGTTCAGAGGCACTTGGTACCTACAACTACTGCAGCACATATTCACTGTGCTTTTCCCTCAATTTATATTAAATTAATTTCATGAGGTTTCCATCTTGCAGGATTTCACAACTGGATAAATTCACAGTTAAAAACTTAAGTGTATGTAAAGAATGGTCAGGTGGTTTAGATTAAGGCAGCAGTAAACTTATCATCACGTGCAATAAAGCTCAAATGTTAAGATAAAAGTCTTAAATTGAAATACACTTTTTCAAATTCATATGAAAATGTAAATGTAAAGACAAATATCATTCATCTCCTATAGTGAAATATGAAACAACAGCAGACTCATGACAAAAACTGGGACCAGGGGAAAGCAGCTAGTCTGGCCCATTGATTTGAACCAGTAATTTCTTAAAGAGCATGTATATTTCCATGAGAGCTGTATCAGTCTTTCAGTGCAGTCAACATCTCTCAGAAAGAGGCCAAACAGGTGTATTTGTGTGTTCTTTTGCCTAAACTGTTTTTGTTTTTTTTAAATCATCACCTAAGAGAGTTTTATTTTTTAACAGTAGAAAGTTCAGCTCTTTGAAAGGTGTTCTTTTCAAACAGTTACTCAATATAGGACCTGTTTAACTCACCTCACACTAGAAGATATTATACAGCAAACCGAACTAATAAATGATGTCTGTATGTTTTCCTTTGTCACATAAACTCAGTTAACTTTAGTCCCTGCAGGACCATGCTGAACCGAGAGAAATGCACCAGTGGAGAGGATGTGTTTGCACAGATGTTCGCAGTTAAAGGTTAACAATAGCAATAATTAAACCCCTCTCTGGTTATGTTATATAATTTGGGGATGGAATAGGAATGTGGGGCTCCCAAGGCACCATTGTGGGCTCATATTATCGTGCCTATGCGACGGAAACAATTCATAATGTTAGTAACAGCATCAGCAGGCTTTAAAACCTACTGAGGATGAGTGCACTGATGGTTTGCTGTGTTCAGGTAGCCGTCTTCAGTGCTTCAGTTTCTTGTTCATGCCCATGATTCTGAAGGTCACTGCAGCGATCTTCTCATACACAACAAACATGAGGGCAGCCGTCAGTACCGTCTGTAGCAGCTTGGCCTCCAGGCCTTTGTACAAACCGAGGGCGCCGTGCTTCCTGCGATAAACACGGGTATACAACTATGACCACTGCTACATATTCACACATGTGCTTGTTGTGAGTCGAGTGAGTAGATAGTGTAATTTTAGAGATGCTGCACTCACTTGATCCGGTCCATGAGCAGGAACAAAATGTTAGAAAGGCTCCCCATCACACCACCACCCTTGGCGTCACTTTTATACTGGCCAAACTGATAAAAAAGCATAAAACAAGTGATGCATGTGTAGTAAAGATTCAATATCATTTACCAGTCATGCATATTGGCTATGAGTGTTTGACGGTAATAACCATATAAAGACGGTCTGGTTTCTTTAAATTTTTCTATAAATACACACTCACCGGCCACTTTGTTAAACCGGTTCATCTGCTGATCAATAGAAATATCTAATCATCCAATCACATTGCAGCAACCCAGCTAATTTAGTGATATAGTGAAGTTGCTGCTGAGCATCAGAATGGGAAAGAAATGTGATTTAAATGAATGAAGCATGGATTTTAGTACCCGGCGTTCTTATCTACTGGGACCGGATCTGAAATGTTTCCCCTAATAAAGTTTCTGGGGAGTGTACACAAAATTAAGTCAAATTTACAGAATGTTGTGTCCCAGACTCAGCCAGGAGTTCCACTTTAGTTTTTAGTTTTTGAGGAAACATAATTTTGTCCCGTGTAAGACTGTTAAAAGGGAGTTTTTCCTTCCCACTGTCGCCAAAGTGCTTGCTCATAGGGGGTCATATGATATGATTGTTGGGTTTTTCTCTGTATTTAATATTGTGCTATCTACTGTACAATATAAAGCGCCTTGAGGCGACTTTTGTTGTGATTTGGCGCTATATAAATAAAATTGAATTGAATTGAATTGATAGATGGCTTTTGGCACACATAAAATTACAGATACAATTTGTAGTTGTTTTTGTCTGTTCACTGAATTTTCTGTCATTGCAAAAATGTTGAACTTCATCAGCCTAATCTTTGAAAAACAGAATACATGAATGACATTTTCTGTATTAGAGTATTTACCCTCAGTATGGCCTGAACTGTTTGCAGAGGATACGTGGCAGTGGTAGCGATGGCCTTGGCAATGGCGCCAATGAGAAAAATCTTTGCTGAGGATATCTGTGGTAAAAGATGAAATTTCACAGGTCAGATGACTGATCGCTAAACAGGGTCCCTCCTGATCACAGCCCTTCAGCTATGTAATGACAGGATGCTGACTGATTAGCTTCAATAATGCAATATTGTATACATAACTTGCTCTCTTCTTACCTTCCTCCCTCCTCTGCCTGCCTTCCTCTTCATGGCCTCATAAATCATGAACTGCACAGCAGGGTTGAGTACGAGGACGAGAGAGGGCAAAGTGCCGTTCCACAGAGTTCCCACCCCCTCGTTGGCTATGATCTGTGAGAAAGCATCTGAAAGAGAAGCAGTGAGGTTTGAAAATCACACAGACACAAGACAAGCACGTCAGAAGTTTTGACCTGTTTAACAGATATGAAGCACGCACCAAATATGCCTCTATAGTGAGTCTGGTGGAGGTCTTCGTTTCTGAACTTTACCCCCTGCATCTTCAGTCGAGTGTTGACCACCCACATGGGAGTGGTCAGGATCACATTCACCACTCCTACATGAACAAGAGATATTCAAGTTTCTTGAATCCACAAACCAGAGGATAATATCACCATCTTTTGCATACAGTCTGTGGGATACATACATGCAAACGTTTCACACACAAATCCAGGATTCATCCATTCAATCCAGACATCTGTCACACAGTCACTCCCTCCATTTTTGAAAAGTTTGCCTTTTGTGCTACAGGCTTCTCTATTAATTGGACACCTTGGATCCATTTAAGTCTGTCAGACAATTTCCATCAGGTCAGTACTTACCTGACACAATTCCAATGAGCAAGTCTTTCCCAGGACTGGACTGGCCTGGACCAGATGCAATCAGCTTCTTCAGCGAGTTAAACGTGTAGAAGTAGACAAAATTGGAGCAGCAAAGGCTGGAGATAACTGGGAACCAACCTCTGTACAGTGACAGACTGGGAGAGGTAGTGAAGAGGCATTTGAGTAGTGAGTTTTCAGTCATGTGGCCAAAACATCATCCTAAACCATGGATTAGATTACAGCTGCAGCTACCAATTATTTTCATTAACTGTTTATGTCTGTGATTACCTTGTTTTGGTTCATAACATTTGGTTAAATTATAAATGTGGTCAAATAAGAGTAAAACAAGGCTTAACTTGTGTAATTTCTAACCAGAAGCCTAAGTGATTTTAAATTCCCAAACTATACGTACAAGCCTTCTTCCTTTGCTATCTCAGCCAGAATGACTGGAGTTGAGTTCGACTTTCTCTTCTCATCCACTGAAAAACAAACACAAATATGCCAGAAATCATGTAATGAGTCTCTGGACAATGATTTGACACACAAAGATCAGTTTAACTGCGTTATCTCAGCTTGTGGAATGTAAAAGAGTGGAAGCAGAAAGGCATGACACCTTTTTATGTCTTATATAGAGCTGAACATGAGCGTGCTTTGCAATTAAAAAAAGACACGTGAAACAACATAAACAGAAATGGATTGTTTATGAGGTAAAATAAAAAACTACATTTATCAGTGCGCTACTCTTTGGGATGCAGTTACGGTTGCTCTATAATGACCCCAGCGTTAAACTCTTTCAACTCTGCAGCTTATCAGGTAACCTCTGTCCAAGATGATAAAGCCCCTCAGCTCACCCTGGAGTCTGCTTTTGGCCGTGTCCAGAGGAAAGAAGACGGTCATAGCTGTCACACTCCCCTAAAAAGACAACGCACTGCAACATTAACATCCATACTGACACCTGAAAACACAACATCTAACACCATTGTTCAGCTTAAAGTGGTTTCTTCAACACCATGCTATCCTGCTATTAGAAAGATAATACCCCAACCCCCATAAAAAAATAAATAAATAAGAAACAAAGCTACTCACCATTGCACCTGCCACAGCATGAACCAGCGTCTCATAGGATAGGAGGCCGACAGCCGAGCCACCGTTGTCGGACATCTCTGCAGGCTCTCCCCGGTCCAACCACACAAGCTAAACACCGGGAAGTAACTGCCGTGAACCCGATGGAAGATGTCCGGGTTTTCCGAACAGTGGAAACGTTTTAAACAATAATTATTCACAACTTCATGTTATAGGAAGCTGAAAAGCGACAAGAAACAGAAACCAAAGAAGAGAGAGGAAAACTGTCAGATTGGGTTCACTCTCTTCTGGTCGGGGGGATAGTTCCTCCCAAGATGCCGCTGATTGGACAGTTTCTTCTTCTTCTTTTGTTGACTCTTCTGCCGGTTCTGTTTCTTCTTCTTCTGTTTTTGGTAAACCATTAACTTTAGCATATAATTTATTAGCCACCTACTGGACTGGAAGGAGAAGTGGTGCAAAAACTATATGGGATTTTACAGCCCTTATTTGCGGCAGGTCACCACAGCATGTGTGATTTTCCAGATTTTTTCTGACACACCCCCAAAGGGACAGACTTAGATATCATAATCATCTAGATATGACAACACACGATCTAAGAGACTTACATTAATGCTTTTTTAGTACACTTATGTAAAATACATATACTCAAATGCTGGACTGTATCTGGGCTTGTACGCATACACTTCTGTTTCATGTTACTTCACATCAACAGTTTCTCCAATTCATTTCATGGAGACATTTCTCTTTTTAATGCTAAGCTCTAAGGATGAGCTCCCATGATGAATATAACATCTTGTAATAAAACTATCCTGCAATATTATTTTGAACCTAAACAAATAGCAAAATTAGAACATGTGACTAATCAGCCGTTTTTTAAAAAGTAAAGAAAACAATTGAATTGCATGTATAAAAAAAATGAACGTGTACCTTGATTAAATATATTCATCTTGCTAAAACAGTTTACAAACAAAACAATAAATGAATTTATCAAGAAAATAGATTAACACATGATTTAAATAATCACAAGCTGTTTGCAATAATTAATAATAAAAAATACTTTATTTTTCCTGTTTTTTTATTACATTTGATACTTTAAGTATAGTGTGTTATTTTTACTTTTGCTGTAATTAATGACCCAATCAAGCATGTCTGCCAAGATTTTAACAATATCTAATTAGATTAGATGGATAAATAGATATATAAATAGAATAGAGCAATACTTTGTTAATAATAGCTTTACTCATGTATTATACTTAACCTCCTAGGACCTGGCGTCCACATATGTGGACATCACATTTTGGGTTATATAGACCAAAATACTGAATTTTGCTCTGCAAAGGCCTGATATCCACTTCTGAGGACATTATACTGCTACTGTTCTATCAAAATTTTAAACGAATATCCTCATATGTGGCTCTTATTTTTCTTAAAGACAAAAATAAGGTAAAAAAAAAAATCTGGTAATTCTTTTTACATTCATCGGGCCCCAATATGCCCAAATATCAAAGAGAAATTAAAAATGCATGCTGAGGTTAAGACAGTTTTTAGGTATAAACGCTTTAAGTTAAAAAGTTGAATGTTCCAAGTTTTAAGTTGATTCAAGGTAACAGAGGGAGTTGATGTCGCTTTTTACTCTTTTAAATACTTTTCTACAAATTACAGAATAAAAATGTATCATAAAAAACATCAGCTTACAAATGTTGATGAAAAATTTAGAGTTCTAACAAGCTAAAACCTGAAACTAGAAACAACAGATAATGTTCCATTTTCATTTTACTGGTCATTCTAATCCACAACAATATATTATTCTTTCATAAAGATTGTTTTTGTCTTCAAACCTGTGAAGAAACAGTGATTACAGCAGAAACTCCTGCTGTGTGTGAACACACGTTTTCTGGGTGAAATCGCAGTAAGGGATTTTTTATAGTGTTGAGGAAATGGGGCGGCTCACAGCAGTGAAGCGAACTTTGCTTTTGTTTTATGGCCCCGAGCTGCTGGTGCGTTGACGCCCAGTCATTGCTTTGTTTGCTTGGGTCTGCAGTCGCTTCTGCTCATCTGACGTTAGCCAGGGGGGGCGCAGAGAAACCTAGATTTTTATTTTTCTCCAAGCTTTTCCCTTCTTACCAGAGATGTCTAGGTACCACAAAGCAGCGATTGATGGATACGTGGAACTCTTGAAGGAGGCCACGGTGAAGGACCTGAACACGCCGGATGAGGATGGCATGACTCCCACCATACTGGCTGCTTTTCATGGACATATCAGTGCTCTTCAGCTCATATGCAGCAGAAAGTAAGCTTTCCATCGCCTGTCCTTCATCTCACATCTTACACTGAGACAAAAACACAGAACTACCTGAGAATATGAGTTCTCTTCAAGTGTTTTCTTCAGGCTGTGTAATTTTTCTGTCATTTATAAAGAAAACATGCAGTTAGACATAAATCTTTACATTTAAATACATTATATTTTATAAAACCAAATAAGATTAAGATCTACAGTGGAACCAGGAACAGTGCTCACAGAGCAATGGTTGACCAGCATGAAATAAAGTGTGTTTTATGCTTTCTCATACGTACTTTGTTTGTTTTTGGCACTTCATCTGGATTTTTTCCACAGCTATTGTTCACTCCATTTTAATGAGCTAAGACTTGATTTCCCATTAGCTGAGCCAAAAGTTTAACCAGCCCAATCCCTCCCACAAAAACAAAAGAGCTGTTCATCCAGGCCGTGCCACCACCACCACCACTACTCCACATGTACCTCCGTCCCTCTTTCACTACAACCAAGACCATACAAAATCTGGCACAGTGCTCTTACAGACTTTTGAGATTCAGAGAATACATAAGATTTATTTAATTTTATTTATATTTCAATGGGCATAAAGCGTGTCTTGTCTACGTGGCCAGGATTATCTAAACCATTTCCTCTTTGGTCATTACGCAGCATGAACTGGGATTTATGACAAGGTGTAGCAGTCACACAGCAATCAAAACTTGACAGGGGGGCAGCAGTAAAAGGACTTTAATTCTTAATAGCTCACCAATTAACTTCACCCATCTTTAATTTGTCATATGCTAGATTTGGATGTGGATCTATTCTCTGTTTTAATTTTATTTCCTGGACTGATCCTGGACTGACATTTTTTAAATGTCATTTTTTATCATTTTATTATTTTCCTTAAATTCATGACAAACTACTATGCATGGAGTTTGGTATAAATCAGGAATACAGAATAGCCAAATAATGAAAATATCATCACTAATGATAAAAAATCTTGTGTGTGTTCGTGTTGTACAGAGGAGATCCCAACAGGAGTGACATCTGGGGAAACACACCCCTGCACCATGCAGCAGCTAACGGCCACATGCACATCCTCAGCTTCCTGGTCAACTTCGGCGCCAACCTTTTTGCTCTGGACAATGAATTCCACACGCCAATGGATGTCGCCGCTTCACGCGACCACATGGAGTGCGTGCGCTTCCTCGACGCTGCTGCAGCAAAGCAGACCAATCAAAATCCAAAAAAGGTTGCCAATCTGAAGAAAGAGGCCGAAAAAGAGGCAGAGAAACGCGTGAAACTCTGCGAGAAGGTGAAGAAAAAACACAAGAGCAAAATGGATAGAATGCAGCGTGGAAGCAACTCCGGCTCCTTTTCAGATGCAGGAACCGCATCGTCACTGTCAAACGATGGCACCATCACGGGCGTCAATGAACAGTTTTCCAAGCTCATCACTGACGATAAAGTTGGCTCTATTAAAGGCACACTCCTGAAGAAGTTTGGGAAGAAGGACAAAGGCACGCTGCAGAGGTCAGAAGGAAGTGGGAACGTTATTTTCCTCAAACCAGAGAGCGGATCTGAGAACCCAGAGTTTGTGGACGTCTTCAACGAGCAGGACGAGAACATGTTAGAAGAAATGGACAGCTTCGGAGATGACGACGATGATGGAGGCCAAGTGAAACAATCCATCTTCAATCGGCCCGGCCTTGGAGGCCTGATGTTCAGGAAGAAGATGGGGCTAGACTCTGACGACATCCCCAGCAGTGCCAATGAAAGCCTTGGTTACCTCGTTCAAAGCGAGCCGTTTGAGGCAGACGAAGACACCTCTGGCTTGATGACGGGTGACAACGCACTGCCGTGGGAACAGGAAGATCTGGGACTGGATGATGATGAAGATGAGGAAACCTCTCCTTTGGATGTGTTCCTGTCCTCTATCTCCTTGCCAGATTTTACGCCCGCATTCAACAGAGAGCACCTTGACTTGGAGGCACTCATGCTTTGCTCTGACGAAGACCTCAAAGGGATCCGCATCCAGCTCGGACCCAGGAAGAAGATCTTGGAAGCTGTTGCTCGCAGAAGAAAGGCCCTGGAAAATGCAGGCATCATGAAGGACAGCTCCTTGTGATCTGAAACAAAAACTGTTATTTATCCTCCAAATTTAAAATAAGCCTTTTGTCAGTTCGATTTCTGTATAAAACAAACACGATTCAGCAAACTAGTGTCCTAGAAAAATTCCAACATTTCTAATGGATTGAACTTTATTGATCATATTATGACAATATGTTCTGTGTATACCTGTTATATCAAGTTAAAAGTGGCATGGCAGCATCAACCAACACTATCAATAATATCTTATACGTCTGGTTTTAAAACAAGAGAAGAAAAGGATAATTATGGGGGGAAAAAAATAAAGAATAATAAATAATAAAGTGTTGGTATTGACCTGCTGGCTGACTTTCTCCACATATGAGGTGATATGCCACACACACAGATGATTTGCTTGTGCAGCTGTATGTTTTATTGTAATCATGTCGACCTCAGATAACACACCTGTTAAATAAACAAAAGGCGCATGCGCGATAGTCTCTCCAGTTTAATATTTCCAAATGGATTAAAAAATTTCCCTGACAGGAACAACAGCTGCTACGAACACAACAAAAAAGAGAGGAAAACAAGCACAGGAGCCACTAAATGACTCACAGCAAACACAAGCAGGCAGGCTAAAACTGGTGAACTAGTAAACACAATGGAGTGACCTGAATAGAATAGAATAGAATAGAATAGAATAGTCCTTTAATTGTCCCACAAGGGGAAATTTGGTTGTAACAGCAGCACAGAAAAAAACAAAAACAAAAAAACCCACATATACAAACAGACCAGGACACAGGACATTGAACAGAAACACACACAATTTTTTACATATTTACATCATGGATAATAGTTACCAAAACAGAGTACTGTACAGTTATCAAAGTTAAAGTACAGATAAGTGGCAAACCCAGGTTGTAGTGTGCAAACGGAGCAGGATACTGAAAGATGTTTAAATAGTTAAGAATATTTAAAATAATTAGAAAAGTACAGATTGTGTATTGTACCTGTGCATTAAAAAGTAGACATGTAACTTACAATAAGTTAGTATATATAAATTGAGAAAAAGTAATGTGCAAGTTATAAAAGTAGTATTTGTTCGGCTGATTAGTGCAAGTTACAGCGCTGATGTAAACATCTATGTTTGTTGGGAGCAGTTTTGATTGTACAGTCTGACAGCTGCAGGGAGGAAGGACCTCCGGAAACGCTCCTTCATGCATCTAAGATGCAGCAGTCTGTCACTGCTGACCAGTGAGTGTGTATACAAAGAGCACTGATTAAAGTACATGAAATATTTAGGAGGAGGTGAAAAAAGGGACACACACACACACACACACACACACACACGCACACACACACACACACACACACACACGAAAATGACGTGATATTATTCACGAGAGATGATTTTGACATGTTTCACAGATTGTAGGCCAGTAAGTCATTTGCAACAGTTTGCTTACACTTTTTTAGAAAATACCGGAAATCATCTTTTTTGGCAAACGATCAGATTTTGCTCTGCAATATCAAAACAAAAAAGTAGGGAAAAATTGTGTGTCACTCTTTGATGAACAAACAAAGCAGGAAGTACATGGGGGTGAACCCTCTTACGTTTGCCGGGGGTGTGTGGGCGTGGCTTGCAGCGAGAGGCGTTTAATGTTGCTCAGGACTGCCGGAAGCTGGTTTGGTTGGTATGTGGGAGAGCGAGTAGTCCTCCGCAGCAGTCACGACTATGTGTAACAGGTGAGTTGTTTTGGTCTCTCCGCTGCTGAGTGATTAATCTCACCTGTGTGTGGATCGCATATCTGTTCTTGAGCTGTCTGAGTAGTCTGGCTCGGCACAAAGCCGCTTCTTTTGGCCGCTGCCTCACAGCTAAGCCTCATTAGTGAGACAATCTCGGGTCCTCTCTCCCCGCCTTGCTTTGCAGCCTTCTGCGACTTTCACGCATTTCACTTTCAAATGAGTGCTTTGCGAGGCTGATTTGCGTTGACAGCTATGTCTCAACCCGTTTTCTGATTGTCTGAGTTTGCGTCCAAGAGTGCTAACTGTGATATTTTGCCTCCCAGGCTTGGGTTGCAATGGCAGACATGGCTGAAATAATCTCCGTCAGCGCCGGTTTGCTCCTGCCTTCCTCTATCAACGTCACCGTTAAGGTCCACGAGGAAGCCAGCCCGACTGCTGCCGTTGTCCCTGCTCCCCAGAGCAGCGAGGACTACCTGTTTGTGGAGACCAGGCACCCCAACACAGTCCTGCAGGGCCTCAACAGCCTGCGGCTCAACAACGCCTTCTGCGATGTGACTCTGTGCTGCGGAGGACAGGAGTTCCCCTGCCACCGCATAGTGCTGGCATCTTTCAGCTCCTACTTCCAGGTAAACGCACTTTTCCTCACAGGTATGTCCGTACTGAAAAGGACTCCACCTTTAGAATCATGTGTTTTCCTTCTCCATCCTTCTCTATCCTTAGGCAATGTTTTCCGCTGACCTCATAGAGTCCAAGCAGGAGCGTGTTGCCATCAATGGTGTTGAGCCTCAGATGATTGGCATGCTGGTGAGCTACGCCTACACATCAGAGGTTTACATTTCCAAAGCCAACGTGCAGGTAATGAATCTTCTCACGCCTCTTCAATGCCGTCATTCGTGAAGCGCGTGCGTGCTTAGAAAGTGATCTGTGTCCAGGCGCTGCTGGCAGCAGCCAACCTGCTGGATGTGATGGCGGTCCGAGAGGCCTGCTGTCGCTTCATGGAGCGTCAGATGGACGAGATGAACTGCGTGGGGATTCACTGCTTTGCTGAGGCGCATTCCTGTAAGGTGCTGGAGAAACGCAGCATGGACTACATCCTTGAGCACTTCAGCACAGTCTGTCAGCAGGTGAGGGTGTGATGGAAACCCAGAGTAGGGAGTCATGAAGGAGGTAATCTTGTATCACCTACTGTTAATGCAAAGCTGTGCCCTCACATAAATAATCAAACTCTTGGTGCTTCCTGTCTTCCTCCAGGAGGAGTTTCTGTCTCTGTGTGTGGACAAGCTGACGGAAATCCTTGCCAGCGACCTCCTCAACGTGCCCAAAGAGGAGACTGTGTTCGAGGCCGCCATGTTGTGGTTGAATAAATGTTCCTCTCGCAAACAGAGCTTTGAAAAGGTCAGGTTCACTCATGTTTACATGGGCTTATAGAGTACTCTGTGCCTTATTTTACCTGGGCAGGAGAGTTTTTAGCAGGTAATTTCAGGCTTATATTTAAAAATAAAAAGGGGGGGGTATGATACATTTTTGCTGTTTGGTGCTATCCTGTTATCAGGAGAGCCATACTCCATGAATGAAAATCCATGACCACAGCAGCTGCTCATGAGTACCACCCATCAGGTCCCTTTCCATTTTGGTTCCTCAAAGGTCCTGGAGCACATCCGCCTGCCTCTCATCAGCCCCTATTACCTCCATGATGTGATTGAGTCTCTGGATGTGGTGAAGGAGAGCCAGGTCTGCCAGAGGCTCATCTCTGAGGCCAAGGACTATCTGCTGCTTAAGGACCGGCGTGGAGAGCTCTACTGCCCAAGAGCGAGGCCTCGCAGGTCCACTGGTAAAAATAAAAAACACTCACGTCTGAATCAAAGAGCTAATTTTTAGCATTGCACTATTTTCTGTCAGCCTGGTGATTTGTTAGTGTGTATCTGTCTCCCCGTCCTCATACTCCGCAAGGTGTTAAGAATGCTCGGCTAATCAACGGACAGACGACTATTTTGGATTCCAGGTTTTTAGATGTTTGCTGGTTTTCCCGGTTTGTGTTATCAAACTGTGGACCAAACAGTTTTAGCCTAATCCAGATGTAAATCTAGAGAATAGTGGAAGTTGAACATTAAATGGCTCGCTGCTCCACGCACTCTTATGTTGTACCATACATGCTGCTTTTTTCTTTTACATTAACATATGTGGCTCACTCCTCTCTTCCTCTACTCCTGTTGCCACGGAAACAGGAACCGCTGAAGTGATAGTCACAGTTGGCGGGGAGGACGACAAGGTGGTGCTGCGCAGCGTCGAGAGCTTCGATCCTGTGACGAGCCAGTGGAAGAACCTGGCATGCCTGCCCTTCGCCGTGAGCAAACACGGGCTGGTGGTCTCAGGTGAGGGGGTCAGTAAAACTCAGCCTGGTGGGTTAAGACACTCTCCAAAATGCACAGATAAGCTTAAGTGCTGAAAATGTCTACTTCTGCTTATCCAATCACCTTTCTTCCCTGTCCTCGCCCGTAGATTCAACCCTGTATTTGGCAGGTGGAGAGTTTCCCGACGGCTCAGCCAGCAGAGAGATGTGGCGCTACGACCCCTGCTTTGACTCCTGGATGGAAATGGCACCCATGAATGTAGCTCGCTCGGAGTTAGGTGAGGAAGTCTTGGTAATTACAGCTTCTGTCTTTCAGCCACGTTACCCTATTTTGCTTCTCAAGAAATCTATAAACCATCCTAACTTTGTTTGATTCTAGTAGCTCCAAAAGGAGTCTTTTGATTGTTATAATCCTATTTTAAAAAAAGAGAATCCAGACATTTCCATAGCAGATAGTAGAAAAATGGGTCCCTTTCTGCCATTTAATTGTTTTTTTTGCTGTTTGGTGTTGAGAAGCAGGAAAGTGCTTTGATATAAGTGCCTTTGTGTAGTATGAATGGCAATAGTAGACGTGTTTATCAATAGAAAAGCTGTAAAACTTATGACAACACAGCTTTAAGTTCAAAATCGACACACTCATTCCCATTTTTTTTCAAAGCCTTCCAGTGGCCCCCATTGTAGTCTTTGCTGGGCCAATTCTGTCCTTTGGGCCTAATGTTTGGCACCACTACCTTACATGATGCACAGTTCAAAATCTTTATCTTAAACTGACCCTTAATGAGCTGTCTTACCTCCTTTCCTCTCCCTCTGACCCAGCTTTTATCTGATTGGCTGCCCCTCCCAAACATAAGGATTGAGGTGGTCATAGCTGTGCCCTTATGATCTATGCGCCTCCAAAAGTGGAAAATAAGTCTAAAACTAAGCATTAAATGTACTTTAATATCGCTAATAGTGATGTCTTCTACATATACTGACTTTATTAACTCAAATGTTGATCTACGTTAATGAGCATCTGTCATTGTAATGGTATATGAATAGGACAGAAAACATGAAAATTAGACCGGGGCATGAGATATCCAACTGTAAACTGAAGGACGGTTTTTAATAGCAACCATGTTTATTTATCCGCTGTGCCTTCTCCCCACAGGCCTGGTGATGCTTGATGGCTTTGTGTACGCAGTGGGAGGGTGGGAGGGACGCTCACGTCTGGACTCAGTGGAGTGCTACAACCCCCACACCAACTCCTGGCAGTTTACAGAGTCTGTGAAGATGGCAGTCACAAGTCCAGCAGTGGTGGCTCTGGACGGCCTGCTCTACGTTACTGGTAGGAAACGCAGGTTGTTACACATGCAGGGTTTTTTTTTTTTTCTTGTTCATTTTGATTCTATGTAGTGTATTTATTCACTCGGGATGTGTCACGGCAGGTGGTGCGGTCCTAGAGGATGGTGACGGCACAGATCTGGCACAGGTGTACAACCCTAAAACGGCAGTATGGACAGAGGTCGCCCCCATGCAGATCGCCCGCTCTGGATCAGCTGCTTGTACTCTTAAAGGAAAGATTTACGTCATAGGTAACAAACTTATCATCCAGCCCATTAAGTGTGCTTTGTTCTGGTTCCTAAAAGTGCAGTCATGTCTGTAAATCCTTTTTTTGTAGGCGGATGGCATGCCTCGACAGAGAACACAGATAAAGTGGAGTGTTACAATCCAAAGACCAACCAGTGGACAATGTGTGCCCCCATGAAGGAACGACGCTATCGGCCCGGCGCTGCTGTCGTGGATGGCAAAATCTACGTCTTGGGAGGAGAAGAGGGCTGGGACAGGTGAGGAGCTTTCTAGAAAAGACATTGCCTGTAAATTTCGTGTTTTCCAGGCGATTGCAGAGCTCACATTTATTTGAAATATTAGGAAAAGGGGGGTTAGATTCCTGTGGATTAAACACAGGAGAGGTCAATGAGGTTATCTAAAGCTGATCCCGCTCTGCGTGCAGATATCACGACACTATCGAGAGGTATTGTGACGAGACGGACACGTGGGAGATTGTTGGGGAGATGCCTACCAGCCGCAGCTGGCTCAGCTGCGTCTCTCTCCGGCTTAGAAAGGACATCCAAGTGAGCAGCAGTCCCGGGACGCCCAGTGAAAACTGAGGGAGGACGACAAATGGGAAATCTCCTGTGGTTTTGTTTGTTATTCTTTTTTTAAATTGCACTCTCCTTGGAGATTATGCGCTACAAGACTCAAAGCTGCGAAGACTGGCGTGCTGAGGAGTGATGCCTGGAACTGGCACTGAGCTGCTTGAGCTGTTTCTGGGACCTGTTTGGTGACAGCCTGTGGAATATTTCTTAATCACTTTGGGGTCCTTCCTTTTGTGGCTTGGCAGCAGAGGTGCAGTGATTTGACATAAATGATCTGATGTCCGTAGTCTAAACTCGCTCTGTATGATGTGAACATTTTTTTTGTTGTTGTTTTTATTGTCCGAGCACCACAATCTGGATGTTTTCCCAGCCAATGGGATTATTTTTGTATTATGTGACTGTATTTATTGGAGGTTGATAAGATGAGAATGGTCCTCTTAAAAAGCTCTGTGGGCCAAAGAGTCAGTTATGAATGTTTTTGAAGGTTACCTGTGTGGGCAGGGCAAAGGTGTATATGTGAGTGTTTTTTGTAATTACACATTGAACTTCTTAGTGATTGTCTTTACTACCTGTTATATGTTGAGTATATTTTTGTAATGTGCGTCATGCATACTGGTGAATTAAAGTGAAAATGACTTGTAATAAAGATATTTACTTCTTTACTGTGAATGCCGGTGGGTTAGTTTTTTCTTTTTACAAATAAAGCCTGAAAACACTCAAAAGTATTGATGAATGCACTCCTGCTACATTGACATTTTTAAAGAGTATTAAATACCCAAGATCAGAATCAGCTTTATTGATTAAGTACATGTAGACAGCAGATGATACTGTCAACATGATGCAGACAATAACATGTATTTCATATTTATGGCTTAGAGTGTGAAGATGTTGGAATAAATCATGGAATAAATAAGGAATGGATGACAATCTCATAGCAGCAGTAGATACAGTCAGCATGTTTAATGCTGTGTTTTGTTTTTAAAATTAAGATTTGTTTGTTTAATATTACAATCTTGAAATCTTTCAGTTGTACAGAGGACTTTGAGGCTCTTGATGTGTTTCTTGTCTATAGAATTGATTTTACCAGTCAAATTTCTTTTTGGTTTTCTTCTTTCTTTCCTTTCTGGTTCAGGCTTCTTGTCACCGCTTGCTCCGCTTCACCTGGACACAAACGTGTTTCCTTCTATAGAGAAATGGGGGCGTGGCTGCATGCAGATTGAACATTGTTGGTTCAAAATGAGTCTGACTTCCTAACATACGCACGGCGGTGTGTACGTTTTATAGTCATATAATTATAATTAATTTTACGCACATTTTGTTTTTTTGCGCACGGCGAAAAAAGTTTCCACGAACATTTAAAGACGGGCTCGTGCTGCCTACGTGCGATCTCCACACAGCCACACCCACATTTATCTATTTAAGGAAACACGTTCACCTCCAGGTGAAGCGGAGAAACACCGACCGCAAGAAAAAGAAGAAAATGGGTGGAGGACAAGAAGCGCATGATCTTTTAGAACGAGATGATAAAAACAACAACAACAAAATAATAAAAATCCAGATACCCCATAAAATCTGGGGATAATGCGAAGACATTTAGACTAAAAGTGTTTACAGGTAGCAACGATGGAAGTCAGCGTTAACGAAAGAATAATTTAAGACGAAATCGGGAATGTTTTTCTGTTGTAAGATGAAAGCCAAAACCATGGTGTAACTAAAACTGTAAATAATGACTAAATGGCAATAATAATATTAATAATAATATTATTATTATTAATAGTAACCTTTTAATTAACATTGTTTGGAGGGCTGATATCAAAGGCAAGATTTAGGAAAAGCAGCATTACAGTAAAAATGCACCAAAATGTACCAAGCTGGCAAAGACTAAGTATTTTTCCTCTGCATTTTAAATACATTTTCTTAGGTGGCCAAGTTCACAAAATCATTTCAGTTAGTTTAATAGCTTTTTAAATAGTCTATTTTTCTCTTTTCTTTGGTTGTTTTACATCGACGTTTAGTTTTTAGCTTAGTTTTAGTTTGCTGTAGTAGACTTTGTGACATCCACACCACCTTTTTGGTACATTAACTTTAGTACCATGTAAAATTGTATCTATGCTTTTCCAAGTTACAGGCTTTCCCTGATTTCCTGGGGCTGAGAAGTTTTTCCAGCATTTCTGAGCATCATAACTTCTGAAGTAGGAAGCAGGAATATTTTCCAGTCTAAAAAACCGACAGTCTCGTGTTTACATAAAAGACCAGCAACAATTTTATTGTGTGTGGTGAAACCGATGCTTCATTAGCTAAATTTATCTCATTAAAATGCCTGGAGGCTGTGTGCATCTGAAAAACATTTTAAAGAGGCAAATAAAGTTGAAATATGTGGGGTCCACTATCCAGAGTGATGGACAGTGCAAAAAAGAGAGGTAGGCAGGATGGAGTGGGACAGAAGGATAGCAGCAAACGTGAAAGGAAAGGTTTACAGGATGGTTAGTGAGACCTGCTATTATGTCACAAAAAGATAGAAGGTGAGTGACTGTAATTAACAGGTAGTCAGTACATCTGAGGGACAGCTCAGGTCGAGCACTTTGGAAATAAATCGTCCAGAGGAGGGTGTGTGGATATACTGGACAAAGGATGCTGAAGAACGAGCTGCCAAGCAGGATGAGAAAGGGGAGGAATGATGTTTATTATTATTTGCTGATGTTGTTAATGAGCCACAAGGCGAACAGTTTTCACTAGCTCAAGGAAACTTGAAACACGCTGTCATACTTTTATTTTGAAAGCTTTAGCGACTACACGGCGCAGTGAGTTGTGGGTAAGACGTCAGTCCGCCGCCATATCTGTCTTTCTGTACCGGCTGAAGGAGAGAGTGAGGAGTCATGAGAGGAATACAGTCTCTGAACACTATCTCCGTGAGTCCTGTGTTGTGTTGGTGCGATCTGAGCGGTGTCATCCACCGGATCTGCTCCCTGCTCGCCCCGGTCTAAAAAAACCGAACCTTCGCTGTAGCAGTTAGCCTGCTAGCCGGTTAGCTCTCCAAGTTTACCTACCGTAAAACGGTTTCTGTCTCGAGTTAGGGTCAACGTTCTCATTTCATCATTCACACGTACTGAAAACAATAAAATAAACATCAAGTGTGCAGTTAAAAATATAAATACAATTTGAAAAGCGTGTGGGCTCGCCTTAGCTTAGCTGTTTCATGTCGCCTTTTGCATTGCTGTGGTAAGCTGGATGTAACCTGAAGGTCATCCCTGAATTCCAGTCCACCAGCGTCTCTTTTGAGCGAACCAGGCCCCCTATTTGGTCATAAATTCGGTGTTATCCAGTTATGATGCTAGTGCATTCCCACATTAGTCCCAGACTTTGCTGCCGGGACATAAATGTGCACAGGTCACGTCAGGTCAAGCTGCTCTCAGTCTGCACACACAGGTGCTGTTTTGATTTTGTGGTCCTATTAAGACGCCTGGTTTTAGAGGGTCTAGATCATACTTTTGGGCATTTCTGCAAGCAAAATTACTCAAAAGTGTAAAAATAATATTAGATGATTGCAGTATTAGATTATATTAGGTTGTTGTCTAAAGACTTTCCTAAAGCAGCTCCATGTGAGATAGAAAGGGGGTGACTTCCCTAGCTGGTGATATTTGTGTAATCTGTGTGTCTCTTGTATGTGTTAGCAGCTATTATGTAACATTAGAGGTCATGTTACTCTTTGTTGGATTAAGATTCCGCCAATCTAGTGTTTACACACAGTTTAAAGCAGCACAATATATACAGGCTTGTGGCTATAATTCAGTAATAACTTCCTGTTCTTATTTTAGCTGCTAATGAAGTCATTGTCTTTAATTATGGTGTCATCTTCGTCCTGCAGAAACGTTGCTATGCAGCTGCCAGGAGGAGCGGTAGTCTGGCTGAACCCCTCTCAGGTCTGAAACCCTCCAAAGGCGCACCTCTTCCTCCCCAGGATGCCCAGGTAGGTGCTGCTCTCGAATCGAACAAAACACAATGGAAATCTAACTCACAGCTGGTTGTCGTGATCTTTTCTTCCGAAAAAACACTTCTGCTGTGTTTTGTGAGCTTTTGCAGTATTTTCCTAATTGCTGGTGTCATCTTAAGTTGCAGTGCCTTTGACCTCTGAGTCCACTGTAGCATTAGTTTTGTTTCTGTGTGAAAGTTTTGTGTTTTGTATAACATTTTTTCTTTCCTCCTTCAGGTGTCCAAGCTCCCAAACGGCCTGGTGATAGCTTCACTGGAAAACTACTCCCCCGTGTCAAGTGTTGGTGTGTTTGTGAAAGCTGGGAGTCGCTATGAGACTGTGGAGAACCAGGGTGTCTCCCATGTGTTACGACTGGCAGCGAACCTGGTAAACTGTGAATGAGCTTGTAAGCGTGTGATAGCTAAATTAATTATTCCTGAGGTTATTTTTACCATGATAAGAAGCAAATGACTGCACTTCTTTTTATCAGCACCTCTACTTTCAGCCTGACAGCCTATGCTGCTTACTTATCTTATTTTTGCTTTTGTAGACTACAAAGGGAGCGTCTGCCTTCAAGATCTGTCGCAGTGTGGAAGCAATCGGGGGCAGCCTGAGGTCAGTGAGCACACTTCATGCACATGCACACACTGACCGTCGCTGCTTTTGTTGCTCAAAATTATGCAGCGGATCACACTGAATCAGCTGTGTTGTCATCTCTATCCATGCAGCGTGACATCGTCAAGAGAGACAATGGTCTACACTGCCGACTGTTTGAGAGATGACATGTAAGTGCTCCCATATTAATGTCAAGTTATTTTTTTCTCTTCTCTATTTTTATTAAAACATCAAGCTGTGTTGACACTTCGCTGTCCTATTTGTGTCCAGAGATTCGTTAATGGAGTTTCTGGTCAATGTGACTACAGCTCAGGAGTTTCGGCCATGGGAGGTGGACGAACTGACGCCCAGAGTGAAAGTTGACAACGCTCTGGCTCAGCAGTGTCCTCAGATAGGTGTGTAACAGAAGCAATAGTTCATCTCCTGATTGCCTGTATTTTTACTGAGGAAATTGTATTATCAGATGTGAAAGTGATTTTTAATTTCTAAAGAAGATCCTTGGTGATATTATTTGGTTATAATTATGTAAAACATCAAAAATCTTCTCGCTAAGCTGCTGTAGACCTCAAGGCTACATAATGTTTTTGCTCTGAGTTTTGTGGCCAATACTTAACGTGAGCTGTTGGGATTGAGGTATTTTTGGGTTTTTTTGTGCCATTTCAGTCAGATCTGTAGCCTCATTGAGCAGTAAACATTCCAGTCCCTCTCATATTAATGTAGATATATTCTGCATGGTTTCTGACATACTTTAATACTTGTGCAAAAGTTGTTTAATTAACTTGATCTCTGAAAAAAGTCCTATGCATTATTGCTGTTTTTGTTTGTTTGTTTTTTAGATGCAGCAGTTTTTGATTATCCATATTTAAAGTTTTCATTGTGTCCTGTTTTATTTTCTCCTGCAGGTGTAATTGAGAAGTTGCATGAAGCAGCATACAAAAACACCCTGTCCAACTCTCTGTACTGCCCTGACTACATGGTTGGCCGTGTCTCCTCTCAACAGGTAAGGATATGCGTTACTTCTTTTTTTTATCTTAAGGGTCTTAAAGGGTCTATTCAGTTAGCAAAATAGTACTTTTTGTGATGCACTTAAACACCTGTCCTCCTCCTTATCCTTCCCTGTAGCTTAAGTCATTTGTTGAGGACCATTTCACCACTGGCAGAATGGCTCTAGTAGGACTAGGTGAGTGTTGTCCAGCCTTGATTGCTTCATCACAGCTGCCCCCCTTCTTCATTTGGCTTTCCTAATAGGTAGTTAGCAATCTCCAGCCTAAGCAGTCTTGCTTACGTGTGTGCTTACGCTTGTCTTAAATCTCAATGAGATAGTGAGTCACTGCTGACATGTCAAAACTCTGTTCCACCTCACTCATTTACGCATGTTAATCTCATTTACCCATTTAGGTGTAAACCACTCGGTCCTGAGGCAAGTGGGTGAGGGGCTCTTGAGTGCCCGCAGTGGGGTTGGGGCCCCTGTGGCTAAATCTGTGTACCGTGGAGGTAGCTTGTGTTTTAAAAATAGCAACATTAAATTGTTTTGCAATCCACCGCTGCCTTGTTCTCATGAGGAAATATTGTGTGTTAGGTGAGCTGCGAGTGCAGAACAAGGATGAGCTTGTCCACGCTCTGATTGCCAGTGAAGGTGCTGTGACAGGTAGTGCCGAGGCTAATGCTTTCAGTGTGCTGCAAAGGATCCTGGGAGCTGGTCCGCATGTAAAGAGGGGCTCCAGCATCACCAGCAAACTGAGCCAGGGGATCGCCAAAGCTACCACACAGCCCTTTGATGTGAGTTGAAACAGGACAGCGACATTGGTTTTTGTAGCCGTAACAGTTCAAGTCCATTTTTAGTGAATCTTTCTGAGATCTGTTCCCCCGATTTAACGCAGAAATCTGTCAAAAAAGCCAAAAACTGGCGCATGATGCTTTCTATCAGTCTGGAACTGACAGACAAAGAAAAGGCTTCAGTGGTCAAGTCTTTTCCTTTGATGGAGTCTCTCGGGGAAACTTCTCCAGAAATCTGCTGAAAGAATGATTTGCCTCAACTGGAGTATTTAGAATAGTTTTATTTTTTAGGATGCTTGGCTGTTCTTGTTATAAATGCACAGTTTCTCACTCTACATCAGATAACCTCTGGTTGTCTTTCAGGCCACTGCCTTCAACGTCTCGTACTCCGACTCCGGCCTGTTTGGGGTCTATACCATTGCACAAGCTGCCTCTGCAGGAGAGGTAGTTGCCAAGTTTTCTGTGTCTAAGTTGATTTAAAAAATTTGCAGAAATGCCAGAATCGCCACCGCTTATTCTCTCTGTGCAGGTGATCAAAGCCGCCATTGCACAGGTGAGGGGTGTGGCCGAGGGAGGCGTGTCTGAGGCTGACATCACCAGAGCAAAGTAAGATCATACAAAGATGACGCAGGTGGAGTTCTAACTGGTCTGTTGCTCACTCCTGTCTGTGTTTGACACCTCTGTGCAGGAACCAGCTGAAAGCGGAGTACTTGATGTCGATGGAGAGCTCAGAGGGCCTGCTTGAGGAGATTGGTGCTCAGGCTCTCACCGCTGGAGTGTACCAGGCCCCTGACGCTGTCCTCAAGGCTATAGATGCCGTCACCCAGAATGATGTGGTTAAGGTATGTGCTTTCAGTGAGATTTTAATAGCATGACTTAACAAACAGCTGCAGAAGAACAAGCAAACTCCTGTGTTAGAAGTGATTATTGCAGTCTAGAGTACAGTTGTGGTCAGACGTTTACATCAACTCATTAAGGGAATGAATGTCATGGTAATTTTGGGCTTTTAATGATTTCTTTGAACTGGGTGGAATGTTTGTAAAGCATACATCTTTGCATACATTACATCTATATATCATCCTAAAGACTTTAAAAATACTTACATATACAAATACTTGCATATACCCCTATTAATATTTGGTAAATGTCCCTTAGCAAGTTGCACCTCAACCAGTTGCTTTTCATCATTAACAAGCTTCTGGTATGATTCTGTGGGGATAGTTGACCACTCTTCCTTGGTTCCTTAGACTTTTCCATTATTCTGAGTATTGGTCAGTCCAGTGAGTGCTGTTAAACAAATCCTTTCTATGTTGGCAAAGAGAAACTACCAGCTGTAGTCAGTCTCTCTCATTAGTTCACTAACGAGAAGTTAATAGGCGTTATCAAATGAAAAGGCATTGTAGAACCTTCAGCACCACTTATTAAAAGTTATTTTAAGTAAGTATTTGAGGTTATATACATACTTTTGACCCTGTGTGGATTAGAGAAAATCCAGAATAAATTGAAATAGTCATTAAAGTACACTGTACAATCATTCCACCCTGAAAAAGTTTTAAAAAGTCATTAAAAATGACCATGACATCCATGGCCCTGTAAATTTCTGACCACACTTATATGCATGTGGTTTTTAGATTCAGCACATGTCAAATTTAAACCCATTTGCTGGATTTTATATCTGATGTTGTGTCATTGTTACATTACTGGGTTGCAGTGGAAGTGTGGAGTGGGCAGCAGTCTTACCTTTATGTACCCCATCTGTAGTATAGCGTGGGTTGGAGTCATAAATCATCCAGTAAAGGCTCTCTAGTTTGTTCTTGACCAAATAAAACAACAGTTCATTAAGAAGTGATGCGATAGATCATGTTGACGGTGCGTTTTACTAAAGGGCTTTTGGGATTATACAGATCATTACAGAGTAAATATTCTTTTAGTTTCACATTTGAACCTCATTTCAAATATAGTAAGAAACACTGTAGTTCCTCTGAGCACTGGTGGCAGTCTCAGTTTGAAAATATATCCCTGAAGACTATACTAACAAAAACAAAAAGTTATTAAATTATGCGTGCAGGCTATTTATTCATATGTTTAAACTTGCATTTGTGTTTAGTCGCTGCGTGGGGTTCTGTGTAGTGTCGGAGCTGCAGCAGGGCTTCAGTGGACTATAAATACTGGGATATATTTGGAAATATTGCCCGTCAGTGAATTTGCTCTCTGTTTTCTTTACAGGCTGCAAAGAAATTTGTGGATGGCAAGAAGACCATGTCAGCTAGTGGACACCTCATTAATACACCATTTGTGGATGAAGTATGAAAATGCACATAAGAATAATAAGAACAGTTGATTTTTCTTTCTGCTTGGGCATGCTGTGCCTGGATGTTGCCTCCTGCAGCAGTTCATTGGATGTCACCTGTCATTTGTAGTTTATCCTGCAGTATGTGTGAGCACCAACAGAGAGAGCTGCAGAATTATAACATCTGTTGGGGGGGAAGAGGATGGATTCATCAGTGTAACTGTATATCTGTGTAAATTAAAACAATTACAGTAAAACACTTGGGTTGTTGCTTGATTTTGCATTTTTGAATGACAAGTTTCTGGCATGTGTGCCGTGCACAAGTGCGGTCTTCTGCATGAGATTGATGAGTCCACACCATCATCTTGAAGAGTGCTTGGTTTTGGATGACGTTAGCACTATGTGCCAACACTGGCAGCAAAAAGCTGTTATTTTAGGTAATGAGCACTTTTAGCACCAAGAGGTTTTGTTTCATTCATCAGCCAGTGGGGGGACCCAAAAGCACACAAACATAAGTTGATGTTTGAGGGTTATCTTGTAGATCGTCAGTAAAAGAGCTAATACCATACTGGCAATAAACTGGGTTTCATTTAAAACATAGAAGCCCTCTACAGTAAAGGCCTAAGCCATCTCTACTTCCTGAGATGACTGAGGTTATTTAACATCTGCCAGCTCTCATCATGCATTTAACATTTTTCTGTAATTTAACAAATGCATTACTTTATGCCCCCCGTGTATTCTGTAAGGTGCCTATTAATGTGCAGACTGACTTGTATCTGTCAGATGACTAGTTGCACACAAGATGTGGAGTTTGTGCAAAAAAGTAGCAGAAAGTTGTAATTATTTAGTGGAATATGTGATATTTAAATGGGAAACTTCCTTCTGGGCATGTTGTCCCTGCACACTCTAAGATAACTTATACTTTCCATTCAGTAAATGACTATGAAATCAAAAAGGAAAAAGAAAAAGACGAATAATTTCTGCACTTAAATATTGAACATTTAGAAAAGTGAGTCTAAGTCTAACAGCAGTTATATAGTATTAATACCAATGCTGGTATTGGATTGATATTAGCATGACAGGATCGATACTCTTAAGTTCACAAGGTCTTTTAGGCCAATTAAAATGTGAAAAATTAGCAGATGTTGTGTGCAGTTATAACTATTAAAACACTGAAATTTCTCAAATGAAAACCAATGAGTAGTTTATTATGAAAGACCGTGTTTTTTCTCTTATTATTAGTCATTATTAAGACAAAAGTGTTTTATACGATTACTCGATTTGTGTTAAATATGTTATTTTTAGAAATGAAAAAAACAAAACAAAACCCTTATGTTCTTTTGTGTTGACTGTCAGGTATATTTTATTTATAGCCTTTGGGGCAATTAAGAGAAGTTGAGCCACTTTGGAGACCTGCACAATTACATTCCAGGTCTCAAAAAACAAAAAACAGTTTCAAAATAAATGAAAAGCTGAAAGGTGTTAACTAATTATTGTGGAAAATAAAAATCAGTGATTTAGTAATTACTAAAATATGTTCACAGTTTGCAAACAAATGATTCCTCTCATACATCATAAGCTGCCTATTGTAGGCTAAAAGTATCAGTATCGGTATCGGTAATACTCGCTCTGTGTTTACTTGGTATCGGGTCCATGCCAGCATTTGCAGGATCGCACAGCACTATTTTCAGGACAAAAGACCCCCAGTCTTCACTCAGTATCGCGAGATACCTCCCCACCGAACGTGAAGACACCGAGGTGTGTGTATGTGTGTGTGTTTGTGACGCTGCGTGGGGGTGTCCGCCTGATGTCATTAAGCAGGAGGGGAGGTTGAGCTAGCGGTGGGCATACGGGTGGAAAGCATAACAATAACGTCCAGGCTAGGACTCGCAGTGTTGCTTTTGGATTGAAATACGCAGCGTTTTAAACTCCGGGCTTCCCATCACCGTGGTCCGGAGCAGGAGAACACAGGAGTCGGGTAGAGGCTGGCAGGCTAACGGACCGAAAGCACCAGATGCTATTCCAGCGGAGAAGGAGAACGGGGTCCCAGCAGCAGCAGAGGGTGATGGGTTCTCGTTTCCCTGACGGGTAACAACAAACCTGAGCTAAAGACAGAAATAAACGCGGATATTGCCACGTGAGGGGAGCTTTCTTCTGTTCTCCGGCACCAACGTTTGTGTGACATTGTTCCTGAAATGCTAGCGCAGTTGCGGTTTCGGCCGTCGAGCAGCCTCTGGGCCGCAGCTCGGCACACCGAGCCCGAATCTGGGAAATAGCTAGCTAGCTGCCTGCTAGCCGCAGCTGTACCCCGATGCTGCTGCTGCTGCGGCTGCAGCTGTTAAAACGGATCCAAAAAACAACTCAAGCTGTTTGGGGGCTCGGTGCTGATTAAATTATCGTTTTACATTAGTGAGCTACAGCAAGCACTTGAGATGTGATGCTTTTGTGCCTCGTATTTGAGCCTTTTGTAGCTGGAGGCTTTCGCTTGGCTGACGCGAAGGAGCTAATGTTGCTGCAAAATGCACAGCAGAACCACAACAGCAGGCTCCTGTTGAAGGGGGCGAGGTTGGACTGATAACGGCCACGGTGTCTCTCAGCACCCCCGGAGTCACATTTTGGACATTTTCCCACGTCATTCACAGCTTTCTCGGCTGGCGACATGGATAAACTAACGATCATTTCAGGGTGTCTGTTTCTGGCAGCAGATATCTTTGCAATAGCCAGCATTGCAAACCCGGACTGGATCAACACCGGTGAATCAGCAGGTAAACAAGGCTGGCCATTTAAAGCACTTTTGTGGGAGTGTGTGCGTGTTCTGTCTTTACATTGCAGCAGTGAGTGCCATGAGGTGATCTAAAGAGAGAAATATCCCATTGTGTGTGCAAGGGTTTCATCTGCAGCAGCATCTTTTGTCTTTCACAGCAGCAGCAGCATTGTTTGTAAAGCTGATCGGTTTCACAATTGATTAATCAGCACTTTGGACCTCCGACATAGACTTGTCACTACTTGTTGTTTTCAATCAATAATTGAGCCTATATAGTGTCATAAACATGTCTATCATGAGACCTAGGGATGCTCCTGTGTACATCAATATCTACCTTGTTGACAGATGAGCTGATGTTTGCATAGCAGTGGCTTATATTTAGTCATTTTTGTAGTGAATGTTTCCTTTTTTATGACAAAAAGGAGAAATAAATAACAGAAAAACATTTTTTTAACAATAGTGTGTCACATTGATTTCCAAGCATAAACCCCCCCTGCAAACAATTACATGAAATTCACAAAGAAAGTGCAAGATCCTCATATTTGAAAAGCTAGAGCCGAGACTGTTTCTTTAGGAAAGCTGTAGAACAGCTGGCTGATGAAATGGTGAGCTGAGTGTGTTTTTAAAGTAATTTATCAAGGAAGAAAAGACAAATTATTGCTTGAACCACCTTCTAAAATCAGCCAAGGATTCCTTTTTTTGATCTCAGCATCTATAAACTCAGCATCTTTAGATTTAAAAAAAAAAAAAAAAATCCAATCATGTTATTGCTTACATATTACTTTCAGACATTAAGAAGATTCATGAAGCACTAAAAGTAATCCTGAGTTAATGCAGTTGACTTGACTTTTGAAGCGACCTCCGTGTGATCAGTCCCATAGCCAGCATGTTTATTTGTGGCGCTCCGGCTGATTTGGGATGGAAGCACGTGCTGTTCGGGCCGTTGACAGACAGCTGCTACTCTTTGTTCCCTCTGCAGGATGACAGCTTAGTAACTGGGTCACGGAGGGTTCATCACCCACCAGTACACATGCACACTGCTTGGTGGAATAACTAATCTGCAAAAAAAAAGTCTTAATAGGATGCTGATGAAATGAGGACGTTGTCTACAGTGACTTCAATTTGATCGAGCTGCGTAATTGGTCTCCAGTGCAGTTTAGTTCTGGACACTTTGTCTCAGTTCATCTAAACTTAGCACACTGCAGCCACAAGAAGTGTGCGTGGTGACTGCACGCTGAGATCTTCACTTCTGTACCTGCATGTGCTGAAAGTTGAGCCATTGCTATGTTTGAAGTGGGGAGATTGTGATGAGTGTGGGCATTGTTATTGGGGTGGATGTTGTACAGTGATCAGGTTCCCTGTTGCTGTCACTCTTCTCACTTCCTTTCACAGGTATCACATTTCTCTTTGATGACTGAGATGTGGCCACTCTTGGATGGTTTTATGTGGCATGTGGGTGATAAACCACTCGTGTTCATCTTTTTCACACCTTTTAATTGTTTTTTCTCTTGTCATTTTAATAATATATGAAGCATTTGAAATGCATAATAGGAGCTTGACGTAGGTTTACAATGAGTGTTAGTCAACGTTATGTAATGTCTTTTCAGTAGTTTCCAACAGATTTGAATTCTTTGTGAGGGTAGCACAGTTTTGTGAGTGTTTCAATGGAGGAGGGACAAGCACACTAAACAGTTCTGTTTATTAGGGCTCCTTGATTATGGTAAAGGTATGATAATCATAATCTGAAGTATTTTGTTCAATGTTGGGATTGCAGTTATTTACCATCATATAGGCATTGGAAAAATGTAGCTTTAATCTGTTTATCCACTTCAGGGTTGTGAGTGGGCTGGATTCTGTCTCAGCTGTCCATAGCGTGACAGGCAGGAATGCACCCTGGACAGGTCGCCAGTCTGTTGCAGGGCACTCATGCTCACATTTAATTCAGAATCATCAATTAACCTAACCCATGCATGTCTTTGGACTGTGGGAGGAAGTCAGAGTGGCTGGAGAGAACCGCCAACCAGACTGGATTCAATACCAGGAACTTCTGGCTGTGATGTAACCTTGCTGACTACTACACCGCTGTGCTGCCTGCAATTTCCTTAGTCTTTTAATTATATTTCAACGAAACTAAAAATTCTACTTAAAGGCAAAGTGAGCATGTGATTGCAAAACAGTGTCATTTTCCTTAGAATTTAATTTGATTAAATGCACAGCCTTACAGTGGATTTATGTCTCTGTTCCTAAATCTGTAATGCCCACTTGCATAGGCTATTTTGTAGGTTCTATATAGATTCATTTCAGATGTGTGTATTAAGCTTTACTTGGATTGGATTGGTTGGATTTAGCAGCTTTAGCAACTTAAGTTTAGAATTTGTTTATAACAAACCAAAATGTGGTTCTGTTAATATACTTTTCAACACCTTAAGGATGCTTATAACCAATATGTAGTTCAGTTTTAGTTTTATGCATACATATAATTGAAGGCACTTTATATGGTAAGGTACCCTTGTAAGATATTAGAGAGGGGACAATCAGGTGATCCCCTATGACTAGCAATTTGGCAACAGTGGGGAGGAAGAACCCCCTTTTAACAGGGAGACACATTCAGCAGAACCAGGCTCAGGAAGGGGGAACCATTTGCTGTTATCTATTGGGGTACAGAGAATAATACCAATAGAACCAATTGCTGTAGTCATGTAAATCCTGATATTATGATTTAGAATGAGACAGTTATTCATGACCACAATGGTATTAGAATTAACTGCACATCACTGTATCAAAGTGCATTATTCCAACTCTTTCACTATACCAACTACAAAAATGAACACCCATCCATGCCGGCACTTTCAGTGTATGTGGGAAAACTGAACATGCTTGTCATCATAGACACAAATCAAACCCCTTTTAGCCCAGTGGTTCTCAGACTTCTTCTGCAGGCCCTCCCCTCTCAAAGGTTAAAAAAAAAATTGTTCAAACTACTCTTTCCCATCCTTACAGTGAACCAATATAAACACACGCTTGCATTGCACATATAAAATTCCAGTGTGTGAAATTACTGAAAAAATGAATGCAGAACAAATTGTATTGTAAAAGTGGTGTTTTACCTAGTTTGGCTTCATTCTCGCCCACACAAACTAGGGATCATCATTTTTCATTGATTTTTCTCTGGGAACTATTTGACTATCCATCATTAACATCCTTCCAGGCACCAGTTAAAAAATATTTTAGGCAGAAAATGGTCTCATGAAATTTTTTTTATTTTTATATATAACTTGAGTGTTTGAAAAGCTCTGTGGTCTTTCAGCACGTATGAGATATGCAGCATTACTTTTTGTGGTTTTCCTATCATTTCCTATCACTTTTGGTGTTCATTAATTTGCCTTAGGGCTACTTGTCACGCCTTAAGCAAACTTGTCCATGCCTTGCTAGCAGTGCAGAGCTTTCTTTAACATCAGTGCCTCACACTGATCCCTATTTATAACTATGGGACCTCCCAGGAGTCTAAACCATTGCCTTCCTATTTTCAAAAAAAAAAAAAAACTGGACAAACTAAATATTTTTGGACAGCACTACTATGCAAATGAGACGAAAATGTAAGAGATCTTCTAGTAGCTTCACACAGCCATAACCTTTTATTTATGTATTTTAAAAAAAGGCATTAAGTAATTCCTGAGTTTATCAATGTATTGTGAGCTGTTGCCATTAATTGGTCAACCTCAAACAATACCTTGTGGTATTATTTGAATCTATTAAGGAGTGAGAGTCCCTGATAACTCCTCACATTCCAGCCAGCTGTGCCCTTCAGCTTTGTTGTTGTCTTATCGAAAAGCTCAGTGCTTCCCTTAAAGGACCTCGGCTCACCATCTTTGCACACGAGTGTATTTGTACTTGGAGCACTGAGAAACGGGCGCATTGACCTTTCTCAAGACATATGGATGTTTTGCCTCCTTCAGCCGTTTGAAGGCATGACGAATAAGCAACTTAGCATGTCCTCAGAAAATCATTTGGCACCGATTGCCTCTTCTTGTTATTGCAGTTGGGTTTGGTTCACGTAAAGACTAACCCCTGTAAAAGTGCCCAGTACGAGGGTGACCACTGTTCTCCCTCAGCACTGCAGACGGAGAGAGTGGATCCATGACTTTGTCCTCACCTCAGTGTGATATTCACAGGCCGTAACAGCTGAGGCTGATTTCCTGCAACGAGCATCAAGACAAAGCCATTGTTATAGCAGTGTCAGACACAAACTGTGACTCTCAAGAGCTCCGCCAACGGCTGCCCTCCTGCAGATACTCGTCACTACAGTGGATGTCTTTCTCTTGAGCCTGAGTAACCTCTGAAAGAGTGTGTGGAACTCGCACTTAAAAATGCATAACACCTCTGTGGTTCAGTATGCCAGATCCGAAGCCGTTGATGACATGCATACCATCGTTTTTAACTTTAATTTCAGTCTCAAACCTTAAAGGCAACCTCTTCACAAAATCAATTTTATACAAGTGCTCTTGTCAGTAGAGCCCACCAACACTTACCGTTCCAACAAAACTCTATCCTGAGATTACTTTGGATGTGTTTTATTGCATGCAGTGATCTACTGAATGAGCTGAAATAAACAAAAAGTCCTGTTGATGTGCTCAGAAGGCGGTAGTAATGACTTATCAAGACTCTTCAAGTAAGTTCCTGACACATGCATTTTACATTTTTATCATCTTCTCATCACTTATTGTAAATAACTTACCCACTACAGGAATTTTCCATTTAAGCATGAGATGTTTATATTACCCCTAAGTGCCTGCTAGTCAGTATCACTTATGTAATAATAAACAGACAAATTTATTTTCTACTGCATCAGCTCTAATATGCTTCTGTGGGTTTTGATTGCGCTCGAAAATCTAAATGGACTGTGTTTAGAGTAGTTGATGATGGTTTAAAGTGGACTGATTTCAGCAACTTGCAAAAAAAAAACCCATGAAAAAAAGATTGTAAAACCACAAACAATTACATAACACTGAAAGGCTACAGCAACGTTTGGCAAAATTACAGTATAGTGAGTCAAGTGCTGAAGAACTGCTGCTGTAGTTCTGACAATACCTAAAATAGATGAAATGGGAGACTATTAAATCGTGTTATTTTAGGTGTCTCTTTTCAAAGGACAAGGGCACACAGTGTCATTGATACAGAGCAACTGAAACCGGTCTGTCCCATTATCCAGTTACAGGGCTGCAGTGCCAGCAGATTTGACCTGCAGTTTACCTGAAATGTTGGAAGGACACAAACACAGCTGCAGAGGTGGGAGATCTGACCATGTTCACCACCTTCAGGCACCGAATGTGTAGTCTTGAGGCATATAACTGAAGGCGATACATTTTTTGCAAACAAGGATCTACATGGCTACTTATTCTTTTATAATTTAATGACCTGCTTCCTGGAGAAATTGACATGGTAACTTATTAACAATTAAAGTGTATATATAGGATGCGGCAGCTGCAGTTCTTGTTCAAGTGACTTGTTTCACAAAACTTTACATAAACTTTTTTTTGATGATGACAGCTGAGTTGTGCTGCAAAGCAGCAGCACCCTATAAATTACATCACAGCCCTGATCAGTTCACGGCCTTTAAGCTATGTCCATACAGGAAGTGATTCACAGTAACATGGAGGACCATTAAACATCTTTAAGAAACTACATGCAACTGCAAAAAACCCTCCCAAAACGCTAGCAATATGAAGTGAGCAATTAAAGTGACTACTAGTGACAGTGCAGAATACCGGTGATTTACATGTGACCTTGTACTAAATACGTTAGAGGGTTACCTTGGCGACCAGAGTCTGCAGTATCCAACTGTCACCTTGGCATCGCTCCCTTTGTGCACACAGCTTTTCTTTCTCCCCAAAGAAGAACTACGTTGTCTCTTACGCTATAACCTTCCACTTAATCTGACATGCACCTACCTAATCTAACTACACACTGGGTTGCCGCAGCCCACAACGACTGAATGATGTGGAAGGTAACTGCAGGAGGTTAAAAGGGGGTTTCCAGTTGAGTTGTAAGTCATGACGTACATTTCCTGCAGAAGTCTAAATCATGGAAAAATACGCCAAATTAAAAGTAAAAGGTGCGTCTTTTGATATGTGGTGGTTGCAGCAGTAAGACGCAACTTTTGCTTTTGCTTTTTTTAGGGCTGCCACGATTACGTCGACTATCAAAATCGTCGACGACTAATTTAATAGTCGACGCGTTGTTTGAAGCTTTGTAAGATCCCAAAAGACGCAGGAATAGTAGCAGGATTTAAGAGTGTAATAGCGGACCGAAACAGAAGATGGCAGCACTGCATGTACAAGGATGCCAGCTGCCGTTAAACCCCGAAGAAGAAGAAGCAGTGTCCGGTATCGTAGCTGTGTCCAAATTCAGGAACTGTATCCTCCTGTGCCCGCATTTGTAGGCCGATTACGTTACAGCGACACGACGAAGACTGTCCAAATTCGAAGACTCCGACAAATGCGGCCGACAAATGTGTCCTTCATTTCCCCAGATTTGAAGGATGGGTCGGGTGTATACTTCGTGGCCCAAACTATCCCAGAATTCATATCGCGGCCCAGCTCAGTTTCCAACAATGGCGGCAGCTAGTTAGTTTTGATATTACTCTTATTATTCTTTCTGGGTCACAAAATAAACGTTTAACATATTTTCAGGCGAGAATGTAGCTGTGTAAACTTCAAATATCTCCTCAGTTTATCAAGACATCACATATTTTCAAAAGTGCTCCAACGTTTTCGGAGACGTCTGTTACCCACCAGCTCGATAGCTAGCCGGGGTTCAAGGCTCACTAGAGCCGGTGAGAACACCGGACTCCTGGCAAATCGTTTTCAAACCCACCACCGTCTTTCGCTACTCAGGTTAAACATGATATATAAGTCACTTAGATAACTTAAAAATGTTATTGTTTGGCTTTTTTCAGTATTTTATTTGTTCTTGAGTAAATCGGTTTGTCTGATTTACTCACAAAAATAATTGGTGACTAGTCGACTATCAAAATAATTGTTTGTGGCAGCCCTAGCTTTTTTCAGCTTTGCTACAGCTTGGAGAGTGTCTGGGGACAAGTCACCGTAATTGCAAACTATGGGCGGCAGCGGCCAAAGCAATCCAAAGAGGTTTTTGGTGCAGCACTGTATACTTTCTTGCAACCAGTTTCACCTGCCGACGACAACAACCAGCAGGTGTTTTCCTAGCAACTGGTAGTTATCAGGGAGTCACTGATTGGTCTCTGGGGCCTTGGGTCCTTCTTGTTTTCTGGTTAAAAGCCAAAATGATTCCAAATAATAAAAACACACTAGCAGTCACTTATTGGTGGGCTGATGGTGTCCTTTTTATATTAGTGAGTGTTTAGTAAATGTTTTATTTTTTTTTTTTAATTATTTAAATTCTTTTAAATTTACTCTGGATGGTAAGGTTTGTGCATTTAGCATACAGTCATTGTTGACTGTGGTAGTGAGGAAGGTCTTCACGAAAACTCTGCTTTGTCAGGCTGGTGTTTAAGTTTTGGGGATTTATGTAATTTACTCTAATCTTTCTTTCTTTCTTTCTTTCCTTTTTTTTTTCTTCTTTTTTTTTTGCAGCTAGGAGCATCGTTTTATATTTTGAGAAGTGTTTTTCTCTTTGTTTACGCTTTCGGTCATACGTTTTCATTCATGTCGGTGTTTGTATCCCATTTGTCGTCGGTTTGCCTTGGTTTACATGTGCGTTTGGGCCGCACACAGCTGTGCTCCACTGCCCCTGCATGTAAGTGGGCACTGGAAAAGCCTCCAGCAGCAGAAGCAGCAGCTGTTGACTGCCTTGACTTGCCTATTTGACGCCCACCACAGTTCAGAGGCCTGTTTGACTCATCCCTCCAGAGCTTACAAACATCAGCTCCCCCTGTGCTCTACTAATGACAGCATCATCATGCTGAAGATGAGCAGACACGGCGCTCATTTCCTCTCATTTGGCCCGAGACATGGTGAGAGGAGTGTTTTGATCATAGCGAGCACAGAGCTGACTGCAGGGTAACAGGGCGTGATGGGAGCGTGAATGTGAGCAGGGGATCAAATGGAGAATTGGCCCATTATTTTCTGCTAATGAAAGAGGGCAAAAACCACGTGAGAATTGTTGGCGTTTTATTTATGCCTGTTTCTAGCAGGGCGAGGATGTGTTCACGTTACAGCTTGTGAATGTTTGCTCCATCTTGTATTCACTTTTAATTGAAGCATGTAGTGTGACTCATGAATTCAAGCCTCTGTTTCCTGTCTGGATGTAATCATCTTCTGGTTCCGGTGGGCTCTCAAGTCAGAGCCCACCGGACTGTCTTGCTGTGATGTGCTTAGTCAGCCGAAAGAAACGCACATGCACTCGCTATGTGGCACAAAAACTACAGCTGCTCAGGCTTCGTTCTTAGACTGCGATCTCTCTGCTCAGCATTATTTATTCCCTCCCAGCAGAACTGTGACTTTTTGGCACCGGTTTTAAAGAAAGTTTAATGTGACTTTACCTTCCTATAGCACCTTCAAGTTGTTTAATCCTCACTCTGACCTGTTCTTATCTTGCCATTGCAGGATTTTATACACATGGACTTACTTGGGTAGATAGCTGCTTCTTCTTCTTTTCTTTTTTTTTTTTGTTGTAATTATTACTATGTCATCTTTCAGTTTTAGTAGTGGACGATCCCCCTTTGCTCTTATTTTGAAAGTTTAGCCTCTGCTAGCCAGTCCTGGCCATTATAGTTAATATGTTCAGAATATGAGATGCACTCAGATCTCCTGTTCCACCATCTTGGACTCCATCTGTAGACAGTAGTCCTTGTTCTGTACAGGAGAATTATTGGGAACTAACAAGAACCTTGAGCAAGTGGAGAACAGTTCATGTGCTGCTCCACAGAGGAGAACAAGGACTCTTTTTTTTTTTTTTTTTTTTTTTTTAAATGCATTTATTTATTTTTTGACCTGCTGTCTAGGTCATGTGGGAAACATTGCTTTGGCTGAAAAGAGCCTTGGGTCTGATTAGTGGTTTCCACAGCTGCCAAAGCTGAACTGCTGTGTCACATTTCTTTTAACATCAAACACACACAAAAAAACACAAAACCTTCGAGGTGAAGTTGCAGATATGCTGACTGTAACAACCAAGAAACGTTGTTTGTAGAATTTCTTGATGCATGCTCAGTCAGGTAACTTCATCTGGACGTAGCATCCAGAAGATCAGAATCTGGATGCTATGTCCAGATGAACAGAATCAACCTTTTGGGGTTGTTTGTAGAACTTTTTGACATGGACTAAATCAACTAGTTTTACAACCACAAGATTGATTGAAGTTGATGTACTCAGCATCACAATATAGGGCACGTAGCCCCACGCTGCAGCAGGTTAGTTTTTCGCTGAACCCAGATCAGCTCTTGACTTCAAAAGGAGGCCTAGTGTACTTATTTCCAGCTCCATTTTCCATAAGCTCTGTTAGCAAAGCTTTGCATTGTTCACAACTCACAGCGATCCTTATTTGTCTTGGTGCCGCTCGTCAGTTGATCCACCTGAAATTTGCAGCGGTTTCTTGTTGGTGTGTTTGGACAAAGTTTGAGGTAGAACATCATGTGGTAGCTTCAGAAAAAAGCTGCGCAACACGTTGTTGTTGTTGCTTTATAACCGTTAAAGTTTAACTAGAACAGTTTGTGCGCCTGTTTTTTGAATTGTTTACCTGTGTCCATGTACCATAGCGTGCCTGGCTGCTGTAGGGCAGAAATTCCACAGAGAGCTTGTGAAACAGCAGGAGGCCAGAGGATCCAGGGGAAATGGTCGTAAACCGGTGCCATTAAGATGTGCTATCAAACGTTGGCCTAATGCTCTGCTGTTCCCAGCACCAGTCCTCACTCACCTTCTGTTCTTTAATTTGTTCAAGGTTACGCTATAATACTGGGCTGACTTGAGGAATAGACTGTTGAGTAAGCTGTGAGCCATTCAGGTGCCAGTTTTGTCATAAACCACGACCTCCTGCTTTTTTTTCTTCTTCTTCTTTTCGCTGTTATTACGTAAGTGTTCTGCACAGTGAGAACTAAATTGCCAAAGCAATAAGGCAGACTGCGGGGTAAAATTGAAGGCAGAAAACATCCTTTTTACTTTGGTGGAGTGAAGCATATGTTTCATCGGTGGTGTTCCAGTGTGGATATCTCTCTCTCTGGAGCTGTGAGTTTTATAATGCAACACTTAAAGACTCCAGAGGCGTTTCTTTTGAGCCACTGGCATTGTTTGTGTGGGCTGGGCTGTGTTTGGTTGTTGGCGTAAAAGCTATGCTTTCGTTTGCTGTTAAAAAGGGTACAGGATTTCCTTTGGACAGCCTGCAGAGCTTACTACGCCCCCAAGGTCAACAAGAGCACTTCTTTCACACAGGCTGTTTGGATTCAAGCACTTCATATATTTAATATGTACCAAGGTTATAAAATGTCTAGATTTGGGTGCCAGACGAACAAAGTGCCACACTTGACCTTCTGAAATTCCAGCTTGCATACTTGTCTCATGCTCGCATCCGCCCACCTGCCGAGCCACTGTTGAACTTTTATGATGTCGCCCACACAGCCTTGCCGTTTCACTGAATGGGGTTATTTTGTGGTCAGTGTTTACCACTGCTTTATTTTTCTTTTCTCAGATTATGTCCTAAAACAGCAGAGAAAATTATCGTAGTATTATTCTGAGCATACTTTTCACCACCAGAGCTTCAGCTAACAATTACTTAACTTTCTTTTAGCAGTTTTACATATACAAATGGTGTTTTTATTTACTCTTTTGAGATTTGGCCTACAGTGGTGATCTGAAGTTCACGGTCACTTTTTGGAGGAAGTTTTATAAAGACATGAACGAGAGACACGGCACACAAATAATCCTGAAGAAAAATCTGTGGCAGAACTCTGAGCCAGACAACCACCGAACTGGGAAACCCATACTGAGGCATTTGTATTTATTTTAGTAAAGATGTAGGGAACTGTGATTATTGTATTGTTGACTTACTGTAGCCACAATGAGCTAGGAACACTGATCGGGGCTTGGGAGGTAGAGTGTGTCATCTACTAATCGGAAGGCCAGTTGTTTGATTTCAGGCACCTCCAGTCCACACGTGAAAGTGTTCTTGGGCAACACTCTTAACCCAAAAAACATGAAGTGTGAGTGTGTGCATGATTGTTTTAAATCCCTTTAAGGCACTGATTAAAGTGCTTTATCAGTTCATTTGTTAAAAAGCCAAAAAAAGTAAACCACAGAATTATTTTGTCCATGTTGCATAAGGTTAAATCTCAGTGTTTGCTGTTTTTTGCGGGAAAAAATTGATTATTTTCACCAAAACAGTCATCTTTTCCAGAAACCCAACTCACAGAAAAACCCACCCAAAGCTGTTTGGGTGACTTAAATCTAAAGAAGTCTCAGTGTTGTCTGTTATTTGTAAAGGTGTTGGCGGACAAAGAGTGCTCACAGGGAAGAACAAATATTATTTCACTTCCTTTTGAAGTACTTTTTCCTGGCGCATAATTGGTCTTTAGGGGGGTGACTACACATGAAAGCATGGTTGGTCCACATAGCTGCAATAACTCTGGGCTACCTTATTTTGCAAAATTTCTGTTACTTCTGGCCATTTAATAAACAAATATGTATTTTATGCTTGAGTAAATGAAACCCTTCTGATTTTTTTTCTTCCTTAGGGCAAAGCCAAAACCTCTCTCGGAGGTTTCTTTGGGTATTTTTTTTTCTTTTTTGGTGGATGCTCGTAAAACCCTGCTTGTCTGATTTCTGATGAGCTGTCAGCTTTCTAAACACATCCCCGTTCAGCTATTTACACATGGAAGAAATTACATGACAGCTCATCACATTATGCCAGTGTGCACTATCCTCTGATGAAACCCCACCCTGAATCCCCTCCACCCCACAAGTCTTTCCAGATAGACACTACTTAGCCCTGCAGTCTGTCGTCTGCCCTGAACCTGTGATCAGCAAAGACCTGAGCAGTGTGACGCTGTTCTGCTTACTCAGGTAGAAAATCCCCTCGAGGATGTGCTTTTAATTGAATGGTGTCTCCAAAGTGGCTGTACTGCTGGAGCATGATCCCGCTCTGAGTACTGGCCTTCACACTCTGGCAGAGGTTTGCTAATGACTCAGCCTGAGGAGCTAATCCATTTGTCTCCCATGCCTGATCAAAGATGGATAGGTACTGTGGAACATTAGGCAATGTCATGTTTCTGATAGCAGATGTGCACTACTTAAAGTCTCTGGGCTCTAATTGCGTGTAGAAGATGAAAGATGGAGAGGGTGTATTTAAAGAGTAGGTATGTTTTCAGAGATATTAAGTCTTTAAAAAAACTTATTCATATTCGACACAGTGGGTAGCTCTGTATGTTTGATTTTTTTTTTCTCATATTTTTGCACTGAATGCCCTTCCAATGCAACCCCAAAGGGATTTCTGTCTCTTCCCAGGGAAAACTGGGGATCTTTTGCTTGTTTGCCGATTGTGTGATATTGAGTGTTTTAAAGCGGCTCAAAATCTGTCTGATATTATTGCAGTTTCTTACAGCGTGTCTGCGATTAGCAACAAACCTGTGTGGGATACATCCAGTAATTGGCTGGATTGATTTAGTCTTCACCCTCTCTGCTTGAGTGTGAAAATGCAAGAAAAAAAATGTTGGCCACTGAAATAATTGGGCCCACCAGTGTGAAGAAAGTTAGTCCTTGTTTCATTTTCGTGGGTGAATTAGTGACATTTTAAGGATTTATGGGTTTTTTTGTTTTGTTTTTTCCTCTCATCGTCCCTTGACCTGTTCCTTGTTCACTGTGTTCTCAGTTTACCTGCGTCACATTTTCCTCTGCAGTCTTAGTCAGTGATGGGGGCACTTACAGTATTTGTTACTGCTTTACTGAGTACTGTCTTTACTTTCTTTTTTCTCAACTTTTTCACCTGTGGTTTCGGTCCTTCTTCTTACTGGGACTTCTAGAGGCACAGTTACTGGAGATCTATGCTTCAGCATTAAATTTACACCCTAACTGCCAGTACTGTGCAATACTACAAATTTTGATGTTGATCCATTACCAGCACGGCCAACATTGCCGATACAGATACCAATACTGATACTCCTATATGTAGGGGGGAGCAGTGTGTCATGATTAATGAGATGAATTGTCATCAATTTGCAAATTCTGAGTATATTTTAATGATTACTACATCAAAAATAATTTTTACTTTCCACAATAATTAGTTAATACAACAAAACACCTTTCGGCTTTTCATGTATTTTGAAACAGTTGATCCTCTTGCACTAGTATCGATCCAATACCGATACCAGCATTGGCACTATCGATATTTGCATCAATCCACCCACCTCTACTAACCTCAAACCTCTCTGAAACCCTATGCTGTAAATGTAAATAAATGCCGGTTTGATGTATCATCCACTTCTATAGCTTATATCATAGCCTCTATGAAGATTCACCACAGAAGTCTGAATTAGGACTTAGTGGGTCTGTGAGGTCAGGTTTCCAGATCATTTATCATTTATTGCTGTATGTGAATGACAGTAGCTGTGATTTCCTGTTGGCTTATTTACAGATTACACCCTCTTTATGCTGGAAGTGGGAAATGAAGTCTCCAGTGTGTCTCTGTCTCCCTCGTAACTGCAGCTCTGCTGTGCGAGTGATTAGCTGTGCAGCCGAAACCTTTCCCCCTCCCATAGATTTGTAATATATTTTTGGATTCGTTAAGAGTCCTGATGCAGATCATCTGAAAACGGCAAATACTTTTGTTTCATTTTATTTATTTATTTGTGTGAGAAGGGCGACTTAAAATGTCTGCTTCACTGACCCTCGTCGTCTTTCTGCAGGAGCCCTCACAGTCGGACTGGTCCGGCAATGTCAAACGATTCACGGACGAGACCGGACTTGCATCCCACCAAGGCTGCCCCCAGAGTGGGTCACCACACTTTTCTTCATCATTATGGGCATCATCTCCCTTACAGTCACCTGCGGACTGCTGGTGGCATCACACTGGCGCAGAGAAGCCACCAAATATGCCCGCTGGATCGCCTTCACTGGCAGTAAGTGAACATTTTCCCTGAAACTGATGAGACGACCTTTAGAAATTCCTTCACCACACCACGTCAGTATATTTATGTATCTGTGCAGAGCAGTGAATAATAAAATAGGAAGAGGTTAGGTTGAATCGATGTGGAAATTTGGTTTTAGCCCAGTTTTGCACTTCCTCATTTACATGTGCGATAATGTGTGTGGCAGCAGAAACACCCGAGGCTACGCACAGGATATCAGTCAGTTTGTGTTTTTCAGAGTGATGCGAGGACGTTCGTGTGGGCGTGTGTGTGTTTTGTTGCATTTGCACATTTATGAGAATTATTATATTTTTTTATTTTGTTGCATTCTTGTCGATTATGCTTTCTCCCTGAAGCCGATATTGAGTAATGCAGTTTGTCTGGTACCTGAGTGGGTGGCTTATGTGCCATAGCAATTCTCTAGTGTATTTATTTATTTTTAAATCTCCCTCTTTGCCTTGAAATCGCGGCTCCTCTTTTTTCCCCCCCAGATATGATTTTTGTAAAGGTACGCTTCCACCACTCGATAAGAACTTCCATCTCGCGTACTGACTGTGGCTGGGCTGGTTTCGTAAGGCCGTGTAGGAGGGTGGCGTTTGATTGGTCAGACAAAGACAAACCTCAACGTACTCGTACAGATGCAGCAGTGGTATGTGAAGTCACAATGCCCTGCAAAAATTGTTTGAAAGCCTGTGTATTTTTCTCTCTCTCCATAAGCATTGAAGTTTCTTTTGCCTGCCTGGCCGATTGCAGATTCATATTTTTTATTTTTACTTTTTTTTCCTGATCATGTGATGAATCACCGCTTTTCAGAATCCCGATTTTTTTCCCCGCTGCACAAACTGCCTGTCCACTAATCACAAAACAGTGTTACATGCTAAAATGAAAGCAGTCGAGTCATTGTTTAACGACTGTACTCAAAGGAAAGTAAGAGCGTTGCCATGGCAATTGTGAGCAGTTGTTACCCCCCACCACCACCATCCTCCTCCCTTCCCATGTACAGCTTCTGCTGGGCATATTAGACAAGAGGTATATTTTTAGTTCAGCTTTAAAGCATGAAAACGATTACCAGCAAGGAAATAAATGAGGAAAAAAAGGTTGGAGGAGGAAAAGACTTGTGATCTATTTGAGAGATGAAGCTACGCCTGTGGCAACAGAGGGAGAAGTGATAGAAAAGCATCACTTTTTCTATTTTTAGTACCCCCATTAGTTGGCACTTTAGAGACTGATGGTCTACCTGGGATTCTCTTGTAACTCTTGAGCGGGTAAGGTGGATGAAAAGGAGAGAAAAGTGCCTGATGTTGCTGAATTTTTGCTGCGATGTCTAAAATATTTCATGTGGTTGAGAGAACGGGGGGGTTAAGTGAGAAAAAAACTGGTGTGATGGTAAAGATGGCAAGCTGAGCGAGTAATCTTGTTTTTAGACATAAAGTGAGAGGTTGTTGCCCATGTTTGGATGCAAATGGAAAGAGGGGAATAAAGTGAAGCTGGTAGCAAGAAGGCAGGGCTGGTTCATTTTGGGCAAAACAGGTGATGAAGGTTGAGAGGAGGTGGGCAGTGTGTAGTGTTACTGGCTCCAGGCCATCAGGACTTGAATGGACAGCTTTGTGTAACTGGCACAGGCCCGCCTCTGTGTATCGTTGTGTGCACACCAGCAGCGTTTTCCCCCAAAGTATGAAGGTCATCTGTGGGGGTGGAGTGGATGTAGAGTTATAGAAAATGTCATTGTGAAGATTCGTTAACAGTAACTGCAAACCATTCGCTAATTAATGAAGTTACAAAATGAACAAAGCAGCCTTTTCTCTCTCTTTAGATACTATTTACAGCTTCTTCTTTTTTTTTTACCACTTTAAACAGAATCATTCTTCTAGATTTAACACTGAACTGGTTTCCATGGATGTCAACTTTATTAAATAGCCTATTGATCCTTTTTTTATTGTGTTTGTTTTGCAAGAGAAGCCACCCAGATCCTGCAAATTTTGAGATAAAAATCTATGATCCATCCTGAGAAAAGTGAGTCAAGGCATCAATGTCGTGTTTCAAATATATGAGTTGAGGAAATCTTGTGTTCATTCTTAAAGGGGGTTAAACTGCTGCTTATGGTCCTTCTCTGGGTATTTGCACACTTATGTGATTCAGGTTTATGAGTTGCAATGTCAGAGCTGAATTGTGTTGTGTCTAACTGATTAAAACGTAATCTGTGACTACTGATGGTGCACAATAAGAGATACTGTTTAAAGACCTGAATGGAAAAAAAACAACAAAAAACATTAGCACTCAGGAGAGTCAGAGACTACCAGCAACATAAACCAGTGGTGCTCACACTGGTGGTATGCCTGCTGGTGGAGCACTGAACCATTTCTGATGTGGACGCATGTTTCCACGGGTAAACTGCAGAGCACAAGAAGTTATTAGAATCTGATTGCTGAAGGAAGAACCACCAAACAAGCTTAATGGAATCAAAATTCAGGTTTGATTTATTCAGACAGTCCTATCTGAAAAACTAGCATGTGCTTATACACCATATACAACAGTTCAACTGAAACATTTCACAGAAAGAGCTACCAAATGATCCTTTTAGAGCCCTAAAGATGCACTATATTGCCAAAATTATTCTCTCATCTGTCTTCACACACATATGAACTTGAGAGACCAAGTCTTGTTATGCCGAAACATTACGAGTTCCTTTCACTGGAAGTAAGGGGCTGAGCCCAACTCCTGGAAAGACAACCACACAACATAATCCCCCCTCCACCAAAGTTTACACTTGGCACAAAGCAGTGAGACTCATCCATCAGGCGGCGTCCTATCATGGTACCATGCTGGAATATAAGAGACACTCGTTCTCTCAGGAATGTTTGTTGAAGCAGTCTGTGTGCCTAGCTTCTTCATTTTATAGACATGTGGCCATGGAACTGATTTGAACACCTGAATTCAATGATTTTAATGAGTGAGTGAATGCTTATGGAAATATAGAGTATATGCTGTGCATGAAATCTTCGTTATCTGCTGTTTGGTTGGCTCAACTCATGCTGCCTGCTTCTAAATGACCTCTAACTTATCTTTGCAGTATCTTGTTATTTAAATCTGTCACATTTATGATGCAAAGAGTCATCTGAACAGTTAATGAGCAACATCGGTCTCTTTAGTGATGCACTAACAAGCAAGTGCAGCTCTCATAGTTGCTGTTAGTGGTTACTGCTGCAGATTAGACCTCTATATTAGATCGTCTGGATTTATTAAAAGTGCTACAGCACTGAAAACCGTGACACTTCTCCCCAGATGTAGGGAAAACGCTGCACCGGTGAATTCACAGAAATAATATAAATATGTTAAAATAATGTTCTGAATAGTATTTAAAAAAATCAAATCAGCATCCTATAGAAAAGAAAATGTATGCATAAGCAAGTTGAACAAGGGAGCAGAATAACTACTTGTAGCATGAGTAATGTGGTAACTGTTACTCTTTACAAGTATTTGTATTAATGATTAAACCATAAATTATTTTTCTAAAGCTCTGTTGCCATAAGAAAGAAAAACTGCATATTTTGTCATTTGAGCAGGTTTCTGCTAATTGGAAGCGTGGTGGTTCGATCTCTGTCTCTTCCTGTCTTATGTGTTAAAGTATCCTTGTGCAAGCTTCTAGGATGCATCCATTGACGTGTGTGTTTGTGTGACTGTTAAGTTAAAAGCATTTAGGCATAGAAAGGGGTTTATATATGAGTGAGTATGTGTAAATGGGCGAATGAGCCTTGTGGAAAGAAAGTGCTTTGAAAGCTCAAGTATTGTGCATTTACTATTTTAGAAAAGGTGTATAAATGATTAAGTAGCTGATGGATGTTTTTAGATGAATTTTCTGTCAATCAACTAAAGAATTAATCGGATAATTGCTGCAGCTCTCTTGTTTGAGTGCAAAGAATGACTGCTTCTGTGAAGGCTCCATATGTCACTGGTTGAAACACTTAAGAGAAGCGTCTGACCGTGAAGTGCACTTTGCTCAAGTTTTCAGGTATAATGCTGAGTCGTGTATTTTTGGCTGCCTTTTAGCTCGCCTCACGAATAAACACATGTCCGGAGTAATGAGCGGGCATGAATCTAAACTCGAATTGTGATGCAAGTTTACTCTGCTGGGATCTTTTGTGCTCGCTAACAGACGGGAGGCAAGCAAACCGGTAGGTTTATGAGTAAAACCTCATCAGATGATGCAGGAATTTTTATTTGTGAGGAAAAACGGCTAATAGGAGCACAACACTGTAAAACCGGTTTATTAGTTAGTAAAATAGCTGCGTGAATGTCACACTCGGTTAATCTTGTTTAGATTAAATGCAGGCGCAGTTACAGCTTGGTTGCCAACCCATAAATATTCCTAGTTTTATTATATTTTGGGGGTAATGTTGCAAACAGATAGCACGACTCACTTATTGGATTTGTATATCTTTGCCTTAAGGGAATAAAGCGTATAAAACTTTAAACTGTTTGAAATTTAAATTGCAGGAGAATCTAAAAACAGACTCTTTGCTTTATTTTAACAGTTTATAGTCAGTCTATGTTATTTTATGCATATTCTACATCCTAGTAAAACCTTTAATCTGTGAATTGCAGGAATTAAGTCTCAGATTTTTCTTTTTCAGGAAACTGTAGAGTGAAACATTAAACTTTGTTAGTAGGTTTGTCCAAAAAAATTTGAGACTCAGATACTAAAATTAACATTAAGAAACTCATTTGCAACAATATCGATACTAACTTTGCTGTCGTGCCTCCTCCACTTGACGCAAAGCACACAGCTCCCTCCCTTGCTAACAGCTGAAGTAGTTGACGTTCATAACACTGAACAATACTTCAGGAGGAATTTAAAGAGGCCAGTAAAGCTCATGCTAACATTAGCGATTTAACTATTAGCAGTTACCCGATAGCCACATTAGCCAATTGTTATTAACATTCGGCTAGTGGACTGCAGCTCATGGATGGAAGAGTCCTAGTGGTGTAGTCTTGGTGGTGTCACAGACACATGGGGAAGCGGCCGGGTTGCTGACTGTGCAGATCTGCGCCGAAGCCGTAGATGAACTGAGGAGAGAGTCCAGAGTGTGGAGAACAAAGCCGAGCAAATAGAGTGAAATCCAGAGCAGAGTGGTCACGCGGGTTTATAGCCCGAAAAGCAGAGCGGAGGATGTGACGAGCTGCAGACCGAGGTGGATCAGGGTGAACCGTGGATGAGAAAAAGGCTGCAGTCAGATGTGGACGGGATGATAAACTTTTCTACTTTTTCTACTTTAAAATAATTTATTAAAATGTGTTTCTTATTTTTGCTGTAGCGAAGTGTCAGGTCAGTTTTAACATGCATCCAGTGACTGATACAGTCTACCACCTCTTTATTTTAACATAACTAATACTATACTTTATCCAAAGATCCTTTTTAACTTTACCAAAATACGTCTTGTGCAATAATTTAATGATATAGATGCGTTAGGTATGTGTTTATTAGTAAGTTCTAAAATATATTTTACCTCCACCATCTGAAATGAAATTATCTAAATCATTTCTAAAATGAATAAAACCTCCAAACCTAATTTTAATTAGTTACTTTAAAACTAAATCTACTATACTTCTATACCCCGTGGTATAGAAAATGATACTGAATATTTTTCTGGGTATTTGTATCGAGTATGAAATTCTAGTTCTGTGACAACGCTGCTTGTAACCCAGTCATCTTTAAAAGGACTGACGATCAGTCCTTTTTAAAAGCAAACGTTGCTGGGCAGCTATCTTGGTGTTGCCTCCAGGCAGTTATTTTAAAGCCCTTCTAAACTTTAATTTTTAAAGCTCACAAGGATGAAACTGCATGTATTATTATTTGTAATTAAAGCATTATGTTTTGGGGCATTTTCCCCTTTTATTTATTTGGACAGTGAAGCTTTTTTAAATAGGAAAGTGCGGCTAGAGCTTTGGGGAAAACACACAGCAAAGATCCCTGGGTCAGAATTGAACCCAAACCGCTACATTGAGCCTCCGTGACACATGGTCACCTGCTTAACCAGGTGAGCGAAACTGCCACCACTTATCTACATCTTTGTGACAGTAATGAGTTGATACGCTTGTCACCACACAATTAATGCTGTCTTGAGCTTGTATTCACACATTAGTGCAAGAGCAGGACCGGCTCATATATTTCACAGTTCGGATTTCTTATTGGCTCTTCGGGGTAAACTGCCATCTTCGCCGTCTGGCATTGATTTCTATTCAGGGTGCTTTGAGCATTGCATTTCTCTCCTATAATGTCTGTCTAATCTGAAAATGGCTCTTTATGCTTTCACAACATTTCACTATGACATAACCTCAATAAGTCAACAGGGCTTCTAGAGTACGGACACACAACTTTTTCTAAACAACAAGGAAGTCACTCTGAACTGATGTAGGAAAGGACATCTAATGTAGTTTCCGTTTGCGGTGTTGCTGCTACAGGCGGTGCAGAAAGATGTGTTGATCTAAAGCAAAAAAATACACACAAATGGTGAAAAGCTCTTTGATAGATCAGTTATTTTTAATTACTTGAAGCTATTCCACAAATTCTGCACTGCCATTGATTTGGATTCAAAAGTCACAGTTTGCTTTGCTGCTTAACGTCACTGTGAGTTACATAAGTTGTCTCAACTGGACCTCGAGCTTCAGTTACAACACTTTTAAAGGAAGGAAGAGAAAAGGGAGCCTTTGCTATTGGCAACAGCTTTGTTATTCAATCATTCACCTACTTCCTGGACAGTTTAATAAAACCACACGATGGCTTCATCCCTGATCTCTGCTGTGCTTGCTCTGCAGCCGCTGACTTGCCCACTGTGTGTTGAGCAGAACATCACACTGTTTATTGAGAATGGTGCCTGTTGCAAATGCAGCGATTCCCAGCATGCGGTCAACGCGCTGAGCTAATTGATCCCACAGGGCTTGATGGTGATTGTCAGAGCTCACCAATCAGCGGAATTGGATTTGCACAAGGAAACCAGGTTAACACAGAAAAAAAACATGTCCCATGGTAGCTCAGTTCCTGTAGGGGCCTGACCTCTACATCGTGTACTCGGAAGACACACTGAGACATTAAATTCACAGAGTTCTCCGATATGTAGCTGTTTAATAATAAAAAAGGGAAAATTATCTGGTCCTTAGCAGGTCGTAGATGAAATACAATATATGTAATATTACACTCCCCCCATTTAACAAGAATTAAATGCAGTTGATTAACTGTTCATCAGCAAGTGAGAACTTTGGCTGTTTGCAGATCTGGAGCATTGAGGTGCCAACAGAAAGCCATCATTGCTGCTGATGCTGGGAGGAGTTATGAAGCCATTTTGAAACAATCTGAAGTTTATCATTGTGCACCGAGAGATAATTCACAAGTGAAAAATTTTCAAGACAGTCAACAATCTTCCCAGAAATCTCTGTCCCAGCAAGTGTCACCCCAAGGTCATACTGTGCTTCAAGTGGCTCTGTAATTATTATTATTTTTTAACCTTAGTGCTACAGCTCTACTTCATCATCATCATCCATTGGCATAGCTGCTCAGAGAAACTGCAAAAAAGAAAAAAAAAAAGGGGGGGACCCCCCAGGAGCTATATCTCGCTCTACAGGCCAGTTAGCATGCTAGATGTTAAAGTTCATGGCAGCACAATTGGGTTACCAGAAGAAATCCTTTTTCTCTAAAGAGAAGAGGGCAACACAGGTCATACAGCAGCACATTGATCCCAAATATTAAAGTAAATATACAACAGAATGGCTGAAAAAGGAAAGAAACAAGGTGTTGCAGTGACTCAGTCAAAATCCAGACCTCAACCTGATTGTTATGCTGCAGAGGGACCTGAAGAGAGCCATGCATCAACAAATGCCTGTAGAGTTCAATGAACTGAAGCATCATTGTAAAAGGAGTGGGCCAGAATTCCTCCACAATGATGTGAGATACTGATAAAGTCATTTAGAAAAGTTTTTTTTTTCTTTCTTTTTCTTTTTTTTTTCAAGCTATTGCTGCTGAAAGCGGTTTTACAAGCTCCTGAATGCTTTTAGTTTTTGTCAACTAAATGTCATCGGAAGTTGATGAAGGTGACTAAAATCTAAAGTGTAAACTTTGTCGTGTTTTACCAGGGAAATTTGCTCCACACAGTTTAGAAAGCATCTTATTTTCCTTGCCATCAAATGTGAAATGTATCTACTCATCTCTTCCTCCTAAACGTTGACATTTTGTCGCTTTTTCATTAGAAATTGGGAGGAAAGGAGTTAGCTGAACTAATTGGATCGCCTCCAAACTTGTCCCGCCTTTCTACACTTCTGATTGGATCTAGTCTCTCCAGAACATTTTCATCTCGGTTTTTATTCAGTGACGAAAGTGTCGATATTTGTGTGAAATCTAATTAATGTATTTGCTGTCTTTTGGGTCTATATTATGGTTGAGTTGCATTGTGGGTAAAGTAGTTGATGGGCTTTGATAAGAAAGAACACGTGGAGTGGAGTTTTGCTGTCCTATACCTCAGCCTCGGAAATCTTCTCTCTTTCTCAGAGAACTTTGTGTATTTGGTTTTGGTGCCTGACTAAAGGTTCAATCAGTAAATCACACCTCTCATGTAACATCTAGTGGCAGCCTCGGGAAACTACAACACCGGCAAACGTGTCATTTCCACCACAGCTTCTAACATTTGTAAATTTGGTAAATCCCTTTTCTGGATTTGACTTGACTTGCAGCGTATAAACAGAGCGGCAGTGTGCTTGTTTAGAAAGCTTAAAATGTGATTACTGATCTGCACCTTTAAGCTTGTAGAGAAATGTACTGTGTTAATCAGCCTGAGGTGGCATAAAGAGCTTGTTTATGGTTCTTGGAGGAGCATTTACTGAAACTAATGCCACATTCTGCTAGTCTGGGAAATGGTGTCAATTCATTTTGAGCTCGAGGGAAGAAGTTAATGATTTACCAACAAATAATTCACACACAAACTTTACAAACTTGAAAGCTTAAATCAAGCCCATTACTGCTGGGTGGCTTATTAGAGATTTGCTAAAACATTTAACTGTGGAAAAATGCTGCCTTCAAGTGCTGTAAGAAATATTATTTAAATATAAACGATGGCAGAATGCAAGCATAACTGGCAAAGAGGACAATTTCTGGGATATTTGAGACAAAGGTTTGGAAGAGGACGTTGGCATGGTTCTTTAGAAAATGTTGCACATTTATTATGAACATCACTTAAAGTTCAAACAAAGTTAATCAGTATTTTATCAAGATTTTGATGCTGAGCTGCACACCTGTGAACAACAAACCTCTACTGTGTGTGTGTGTGTGGCTACTAGTGCTGGGCGATATGACGATATATATCGTGTGGACGATAGAAAAGTGTCTATCGTGCCATTTGTCTTCTATCGTTTATATCGTACTAACCCAAATTTTATAAATTATTACATAAAATATATAATTATCCCTTTACAACCGGTCGGAGCAGGCACACTCCGTTTTACCTAACTATTTTTTAAATCCCTGTAGAACTGGAACCACGTAAGGTAGTGCAATATTTTTTTTTTTTTGCATGTGAAACCGGAGGAGTTGTACTTACATCTTATGCCATTAGCTTGTCCTAGGTCACGGTTTCCTTCCACATATAACTTTGCATAAGAAGCACTTGCAGCAACAAAAACATAATATTCCAAACTTGCAGCAACAAAAAGATAATATTCCAGAAACACGCTTTGCCGACATTCATAAGACTTCCTACGTTGACATATACGTCAGCGCGAACTATCGCATGTCCGCCATTTCCTGCCCGAAACCAGAAGTGACGTCATTTTCGCGAAAGGGCCTTATAAGCCTATGTTGGTGTTTTTAAAAGACATGTTTGACTTTATGCTTTTCTGTATCGTTTCTGGGATGCTTAGAACTCAAATTACACTGTTGGAAATAGTTTATTTTGATGCATTATAATATTTATTTTCATTTTTCCTGTAGTATATAAAAATTAGTGTATCTCAAAAATAAAACTATGAAGAACCTCAAAATAAATTTCTCGTGGTTGGAAACTTTTGTATTTACAGTTTTGAGGGATACACCGCTTAAATTTTTTTTAACTAGAAATATATGTAAAAAACAAAAAAACGATTTTCAATTTTTTTGTAGTTTATTGCACTACAAGTTTTTGCAATTTATGTAGTTACTATGGACTTAATGCATACATATTATTAAAATTTGGGCTATAATGGTTGTATTGATATATGGAAACTTGAAATACTCCCACAAGTGGCACTACAGCATGTAAAAACATAAAGATAAGCTCTGGCGGACTTGGTTCTATGGTAGGTCTTAAAGGGTTAAATAGCCTGTGGCAAATATATTAGTGTTGTCTTCTAACTATACATGCTCTTAACTTTATGCAAGAAAAAATAAAGTATAAAAAAAAAGATATTTTTCGCAAAGAAACTCCGTCTCGTGGTTTGCGAGCTGGTGCTGCTGTACGTGCACCCGGATTTGCGACATACTTTACGGTAACTCAAAACAAAGACTGCACCCTCGGCACTCGCTGTTTACAGACTGCGTACTTTCTAGATGACCACAGGTCAGGTCGTATATCGTGATATATATCGTTATCGTGATATAAAATAATTCATATCGTGATAAATATTTTTTCCATATCGCCCAGCACTAGTGGCTACTCTGTATAAATGCACAGCACATTAGTGGTTTCCAGCCTTTCCGTACTGTCAGTCCCCCAAGCGCTCTTCAGTAATCTCATGACCTCACAGGTTTATTGAAGACGAAGGAAAAAATATCCTTTTGTCACCTGAACTTATATTTTTTATATAAGTAAGCACTGAATCAGGGTCTGAATGTCACACCCACAAAGCAACATGCTGGTAGATTTTCCATTTAAGTAAATCTCACTGCTGCAGGTGAGCTTGCTAGCAGCAGTGAGAAGGACACTACCAAAAAAAGCAAAACTAGAGACAAATTAGTCAGGAGGGATCAGGAGAGAGCAATGGTCTGTGGCCACCACCTGCAAAACCATTCCCTCTGTGGGGGTTGTCTTGATGTTGCCTCTTCAGTGCACCTATTATTGTTACTGTGATTTGCACCAAAGAAGGCCAAGTTCAGTTTCAATTAAATTTTATATACAATGGTCCCTCGTTTATCGCGGGAGTTACGTTCTAAAAATAACCCGCAATAGATGAAATCTGCGAAGTAGTCAGGCTGTAAAACCCCTCACTACACACTTTATACACTTTTCTCCAACAGGCATGAACATTTTCACACTTTTCTCTCGTTTAAACTCTCAAAGTTCAATCCTTCGTAGAAAAATAAGTCCAGTATTATAAAATGAAACCAAAGGCACTCCCAGTTGCCTTTGACGGTGCAAAACATTTCATTGACATTGCCGTGTTTGTTGGGGAGAAAACTTACAAACATACAGCACAGCACTTCAGAGTCACACTGCTAACAATCGACGATTTATGTAAATTTAACAAGCTGAACGTATTCTGTACTGTACAGGACACACGGCACGGAGGAGATTGGCTGTAGACCACTGTCAATCAAATCAGGACGCAGAACACAATGCGCTGTAAAAAAAAATAAATAAAAAAAAAATAAGGATGCAAAATTAAACAAAACTAGAAAGCGAAAATTTCAGAAGAAATTTTAAGTGTGCCTATGCCGCTGCTAATCAGTGTAGTTTGCCATTCATACAGCTACAGAGAGCAAAACTCAGAAGAGCAGCCATTCTCCTCCATGAACTATGGTAAAAACAAACACCGCTTGCGCCTCACAGATGACAGCTTACAGTTTTGGGTAAAGATGAAGTGACTTTGTACAGCCGCGATTTGCAGACGCTGTGCACACAGGTTCATGAGCAGAAGTGCCATTGTACCACGGCAGACCCGACAATGTTTACCTGAACACGCTTTGAAGCATTACGTTATGGGCCACTTTTCACACATGGTTGCTGTACCCACACAGCCGGCTGTAGCTTTTCAACTCACAGCCCAATACACACCCAAAAAACAGCCGAGAGAGCACAGACTACGCCCGAGAGGCGTGATTGCAGGTGCCGCTCAGGTGGGTCCACCTCCCCTGCAGCGGCACTGCAGACCATGCCCCGCCACACACATCAAACACGTAAAATAAATATTTATGCACTTTTGCATTCACTTTTTGTTTTTTGTTATTTTTACACAGTGTTCTGAATGATTAACAATGGTCTACAGCCAATCTTGTGTATTGTTATACAAACTTTGGTTGTAAGATTCAGATAACTATTTAATAAAAAGAAAATATTTTATATGAGAGTAAGAAAGAAAAGTATATCTTTGTGTCTCCCTTTCCCTGTTAATGCCCTACCTGGCCCCCTGGCAAAAGCTTTGCTAGATCCGCCCCTGCACAGTTACCAGCTGTCAGCTACACAAAAACAGGAGCTTGGTGTTTATTTGTCTCTCAGAAACAGTTCATAACTTCCCTTCAACTCATTCATGTCACCTAAAGGATAAACCTGTTTCTCCATCACCAGTTCAGCTCTGATGATTCAGTAAGGACATCTCATGGTTTAGACCAGCCGCTTCTACAGCTGTGGCCCCAGCAAACATCAGCTGATACTAGAAATTAAAATCAAATGAATTCTAACAACAGCTGATCAAGCTTAAACGTGCTGCTGTTGTTTAGCGCGATAAACAAGAGCGAAAAGCCGATCGTTGATCAGTCTCACGATTGAAGTTGCAACGGGCCAGAGAATGACAGGGGAGGCTTCATAACGACAGAATAAATCGTAATATTTTCTCTGAATGTGGGACGATTCCGTTTGTACGGCAACTCTACGAACTAACCCTTATGAATAAAATAAAGTTCAACGTCAGTAACTTAGCGCGCACACAGCTATATATATATAGAAACTCCTGTGCAATTCATAACTTCTTACCTGAAATTCAGTTCACCTCACGTTCCCTGATCCACGATCTACCACCGGTCGATCGGCGGTCGCCTCGCCGCCTCGTATGTCTCGTTCCCCGCATGTTCTTTCTGACACACACCGGTGGATAGCTGCCCTCAGTTGTCGCTCCGCGTCAGTGACCACCAAACAACTCAGTTATTTTTTCCACATCGACCAGCATCTGGACAATCCACCGCCTTTCACTGTTTGCACCGTTACTAAAAAAAAAACCCTCATCGGCTCATAAAAACGAAAAATAAGTCCAGCTATGACCCTGAGTCAAAAAGACAGCCAGCTCGGGTTAGCTAGCTAGCTGTCTAGCTCTTTGCAGGCACCGAAACCATCAGAGCTAATATGGGATGTCTTGGTAACACGAGCAGATATTTGAAGTTTACATCTGGCCAATCCACCACCTTTCACTGTTTATACCATTACTAAAATGAATAAATAAATAAATCATCGGTCCATATAAACGAAAAATAAGTCCAGCTGTGACCACGAGACTTTACGAAGGACCGGGTGTGAAACGAGAGTAAGCCGCCCTCACTGTCATCCAGGCCGGCTGTAGCTTGTTAGCAAAGCCGCGCTAGCTAGCTAGCCACCTAGCCAGCTAGCCTCAGGCAGAAACGACATCGTCAGAACACTGTCGCTAATATGGGATGTTTTGACAAAACGAGCAGATATTTGAAGTTTACACACCTACATTCTCGCCTGAAAATATCTTAAAAGTTTATTTTGTGACCTAGAAACAGTATTAAGAGGAAAATAAAAACTAAGTGATGGCCGCCATTGTTTGACTCGGCAGAGGCCTGCTATGAATTGTGGGATATTGAGTTTTCCACCAAGCATTACCGTAACTTTTGAATGATTTGCGCAACCTTAAAAATTCCAATGGCTCCTGAAAGCAGCGACGCTGTGCGCACCATTGATATTGTCGTCATTACGGTAATCCAAATAAGGGTAGACAGGCCGTACTACTCCCGGCATACCACTAGAGAGAGCCAACACACCACAAATGAAGTTTGAAATTTGTTTCAGTGGGACCAAAAGATGGAGCCAACACACCACAAATGAAGTCTGTTTCTATGGCGCCAAAAGAAGAATCTTTCTAAATTTGCACTAAAATATTAATATTTAAAAAACTATAAAAGTCATGAACACAAAAAGTCATACCATACTAGTCCAGCTCCAGCCGCACAAAATGATCTAACATATGTAACCCTGTTGTCAAAACTGTTTGGCAGAGAAGTGCGGGAAAATTTTCACTAAAATATTAATATTTAAAAAACTATAATAGTCATAAACACCAAAAGTCATGGCATAGGCAGACTTAATAAATCCGACGAATAGTAATAAGTGTGCCTCTTGGCATAGGCACACTTAATAAATAAATCCCGCGAAACAGCGAGGCCGCAAAAGGTGAACCGCATTATAGCGAGGAACCACTTTAGTGCCAAATCATAGCAGCACTCGCCTCAAGGTGCTTTACATGGTAGGCTAGAGACCCTATTATAACACAAAGAAAATCCCAACAGTTAGAAGACCCCCTAAGAGCAAGCAGTCGGAGACAGTGGGAAGGAAAAACTCGCTTTTTACAGTAAGAAACCTGCAGCAGAACCAGGCTCAGAGAGGTGAGGTCATGACTGGTTGTGGATGAGGGGAGGGAGACGGGACAAAAGACACACAGTAATAGATTCACAGTGGTTTCTGATCAAGTATCTCCTTACATTTTTTTGAGCAGTGTATTAAAATGTGACAAAAGTTACAGCTCAGAATTGCCTCTCATTGCTTTTTCACTTTCTTAGTTCAGTTTCACTTTAATGATTGTAGCGTTGCGTTTACCTTGTAGTCATATATGGTGTGCTTTTAAGTGTTTTCAGTGCATGCTTCAATCTTCTGTCTATAGAAAGTTCCAGCTGCTGCTTTCATTAACACGTCTCTCTGAGTGTTTAATTTCTCAGATTTTCTGCAGTCGGCTGCTGATCATGAACTGAATGTTGAAGTTTTCGAGGTATTTTCAGCGATGTCTGCACAGTTGCCCTTTTTGTTTCCTCTTCGGAGGAAGATATAACTAAAAATAGAAATGTCTCATTTCTACAGGGGACGAAATTTGGTTTGGGCGAGCTTGGACTCAGGCTAGTGTATGCTTGTCAGACTAATGTATAATCTATGACGCACATTAACATTACATAATTGACTGCCTCTGCCTCTCATCTTTGTGAAAATGCGAGGCAGAATTATCTGCGTGCCATGGGTCTGTTTGCTTCTGAAGGGACAATTACACCATTTGAAAGGCGGTGTTGTATCTCACTAATGAACTCCCGAAAATTGAAGTCAGTTTGAGGCTATGCTTTCTGCTCAAGCTGATGAGGTTAGGCTTAATTTTCTGAATCCACTGTGGAGAACAAAGACTAGAATAAGAGCTGACACTCCTTTAGTGTCATTTATCAGTTCAGTCTGTCCCCAGAGCTTATTTTACACACAAGATTTCAGTGCATTGAGGAAAAGCTACAGATTAATTTGAGTCATCTTTTAAGGAACTAATATTTTTCCTCTCTCCCTCCCTTGCTTCCAGTGATCCTGTTCTGCATGGCGGCGCTCATCTTCCCAATAGGCTTCTATATCAACGAGGTGGGAGGCCAGCCGTACAAGCTTCCCAACAACACGGTGGTGGGCTCCTCATATGTGCTGTTTGTCCTCTCCATCTTCTTCACCATAGTGGGACTGCTGTTTGCAGGCAAAGTTTGCCTCCCGGGCTGAGGACTCCAACGCTGTCGCCTCTGGACTGACACGAGAGGCTCTGAAAATGTCATGGGATTTTAAAAAAACAAACACACATGCAAAAATGACTGAAAATCAAAAACGACTAACTCTGGCCAGAAGCCTGAAACGGGGGAAGTTTCTGCTTATGTGTCGAGGGACCGCAGCACCGTGGAGTACCCAGCGACTAAAAAGACGAATAAATGAACAAAACACTAAAAGGGGACATGGACGCAAAAGGTTGGAGGAGTGCGAGGGCAGCCGAGGCTGCTGCAGCACCCTGCCACTGTTGATTTAAAAGAAAAAAAAAAAAGAAGAAAAAAGAAAAAGAAAAATGGTGTCTCTCTGTTGTTGTTCTGTTGGAAAGGGTGCTTAATGTGCTGCTGTCATGGCAACCGCGACCACAACGCTGGCGCACATTTCTTGAGGACCACTAAAGTCACTCCTCGACTTGATTTCCGGCCACCCGCCCCACCTCGCCGCTCTCAGCACTCATCTGCGCCGTCACGACCGCTCCTGTTGCTGTTTTTGGCTTCTCTTAGCTATTTTTAGTTTTGTGTTTTTTCTGTTGTTGTACAATTTGTGTTCTTTTTTTCTACTTCTCCTTCTTCTTCCTCCCCCACCACCTTTGTCCACTGAAGTTGTTTGAGTGTTACTGAGGTTCACTGAGCTGAACCCTTGAAGGGAACCCTTCGTGGAGTGTGGGAGATTGCAAAAGCTTGGCTTTAGAGCGGGGTTTATTCTCTCCTGTCACATTTGCACAGCCCCAGGTGTGTGGGAGAGGTGAGCAGCTGCGGTCACAGCTGTCAGGGGGCCACACACGGGCTGCTGTGGATGAGAGGAAGATGCAGGTGTGCTTCCTCTTTTGTCTCCAGCCAGCTACTGCTCAGGAGCAGGTAGCCCCAAAGGGGAGGCTGACCTCCCTGGGCAGCAGAATACAAGGTCAAGCACCATTAAGGAGAATGCCACTTACTGTAAGACCTTGCATAGTGTTATTAATAGCAGCAAAGTATTAGTGAGTGTAGACAGCTCTGCTAAGCCATCAGCTAACGCCATCATGCTGATACACTCCCACAGCCAGTAACTAGAAGACTGTGAATTTACAGAATAATCATCATAAACGCACCTCGTATTTATAGTAATACACTTAATTGCGTTAAGCACAGCCACACGCCTAGTGGCCTTTTCAAAGTATTTTGTAGGGATCACTGCAGTGTTGCATTTTTTCTGCGGGTTGGGAGCTTCCCTGAGTGGAAGCCGGAAGTTATAAGTGGTGTGAAAATAACATGCGAATGCTAAAAAATCAGTGGTATTCTCCTTTAATGTTGGACAGGAAGTAAGTGAGCCAGGAGCAGTTTGTTCGCTCTTTCTTTCTTTGTGCATCAGTGAAGGGACTGCAGGTCAGGTCCATGCATAGGGGGGCTGTGCCTCGGTTTGCTGCTCGTGATGTCTGTGAATGCAACACACACATACATTAACGCACACAACTACAAAAATATATTTACCCTTCCAGGGTTTTTCCTGGCCTGCAGTGAACCTTCAGTGAGTTATTTTCCTGTAGGAAAAAAATTAAAATTAAACCTTTAATTAATAAAATAATTTGGTGATTCTGGCATAACGTCTTTTAAAGGAGCCCAAAAAGTCCTCTGTGAGGGGAAAAGCCCTGCACACAGTCTGCGCTGGTTTTATTGTAGTAATTACTTTATCAGTGTCCAGATTAATTTGCACCACTCTTTGCTCACTACAAGTTCTTAGCTGTCTTGCGGTTGTTTCTGGTCTCTTACTACAAATAGAAACTGCATAAAATACAACAAAAAGAATGCTCCTTTAACAAATATAATCAATTAGGAGGTTTGAACTATGTAAATGGGACAATATTGCAGCGCTCTGTACCATTTATACTAACAGTGAGGGTGCGACCACTCGCTACAGTAGTTGCCACTCAGACACATCCTCCTCATCAGCACTGGTATAAGAGTAAAGGTAATAATCTGTGAATTTCTGAACTTTTATACTGATACATCTTTAAAGGAAGTAAAAACCAACACAATTGTGTCTTCAGCCCTTAGGGGCAGTGGTAGCACCAGTGCAATGTTACAAAAACTGAGAAGTCCAGGACTGGAAATGTTAGCCTGCGCTAACAGATGTCACGTTATTTTTGTCGTACACGCTGGCAGAGGAAGGTTTAAAGTCACAATGATCCTCAGGCAAGTTTTGAATTTACTAGAAGGCTCTTAGTTAGGATTTAGAAGTGGACTTATCAAGATTGATTTGATATGGATAACATCCTCAGGACGTGCGAGTCTCTCTCGAAAGTTTAAAAATATATATATATATCAGCAAATGTTGAGATTGAACTGATAAGCCTGACTTCTGTCCCTCGACACAACCTCGTAGCTCACACACTTCTGGTTTAAACACGGCACCAAATTCATACAGATACAGTGTATCCATCCTATCTTCCATCGGCCTTCACAGAGCCTTTCCTTAACTAAACAAAAAAAAAAAAATGTCACAAGAGGCAGAAATTATTCGTTTTCCATCAGCACTGGGGTGTCGGCACAGGATCGTTGGAGCTACTGTTCTCACTGGGCACGTTTAGAGCTACTGCAAGAAATTCACCAGTGATTGGCAAATGCAGCCCACCGATTTGTCCAATGTGATTTTTATCTTCTTCCCACGGAAATTACCCCATCAAACCTGTCAAAATGTGAGCCAGTTCTTCAAAAATACACCAAGGCAGAGCTGGCCCCGCACCAGTGCTGTGCTGGTGGGAAAAGAGGTGTCACTGCTGAAGCTGGAACCAGCAGCCGATTAGCATTTCTGATTTATTATCGAAATAGCTGCTGATTCATTCTCCTTCAGTCATTGCAGCTCTTTCAGACATTCATAGCATACTGTAAATGTAGGGAGCATGCAAGCTGCTGACCCTAGGACCTCTCCTGGAAAGTGTGTGTGTGTGTGTGTGTGTGTGTGTGTGTGTTGAACCGATTGCAGTCGCTCACTCGCCAAGTCTTAGACTTTTTGTTTTGTATTTTCTGTTTCCTGCTCAACTTTTCTTACTCTGTCTGATGATGTATACTGCTATTCTGTACACTTTGCAGTGCCCTGTCTTGGTTGGTTCAGTATTGTGCCATGACCTACTTCTTTTTCTTTCTTTTTTTCTTTCTTTTTTTTTTTTTTTAAATAATGTACAGACACAAGAGGCAGGATTTCTGTATTAGAAAGCACTGTGCATTCAACAGTATAGGTAACAGACATAGAAGCACCACAAATGTATAAAAAAGAGAACTTCTTACCTCATTGTTTTTTGTTTTTTTGTTGGGTTTTTTTGTTTCTGCTATTATTTTCTAATGGTGGCAACATGTGTGCCCTCTAATTTGTCTCTTGCCTTGATCGGATGTCTACACGTAAAGCCTATGATCATAGGAAATTATTTATCACTGAATAAAAAGAGAAAAGTGGGTGTGTGTGACTCTGACACGGTCTCTGTGTTGTGCTTATTTAAAATGGGTGAATCTAATCGAGGAGGATGACGGGCGAAGCGGAGCAGAGCTTAATCTCATTATGTTTTTGTAGGATGTGGCCCAAATGTACTTCGCCTCTTCCTACTTCATTAAATCGAAAAAGAGCTTGTTCTCAGACACAAGTACCTGCTGTGATTTGAGAGCAGCTACCCATGATGCATCAATGAAGTGCTTTCTGAGTGCATTTTGTTAAATACTCAATGGTTTCTCGCTCTCACGCCGAGCCAGACCTCCAGCACCGCAGTGTCATAAACAAGAGGCGCACATTTCCTCTGGACCTGTGAAGATCGTGTCTCACTTTTTCTGCTCGCCCCTCAGTGACCTGGAAAGCTATTTTTATAATTATCTGAGCTTAGTCACTTTTACTCCTTCTAATTTATTAGTCCCCCCTCCTTAAAGTACTCGCACCCAGATCAAAGCAGTGGGATAAATTTCACTCAAACTGTGTCACATATTGACCTTTGTAGACTGCTCGACTGGATTATATTAGAAAAATAAATTATGGATCATAACTTTACTCCCTGCATCGTTTGATTGCAACATGACCTTAATGTCTTCACGATGCACAACTATTTAAATGCCAATGACATCACAGCAACTCGAGTACACATAGGCATGTGTACCTGGTCAAGATGATCTGCTGAAGTTCAACTTGACATAAAGTGACTCTGAATGTGGCATGGCTGTTGGTGCCAGACGTGTTTCAGGAATCTGTTGAGCTACTGATATTTTCCCTACAGAGCCACCTCAGGGTTTACAGAGACTACTCGGGCAAAGAAAAAATGTCTAGTGAGCAACGGTCCTCTGGATTGAAATGGCAGAGGTTCTGGGAGAATGGCCGGACTGGTTTGAGATGAAAGGCAATAGTTACAATACATTGAACCTTAATGCAGCAGAAGACCAAACTAAGTGCTACTCCCGTGAGCTAAGAAGAGGAAACAGGATATAACTGGCAGAGGCTCAGCAAGAATGGAAATGTTTGGTCTGATAAGTCTCGGATTTCTGGCAGAGTCGTTGGCATAAACAGCAGAAAGTATGCATCCATCCTGATCTGCTAATGTGGGAATATTTTCTCGGCACACTATGTGCACCACAGTATATCTAAGTATCATTACTGACCATGTCCAACTCTTTATGACCACAGTGTACCCATCAAACCCCAGTCCTCAAGGGTCGGTGTCCTGAAACTGGCAACTGGCAATTCAGCCATTTGATTTATGTTACTGCAGCTCATGAGGGCATGAACATGGTGCAATAAAAGTAAATTTTTCCAGATGCTTACATTTATTTAGATTTACTTGAGTAGGATTAGGGGTTGCCACCTCAGGGTAGAGTCTTGCTAATGACCTACTAATTTTATTCAGGTGTGTTGCAGCGGGGACACATTTAAAAGTTTCAGGCCTCGAGGTCTGGAGTTTGACACACCTGCTCTAATGGGTGCTTCTGAGAGGATACCACACCATGTCACAAGCTCTAATCCTCTGCAACGGATGTCTTGAAGATGTCAATTTCACTGTACACAGATCCATTGGAGCACCTTTGGGGCTTGATGGAACGGGAGAGTCACATCATGGATGTCCAGCTGACAAATCTGCATCAACTGTGTGATGCTATCATGTAAATATGGAGCAAAATCTCCATAGAGGAATGTTTCCAGCAGCTTGTTGAATCTATGTCATGAAGAATTAAAGCAGACCTGAAGGTTAAAGCAGTAGCAACCCAGTACTAGCAATAAGTAGCTAATAAAGTGGCCCTTGAGTGTATATACACAAGTAGCAGATAGATTTCTGGCTTTGATTTAGATATATCATTTTAAATGAATATCCAGCACCTGCTACAAAGGATTAAAGCTGATGGGAAAACACGAGCAGCATTGACATTCATTGGTTTTCCTAAATAGAATTTCCTTTTCATTCACTAATAATGGCACTTACTTGACAAATTCAATCTCAGGACTATTCACAATAATCTACAAATAAGCACACAACCCAGGCCCATTAAAGCAGGCTTTTCTATTCATGTTTCTCATCCATTCAGCAGGAAGAGTCTCCTTCATTTATTTCTCACTTTCTCCTTGTCGGTGCACAGCTGAAGATGAAACAGCACTGCTCCTCCCAGGACTGCACTCCCCATTAGCTTCTCTGTGACCTGCAGCGCCGAGTTCAGCTCGAGTGGTCTTTCCATTTAGGATTTCAGAAGGTCACAGCAATTCAGCTCAGTGCATGACATCAGGCCACTTTGCTCTGCTTTCTGATGACAGCTTAGGGATGTTTGTAGAAATACAAAAAATATATATTTTCTGGAAATTTGATCTCAAGTATCACGAAAATCAGTGGTGGGCAGCATTTTTGTTTTTTTTCCCCAGAGGGCCGTGCTGACTCCTATAAAGTAAGAAAAGGGCCGCAGTTTGGATAATGACATTGAAACCGAATTCAAAGGAAGGAAAATAAACAGATATTTAACAAAATTTTAATTAGCCTGCATTTTTCCACTTGTCTGATGGGACAGTTCACTGATGAAACACAGCACTGGAATCCAGTTAAATACCAGCATAGACTAACTGCAGTCATCTGCCATAAGATTAATTTAATGAATGAAGTTAATGAAGTCTGCGTGCCTTTCCCCACTTGTTTCACTTGCAAAGCTTCTCTAGTAAGGTGATCATAATGCTGGAAACCATTTAAGTCTTTCAGTGGCTGAAAGAACCAACTGCTGATGCTTTTTTGGAAATATTAAATTTATGTCAAGAACCAACAGCAGAAATCTATGAGTGCAGTCTGCTACTGTAGTGGTTTCCTACATGGCTTCAAGATCCTTTCAAATGTGTCCTGGAATGAATCTAAGCTAATTACAGATGCATAAACAATAAATAAAACTTGAGTGTTTACAGTCACGTTAGCAGGTCTGTGAGGTTGTTCTCGATCACAGCTGAGCCATGAGCTGAACGCGAACATCAGCAGAGCTAACATTGCTTAAATACTGATGTTTAGTTATGATTTTGATCATTTTAGGATGTTAGCATTCTGATTATGCTAATGATTTTGCTAATTCAGTTTACAGCTCAGTTTCTGAACTCAATTTTCTTCATTTCTTTCGTTTTATTGAATCGTTTCATATCATGTCATGTGAAATTGAACGCTTTCACTGAACCGTGTGGAGTCTTCAAATGTGAATAAACTAAGCACACGCTGTGATTTATTAGCTTGTAGGTCCACCTTTAGCAGCAACAGCTTGAATCATTTTCTGCCTGACTTTATCAGTCTCCCACATCATCGTGGAGGATTTTTGGCCCACTCATCATTAAAATGTTGCTTCAGTTCACTGAAGTTTGTCGGCATTGATTTATGCACAGATCTCTTAATGTCACAGCACAGCATTTCAATCAAGTTGGACTTTCTCTGGGTTGTTGCAACACCTTAATTCTTTTCTTTTTCACCCTTTCTGCTGGAGATTTGCCACTGTGCTTGGGATCATTAACCTTTCGTGTTACCAAATTTTAGGTAAGCTTTAGCTTTAGACAACTGAAGACTCTAGAATACTTTGATGCACAGAGGAGCTCCTGGTAGACTCAGTGACTGCAAAGTGCCCAGGTCGTGTGACTACAAAACAAATCCTAATCGTCTCCCATCCTCCACCATGCTGAACAGTCAGTATGTGTCGTTTTCCTTTCACCAGATGAGCTTATTTCCTCCTTGACATTGTGTTAAAGCACACTTGAATGCTTCAGACCAGCAAACTGCCCAAACTTCTGCTTTTATAGAGGTGCTCCCATTTGCTGATCATTAATCTGATGATCAGTTAATTAGCTGCATGTCAGTAGCAGCACCTGGCTTGGAAGCAGAAAGGGTGTATTCTTTTTTCACATCACCATATGTATAAAAAATGGAAAGAAAGAAAAGTTGGAAACCTATTATGGAAAAAGTAACGTGTATTTAAAAATGACTGAAGAAATATTCTCATTAATCTAATCTATACAAATGAAATAAACAAAGTCAGGCTATGCTTCATGTAGGTGCTTTTTTCTTTGTTTTTGCCTTCCCTCACTTCACGCATGGATAGATCACTCTGTATTTACAGAGCCAAAGTGAGGGGGGTGAGAGTAAAGCTAGCCAAGAGGACTCACAGATAAGGCTGCTTGACTCGATTTACTCTGGACCTCCTGATCGGCAGCAGATGCTTAATAGTGAGTTATTAGAGTAGAGATCAGCACTGACAGATCCAACGGCAGCACTCTCAGCCCAGATGGAGGTGAGTCGTCAGCGCTTCGTATAACTCACCAGCTAATCCACTGAAATACAATATGCACTGCTTCGCCTTTAAAGGTTAAGCACATCATTAGTTGTATCTATAAAGAATTTGTGAACAGAGCATCAGTACACGCAGTATGTGACCCAGGCTGGATTTCAACTCACTATCCAGACCTCGCTGAGGTTTAATTAAGAAAGTTTTCAGTTTCAGAGGATTGTTAAACAGCTCAGAAGAAGCCCTTAGCCCTGTAGCACATGGTGATGGATTGTTCCAATACAACTGATATGATTAGTTGATTAGTTTTTCCTGTGAAAATATTAAACTTCCTGTTGAGAGCTCAGTGTGTTTAATTGGACATTATGACGCACTTTGTAATTTTGTGTAAATGTGCATCATTTAACAAGCCAGCCATCTGCTGAACCGAGGCCACATGAGTGTCACATTTTGTGCTGTAGCTGTAGTTTTATTACATATGAAACGGCATTTTTATTGTAATGGCAGACTTTCTACTTACTGATTCAGTATTTGGAAATGAAAATCATCTATCAGGAAGCTTGAAATGCTCCAGTCTGCTTTCAAACATGGCTAACAAGAGCTTTTCAGCCCGTGAAGCAGGTTTACCTCACCGAATCCTTGAGTCCTGATTCCTGTTCACTGCAGCACACACAGTGATAAGTGCATTATCATGACATAAGTTGTGTGGGTGGAGGAAGCGGTGAGAAAAGTCTCAGCGGATATTTTGCTGCGGCACGTACTCCTTTATTTTATATCCCCTATTTGCAAATGTGTGCATGCATGCTCCTTTCATGGATGTCCGTGCGCTCATGGGTGTGTGTGACAGATTACAGTGACAGCACGATGCCAAGTGCACTTAGATGGAAATATGATCACCATCTGCTCACGAGAGACTGTTCCAGCTCCACCTGTGGAGAACAGTTGCCTTATGATGAAAATGTCATGTGTTTGTCTGGCTGCTGTGTTACGTAAGGTGCATTTTTGTTTTTTAAAAAAGCAGTAAAAACAAAAAAAAAGCTTTATGAAGCAACTACTTGAATATTACTGCTAAACGTATCCATCCCTTTATGATCGCAGTGCACCCACTCATTGGAGAAATTCCCTAAACCTTAATGGGGGTGACCCATTTGATTGTACAAAGAAGTTCAATCATTTAGTTTATGAAAAAGCTACTTTTAGGCGCCCTTGATCTATGACATCAGTAAACAGTGACATCTCAGTCACTAATTTTAGGTCTTACTGAATACACATTATGGCCATTTTCTAAATTACAGTCCTTATTAGAGTCACAAAAGCACAATAAAGCATGATGTGCTTTACGGCAGTCCTAAAGCACATGACTCGCTGCCTCATGGCGTCTGGTGTTCCTCTGTTTCTCAGTCAGATTCATATATTTTGTCTGTGAGAATGACAACTATCTACTTTATGAGTCTGCAGTGTCCCTGTTTTCTCAGTCAGATCCAGCACATGCTCGTAGTTGGTTGTTGGTTTGAGTGATATTTTCTCTGCACACTTTGCAACGATGTGCAGCCGACAAATCTCCAGCAACTGTGTGATGCTATCATGTCAATATGAATCAAAATCTTAAGACAAAAGGTGATCCAACCCAGTGTTATCGGCGTATACTTAATTAAGTGCCAGCTGAATCTACACAGGATGCTTCCTGCATATGAAAGTCTTGTGGGTGTAATGTAAACCTCAAGGTTTCAGGTTTCATACTGCACCCGGATCCCACCTACTGATGCTACAAAAAAAAAGAAGAAAAAAAAAAGGTTAAGCATAAATCTAAAACTGTAACGTCTAATGACTTCTGACAGCTATCTTGAAGACAACACCAGGCTCCCACAAACATGAATTTTACACTATAAAACGATCTCCCTGTCTCACACTATATCGTGAGTGAGAAATTCAATTTAGCGACTTTGTTAACGTTAATGTGCACATTTCCTAAAAGCCTATTTATAAGCAGTAACAGTGCAGCATACACATCGCTTTCACAGAGACATGCTTCTCTGAAGCCTCGGGGATGCTTTGCTGGTGCTAACCTTAGCTGCCTTCAGTACTGATTGATCTTTAAGTGGGCGATAGAGCCCAGCAGAGGATGCAGTGCTGTTTCCTCCCAGATGGATGTCTGCCTGCTGCTCGTCAGCATCCGTCATACAGCAGACCTGCTGCTGAGCCAAGAAAAACAAACAAGACAGGAAAGGCTGTGAGTGGAGGGCAGGAGAAGCATCACAGCATCGCAGCAATAGTACCTGTTCTACTGTAATGTGAACGATTGTGTTTTAACCTGTGTTATAATGAGGCAAAGAGGCTAATGAAGGCTAAAGTTAGAGTGAACTCTTAATTTGTGTGAGTGTATTTGAATGATACATTCTGATCGGCTTCTCACTTCAGTTTAGGAAACATCGGTTATGTGATGTTGGTTACAGATCCTGAAGATTTCCCATGATGCACTAAGCATTTATTTATCCACGACTCCTCTTTTCTCCCCATGCATTTGCACGCCAGTACTGCATGTCATTAACTTTTATCTTTTGTCTCCAGTGGGTTGTGTTTGTCCTTGATCACAGGAGATGTTCAGGTTCAGAGAGAGTAACATGTATTGGTGCTTCTTCACTCTGCAATACAAAACGCCTCGATGCAGCTGTTGTTAGTTGATCCAAATACCCATTTTTAACAAGTTTTCTAACCTCACAGTGATGATTTGTTTCCATCTTAATTATGAAGCCATTTTTGAAGCTTTTACTTTTACAATCGATCAAATAACTGTGTGTAATGTGAAACATCACTAACATGCTGGTAGTGATATCGTTCGTTTCAGCTCTTAGGGTTATTTGGCCTATTTCAGCTCAGCATTTAGTTTTTTTGGCCCATATTTTACAGTTTTTCTTCCCTTTCATTGTTCTCATAAGATCCATTCAAAGCCACACAGATACTTTATTAGGTACAACTTCATTCATTCATGCGTTCATATATTGTCTTCTGCATACATTGGTTGTTGAAAGTGTTCCTTTCCTGATTAGATATTTGTGTTAGTGAGCAGTTGAATAGGTGAATCTAACAAACAAAACTAAACCTTAGCCTAAAGGACAAAATTAATTCTAATTTTTTTCTGTGCAATCAAATCTAAGTATCCAGTGAGCAGCATAATCAGTTGTTGCTGCTTTAACTTCAATTTCAAATTCCCAGCCGTGCTCTAGAGCGCCAGATCGAAATCAACAGCTGCTAAGTTTAATCCCTGTGCTGTCTCTCTCTTATCTTTTTCTCTTTTTGGTCTCAGGCAGTCAGCTGGACTTTCATTGTCAGTCATTGTGAATTTGCAATGGTAAATGCAGAACAAATAAACCACCACACAATTGACACTAGGATGTAAAGGACATTTGTTGTCTTTGAACAAATCCTGCTCAGTGCATACAGACAAACACACACATATATGGAACTAAGGCAGCTGTCATAGTTCCCACAGTGCACCTGTGAGGACTTGAGTGCTGTGCGTACACCAGGATCCTTTTTCTTCTTCTTTTTTTAACACATCTTCACTGCTTACAGCACAGACAGTGTCGGGTTTTCGAAAGTTTGCAAACTGTGAGGCTTGTAGGTCTTTAGACGTTGTTCTGGGTTCTTTTGTGATCTGGATGAGTCTCTCAAACATGCTTGGAGTAATTTGGTAGGCCTGCCACTCCTCTGAAGTTCGGCATTTTCTAAGTTTTTTTTCCGTTTGTGGATAATGGCTCTTAATGGAGTCCCAAAGCCTAGAAATTGCTTTGTAACCATTTAAAATCTGATAAACAAACTCTTGGCAATACTCATCACTTCTGACACTGGTGTTCACAGTCACAGGCCAAACTCTGTTGGATATCTGTTTCACCTGCCTGCCTCCCTGCCACAATTAAAGGATTCACGGAAAACACTCCTTCTGGACTCCCGGCTTCTGGACACTCACCCGGACCGCTTCGACTTCCTTCCCCTCACGCCAGCCTCCACCTGCAAAACCTGTAAGACGCTCTAAGTTTGCTTACTCAGATTTACCTGACCGATCGCCGCCCTCACTGACATTTATCTCTCTGTGTTCCAGTACCACTGACCTTCACTGCCCAAGCCATGATCATAGTTCATAGTTCATGTTTTTGTTCTTTAGGTTTATAGCTCATGTTGCCATCTCATAGGTCACAGCTCATGTCTCAACCCTATTGTTCTCATCATAGTTCACTGTGTTAGTCTCTCACGTTTACATCATGTTCTGTAAATAAACCTCTGTTAACATTTAAACCAATGCTTCTGTTTTGTGTCTGCATTTGGGTCCATTCACCTGGTTCTGGCCACCTCTGCTGTAACAGAAACAGTAGGAGCTGAAGGAGAGTCTGCAGGTTCCACACTCGTATGGCACTGCAGACCGAACCTGCTGACCAGTTTATTGCTGCTGGGCCCCAGTGTTGATTTTCACGAGGGTATTAATGTCTTGTTTGATATGTCTCTTCGGTTATTTTAGATGAGCAAACTGTCTGTGCTTGTGGGAGAATGGTCTGTGCCACATAGGTGGGGGTTGCATTTGTGTGTATGCATGCACATCTGTTTGTCCCTCAGACTTTAAAAGCATCAAGCCTGGGTTAGAAGGAGGATGTCCCCAAAGGAGAAGGAACCTCTCTTGGCTTTCTGATAACCCTAAAGCTGGTCTGTTCTCATCATAATCTGTACACTTACCGAAAAGACCAAAAGACACAGGATTACCTGAGCAGCTGTTCCTCTGTTGGTGGAACCTGATGTTTGCCATGTGGAAGGTCAGTGGACCGATTCCTGACTCCTGCAGTGTGCCTGCCAAAGAAGCCTTGGGCAAAATGCAGGAGAATTAGAGAGGTAGATGATCAATCCAAATATTGATACTAGTGATACCAACGCTGGTATTGGTTTTGGATTGATACTAGCATGTTAGAACTGACTTTTTGTGTCTATCGTCTAAGTTCAGTGTGCAGCCCAAAGAATTGTGTTAAATAAATAATTATTTTGTAAATTAAAAAAAGGTATATCTCCAACACGCACTATGAAAATTGTCTAAAAATTCGTTTGGTCTGCCATGTCTATTTTATGTATAGCCTAGAGCATATTTAAGTAACAGAAGCTGGCCCAAAGTGCTTTAGAGATGAGCACATTTATATTCCAGCTCTCCCCAAAAAGTTTCAAACTAGATGAAAAGCTGAGGTTCAGGTTTGTGGCATTCATATATGCGCAGCTCTCTTAAGGTCCAGACGCAGCATTTCATTCTGGCTGGGGTCTGGAATTTGGGCAATGTAGGTCAAGTGTCTGGTGTTGGTCTCACATATGACTCCAGAGTACTCTGGAGTCATATGTGAGACCAACACCAGACACTTGACCTACGTTGGTCTCACATATGACTCCAGAGTACTCTGGCATACCAAGAATGTCATAGTAGACTCAGTGAGTGCAACATGCTCAGCTTCTGTGGATGCAAAACAAACATAAATCATCATCCCTCAATTATCATGCTTTTCAGCTGATATGAGGTGTGTGTGTGCGGACATGCTATGTTTGATTTTCACCAAACATTGTGCCGGGTATTATAGCCAACCATCTCCATTTTGGCCTCCTCTGTCTAAAGGACATTATTCCAGAAGTCTTGTGGTTTGTTCAGAAGCAATTTTGCAAAAGTAAATCAGATTGATGGGCAGTAACAATTGTTTCTCTGAAATCATTGTTGATGTCTTTAATCTTTGGCTCTGTGTTAATGCACAAGTGAACGCTCCCTGCTGATAATCAGTTAATCAGGTACATTTGATTAGCAGCTCCTAGCAGCTACTTAGCCTCTTAATTCCTATGAAAACAGTAAGGGTGGACTTAGTTTTTCACACTATTTTTGCATTTTGGCTTATATTTGTCATCTGAAGTTGTATTAACTAACTTTAAGACCTGCCAAGTACCAGATGATTTTTTATTAGGTCTGAAACCACCCTGTACACTTTCTGTGAACTTCTGTGTGGCATTTGAATGTTCTCCCCATGCCTGGGTGAGTTCTCTCGGGTACACTAAGTTCGAAGGTTGGTGAGATATTCACTAAAACCTAAATATGAATCTACAAGTGGCGCTGGGGAGATTACCCTGTCAGTGCATCATGGCTGAATTGCCATGATTATTGTCTGCTTCTATCCTCTCACTGTCCTTTGCCTGGAGCCATCAAGTGCATCAGGACAGCTGCTCGGCTGATTGGACTATGAAGCGGTGGACCGAAAGGTAACTTGCCAAATATCGATTCCCTTCAAGCTTCTGACCTCTAAAAGAACGGCCTTAGAGTAAAATCTGCTTGTCAGATTATGCTGTGATATGGTCTGTGCTGCTGTTCAGCCTTTCTGTGTGGGGGTTTAAAAGAAAATATGAACTCTGAATACTAGAAATAGGCTGGACTAGTCAGCTGAAGATACATTTATCCTTAAATACAGCATTTTTGTTTAACCTGTCCCAGTCATTATATTCTCTGTTTCAAAGCTGTTAGGAGATGATTTTTAGTATTTGCTCTTTTTGGTGTGAACTGAAGCGGTTCCTGGGAAAAAAAACACACAGATATTTGCTCCTCCCTCTCATTTTAGCTGTCCTTGAAGTAGAAGCACTGCCCTCATCTCTGTCCCGAGCCTCCAGCTTCATCCTCTAAAGAATTATGTGAGTGTCTATCACTTTCTCATTTTCCTTCTCCTTTATCTCTACGTCCAAAAGGCTCCGAAATCCATCAGCTATATAATTGTACCTACATTGTTGTTAACATTTTCGTTAGCTGTGATACACACTAAAAACCCCATATATATATAAATTCCAATACAAGTACTAAAAAAGTGAAATGAAGTAAAATGCATATGTTTATATAACAGTAAAAGCTTTTTTTTGTTCATAAACTTTAGTTTTTTGCAGTTTTACGGTTAAATCTGTTTTTTTTTTGTTTTTGTTTTGTTTTGTTTTGCTGGATTGCATTTCTAGCCACAATCTGCTTTATGCTCCATTTGCTTTATATTCAGCACACCTGTATTGGCCACTTTATTAAATACAGCTCCCAACTGCTTGTTAATGCAAATATCTGATGTAGACATATGCTACTGTGTGATCAATAGACCTTTCCAGAATTGAGGATTATTAGCATATTGACCCTGCCAAGCTGTTACAGAGTCTTCTGTCTTTGTGCAAAAAAAACTAAACAAAACAAAAACAGTCTGTGGAAAAGAGGAAATGAAGCACGGGCAACATCACGTGAAAGAAAATCTTTTTTAAAAAATTTAATAAAAAGAAGTATGCAGAAGATGCTAAACATAAGCCAGGCTCCACATTTCAGGATCCCATGCTATTAGAAGAATAGTAGAGTAATACAGTACTGTGCAAAAATCAAAGCCACCCCTCATTTCTTTATATTTTGCTTCCAAGGAGCCACACTTTCCTGTGAGCTTTCAAAGCGTTCTTGAGCAATATTTCTCCAGGTTTTCTGAAGGTCTTTCAGAGGTTTTCTCTGGACGTTGGCTACTTTTTCACTCATTTTTTAGTCCAGTCCTTGCACCTGAACATTTTCACAGGAATTTGTTTTTTTTTTTATTAACCCTGATCTATGAATCCCACGAGACTAAAAAAGGGACCCTGCTCTAAACTTACTCACCTTAGCAAAGCCAGGTGAGCCAGGTCGTAACAGAGTTGACTGTACTCAAATGTCCTCTACAGTTGCCAGATCTCAATCACCTTATATGGTGACACAAGAAATTCCCATCATGAATGTGCAGCTGACAAATCTACAGCAACTGCGTGATGCTGTCATGTTGATATGGACCAAAATCTCTAAAGAAGTGTCCAGTGAGCGTGTACACATGAAGTTTGATATCTGAGTTTGATTTGTTTGTCATTTTTAATGAATATACTAGACCTGCTTGGTGATTTAACCACCCAGGTGTCTTCTTAATAAGAACAAATGATTTCACTTGATTGTTTTCCTTCTGTTTTTGAGTCTCTGATGATTTACAAATAAGTACTAAATCCCTTAAAGTAACCTATTTAACTCAATGTTCCCCCAAAACCCAAACATCCTCATCATCATCATCCTCATGAAAAATTCCAGCTTTCTCAGGTTGAGTGGATTTTGACTCAGGTTTCACGTGATCACATGATCACATTATCGAAGTACAAACCCATGCAGCCCATCCAGGTAGAAGCAGTGAGTGCTCCTGGAAAAGCTCGCAATTAGACCTCAGGGGCATTTTTCTTCTCGAGAAGTATTTTAAAAGTCACAAATGAATTTTAGTCATCACAGTGAAAGAAAAAATAGCACACAGGTCTGAACAACCACTGGTACATGACTGCTCTCGCTCTCTTTTCATACAGTATAACTGCAGTGGTTTCAGTTAAATGCAGTTCTAAGAAAAACATTAAAACTATTCTTATATTCTGAGTATGCTTTAGAAAATGTGTTGTGATTTCTGACCCCACTGACAAGAATTTGTCTGGTGGTTGATGGTAATTTTCTTCCTATATGTTGAAGGCTGTGCGGGGGTCACCGAGGCACACTCCCCTCACCCTCTCTGTCATCTCTCTTCTCCTATGCCAGTGCAGTCAGCCATTACTCTGCACTCTTCCTCTCTTTATTAAACTTGGAGGTCACGTAAGGAAACTGCCAAAACTTTTTTTATTGATTGATTTTTATTAGTGACTTCTATAGCATTTCAGCATTCTGTCTCCTGGTGATCAGTGTTTGTGTGTGTGTGTGTGCGTGTGTGTGTTTAATAATGACCACAGTAGATAAAAATAACCAGACTCCCACAGTTTCTACCACTCTCCGGTGTTGGAATGCTAATTGCAGCAGAGAAACACAGATTTCCTCTTTTAGCCCAGCTTGCAGCTTGAATCTCGATCCGCCACTTTGATCCAGATTCAAATATTCCAACACCTATTGGACTCTTATGAGCGCCGGTACGCTAAAATGAGACACAGCCACTGTGAAGTCACCCACAACTCTTCTAAAGCCTGGGATGTGGCTTTTTTGGCCAGCATCATCTCAGTGCATCTATTAGCAACTGTGACATTAATTGGAGCATGTACTTTATGTGGTTATCAGAAAAAGGGAACTAGAAACTCAGATGAACGATAAACGAGCATGCGTCGCATCTGACTGAGAAAACAGGGACACTCATAAAGTAGATATTTGTCATTCTCACAGACAGCAGGCTGCCCTGAAGCACATCGTGCTTTATTGTGCTTTTGTGACTCTATTCATTTATAAAATGTCCATAATGTGTGTTCAGTAAGCCACTGACATCAGTGTTTAATGATGTCATAGATCAAGGGCGACTAAAGATAGCATTTTACATTAACTGTATGATTGGACTTCTTTGTACTTACCTAAAATATACAACTAAATATGATTTCCAAAATTTTTGCTTTACATAGTTTATCAGCGTCATTATTACATCAATAAATATCTAAAAAAAACTTATTTAAAGTAAGATGTGCCCACAATATAGAAAAAACAAGGATAGTTATTTTGTTGGCTTTGTTTTTAAGGTTTAGGTTAAACTGTCTATAAAATGAACACAATTCCACTGCTGTGATTAGAAAACTCTGCAGATGGTTGTGCAGGAAAATCCCAGTAGATCAGCAGTTTCTTAGATATTCAGACTACCAAGCACCCTTACGTGTAATTGGCTGATTATATAATTGTATTAACAAGCATTTGAACAGGTGTAGCTGATATAGGCTGGTGAGTGTGTATCCATCTTTTATATAGACTAACGACTCTTCATATTCTTTTCTCCATTACGTTTTTGGTCTTCACAGGATTATTGCTTAATAGGTCTAGCTGCAAAACTAATCTCATTGGTATTGACTGGAGTTGTACTTTGCTTAATGCAGATGTGTACATGTTACCAGCCTAACACTGAGCTGTAAACATGCTGAAGCAATGTGATAATGTTTGCATTTAGCTATAAAGTGCAGTGTCTTAGTTCAGCTCCACAGAGTGACCGCATGTGCCTAGACTCCTGCTTCCTTCTGCTTCCGTGATCCTCTGGTTCACGATCCCAAGCGCCCCTTCACGATAATCGCCCGACTCTCTAACCTCTCCACCCTGCGCAGCTTCCTTTCTCCCAGCGCCCCACTTTCCATCACACAAGTCATTGAGGGAGGTTACGCATAAAGTCACGCTAATTGATTTGGCTTAAAATCCTCTCGGTGCACTCTCTGTTCCAACAGCTTTTTCTCCCCTGTGACCTCACAGCTCCTGTTTTCTAAAATGAGCATGAAATGAAGGATTATAAAGGCTTTTTTGAAATAATAACCTTCACTTAAGGCTTTTAACAAGGATATTAAATCGCTGCTCTATTGTCTAGTAGATTGTGGGCATCATTATATGGTGGTGTGTTATTGTCTGTCACATTGTAAAAGTGCAAACGTTTTCTGCATTTCTTTGGAAAGAGAAAATGCTCTGATTTTGCCTTTGATACTTATCTCTTTAGTATTTTAGCTGTCACTCGCAAGCTCCTGCAATATATACTCCTGTGCAGCCTGACAGGTTGGGTTCCAGCATGTCGCTGAATAACAAAGGATGGCTCCTTTACCTCAGAAAACCTTCCACCCACATGACACAGTGGCTCCATCATCCAGCGGTCATATAGCTCTTCCTAAAGAGCTCATTCGGCTGCTGTCAGAGACCTGCTTCACGTGCTTCTTCCTCTAAATTCATCACTTCAGCTATTTGAATCTCATTCATTATAAATCACTGCTGATGTTTTCTCTGAAGTCCTGTTGAACAAGAACGTCATTGTGTTTTTTTGTTTTTTAAATCAATACCCAAGAAGTAAACACATCACCCATACACCGACCTCTGCCCACGTGGTCACTTCTTTTTCTACAGCAAACAGGAGAAGCTGGTTTGGGATCAGATCGTCTTCTCACAGAGTGACTTTAAGTAGTATCACTTAGTATCAAGTGGACTTAAAAAGAACAAAAACCTTTTTGGCCTTTAAGGCTCTGGGTGTATTTATAAGCTGTTGTCTGGCGCCCCCTGCTGTTTTAGAAAAACTATACGCCTGTTGATGATTTCTGGTGGATCGGTAGAGCCATCCTTTCCAAAACAAGTGCATTTGAATAATATGTGCAAGCACTTTAACTAACAGCTGTTTCAGCTTCCCCCAAACCACCTAGAGCACCACCAGCACACATTTACTTTTCATTCATTTTTATCTCTTCTTGGTGTCACAGGAGAACTCCGCACAGGCTTTGTTGCATAATTTCACTCATGTTGAATCCGGAGTTAAACCGGCAGCCTGCTTTTTAAATGGACAAACATCAAGTCACATCTGTAAAGAGTCACAGTCACACACTCTCCAGTGTGTTGTTGTGTGAGGAAAAGCAGAGATTAGCACGCTGCTGGTTATCTTTGCTCAGTTTCTAATCTAATTTATGCTGGCTAGCCTTTAGCTTTATTACATATTCATGAAGGTGTCTTGTTCACTTCTTACAAGGTGTCCAATCTACAAACATCCTAGCTTCACCAGTCATGATTTCACCTCATGACATAACTGGCATGCCACTCGTTTTTCTTTTACTGTTTTGATGTCATTAAAGTAGAGTTAGATATATACCAGAAAATATTTTTATTAGTAGCTGTCCAAGAGGGAATTTGTCTAATCTTTATGCACACACACACAAACACAGATGAACCTTTTGTCCATACATACACACTTCCTCAATAGAACTCTCATTTGAACTCGTAAATCTTAAGATTACAGTTGATTTACATTTGAATTATACTGTCACTTGCAGATTTGACACATCTCCTTCTACTTTACATCCTACCGCTGTCCCTCTGCGCGCTGCACTGGAACTTTAATGAGCTCCTCATCCTATTTCCAGTCCTCGCCGTGAACTTCACCTCAGCGGAGAGCTCGGCAAGGTTGCAGACGTGAGAGGTCTGTCTGTACCTCGGCGCTCCTTCCCCTCACTGCGGCAGCAGGTCAGACAAGGTGAAGGCTCCCTGCCGACTGTGATTCATGGCTGTGCTGGACAGACTTTAATGAGAGTAACTCAAGCCTTTTTATATCACAGAGAGTGCTGAAATAACAAATGAGCAGCTGGGGAAAGACGACATGGTCTTCGTGTTGTATGACTCGCTTTATGGTAGTGGTTAAATTTGTTTTGTTTTTGTTTTTTAATAGTAATTCTGAGCAAATGCACACCACCACAGACAATAAATCCAAGATTTATGTAACGGCAACAGGACTTCTTTGGTTCTCAGTTAAGAAGGTCACCGTGAATGGCCGTATGTAATGACTCAAACCTTTATTCACCCTTTGGCTCAGAGCGACAGGGCGCAACACCATCAGGGATAAAATATCTGGGACTCCTCATCAGATTTTATAACTTCATTTTTTTGGATGGAAGTTCAAAAACCCAAAACATAAAAAAAATAAAAATAAACGTGCTGATGACGATGAGGTAGTGCCTTAAAAATGTATTCCTCTTAACGGCCAGCAGGGGTGGAGGCTGCAGAAGTCCAGCTCTGTATAAGTCATGGGGAAAATGCCCCTCTGTGACCTCAGTAAAAACATTCCTGATGACTTTATGGTTTCAATCGATACTTTCAAGCTTTCTTGAATACAGCATGCTGTTTATTTAGGAAATTATAAAGCAGGGTAGGCGTTAGGACAGGTCTACCTCGGGATGTTCCTGAGCGTCACAATGCTGAGGTCAAGGTTTCGAAAACAGAACTTACATATTACTCAGTTTTTTTCATATGCAGCTTATTCACTAGTCTTTAATGGATGATATATGTATAATAAGAATAATAAAAGCCACAACAAACTCATTCACTCACTTCAACCACTAACAACTGTTACCCTCAGGCACAGGCCGCTGTAGGTGGTACCTCACCTACACCTGAGGGTAGCAGTCGCCTTCATTTGAACTGTTGTTGGATGACATGCATTGTGGAGGTGCTAAAAAAAGAATCATTACCAGGTCTAGTTTGCTGACGACACGACATTACTCACTGTTACCTGGATGTCAAACAAAAGGCATGGCCTCTGTCCAGCGGTCTTTTTTTAATGGCTTTTGTTACGCATCTATACCCTCATGTAAATAAATAAATAAGTTAATTTTAAAAATGGGTCCATGCTTTAACAAAATCATACAAAAAGTACCACAATCCTTTTAGTTTGTCTCCAAATTGCCCCGACACCAGACAGCTCCGGTCGTCTCGGCAGCTGCTTGAGACTTAAATAAATGAATAAATTAGTTAACTTTAGAAAATGTGTGCATGCTTCTACAAAAAGATACAAAAAGCACAGTCGAAACTCCAGTTGAACAAAATGAGGTCTGAATTAAATCAGCACATAATGCACTCTTCTTTAAAAGGCAAAGTAAGTGCACCACAATGCTCTTTACTGCAGAATTGCTCTGATATGAGACAGCTTCAGTCATTTGGCAGCTGCTTAAGACTCCTCCTCCCCACCTCTTTAATTACGTTCAGTGCATTCAACTTCCAGCTCAGGTTTGGCAGTCTGTCGGCTGTCTGCTAAATAAGAAATGAACCCTCTATTTCTGTCCTCTCCAAAAGCACAGGGCGAGGAGTGAGTGTTTTACCTGACCGGTTATCAAGTTAGAGATGTCATTCCCACATTTTCTCTTTCCCTTGTTTCAATGAAAATATTTTCTATTATTTTCTCGTAACGATCTGACTCACATAAGTAAACTCACAAAGTGTTTGAATGCTTTACTTTCACTGTAATTACATTTAATGGTTTTTGTGAGTTGCACCTGTTATTTTAAACAGTTAAAACACATTTATTCACTAACACTCAAAAATGTATTTGTTCAGACTTTATTGTGCAGCAGAAACTGAGGAACTAATGAACATTCGTCCACTGATGAATATTCATTCATAATAAAATTGCTGCCAAATGTCAGCTTGAGGAATTTCTTTTAAAAAACATAGGCATTTACTACTTTTATTTATTTATTGATTCATTTATTAATTTTCTTACCTTGTTCTAAATCCTTCCAAGTCTCTTTAATCTTGTGTGTCTTATGAAAAACCATAAGTTTATATCAGCCAGTGAGTCTAAAACATGTGCAAATAAATTCACAGTGCCTTTTATGCATCCTAGTCTTTATAATTAAGGAAATTTCTGATTGTGGGGATACAACACTAAATAATAGTTTAACCTTCCAAGTAAAGAATTGTTGGCAAAGGTCATTTGCTGATATGTAAAGCAGCTGCCCCTGCTCACCGTGTACTAGAAACAACTTCTTGCATTTATCAAGAGATAAGACTTTCCCTTTTCTTTTTGTCCTTGATATTTATGCAGACTGCTGACTTACTGCTGCAATGATGGCAGGATGAGCAAACACTCACCAGAAAATACACTTCCTGGCCACTTTCTTAGGTACACCTTGTTAGGATGGACCACTTCTGCCTTCCTTACTCTCTTAATTCTGCATGGCACAAATTAAAAGGTGCTGGAAACATCATCAAAGGTTTTGATCCTTGTTGACATGATAGCATCACAGAGTTGCTGCAGATTTATCCATGCTGTGAACTATCACATTCCAAATGTTATCCTGCTGGAAGCAGCCATCAGAAGATGGGCACAGTGAAATCTGATATAAATTACCCAAAGAATTTTCTGGCTTACTTTCTATGAGTGCCATCTCTCTCTTTTATAATGTCTCTTTTTTGGGAAAACACTATGTAGGATGTGTCAAGTCAACCAGGTAAAAAGATACAAATTAAAATTCCTTCTGTGGCACTGAGTTAAAAAGCCTGTGCAGCTTGACATCACCAGTCCACACCATTGTCACAGAAGGCAAAACAGGACAGCCTGGTTCATCTTGTGCTCTATCAGATGTTATTTCTTTTACTTTACTCGAGCTGCTCACAAATGCCTTGGAGCCTGTTTGCAAGTAGGCAAGCAAGAACACAGTTAGCAGTTACTTAGGTAGAACAGGGCATCTGCTAATTGGAAGCTTGGTAGTTCAATCTTTGGCTGCTGGAATCTGCATGTCAAATATCCTGGAACCCAAGTTGCTCTCCCATGTGCCCATTGGAGGGTGAATGTTAGATAGAAAGCACTTAGGCATAAAAAAGGTGCATGTGTGAATGGAACATGTTGTAGAAAGAGCTTTGTCTGGTCAAGTAGAGTAGAAAAGCACGATAGAAAGAACCAGTCTATTTACCACAAGACAGAAGGTGACCCTGTAGCTTTTAGATCATGAGGGGGGAATTAATTTTCCCAAGGGCCACATTAGAAACTACAAATGTTTTAGTTTTTGTTTTGGAGGACTTGCCAAGAAGACTAAATAATTTCAGCTCAACAGTAACATTTAATTTTATCTCTCTCTGACTGAAGACCTACTTATGGTTCATTTAAAAGTAGAGTGGGGGGCAGAGCCTTCAGCTCCCACTTTGGATTCGGGGGACAGACACCTCTCTAAAAGTATACTTTTATGACAAAGCTTTAAAGGGCTTCCCATGATTCACTTTGCATTTCTTCATCATTCACTTCATTTCACTCTCCTTGTGTATATAGCCACTCTGCGTTTAATCATTAGTTATTATTAAGCTCTGCATCCAAATTCCCACCAGAGGTGTTCCTCACAATTAATTATAATGTTTAAAAATAATAAGAATTATGTTTTTTGCAATCTATAATGAAAATGTTGGGTTATTATATTAAAACTTTCTATTTGTAACTAATTTAAATGTTACGGGTTTTTTTGCGTGTGTGTGTGGCAAAAAAACAAACAAAAAAAACTTCCGTGCATAAAAAACCTAAATGAGGTGCTTGCTCGTCCATCCAGTGCTTCTAGAAATGTGATCCTCGCTGCCGCGGGCCTGCGCACTGCCTGCAGACATTACGGTAGCAGATGTAAAGTGCAGGTGTGTGACAGGTGAGAAAGGTGACGCATCGAGAGGGCCCGACGGCGCGGTATAGACTGCATTATTGCATGAATCCACCAGCACGGGTACGGATGTGCGAGGAGGACAGGAGCAATCGGGTGAGTAGATGTGACATATAGAGATGACTATCAGGAAGGTATTTTTTTAAATTAAAGAGTGCACGTCATCGCTGTCGGACCTGTGTTTATTCATAGATTAGGCTCGTTTATTTTAGTGAAAAACACGTGATATTCTGCCTAATTTGGCGAAATATGATGGGTTTATTACTGACAGGCCAAAAACAAATAAAAAAAATACATATACACGCATACAGTAAAATTATGTATCATAAATTCTTCTTTCAGAATACCCCCCTCCCCACTCCCTTAAATATCCGTATGTTATATGCAGTCTATAAAACATAACGATATTATTTATGAGTGAAATGTTTGACCAGTTGTCATCTCTGACATCTTCTTTATCAAAACTCAACAAAGAGAAAAAAGTGGAGTTCAGGAGCACTGAGCTCTATTTTAAATAACCACTTGTGAAAGACTCTGAAGTGGTACAGCCATCCGAACTTGAATGATGTGAAAACAAAGGGATTATAAATGACAGGACACTTTCAGAAAGTTAAGATAAATACTCATTACCGGTCAGTTTTTAATGATTCTGAAACAATGAATATGCATTTTATTCCTCTTTAAAATCCCATCAGAGCATCCATGGAGCTGTGCAGTCCCAGCATGACTGAAAGCGGAGGCTCTCTGTGCCAGGTGAAGCAGTTTCCCTGCCAAAGCGTCCCCATTTGTCGCCTGCAGACCAACGGGCACCACGGGCACAACATCGCCCACCTCGCTCAGCAGCCGTGGGTCATCCATCCAGCCCCAGCGGTCGCCTCCGGCCCCTCTGTGGCTGTGAGAAACAGAGTAAACACCGCCACCGCTGCTACCTGCAGCAGCCCCGACTGTGTGGCCTCCAGACTGGGAGAAGAAAAGCACCGAGGTGTCCCAAAGGGGAAAGTGGTGGTGACGGGAGGAGGGGGATACTTTGGTTTCAGGCTTGGGAGACAACTGGCAAATGAAGGGTTTTCAGTGATCCTTCTGGACTTGAGTAAGCCTCCCTGTGATATTCCCAATGGAGCGACGTTCTATCAGGTATGGCTTTACTCTGTTTACCCCTCTTCTCCACACATTCCTCATAGCTTTGCCCTGAAGAACACTTAATACTATACTGCAGTGTAACAATACAGGACACCTATTGTTTGATAACATCTTATAACACATGTCAGGTCTCTACATGGTGATGAAAAGCCATTTGAAGTCCAGGTCTGAAGCCTGTTGTGTCACCCATAGCACAGGTTTGGGTTATAAAGGTATGGTTTGTTTCCACCTAACTGACACAACTTCGTGTGGAGACGGGGAAATGAATTCTAGTATTTCCTGGTGTCAGCGTGCCTCTTCGGTCCGTATGCGTCTTGGCTGGAAACAGACACGGGTGATTGATCTGTCTCGGCGCACCAGCTGCTGCCTGGGTCAAAGAGGGTGGAGGCATGATTCGGGTTTCACCTGCACTCCTCTTGGCACACTTACCTTAATTATAACTGTCCTTTCAGGGGTTAGATATTGACCATTTTACATGAAAAGCCTGAGCACTGGGTGTTAATGTTTTGCTGTTGTACATTTCAAGCAAATCAACAGTACAAGCCTACCTTCATCCTCCCAGAAGAATCTGATTAGGCATCTTTTGTGTCCTCAGAGTTATAACTAATTATCTGATTGTCTTGTTCTACTTTCTTACAGAGTGACATTCGAGATTATTCTTCCCTGTATAAAGTGTGTGAAGGGGTTGACTGCATGTTCCACACGGCGTCTTATGGCATGTCTGGCCCAGAGCAGGTGACTTCATGCCTTCCCCTGTTTTTTTTTCCAACAGCCAGTCATTCAAACAAAAGTCACGTTTCATTTATTAAACCTCCTGTGGAGGAACAGCCTTGTTTGGTATGTCACGCTTTCTGTTCAAACCATGAACACATGACAGGCTGACCTACACGACTGGTTGTTTTTCCATGCTCTCTTGATGCAAATCATAGGAGCTGCTTAAGGCTACTAGCAGCAGGAAAAATGGCACTTCAAGGTTGATCCTCAGACTAAATACAGAAAGTCAATATTTTAAAAACACATGTAACACCTGTTGTAAGTTTTAGCTGTGTAAGTCAAAAAGTGTTAAAAACTCACATGAAGTATGTACAAATAAATGTGTCCAGTGTTGCATATTAAACACAAGCTATATAATTTTTATTTTCTATTTTTCTTTTACATTATCTAATATCATACATCACTGTTTTGGTGTGTACCCCGCCTTTCAGGAGGGGGTGTCAGTGATAGGTTCCAGCCTACTGCTGCCCAAAAGCTGGACAAGTGCTTAAAAAATGTGTGGATATCCTCAATAGTTCATACGCTTATAAAGGATTCCAGCTGTGTGCTATAGCTATGAAATGAAGTGCCTGTTATACATAAGATAACTACCAAGTCCTCGAAAGAAATGAGACTATATTTTGATTTCCATAAGTTAAAATGTTGGTTTATTTTCTCAAATAATAATCTAATAACACAGAATTTCAAGGGTTTTTTTGTGCTAATCTTTAGTTATTTTCTTGGCATTTCAAGTCAGTAAGTAACCCTAATCCTAATTTATTCACTTGAAATTTTAATAACAACCCCAAATTTTGACTTGTGGATGTCTTTTTTTCAGTGGGGGAACCAACTTTCCATAAATAACAGCAAACCTCATAAACAAAGAACTTTTATAAATGAGTACTCTTCCCGTTTAGCCATTTGGCTTCTGCTTTAGAGCTCATAAACACAAAACAACATGTGACCATGAATTTCTTTTTTAAATACTGCATTGCCCACCAAACAGTTTGACTGCAAACAGTTCAGTCTGACAGCCGGATAGCTCAGCTCTTTAATGTCAGCTGATGTAGCTTCTGACTTTTTCTCTAGTTTTATTTCCAATTGCACCTGGATAAGGACAAGCATATTTAAATATGAGGCTGCTCTTGTTTTCCTTATCTAGTGGCTAGCATTGATGTATACAAATACGTAGTTCATCTTTAGTCTCCATAGCCTTGGATTACAAATCCAAATATAGAAAAGTCAGTGAGGAAAACAAAAAAATTGGACACATTTGTTTGCTGCAGACTTGTATACTTGCTCTTCTGTTGTACTTCACTCAAAATCAAATTTAATTTTTCCCATTTTTGTGTCTATTTTTTTTACTATATTTAATGCTATTTGGCTTCTATCTGCTCTCAAAGTTGATTTTCTTTTAAATCTAATATTTTGATAAGAGCCTAAGTGAGATGGATATAAAGTCATTACTGTGCAGAGGTGAAAACAAGGGCTGTATTATCTATAGAAGAGAAAAGATGTAGTCAGGAGTAACAGCCTTCCTCTTTGTCTCTGGCTTTTAGTTGAGGAAAGAGCAGGTGGAGTCCGTCAACATTGGTGGAACCAATAACGTCATAAATGGTAAGAAAATTGTCGCAGACAGAAAATAAAGCTGTCACCTCATATCTGTCGGATAGCACTCAGGTCATTCAAGTTAAATCTCACTCTTCAAGTTCATTTTCTGTTTCTGCTGGTGTACCCCAGGGTTCAGTACTGGGGCCTCTTTTATTCCTTATTTACATGCTTCCACTTGATCACATATATAAAAAATATAATATTAACCATCACTGTTACGCAGATGAGACTGAGCTGTATATTTCTTCCAAACCCAATTTCACTCTTCCATTCATCTCCCTTTGTGACTGCCTCATGAAGGTTAAATCTAGTTCACCTCCAATGTTTTCAAACTCAAGAGTAATAAAACTGAAGTTCTACTCACCGGCACAGCTTCCACATTAACCAAATCCCACAAGTTTTCCATTAATGTTGACAACTCCTCCATCCTTCCCTCCCCTCAGGTTAAGAGTCTGGGTGTCATCCCCGACAGCACTTTGCCGTTTCAGTCTCATATTAATCACATCACCCAGTTCGCCTGCTTCCACTTACGCAACATCAATCGTCTCCGTCCTTTCCTCACCTCCCATGCTGTTGCTATCCTTGTCCCTTCTTTGATTGATTATTGTAATTCTGTTCTCTTTGATCTTCCCAACAAGTCCCTTTACAAATTACAAATTCTTCAGAATTCTGCAGCCCAGATCATAACTCGCACACCCTCCAGAGAGCACATCACCTCTGTTCTTCAACAGTTTCACTGGCTGCCCATAGATTGTAGAATCACTTTCAAAATATTGCTTTTCACTTTCAAATGTATCCATATCCTGGCTCCTCCCTACTTGTATTATTTACTTAGGTTTTCATCCGCCACTCACCTTATTATTCCCTCTCCCCATGTCACTACTATGGAGAACAGAGGTTTCAGCTGCTCAGCTCCCCAACTTTGGAATTCACTTCCTCCTGATAGCAGTAATACTGGCCTGCTTCCCTTATTCAAGTCAAAATTCTAACCCCATTTTTTAATACTGCCTTAATCTCTTTAAACATTAAATCCAATTATTTTCTAATGCTGCTTTTTTATTATCCTTTTTATTGTTTGTCTTTTATACTTTGTTCGGTGACCTTGGGGTTTAGAAAGGTGCCTAGAGAGTGACATTTTATAAATGGATGCACATCTGCATAAAACATTGTGGCATATTGAGCATTATGTCAGCATTCATAGATTTGACTCTCTTTGCTGTGATCCTCTGCCTCATACAGTGTGTAAGGAGAGGAGCATCCCCAGACTGGTGTACACCAGCACCATCAACGTGGTGTTTGCAGGGAAACCGATTGTGGATGGTGATGAGGCTTCGGTGCCATATGTGCCTCTTGATGCTGTGAGTGCTACTTAAAATAACTGCATTCTCACCACCCTAACGGTAACAAACCACATCACTAATGTTCCAGCAAAACCTTTGTCACACCAATAATAGCTCTGCAATTCGACTAAATACATGTTTGCCAGCAATTTTCTGCACTTTAGAGGGAAATAATAAGGTTGTATTTATGTTTCTGTTGCAGCATATTGACCACTACTCCAGAACTAAAGCGATTGCGGAGCAGATGGTCATCGCAGCCAACGGGGGCTCCCTCAAAGGTTGTGAAATTGATAGCTGTGCCTAATCGCTGAATTACATGGAAAAGGCACATTGAGAGAAAATTGCAACCCGGCTTTTGCTTTCTGTGTTTAAAAAAAAAACAAAAAACAACAAAAATGTGTGTTTGAAAGAGTGAGAGAAAATAGACAGAGGCAACAGTTTCCATGGAGACTCAGTGTGCAATTCGATCATACAACAGTGATTGTGCTTTAAACTCGGCACTGGCCAGAACAGTCTCATTAGTGCAGCAGTCACTTGACATTGATGTCTTAAACACACATGTAAAGTATATATTTGAGTGTATATAATGGCTCATTTTCTCATACAGTATTGTTGCTTTTTACACTGTGATTTATAAAGCCTTTCCTACCCTGCTTTAGTGAAACCTGCACGCCAACAGTGAGCACCAACATGCAATTAAGCTTAAAAGCATGCATGTCTCATTATCTACTGCAGCTGGTCATGTGTTTGTGTACGTAATAATAATAATAATAATAATAATAATAATAATAATAATAATAATAATAATAGTAATAGTAATAATAACAGGATGCCTGTACCGATGTCAGGAACAACCTAAAAGTCACTGAGATGCTAAGACTGGGTCTGCAAACTTGAGACGCGTTCTCTAAAAATAATGATTCGTTGAGATTGGAAAATAAGTTTTGAATCCTTATTAATGAGAAGAGAGAGAGAAAAAACCCTTCTGCCCTCCAGCCTACTCCATTCCTAATACTGGCAATCAGGTCCAATCATGAGACCAACCACAAAAAATGAACGTAATCAAACACAAACACCATTTAAACATCTCAATGAACAGCATACACATCTTTGTCTTCTTAAATTCATACGTGACTCCTACAAAGCCATTTTTAAGTAAATCTGCTTCACTGCACCTGCTCCACCTGATTGAGTCTATATGTTAGACTTATTTAAGAACACTTCACAGGCTTATTTAATGTCCAGTCATAGTTGTTGTTTCTCCATGCTCTCCTTTTAATCGTTTTCTTTCCATTCACCTGCCACAGCTTCTCACTGGTTCTGCTGGAGGTTTATTCTTGTTAAATGGGAGTTTTTAATCCCACTCTTACCATGTCCTGGCTTAAATTCGAGGGAAAGTAGGTTCTTTATATTGCAAAATTCCTTTAATTGGCATGATATAAATAAAGTGAATGATATAAACATAAAAGAAATTCAAATTTATCTTGCAGAAGTTTTCTTCTTCTTTGCTTCTTCCTTATTATTGTTGTTGTTGTTGTTGTTATTGTTTGCCTTAAATCTGTGTCAGTTAATCATACAACATATAAAACTATCTTGATACATTATAAGGATCATATAAATAGATATAAATAAGCACAAGTCTTAATGCAGCCCTTTTCCTTGTTTCTGAGTATTTTAAGTACTTGTAACATTGGTATTTTAATGCATGTACTTAGTCCACTACTTCTAGAGGAGAAAAAAAATCCCAATTAGATTTCAATAAAGAAAAGCTTTAAAATATTTATGAAGTGACATTTTGATCTTCCTTTATGAAGGTGGAGGCCTGCTGCGCACTTGCATCCTGCGGCCCTGTGGCATCTACGGACCAGAGGAGAGAAGACACCTACACAGAGTGATGGTAGGGGACTAAAGCAATGATGTCTTATAGTGATGATGAATTACTTCTGTGCTGCTACTGGAAAAAAATGTTCATCTCGCGGCGTCTGAAGCCTCGCTGGCAGAATTATTCCTGTCTGAAGAGTTTGCATTATTGATGGAGCTCTTCTGGCATCCAGTTACAGATGCCTTTTCTTCCAGTGTCTCCTCTGCGAGGCGGCAGTCGGCACAGTCTGGTGAAGGGCTGCCAGGATTACATTATGTTCTGGGTTTACTACCGGCCAAGTGGCCATAAGGGTTGACTTTTAATGTTCTGTCGGGTGCTTTTCTCTGTAACCGCTAGTCTGGAATTGATGTGAAATAAAATGTATAATATTATTAATCTGTATACATGTGGACTTAAATATTAGCAAACCCAGAGTTAGTAAAACTGACAGTAAAACACTGGGTTGAACATAAGGTTTTTGCATCAGACCGGTTTTGAATTAGACCCATCGCCTTTGTTGCAACTCTTTTCCCAGCTTTTGTGCAGATATCACCATCCAAAATGTTATTTTGACACATTTTTGGGTTTAGTGTCCATGTTTAAATCAAGAACATGATGCAAGACGAGCTTTTTGTCCCCTGCTCAGATGAACGTGGAGCGTCGGTTGTTCAGTTTCCGGTTTGGTGACCCCCGGGCTCAGATGAACTGGGTGCACGTAGATAACCTGGTGCTGGCCCACAGGCAGGCAGCTGAGGCCCTCACGCTGAAGAGGAGCTGTGTCGCTGTGAGTCCACCTCAGAAAATTTAAAGAGTAAACATGATGAGTTCCACTGCTCCGGCCTCACAGCTGCTTTGGTCATTTTTATATGTTAACTGTTCTTTTTGCAGAGTGGACAGGCCTATTTTATTAACGATGGCGTTTCAGTCAATCTGTTTGAATGGTTGATGCCTTTGGTGAGTTGATGCCTCAGTCTGTCAGCAGACTTAATGAAAAAGCTAAAACCAGCGATGCCCGTTACCTGAAGAGTAACTCTGATTCTGATAGCTACTTTTACCTCTGTTTTGAATTCAACTTTCTGCTGCAGTTTGAGAAGCTGGGCTACAGCCAGCCGTTGATAAATCTGCCAGTTTCACTCGTCTATTCAGCAGGTAGCTCTTGTCTCTTTCACTTTCACCATAGTTGAGTGAAACTTTGGTGAGCTGCTGCTAACTCTCTCTCTCTCTCTCTGTGTGTCTGTGTGTGTGTGTGTTTTTCTTCCTATTTCAAGCCATCCTGGTGGAATATCTGCACGTGGTTCTGAGACCGGTGATAACGGTGCCGCTCCTTTTCACCAGAAGTGAGGTAATTATGCAGCTTTCTTCCTCTATAAAGGGTAACTCTGATTCTAAAAGCTATTTTTAACTCAGCAAACTCAAGATGTCACTCTATACTGCAGAACGTTACAGCACCGGTGAGCTCGGTGCATATATATCTACCTTGGAGATGAAGCTACCCGCTGTCTGATGAGAACATTCATGTTTAAGTCTCTCCAACGACAGAGACTGACTACATTAGTATTTTCCGATCAGCCCCCCAGTCCTCCCCCCTCCCTCATCTGATGCTATCTCTTGCACATGAGTTATGAAAAACTAAAGTGAGCCCTTTTTTAAATTCAGCAGATAAACAAACACTTAACTTTTAATTCTGTCTTTGTATCTGTGATGCTTTTGTGTACATTTACTTGACTCAAAAACTATAAAATTAAAGGAGCCGCTTGCAGTATGACGCGTCTTAAGGCGCCTCCGTCATGGCCTGTGAGGTCCTCATGAATGTGTGATGAGACAGAAACCAAAGCTGAGCACCATGGGCCTGCATGCGCAGCTCTCTCTCTCAGGCAGCTGCTGGCCGTGGGGATCAATGGTTGCCCTGTGAATAAAACATAAACTGCTGTGGGTCAGACCAGGAAGTTTGAGGTGAAGTTTACAGGAAGTGACATTACTGCAGAGGCGGTTGCTATGGCTGGGCCACCTCTCGGCCGGTCTCAAATGATCCCGGCAACCCTCAGGTTGTGGCACGGTGTGATGCGCAGAGGAGATTTTCCTCTTCCGGGTCCGTGAAAGGACATAGGAAGACAGAATCTCAAATGTTGAATCAATCTGTCGTAAGGAGCAACTAAGCATCTGGTTTCATTCTTATATCTTATGTAGAATTTCAAATGAAGTGCCTTGAAGTAAATATTTTAAATTGTTGCCAACAGAAATGAACCATTTGGTAGAGAGGAAAACAGACATTGCATGAGGCCGAGAAGTTTTAACTGCTCAAATAAGTAGATAAATAAATAAAATAAAAAGTCTAAAAAGTTACACAAATCCAAGGAGCACAAGAATCTGAGAGAAAAGCAGGCAGATGGGCAAAACAAGATTCTGGTGCAGGATGTGAGGGACAACTGAAATTTTAAATAAAACAGGAAATAATCAAAAGACGAAACATGGTGACACAAAAACTCACATTAAACATGTATGACGAATTTTAAACTAACACCACAGCAGGAAACTGTCTTAACAAGAATCCGAAACACGACAAAAACTAAACAGGAACCACAACCGAAATCACACTTTAAATCTAAAGCTCAAAATCACCACAGCTGTAAGAGATCAAAGCAGGAATCCAAAACTCAATCTGCAAAATGTTAAAATCAGAAATAGAATTGAAAAGATTAACTAAGAATTCAAAACCCTAAAACATCACAAAACTACAAAACCATGATGAAACAGTATAATTATTTTGGCATTAATGGTCTCCCTTTGCAAAAATGCACATTTTAATATTAAAGAGCAATTTTATAATTTCTCACGAGCTATGTTCTGGACCCACTGGCATCACAAAAAGTCATGAGTCATTTCTTTATATTCTGCTTCCAGGGCGTCAAACTTTCTTGTAATGCTTTGAAGTGGTCTTGAGCAGTAGCTCTTCAAAGCATTTCAAAGCACCTTTAAAGAAAAAAGAGTGACTTTTCATTTACCAAAAGGATATGTGTACTTTGTAAGATGTGTACTTTCGCCCAGAGAAAACAATTGCATTGGTCACTTTTCAACCACATTTGAATATAGTCTCTGTCCTGGAGTGGTGCCTGTACTCCCGGAAGACAAGATGTATTCCACGTGAGACAATCAAGGAAAATTTGAAGGCTTTTCAAAATGCATAGCTACCACAGGAAAAATACTGTATATAGTCAGGATAACTGTCAGGTATAACAGGATAATTGGGACTCAGCAGTTTGGTATTAATGCGTGGATACACCACAGCTTTGAATGAGTCATGCAGGAAAACTCCAAAGACCTAAAAGGTGTGTACCGACTGAAATCATTGAAGAAAATGTGACTCATGCTGGAGAATGTAAAAAAGAAAAGGGACAGTAGAAACTCTTTTTTGTCTCACCGGTGTCTGTTTGAACTCTTCTGTCAGTCTGTGTTCACATGCCGAAACCTTAGACCCAGAGGAAAGAAGACACAGTAACTGGAGGCATCCGTCAGTCACAGGTTATCACAATGTAAAACGAAGTTTGCCAAACTGAGGCTAATGTGAGCCGTTAACCTGACAGAATGACCTTTAACTTGGACGACTCTGAGCGTGTTTAAAAAAAACAAAAAAGAAAAAAAGGAAAAAAAAGTAGCCTCATCTCTTCCGTTGCAGGTCAGGAACATCGCAGTGAGCCACACCTTTAAAATTGACAAGGCCCGCCGAGATCTGGGTTACAACCCGAAGCCCTACTCCCTCGCAGACTCTGTGGAGCAATACCTGAAGTCTCGACCGCCTCGCTCCACCTCGTCGCTTTTCAGGTTGCCCCGGACCTCCCTTTTTCTGCTGCTTCTGATGGGTTTCAGCGTGGTGATACTCATGATATGTTGCGTAATTTGTCAGAACTAAACACATTCCTTCACTGATGCTCCGCTGCACTGCAAGTCATCTGAGGCATTGCAGTTTCAAATGAGAGATGCTGCTTTTACACAGCTTCTGTTAATTGATTACAGTGTGACAATGTAAGTGGTGACTGACTGATAATAATAATTCACCAGACCCAGCTGAACGTGCTCCAAAAATAAGTCTCCAAAATGTCAGGCTATGCAGTTTCTGTGGTTCCCTTTTTCAAAGCCAGCCACTGTTTTTATGTTTCGACCTCAGTGTGTGTCTGAGTTTAACGTGAGTCTAGCAGGCGGCTGAAAAGTATTAAACCTGGGTTATGTGAATGGTATTGACTTCTCCGGAGTTTGACTTTATTGTGGTTCATTTTAAAGCAAACATTTAACTTTATATCACAAAAAGAAAATTATCTGAACTGTAATTTAATTTAATAATAATTAATAAGTATTTAAAGCATGCTTCCAATTTGTATCATAAAGTAGAGTTCAGTTATTATTGTAACTGCAAATTTTGTACACTTTTAGAAATAAAAGCATCTAGAAAAAATGCAGACACCATATTTACATATATTGCATTTGTGCAAAAGTCTTGAGTCACGCTTAATTTCTTTGGTTCAAAGACATTGTTTTGCAGTAGTTATGAGCAATTTTTTTTTCAGGCTTTCTGAAGGTTCTTCAACTTTTTACTTGCATGTTGGCTGGTTTTGCACTTATTTTCCAGTCCTTGTACCTGACCACATTCACTGACTTATTCAAGCATAAAAAAGGCAGCTAGCTCAAGCTAACTCAAGAGACGAACGAGCGTTGTGTGAACAGTATTAAACAGTATTAAATTGTATTGTCAGCATTTTGTTACTAGTAGCCTGTCATACAAAAACACATCATTTGTTAACATATCTTTAGCTGAATCTATTTAAAATGGCCAGGATAACACTGTCTGACCGACAAAAAATATTATTTGTGGACAAACAAGTTGATTAGTGAAGAGCTATTAGGGAAAAATTGACATATGGCAGCATGGAGTGCGGTCAGTCTTTAAGGAAATATGAATAAACTGGTCAAGTGGAGGAAGAAGTGGGAGGCCTAAAAAAAAATAAGCACAGCAGATGAACTGTATCTGAAAGTCTGCAAAGATCTGAAACAGGACCCGAGAGATGCATTTAGTCTTCGCTGCTATTAACTGAAGCCTCATCGGGAATGATCTTAGTGGAAGGATGGCTGTCAAAAAGCTATTCTACAGAAACAGGATAAAAAAAGACTGAGGGACGGATATCCAATCTATCGGGATCAGTATTGGTTGAAAACGCAACATTGTCATGTTTGAAGCTGCCACGTGGGGGAGCACTTGCACTGCATAAGAATGCCAAAGGTTACCTGCGGCGTTAAATTTCACCTCATCGCTTTCGACATTTAATATGTTATTTATCACATCCGGTCCAATCTACCTGTGTTCGGCCGTCCACATGCTCAACTGAGTCATGGCTAATCCAGAAAATAATACATTCTTGGCAGCGGTGGGATTCGAACCCACGCCATCGAAATGACTGGAGCCTAAATCCAGCGCCTTAGACCACTCGGCCACGCTACCACACCTTTGTCTGTCGGATACTTAGATTTAAATAACACGTCGTAAGGCCGTGTAACTTGGAATTATGCGTTCGCGTCGTTTCGTCATGTCTTTCAGAAACGTCTGCCTTTATATGCCGCGGAGAAAAACAGAATGACAAAATAAAGGAAAATGCATAAACCCACGACACACTGAAGCCCTCTGGGGGCTCTGATATGCAGCATAGGTCATTTTGCTTTCGTGATTTATGTTCAGTTCATCACTGCAAATCATCACAGTGGTCTGATGGAAATTAAAATGATAAGAATCATATGATAGGGAAGTTGCAGTCAACAGATCATACAGACAACAGACCCCTGGGCCCACATGTTTGATGGGCTCCAGCCTCTGATATTGAACAGAAAATGCAGCAGCCAGAGATATTTCATTAGCTTGCCATATGAATGATACTGAGCTATCTACACCTGTAGTCCTTCTCTTATCTTTAGGGGGTTCTTGGTGTCTGCCTGATGAGCTCCTGTTCTTCTCCACCTACATATCCTCTCATAAATATCATCTACCAAATACACTTGGATGGGATGGGTCCCCATATGACACAGACTCCCTACCCATTCAATATCTGTCTTATTCCTTCACCAGATGAAGGAATAGTGTGAAGAGAGACCCAGATCCAGAGACTAATTACTGCCCTGATGGCTCTTTGGTAGCTCATGGTGGTCCATAAACCTTAACAATGCACTTTATGTTGCTTTCATCTGTCTGTATTTTATACACTGTTGGATGTTTCAATATTAATTTTGTCTTAATCTACTTTATCTTAATCGACCAGGTAATTGCAGCTGCAACTCCTTTCTTTTTTATTTTTAATATGGAAGTTTTCAAGTAAAGTGTGAATGTTATATGCACTGTGAAGTAAACCAACTAAAGTAACTGCAGAAGGTCAGTGCACTGTCATTATTATTCTGGATCTCAAGTGTTCAGTTGGTTTTTAAGTTTCACATTCGCTGGTGTTATTTTGAGCTGGCAGAGCTCTGGGACCTTTCAGAAAGTGAGAGAACTGGGGGACTATTCAGAGGTAATCTGTGTTTATTTATGACTCATTTTTAAATGGGGAAATCAATTATATCATCTGGTGCACATAAAATGAACTTTTTTTGTTGCCCAAAACAACACTGGATTATGTTCTTGTAAAACTGGCTGACCACCCCAAAAATGGTGGAAACTACTTTGCTAATGGTGTCAATACAGTAAAAGGTCATTGTTCAAACAGTATAAATCATTTCAGGAAAAAAAGATGATGCTTCCTCCACCCACAGAGTTCATTGTTACCTACAGCAATCCAGCCATTTTTCCTCTGTATCATTTCATTTTCACTTGGTCTAGTTTTTCCACACAGACGTCTGCTGCCTGCTTATCTGATGGCTTTGTGAGGTTACCACGTGCATGTCTTGCTAAGACCTGTCCCTTAGGGCGAGCATGGTATGCAAACTTCTTGTTTGGAGGCTTAGTGGATTTGGAACTAGTGGCAAGTAGGGTAATTATGAAGCGAGACAAAGGTTGTTTAATTGTTTGCTGGGCCAGCGTACACAAGGTCTCAGTGACCTTTAAGAATGAGGGCAACTCTGAGCTTTGCAGAAAATATGCTTCACTACTGTTGTGTGTGTTGATTAGATTTTCTCTCCCACAAAAACAGCAGCATTACAGATAACTGTGTTTATTTTTTACGGTTGCTTTTATAGCAGTGTTCACTTTATTAGGTAACAGAAGTTTAAGAGAGGCAAGAAATAAGAGTCCATATGGTACATACTCCTAAGATTGTTTTTCATCTGATGATAGCTCACAATTATGCACTGAAATGGAGAACAGGTTGAAACATATCTGCTCAAAAGCTATGCAGTGATGCCATCTCTCAGATGTATGAAAAAAAAAAAAGCATGCTGCAAAACAGTCTGCACCTTTTTAAAAAAGAAAGAAAAAAAAATATATAATTTTTTTTTCTGTGCACCTCCAAACAAGAAGTTTGCATACCATGCAAAGGGACAGGTCTTAGCAAGACATACACGTGGTAACCTCACAAAGCCATCAGATAAGCAGGCAGCAGACGTCTGTGTGGAAAACCTAGACCAAGTGAAAATGAAATGATACAGAGGAAAAATGGCTGGATTGCTGTAGGTAACAATGAACTCTGTGGGTGGAGGAAGCATCATCTTTTTTTCCTGAAATGATTTACACTGTTTGAACAATGACCTTTTACTGTATTGACACCATTAGCAAAGTAGTTTCTATATCCACACACACACACACACTTTCCTGATCAACACAACTTTGCTTTCATATCATAGTAAAAAGTAAAAACATCCACATAGGAAGAAATGGTCCAAAGGGAGAAAACAACAAAAACAACATTGATTTTTTTTTTATGCTTTGTTTAATTTTGTGTTTCCACCATAGAAGAAGCACCGCATTGTACATTAAGTTTCACTTTGATTAAATTTTCTCAGAAAAATAAAGAAACAAAAAAATAAATAAACATTTAATCATCTCTAATCTTTTGTTATTAAATAAATAAAACTGAACTCAGTCATGAAAAGTGCAGAGCCCTTCTGTGTCTTTCTGGTGTTAACACACTCGTTTTCCAGTGTCCACTTACTGTACTTTTTGCTCTTAGTGTGCCACCGAACTGCCACTTGTGAGCCAACTAATGCCAACTTACAAAAACCTACTTACACTAACAATTAAACTCCTTAGACTTCAAATATTACAACATTCCAACTTCTCAGTTTACACAACTCTGACTCAACCGCCATCTTATCAAACACTGTAACACAGCGTAACACCCCTACATGTGCCTCTCTCTTCCAAACACCAAACGGCACAGTGGTCACGGGGCAGCCATTACAAAAAAAACCCAAAACTCAATACTATTGCAGGCGGACGTAATACTTTTGGATTTTGAGGTGAGGCTGCATGTGAAAATGTGCTTTTTGTTCATTGATCCAACTATAAATATTTCTCACAACAAATATACATCTGGCTACTTTTTGCCACTTAATTTTTGATAAGGACGCAACAGGCATGTCTAAGACTTTGAGGGCCTGAAAGCATTTACAGCATCTGCACCCTCTGAACAGTGTAACAGAGAGCAAGTCATATTGAGATGAACAACATTCAGGTGGAGGATTCATCATCCCTGACCGGTTGTTTGTTTCCGCTGAGGTCCTCTTTGGTCTTTTGGATGCAGGTGAAGATCTCCTTGAAGAGAGCCTTGTACTCCGGCTGCTGGCCATCTTCAAGAACCACGGACAGATCAGACAGAGCTGCAGAGCTGGACAGGCGGCGGCGAGAGCGGCCGCTGGCAAAGGGACTGCTGGATGTTTGGACGGCTTTGTGGCTGAGCTCGTCTGAGGCTTGCTGGCATCGCTGTAACAGCTCTTCGTATTTCACCTGGAAAACAAACATATTTTAGGGAAATCTTTCTTCAGTTTTCAAACAGAACAAAAAACCCCCCAAAAACTTTTACATCAAACATTCTGACATAGAAGATATTTTTTTAGGAATGCTCTGTTCCACAGATACACCACCTGCAGTGCGCTGTACTGTGCATCCACCTCATTGAGCAGAGAGATGCCCCTCTTTTTCACAGCCTCGGCTCGACGTATACATAGCTGCTCGTGACTACGGAGAATTTCATCTGGGTTTGTTGCCTTCAACACGCTGTCACTGTTGCACCTCTGTCGGCCGTATCTGCTCTGCTCCTCGACAGTTTCAGTCTTCTCCTCTGGCTCGCTTTGCTCTGGGCAGGGCTTGTCCTCCGAGGCAAAGAATACAGTGTCAGGCACCAGCAGCTCGTCAGGTTTCCTGACAAGGGTGAGAGTGAAGGGGAACACACGCATTAAAAAAAATAAAAAATAAAATTACACACTTTGGCTGAATGTCAACAACAAGATCAGAAATAGAGCTAAAATAATTTCACAGTTTGAATCTTCTCCATACATAAAATAATCAACCTTTTGGTGCAGTCGGCGCGCCACAGAAGCCGCAGCTGTTCTACTTCGGCCTCCAGCTCCTTTTGTCTGGCCTGGTAGCCTGACAGCTGGGCCAGCCGCTGTTCCAGGGTGCTGTTTTCCCTTGCTGTCAACTCCATCTCCCGCTCTGCAGCCTCCCTGCGGCTCCGCTCAGCAGTTATCTGGCTTTGAAGCGTTTGGATGGAGCGCTGGAGAGCAGCGTTCTCCTCCTCTGGGTCTGGTTGCTTTTTTCGGTCTTGAAACGAGCCATAAGGTGACCAGAGTCCATCCACAAGGTGACTGCCATTGGCTAGATACCTTAGGCAGTGATTAAAGAGCTTATTAGAGCATCACTTTGAGAGAACAAATAACAACAGCGATACTGAGGTGAGTTGTTGAGGATATCCTGAAGTGATAATTGCTGCCAGCGTTACTGAAATATTCTTTGAACTGGATCTAACATGGTTGGACTCAGACACAAACAAACTCTCTTACAATGTGAGAATGAAATTAAACTGTTTATCATGGTGAAAGTGATTTTTCATTCTTCTTAAAAGGTCCACTTTGATAGTGTAGGAAATTATAAAATATTTAAAAGACAATAATAAAAAAAACCCTTCATAATGCAAACTAGATATTGTCATATTAATTTAATTAAACATTAGGACAGGTCTGAGTCATTTTTGCTTCTAAGGTTTTTAATTTAACATCCTTTTACAACAAAGACATTTTATGACCTTACATTTCTCAACAAAATTTAATACACAAAGACTAAGAATCTGCAGAACTCCCGTTACTATTTTGACTTTTTCAATAAAACTGTGTCCTCAAAATCTAGTTCAGAGAAGCTCTGACTTGAATTACTACCATACACTTCGAGCACTTAGGCTTTATTAGCAGCAGAGAGTAAATTTCCCTGTCCTCTTGGTAGAGGTTATTTGGGTCTCTAAGCAGTCTGAGAAGAATCTTTATTGTAATTTTTAATGCATTAATATTACATAATTCTTTTCAATGTCATTTAAAATCCACTACACCTAGACCATTAAATAAATTTCTAGACAGATCGTTCAAGATTTTTAAAGGCGACAGTTCTACAAAATACACCAAATAAGTGACATAAGATGCAGCAGCCACATTAGTAAACAGTGAGGAGGATTAGCTTCCCTCCCTCATGGATTATGTCTAAAGTAAGCTCTCTGGGTGACCTGAAGATGTCAAGTCAGCATACGTGACATGAGACAGCAGCGTACTGAAGGTACCACAGCATGAGAAAACGGACCCCAGCTCTCAGTGTTGAGATGCTTTCAGCTTCCCTTTTCTTCTTTGCTTTCATGTCAAGGAAGAAAGACACTCAATCATATTTTCTTTGGTGTTGCCAGATAATTTGAGGCCATGTTTCATTTGTCATTGATCAAAGTGATAAAGAGTACCGAGACAACAGGTTACCACACCATTTCCTCTGTGAAAACAGTTCCTCTAAACATCAGCTATTAGCATTGCGTTGCTAAATGTGGGTGATGAAAATAGTACCTGTCATGGTGCAAGTCATACAGCTCTTTAAGACAGGACACGCTCTGTGCTCCAAGGCTGCGCCTCTGCTCTGCCAGCTCTCTCTTATTTCGCTCTGCTTCTGCAGTCTTTAGTTCCCCGACTTGGGCCTGCAGGTCCTCCATGAGGGTCTGAAGCGCTTCGATAGTCTCAGTTAAACTGAAGGAAAACCAAAAAAAAAAAAAAAAAAAAAAAAAAAAAAACACAACAACAACATGTTAATGTGGTATATTTTTTATTGGAAGCTGACTGGGTGGATAATTATTTAAAACACGATTTGAAAGGGTAATTCACAAATAACTGGTAGACTGACCTTTGGATCTTGTGTTGGGCCATGCGGTTGTCCTGCACCAGCCTCTGATTGCCTTGCTCCAGATCCCTGGCGGCCGTGTCTAGCTGCTCATACACTTTGGCATGCTGGTCATTCATCTGACGCAGCAGCTCCACCTGCTTGGTTAAGTACTAGTATAGAAGAGAGGCAAAATAATAATAATAATAATAATAATAATAATTTCAAGTTGGAGTAGCACCACTCCTTAAATTGTCGCAACCTAAAATCAAGGGAGAATTTAATGTTCCAAGTTCCTACTCATACCACTCAACGGGTTTCTTTACATTCTACTAGGAAAATGGGAAATACAGCTAACTAAGACAGTTAAGACCTGTTGCCACTGATTTCCCATTCAGTTCTTCCTGTTTCTCTTCTGTATGAATGGCCTTTAGACAGCCACCTTTCCACTGAGACAATTTATAATAGAGCTTTATTAAACAGCACATGGATCAACTGAAGGGTCAGATGCATCTCTCGAGGTCTGTGTGAGGTTCTTGCTTTTTCCCCCCCTCTCATTTCTTAAGATTTTCAGATTCTGTTTATCTGCTGTTAGTGCTTCTTTTAAGGCTGCCACTTCTTTTGCTAAGTTTCCTCAATTTTTTTTAAGGACATATTGCACACCATGCTGAGATGTGCCATGTTTTTGGCTAACAGTACTAACAATAGCCTTTTTCCACATAGGATACCAAAACAGTAACACCAAACTTTCCTGAGAATAAATGTGCTTAAAAAGTACATTAAAAATTCATTATTTCTTATATTTACTTCATACTAAAAGATAACCTTTTATTTTAAAAGCTGGATGGGTACAATTGATCATAAATGAACTTCAGACACAGAGTTCTCAGTACTGTAGTGTAAATGACAACACAGGCCTGTAACCTGTATTTGTCTGCTGACCAGCTTCATCAGTAGGTCAACCGATGACATCAGCATCAGCGCTTGGCTTTTCAAAATGCTACACTGGACTCGTGATAGTTTTCTTTGGCAAGCATTTCTCCAGACCTTTTGTAGTTTCGTGAAACAAAAGCACACCTCTGAGACTGGAAAGGCGGGTAGCCAGTACAATGTGGGTCAAAGAGATGTATTGGGATTACCAAAACAACCTCTATAAATCCTTACACCGAAGACGTAAACAAATTAAGGCTCTTATGTGTGCTGACCTTCTAAGTGCTGTGTCCTCCAACTCAGATCATCAGCAGTTTACGCATGCGCCGTCTTAGAACTAAAATTTGAGTCTCTCTGCTATTGGATGTTTATTATTTTTAGAATACAAAAACAAAATTTTATTGACTCTAACACAAAATCAAAACCATGACCAGTGTCCAAGTAAAACAGTGGTATTCTGTTACTGGAAAACCAGTGAAAGTCTTCAAATAATTAGGTAGACAAATGTTCTGCTCCTTGCCAAAGGCTTATTAGATCAGACTGGGTGGGATTAGCTTTTACTCCAACCTATTTTCAGCTGTGCCAATTTCACAATGACTTTCCATTCAGACAGCTTTTCACATGTCTCAGCATGGACTTTTCTCAATGAGTGACCTCTAATCATGGACTCATTCACCTAAAAATCAACCAGAAACTGCATACACTGACAGACGAAATTCTGGAGCACATATTGAGCCTCAAAAACTCAGATTAGTTCCTTCCTAAAATTTATCACCTCGATTTCCTGCAGCTGCTCCTGGTTGGTGGAGTACATCTGCTGCAGGGCCTGCTCCAAGTCATGGTTTCTGTCGAGGAGGGTTTTCCCCAGCTCTGCTGCCAAATGAAGATCTGTACAAAAAGAGTCAAGTAAAACATGTAAACACAAGATTCGGGATGGCCTCAGTGCCCAAATACAGACAGCTGAAAGAATTAGGCAAGTGTGTAAACATAGCCTCGCGCCAGTGCCACTCACAACAACAACTCATTGTCCCACACCGAGGAATCTAAGGCATGCCTTGTGACCTCTTTCCCCTACTAAATTCTCATGAGTACTGGATCTTGGCCAGCCATGTGAAGCTGGTCTTTTGTGGGACTACTAAGAGCAGGGAATAAAAATGCAATTAAATCAAGCAAAGTCAAACTTTAAATGCCACTAACAGAGATGGCAAAATTAACACATTTTTCATTCAAGAAGGACAGGAAATTGTGTTTGAAAAGGGTCTGGCAGAAGCTGAAGTACTGATGCAACCTCTTTACTTAAGTAAAAGCAAAAAAGCACAGAGGCTGAAGTGTACTCAAAGTATAAATTTAATAAGTAGCTACTCAAAGGACATTTATACTTTCCATTTTTGTGCAAAGCTCATGTACTTTTGACACGTTTTTGTGTTCACTGCACACATTTTATATACATCCTTTTATTTCTACATCTTCTAGGTTAAGCGTGTGCAGTCAGCACCAACAGTGCGTACACCAGCAGGATTATAAAGTAGCATTTTGCGGGGAACAAACGTAAAATAAACAAGTGAACTACCTAATAATCTTAAATCCTACTCTGAAGCCCATAAAGTTGGTGGAGGAGATGAAGCGGCATACATTTCTTCCTAAATCTCTTCGTGTAAATGCTAAGCATTTTTGTTGTTATCCATGCCCACTGAGGAATGCTACAGGAAGTCATTCTTCCCGCCTGCTGCCAGTGAAGGCTGCAAATTTTCCTACAAGTTCATCTATTCAATCATGATACTAAACGATTAACAATTCTCAGTTAGCAGTTGTTGTTTGTTTTAGCCCTGGGATAGACTGGACACCTGTCCAGGGTGTGCCTCTGCCCTGTGCAACCCCTGAAATTGAACAAGCATAAGAGACTGGACAGATGGATGGATGGATGTGATAAAATATACTTGTAAGATGTGGAGCATGATTTTCCTCATCCCAAAAGGAAAATACACTTTATTTTAGGATATAAAATACAAATCAACTTTAATTGGTTGGTCAGTCATCTATTTTCAACTATCTGCCCATTTCACATCACTAAATTATAACCTAACTCTGGTTGCATTCATATAACAATACACTGTAAACAACACATTCACAAATCTGCCACACCACACACATAATTATGTTCAGTGTCACATCTTCCTCTTCCTTACTCCTTGTTATTCACAGTGATGTTGGTTAGATGATCTGTGTGGCTCGCTTAGAAGCACAGACAGGGGTCATGTTAGTCTGAAAACAATAAACACAGGGGGACCGGTGATAACCTCAGGAAATCCTGGCTCTGTAGGAGACCTCATGTGGATTGCATGACTTTTGTGGGTCTGTGCCACAAGGACTTCAACTTCAATTTAATCTGTGAGCTCTTATTTAGGGGCTTTTGTCACCGTTTTTCCTGAGGCTCTTACAACTAACATTAGTGATAAAAACACTTCAGCTAACTGTAAAATTATTTCAAGTATATTTTTGAACTAAAGCTAAAACTAGAAATAAAATGTACATAAAATGCCTTTAGTGTTAGTGTTGGTCAATTTGAAGTGATCAACAAGCATGAGGAGGCCCTGATGCAGAAGTTTATTGAGACATCCTCATGGCTGTGAGTCAGTTTTACAATGAGTTGTGTTTACATTACTAATACCTATTCTGGATGTGTTAAATATTACCTCTATCAACTATTTTAACACTTAACCTAGCATAAAAATAGCATAACTAAATAAAAACTTAACTTTAATAAGCAAACTCACTCTGGAGACTAACTGAAACTTAACTAAAAATATAGGTACAATAGGCAGACAGTAGCAGCAACGCTCATTATTTTACTCAGTTAAAATAAAACATAAAACGGGAGTAACACAACCTGCCCACACAGACACAGTCAGAGTTAGGGTGCGACCTCAGGGCTGAGCGGCTCTTACCGTGTTCGAGCTCTTGCTGGTTGTACCAAGACTCTCCATTCTTCTCAAATTCTTCCTCCAAAATCATGTCGGTTAGCATTTTCAAACCGAGGGGTGACCCAAAACTCCACCGGACAGAAGCCCCACACACTTGAGTTCAACGGCTAGAAGCTGACCGCAGTCCACCGCCTCGAGTGGTCAAACGTAACTCACATCCTCCCCGGTGTGTGACAGAGGCTTTAAAGTCTGTTGTCTACAGCAACGTGGCAAATCACCCCAGCATCCGGCAGGAGGCAGAAATAGCATATACGAAATTTAATCGATTAATTAAAAAACGCACTGAACACATTTTACTTGTTTTTTATCCTTATGCACAGTTAAATAAAGTTACAGTAAGGAATGACAGTTAAATATTTTAAAATCAGGTTTCACTGTCGTAACGTCCCACGTTGCCTGACGGAGATTTGTATTGACGAATTACGAAGCAGTAAATATAAGGAAGGAACTTTTTATGCCCAATCAGATCGTGTTTCTTATCCTGAAGTCCCGCCCGTCGGTGACTCTCAAAACAGCTTCGTTGGGGTAGATTTTCTGGTTTTTACAATGCTTGGGTAAATATTTAGCAAGTGTTACTTCCTAACAAGTGTACATTCATGGGAATTAGTGAACAGGAACAAAATCCGTCTCATCAGCAGACTCTTTTTTTTTTGCCCTGTGGAATTTTGCTATTCTTACAGCAGTATCATTAGCAATGCTAAACAGCAGTAGCGTAAAAAAGGTGCAGCAGGTGACAACAACTCCTCCTCGCTCCTTGCTCGTTTAAAGACACAGGTAACTTGGTTAAGCTCTCGTGGCCGTGAAGGTGAAACCTGTCTCGAGCGTTTCCAGACCGGAACAATGAATGTCTTCCGACACCTGATAAACTTTGGGGTGAACCCTGCAGCGCTGGCTTATGCCATGACCACTCTGGGGTCTAGCATGATAAACAATATTTTCAGCTTCTACTATGTGAAACTCTTCCTGAATAGGTACAAGATATCCGAAGGAGCGTTTCACCAATCACAAGTGAGTATGTTGATCTGTCCTTCTTGACCAATACCCTGTGAGTTGCACAGTTGTAGAGTACAATTTAAAGAGCCGGTTGCTTAAAATAAAAAACAACTGGCTTCTGAATTCTTCAAAGCATCAAAAAGAAAAGATTACCCATAAGAATTTCTTTGGGTTTCTATGGAATTTCTATTTTCATAAAATCACTTCAGTATCTGTGAAATTCTCAGCCAGTTGCAGTCAAGAGGGCTAATAATATAAGCCGATGTTGATGTCGATGTCTAGCATGCATGCCCAGGAATGACTTCTTTTAGTAACCTAACGATTACTGATTATGATTGAATAGTAATTGTAGTTTCTCTCTACCACTATTAAAATGATTTGCTTGATGGCACTCAGTGGCAGAACAATGAACCCAGAACAATGGGAAAGTCCAGAGAGCTCAGTGAATATTTAAGCAGGAAAACTGCTGATTTACACAGGATGGGAAGGTCCCTTGGAAACATTTCTAAACAAATGCAAATTTCAAGATCATCAGTTTAAACAAGTTATTCAAATGCAATTTGCAGAGGTCTAGAAGAACACCCCAACTGTCACTCTCAGATGATAGGAAATGGGTTATGATGTTCAGGAAAAACTCGAAAACCACCAAAGCTGAAGGCTACTGTGAACTGGAAACTGCTGGAGCACCAGCGTCACTGTCCAGAGTGAAGTGAGTTTTACATCGCCATGGACTGCGAGTGTGTCAACTGAGATAGAAAGCCCCTGCTCCAAAGTCTGCATCATCATGTTAGACTGAAATCTGCAGCTGCTCACATTGACAAGCCAAAAAAAGATTTAATCCTAACCTGGTCAAACAAGGCAAAAAAATTGAGTTATTTGGACACAGTAGCAAGGAATTTTTGGAGAAGTAAAGTTGAGATTTTCAATCTTAAGAATGCTCCATCAGCTTTGGACATGATGGTGGTAGCATTATGCTGTGAGGCAGTTTTGCGCCCAGTGGTACTGATATATTGCACAAAATGGGTGGAATAATGAAAAAGGAGGACTACCAGGAGTCACAAAGACAAGGATCGGCTTGACTTTGATATGGACCAAGGGATAGATGTGGAAAATGCAAGGGACGGCATAGGTTTTGGGCTTAACTCTATTTTCAAAAGTTTTACAGCTTTTCCTGATGATAAAAACCTCCAACATTGTCATTCATAATACAAGTTCATAAGTGATTAACCAATGGATAAACAATTAAATGGCAGTAAAGTTCCTGTGTTATTTATTTATTTTAAAGTTTACTTTTTTTTTTTAAATTTCTGACAGATTTCCTTGTTGTTTTTTTTATTAATACTTTTACATGCTTCCTATCCACAGGTGGTGTACATGGTGTGGAATGCAGTTAATGACCCTCTCTTTGGTTACCTGCAAGATAACTCCAGGGTACCCTGCTGCTCTCAGCGACGTCTCTCCATCCTGTACGGCGCTCCCCTCTACTCGCTAGCTTTTCTTTTAGCCTGGTTCCCGTGGCGTTCCTACGCCCCTGGCGACTGGTTGAGTGGTTTACACTTGACAGTAGCGCTGTGTGCTTTCGATGGCATGCTAACTTTTGTGCTGCTGGCACAATGTGCCTTGTTTGCAGAAATTTCCAGCCATCATCAGAACAGACTTAGACTCATAAAGTACAACCAGGTAGGCCCTTCATCCTGACGTCTATTCTCGCTATGTACCTAAGCACGTCATTCTTTTCATATCCCTTCTTATTTATTTCCCAGGTGGCTTCTCTCATTGGCTCATCCAGTGTCCTCTTCTGTGGTGTGGTTTCCAACAACATGGAAGACTTATTGGCCTTTCAGGCATTCACTGTGCTGATTGCTATCCTGAGCTGTGGCTGCATGCTCTACACAGGCCTCCACAGCGAGAGCCGCTTTGACAATAAAGCATCTCAATCAGATGCTCTCACGTCTGTTGATCAGACTTCGCATCCATCGGCATGCTCCTTCTCCACGTTGAAAACGTTGACATGGCAAATCCTGACCAACAGGGACTTTCAGCTATTTGTACTAATGAACTTCTTCCAGGTGTTCATGCTGGCCTTCTTTAATAATTTTACCATGATATTTACTGAGCACCTGATTCCTCCAGATGTGCTTCCATCATTGGCAAAGAGCATAATGTATGGAGCAGGATTCATCTGTCCACAGGTATCGTCCCACAGTGTTAGTGTTTTAGTTTTTTTCCCCATAAAGATTAGAATAAATGCTTTAAAATACCACACTGATTGCTTTAGTCCATTAAAGTCACATGTCCTGAACAGTGAGGTACAAAGATCATTTTCAGTTGATATTTACTGCTGCCTGCACTGATAAAGGAATTGGTAAGCTCCGACACATATGATTCTCATGCTTTGGAAAATTTGAAATCCGTTCTCAGGCGGTACCAGTTTTCAGTTCTCAATTTGGAACAAGGTTGAAATACGGGGAATATAGACAATGTTAAATGGACAGTTTTTGTAGTATTTTGGGCAGAAATATTTGTAATAACTATCACATAGTTCATAAATAGAGCTATTCGGCTGCCCACTCTCCACCTCGCTCAAATGTCAGAGGTCTAAATAAACACCTGAAAGCACCGAAAAGAAAAGGGTTTTAAAATACTTGCAGCTTTTTAATCATCTGCTTTGCCTAACCCAATGTTTTGTTCCTAACTGTCCTCGTTTTAGCTTTTAGTACTGAGCTCTCAGAGTCTGCTGCATAGGCTTGGCTACTACAGGATCATCCTCTTCATCTTCTATGTGGAGGCTGGAATGGCAGCTGTCATGCTAGCAATTGGTCCTCAGCACTACTATTTCATGGCATTTTTCCTCACCATTAACATGTAAGAAGTTACTGCTGGGCTTGTTTGTCTGGATATGTAATTTTTTATTTTTTTTTTACTATACTGCATTGATTTTATTTCTTTTCGGTTTCTATGTTTTATACAGGGTTATAATTCAGGCCTCCTTCAGTCTTTTTGGGTTGCCTTTGGCTGACATTATTGACACTGACCTGCAGAAATACAAGCGCAGGTAAGAAACACAGTCGGCAGTTTGGACACCACTGTCCTTTATGTCATACCGACAAAGCCAAAATTTTAATAAGGCGAGACATTTACCTTGTGCACTATTTCTGTCAGTTATATGTAACAAAGAACAGCTGAGTTTGATGGGAATATTATTAGTATTTATTTAGTATTTATTCAGAGATGGACCAAACTGGTGGGCCTGCAGACTAACCCTGCCATCCCCTTGACTTGTGTCACTATCGTGACTATAAATATGAACGTCAGCACAAATGACTAATTCAGTCATTACTCAGATTCAAATATAAACCACTTCATTAACTCTGGCTGCTACAGCATTGTTTTAAAACCTCGTGATTTTACTACATAAACTAGGAAAATATGCAATATTATTTCATTTAAGCACTAACATGCAATGAAACAAGTTTATGATTTAATGTGTGATGATGCGTTTTCTTCTCTTCCTCGCCTCCTGTAGTTCCCCTCTCTCTTCCATGGTGTTTGGAACAAATGCACTGTTCACAAAGCCAGCTCAGTCTCTTGCTCCTATGATAGTGTTAAATATCCTGAACCAGTTTGGGTATGAACAGCTGAAGGATGTCACAAAGGATTCAGATCCAAGGTACAGAGAGTTTCTTGCTACTTGTTGACTTAATGGATGCAAATGTTTTTGAAGCTGGTTTTAAGATTATACCCATAAATCTATGACATGTGTCCTAAGTCTGTCTGTTAATACTTTATGTCATAACTTGCTGTACAATAAACACTAAAAACCTGAGGAAAAAATAAGAGGGCCTTAGTTGCTGCAGCTGCTGATACCTATGCTTAATGTAGTACGTTTTCCAAAGCGTTCAGTTACTATTCAGCTTTAAGCCTGGGGCCGTTTATCCCATTATAGTATAAATAACCTGTTTTTCTATTGAAATGTAGATAATCCATCAGTAAACAGTTCCTGTATAAAACAATAGCACCATGTAACAACAATCTAACTTTGACCAATAAACTGTAATGACACTGATGGATTTAAAGTGTGTTTTAGATTTTAAACAAATGCAGAATAAGAAGCTAATCTAAAAAGTTAAAACTGTAAAGTAGTAAAATAAACCATCAAAAATCCACCACTGTGATCCCTTATAATTTCAGATAATCTAGATAGAGGCACATTTAAATTGAAGGAGAACAACATTTTTTTTCTATGGTTGCTATTTAGTTTTATTATGCAGAAAATCGAGTTTATAGTCAACTGAATAAACACCAGTTTCAAGAGACAGCCTCTCTGATTTGGCCTTTTTATTTCTAAGGTCACTGTTTATATAATTTTCTAAAATCTGAACAACTGAAACATTTGTTTTCCATCTACAATGTGTTTTTTCTTGGGCTCTCCTACAGTTGCTTTGTATGGGTCACAGTTTCAATTAATTGTTATATATCTTATCGCAGGCCCTCACTTGATCCACTGTGTGGAACTAAAAATAAGAGTCCCTTTAGACCACCTTTCTTCTAAGTGGCAACCCTCGTAAACATAACATTTAACCAGTGGGTGGTTAAATTGTGCTCATAGCCATGAGCACGATTGGCCATATTAGGGATAGTGTTTCTCATTGACATCGTTCAGAGCCAAGACCTTGTCATAAACTGTTTAGAGGAGTCTGAAGAGTGTTTTTGGCTCACAGCAATTCCTTGCACATAAACTGACTCTTGAAATATCTCAAATCTATTTGGTTTTGTACGTCCACTGATTCCTCTTTACACCATTTATAATCTTGTTTTTCATAGTGACATTAAAACGAGTCACAGTCAACATGCACAGGCATGCTTTTGCAGTTTCCGTAATTAGCATTGTGACAGTCAGGATGATTCAGCTGTAAATAAATGTAACTACACCAACACTTGTTTGTCCTTGTTTTTAGTGCCTTGGAGAGCCTCCACAGAGCCATGTTCTACTTGGTTTGCTTGGTGCCCATGTGTGTCGCTGCTCTGCAAGTCCTGGCTTGGAGGCCGTTTTCCATTCGCAACAGTCACACAGTTGACTCAAAGTATATTGATGGCTAATATCAGTATTCTCAGTATTAAAAGAACCTGGCTTAATTGCCTGTAGTTGGGATCTGGGGACACTTTTAATGACTAATCTGTAAATGGGTAATGTAAAATGAGTATTTTTGTATATTTAAATGAGTGAATATATTGATATATATTGAAATTTTAACAGGGAACAACTGTAAATCTTTAAGTACCTTAAAATCAAACAAATCAAGGGGCTTTAAATATTTGAAGTGGAAAGAAGTAATGTTTTAAATGCAGTTTTCATCTGGGTACAAATATATCTATATTTTATCCCACTTACTTTGATTTAAAAGTGGTATTTTACTTCCCATTCTTAAACATTTACTGGTTGTTGGGTTGGGCGGGGCACAAATTCAGCATTATAATAGTTTATTAGTTTATAATTAGTTTGTGAGATATATTTTAATGACAAAATCCCACCAACTGTTCAGCTACACTTATCAGCATCCTACATTATAAGGTGGATGTTCTGAAGGGCAAAAGGTTCTGAGTAAACAATGAACTTAACTAGAGTAACTTTACTCATGCAAACATTGAAGTTGGATGTTAGATCGCTGCTTTAGCAATGAGAACAAATAGTCGAGACATTCTGGATCCTCAAAGAGTCAACTGAAACACAAACTCAAGCATCTACTTGAAGAGAAGTATTTAGTTAACAGCTTCGCATCTCTGGAACAAAAAACTGGTCGTGTGGTTATTTCTTGAAGACTTCATCATTTAAGTGTCGACTTTGATTTTTTTTGATCATTTTGTGCACAAAAAATATTTTGTTTCATTTTTTTGTCTGTTTATGATGCTTTTATATATGATCTATATAATAGAGAGGGAGAAAAAGGTAAAAACACTCCATTTAGCTTTTCAAAGATGCAGACACATAAAGTGGCCACATAACATCAGAAATCATTGTCACTTAAAATCAAGTCTCACAAGCTCTGGCATCAACAGTGATGATCGATGAAAGGTATTCATCAAGAACAAATAATTACATTTTGTCTGTTAATGAAATGCCTTATTTTACCCTATGAAAAAGACAGTTAGTGTCCCAAACCTGACGGTTAATAACCTCTTTGCAGATTTACAAAAAAAACCAAAAAAACATGATTCAAGTGGCTCGCATCACCTGTATTTGATAGTTTACAGTAGAGAGAAGCCCAAATGGGGCAGTTTATGCAGACTTTGAATGAAGGATGTTTCGGTAAATGGTGAAAACTAATCTAAGGATTATATTCCAGTGTATGAATGGACATTCTAATGTAAAATGCATTGAGATTTAGGGGATAGGATATGCCTCACAGCTGGCTCAGAATGGTAAACACTGCCTTAATGTGAATTAATAAAAAAGTTTACTGTGATTTCTCTAAAGAGAAACAATGCCCTCTCTTTTCCATTGATAACATAAGCTGTATTTGACATACAGACGTGTTGTATTTTGTTCTATGTTTTGGTATCAGATTCTATAAATGTGTTGTTTCTAATTAAAAATGGTAAATAAAATCTATCCGTGGTACATTTATGTTTTTGATTAGATTTTAAGAATATTTTAAAGAAATTCTTGGTCAATAATGTAACAAACATTAACCCTTTATTGACCATGGGCCCACCGGCGGGCCCATTTTACAGGTAAATTTGAAGGGCCGGTCAATAAAGGGTTAAGCGCTATCAAAAAAGTGCCACGACTTCTTTAATGAGAAATGGCTTTATCATTTTATGTCAGTTCACTGTCAGTAATCGTCGTGATTAATGATTCGTGCAATAAAAGGTGTAACATTTTGCTTTTTGTAGAAGTGAAATTCAGATGTAATTCCTCTAATGTGGATCGTCTGATTATCCCCCTTTTGTGTTGCAGAAAGTCCTGAAAATAAAATCCTTGGAAAAAGTTGTTATGAGCAACAAGGAAGCTGTGGAAGCGCGGTGGAGACCAACAGAACATCGAATGCTTTGTGAGAGGCGGGCTGTGTAAGAGCCTTAACGTTTAGAGAGGAAATAGTCGCCTGGTCCACGCTGGTTTTGTAGTTTTCATGTCTCATTTCATGAGAAAAGATAAGCAACAAGCACAAATGACTTGCAGACTTGCTTGTTTCCTCAGACTCAACAGCATCATCCAGCTGGTGTTTAATGGCTTTACAATTTCCTTTCCGTCAAGATGATGGAGGTCTGAATTCATCAATTCCTTGAATGAAGCTTAGACATTTTGATAGATGTCATCAGAAGAATGCTGCAGGTCGTTGCTCGAGGCCTGAAACGATATTAAAACTTGGTCAAAAACAGTTAAATTGAATTTTCTACAGACATCCTGCGGCAGAAGTTACACAATCTGTCTGTTTGACTAAATCTAACCTCAATATGCTGCAACAACAACATTTACCTCAGCTTCAGAAGAGCTTCTGCTTGCTGTTTGGTTGTTTTTCTCCATGTTTCTCTTCTTGTGCATTTCTTTCAGCACGTCCTGGAACTGTACTTTTTTATTTGCGTTTTTCTATAAGGGAAAAGATGAGTAAAAATTTATTATAAAGCCCTTTTTTTGGAGGGGGGAGTTAGGATTTTTTTTTCTGCCTTGGTATTTACAGAGGGTTTAGTTCGTTCCTGTTCCTCTTTTTTTTTTTTTTTTGCATCTGTGGGCTTTTCCCTATTTAGAAAACAATGGACTCATCAAACATAAGTTAAACAGAAGAGAGAGACCTTGTCGTTTTTGGATGTCTTTCTGCAGATGTTCATATTGCAGCCATACTAGAACAGAAAGGGAAAGGTTAATTTCACGTCAGCACAAACTGACTTTCAGTCCGGCTTGCACAATAGATCACATTAAAATAAATGTGTCTGTGATTCACCTTCTTTAGAATGATGAGCGTCACTATAGCCAAGCTGTAGACGGCCAAAAGGACAAATGATACCGACAAGATTTTTCCCATCACTATTTTAGCATTTTCTAAAAAAAAAAGAAAGAAAGAAAGAAAGAAAGTGAAGGCGTCATCCTCATTTTAATGACTGTAAAATGAGTTTTCTCTCTAAACAGTCCTTACCTCTCACTACAAGAGTTGCTCCCTCCCCTACAAACGGTGTGCAGCACCCACTACGGTTTGCTGCAGCACAGAAGTACATCCCACTGTCACTCGCTTTAAGTGAATTAATTTGAAAAGACGCTTCTCCTTGGTACTTTTTACTCATATGAAGCGGTAGAGAGACGTTCTCTTTGAACAAGTAAAATTCTACTGAACAGCTGGAAATGACTGTACAACTGAAAACAGCTTCTTCCCCTATTTCCTTCCAGATTATATTGTTTGACTGTGATATGTAGACATGACATGTATCCTTGCCAGCTGCAATAAACAGGCAAAAGAGAATCAATATGAATCACACCCAGCCTTTTACATATATATCCTAGAGGAATTATTTACAGACGGCAAAGATATGAAAATGATCTTACCTGTGACCAACAGGTGGGCGAGCAGGAGAGAAAGCCAAAACAACCGGTCCATGTCTGCCGCTTGAAAGACTCTGAATGATCTCATGATTCCTTGTATCAGGCGTTTTTTTTTTTAAATGGCTGACAACATGGGAAGTGGTAGACTGAACTTCCTCAAGTCTACTAGTTCCTTCTTATTTTCCTGTATTGTGCAGCTCTACAGTACAATTAATGGATTTGTATAAATTCAAAGCGTTTATTGTGTTTATGGTAACATGATATTATGAACTATTGTACTACTAGTATTTACTGTTTAAAGTGTAAGTACATTTAACTCTTGATTTCACGCTCTTAAATGAAGGATTGCAAGGTTTGGTGTCACTGGCGATGGGAAATCACAAATAGCCCCGTCACCCGTTATTACACAACATGGGCAACATTTTTGCATGTAGACACAAATGTCAACTCATGCTGTGCACACGTGATGGCTCAATCTAGGAACGGTAGAACAATAGTTTGAATTATTGAGAATGTGTAGAGAAGTGGTGACAGGACTCCAGCAGTAATAATATCATGCAGGGTTATGCGGAAAGTAAATAACTCAGTGCAAGTCAATAAAGCTGAATGTGTAGTTTTGGTTTGGAGAAATATGTATGAAGCAATCGTGCTCACACAAGAGAGTAAATTCTATGAATTTTGTTTTCGCTTTTTCTCCACATTTTGTTATTTATGCATCTACACTGCCTTGAAAGAGGATTTACCACATTCCTGACTTCTTAGCTTTTTTGCATATTTGTCACATTTCACGTTTCATAATAATCAAACACAATCTGAGTAAAAACAGAATGAAGTTTTTAAATGATTCTTTTCATTTATCAAGGGAAAAAAGTTATCCAAACCTACTCAGCCCTGCCTAAAAAATTGCCCCACTAACCTAATTATGAGGTTGTGCCCACTTTGACAGCAAGTACTGCCAGACACTCATGCCACTTCCCTCGTAAATCATTACTTAACTGTGATTAACCATATTTTTGGCCTGACAACTGCCAGACCTGCTGACTCAAGAAATACGTATCTGGCACAGTAAAGTGGGGTAGAAAAATCCGAAAAAGTGAGCACATCATGCCACAATCTAAAGAAATTTAAGAACAGGTGAGGAACAGTCATAGACATGTATCAGTCTGGAAAGAGTTAAAAAACCGTTTCTGAGGCTTTGGGGCTCCAGTGAACCACCTGGTGAGAACTGTTATTAACAAATGGAGAAAACTTGGAACACTGGTGAGCTTACCAGGAGCCAAAATTACTCCAAAAGCGCATTGAGGATTAATTCATAAGGTCACAAAAGAATCCAGAATGACATCTAGGGAACTGAAGGCTTCATTTGGCTCAGTTAAGTCATGAACTCTGACGTTCATGATTCAACAATAGGAAAGAGACCGGGCAAAAATGGCCTCCATGGGAGGATTCCATGGAGAAAACCACTGATGACTAAAAAGATCACAAAGCCTGGTCTTACATATGCCAGAAAAAAACATTTTGATGAGAGCATTTCATAAAAAGAAAATCATATCAACAGCCAGTTCTTGCTGCCAAGGATGGCACAGCCAGTTATTAGGTTTATGGGGTTTACAAGTCTGTGATGACCCTCCTCATTCAACCAGGGCTCATGTTCTCAGCGTCGTGCTTGTTGTGGGCGGGTCCTCTCCTGCTGTCACTCATTCTGTGGTCCAATGCAAATCTGTCTATGTGTTTTGTCCCGCCCCCTTCCACGTCGACCTGCACTCTCGCCATATTTTCAAGCCCGTGAATCCCGGTGTGTTGTGCCTCCAAGTTGAGCAGAAGAATCCTTCGCACCAGGCAACATCAAGCGTGACCCGTTTCAAAGTCCACGTTAGTTTCTCAGCTGTGTCTCTGTTATTTTTCTTTTCGCAGCTATGAACATCTTCAGGCTCACAGGAGATCTTTCTCATCTGGCTGCTATCATCATCCTGCTACTCAAAATATGGAAAAGCAGGTCGTGTGCAGGTGAGCACCGGATATAGCTTTAATATAAATGCTACAGTGAGGTTTTCTAATGTCACTAGTTCCGTTTCACTTGTGTTAATCGATAAAAAATCTGATCTTTTAAGGCAGCAACCTCTAAGCTACCTACCTAGCAATGCTAACGTTTCCTCTTCATTCATTTGAAGCAGCGGCTAATAGCTGCTGAATGGGCTAACTGATGATAGCAGCTAAAACTGTTGCCTGCATCTCCATCACAAGCTACTACTGAATTTGCTGCAGTTCGACAGTGAAATATTAAAGTTGGTGGAAAATATAACGCAAACACATCAAAGTAACGGTTGACTTTGAAGGAATTCCTTTTGTACGTTAACCGTTCTCCGAGCTGTGGATTGAGTGCGGTCAGTTGGGTTCCTACTGCTTACTGGACAATTAAGCACATTAATGGAACCTTTAACAAATATATTTAGAACAACTTTTTGCAGTTTCTTCTTCTACGTTTCAGCACCACCCCCTCCACCTCACATCCATTTACTCCTGCTCGGATAGTTTGTATAAGTGTGAGGGACTCGATTTTTTTGGTCTGGCTTCTGACGTGGCGTTGTAGAAAGCGCTACGGAAGTAGCAAACCTGCTAAAAAGAGTTTGTACAAAGTTTTACTTATTTAAAAATGCATTTTATGCTTATAGACTCGCATACAAATTTAGGCATTAATAATAATAATAATAATAATAATAATAACTAACAACATGGGTAGCAGTGATGCAGTCTATGATTATCTAAAGTCACAACGGGAAGGGGGGCAGTTTTGTGTCCCACTTTCGATAAAGATTTGTGATTGATTAAAAGTTGACGCATGCGTTTTGGGTGAAAAGCTAAAACCTGAAGAATATGTAGCTTTGTGTTAAATCTGGAGGTACTGGAAGTTTTGTGTCGTTAAAGGAATAAATAAAATATTGATTGATTTATTAAAAGGTATAGGTCTTAACAGTCACTTACACTGCTCCTTATGGAGATTTCAAATGAAACGAAACCAAGAGAAAATCTAACTTGTGTTGAGGAAGAGATGACTCAAAGTGAATCTGAGAGGCTGTTAATTGAACTGGTCTGTCATTAAAATTGAAAGACAGTGAATATGCACTCAGCCTGACATCAACATACAGTGAACATACAAATAATTCGTTTTTTTTCTGAATATACATACTCTTAACATATAACATCCTCTGATCTGAGGTCATTGATTTTAATGACCAATAATTTTGAATATTGTCTACTTGGTGGAAACTGGTTGAAAAAACACGGCTGTTTATAAAGAGTGTCTCCTATTATTTATTTATTTATTTATTTATTTATTTATTTATTTTCCCACGTTGCCTGTCTCTTTCCACTGCCACCAGTAGATCAGGGCACACGATGACCGACCCAAAATACCCTTAAAAAGTGTGATATCAGTTAAGAATATAAAGAACATGGATCAAAGCATTTGACATTGTTCAGGAAAGATTGTTATAGATTCCAAAAAGACACTCCGAACAGGCCAAACTCAGACATGCCACAGAGAGTGAAGATGGCACTTGCTGAAAACCCCCGATGTTTATCAGGAAGAATGTTTGAGATTCTCCAGGAATCTCAAACAGTAGTTGAGATTCCTGGAGAATTAGGACCTGATTGTGGTTTTGAGGTGGTGCATCATGTTCTTGCATCATGTGTACCCTGTATCATGGCAAGATACAGGGTACACTTTGGACAGGACATGAAGTCTGATAACAGTTTTACTCATGCTCACAGATATGAACAATTCACAGCCACTTAAAAAAAAAAAAATCTAATCTCCATGTATTTGGAATACGTGGGAAAAACTGGAGTCCCATGGGCAAATCAGGACAGGCTGACATCACTCATTATTCCATTAACCCTTTAAAATCAATTCAAATGAAAAGAAATGGTCTTGTTTTTTGAACTCTTGAGACTTTGGAGTTTCATCTTATTTCCAGCAGATGTCACTGTTCAATAAAGAAAAAACATAATTTGTGTTTTGCCCAGGCTGTTTGCGAAGCTTTGTGTGAACTGCTGAGGTATATGTCAGCCTAAACTGTGTTTCTGCTTGATATTTTTCTTAAAGGCATCTCTGGAAAGAGCCAAATTCTGTTTGCTCTCGTGTTCACCACACGTTACTTGGATCTGTTCACCTCTTTCATCTCCCTGTATAACACATGCATGAAGGTAAGACACCGCCAACCACACAGCCCTGACTTTCACATAGGTTTCACTGTTTCTCCCAGAACACTTCGGTGACAGGCTGTTCTTTGTTGTTTACCAGGTGATCTACATCGGTTGCGCATATGCCACCGTATACCTAATCTACGCGAAGTTCAGGGCCACCTACGATGGAAACCACGACAGTTTCAGAGTGGAGTTCCTGGTGGTTCCTGTCGGGGGTCTTTCTGTTCTCATTAACCATGACTTCTCTCCCCTGGAGGTGAGTTCAAACTGCTGTATCGCAGTCAAAGTGTGAGGCACATGATCTATTCCAAACTAGACACTTTGGGAGTAAATGTAAAATTGTGTTCCTGAATATGTAAATATCTTCTTCAGATCCTGTGGACGTTCTCCATCTACCTGGAGTCGGTGGCAATTCTGCCTCAGCTCTTCATGATCAGCAAGACCGGGGAGGCTGAGACGATCACCACCCACTACCTGTTCTGCCTGGGGCTGTATCGGGCCCTTTACCTCTTCAACTGGATCTGGCGTTTCTACTTTGAGGGCTTCTTTGACATGATTGCCATAGTGGCTGGTGTGGTCCAGACTGTCCTCTACTGTGACTTCTTCTATCTTTATGTCACCAAAGGTGGGTTTAAGCATCGATGTTATTCAGATATTGGCTAATTTGTTATTATTTATATAGACGTGAAATATGTGGGGACACTTTAGTTGATGTAGTTGCTCCTTGTGCCCTCTCTGGCCCTGAAATCATTCCTTAAATTGATGAAAGTGATGAGTGTAAACATCCAGTGTCTTGTTCCCTGGAAAAACTTCATCCTAGAGTTCAGCCTACGCTAATCTGATGTTTCAGCAGCGCAAGTTTCCTGAAAGAAAATTCTCCAAAGTTATGGCTGTTTAAGACAAAATTCCCTCCTTATGTTACTGTAAATCAAGTGTCCCGGGAAAGGCATAAAGGAGATGTTGTGCAATGATTTGGAAATTCCCAGCTGGTTTGATGGTTGTTAGCATCAACTGAACTTTTATTTTATTATTATTTAATATTCTTTCTATTTTACAGAGCCAAATTATAGTGCTTTGAAAACCCACCCATGCATTTCCTTCGGCTTATCTAATTCAGGGTCATGGGGGTGACTGGAGCAAATCCCAGCTGGCACAAATCAAAAGGCAGGATACAGCCCAAGCAGCTCGCCAGTCTGTCGAAGGGCTTTCAGAGCCATTAACACCAATTCACTGTTTAAACAGCGTTATTAGAGAAAACTGCTGCATTTGTGGAGACACTCGTTTGTCACTACAGAGATCTTTGGAAACTCAAATTTGATGTTTTTTGTAAGTTTGTTAGATTTTAACTCAACTTAGTTGATATTTTTTAAGTTCCTTTTTTAAATGGATCTCATTTTGTTGGTTGTTAGTTGTTACTTGTAGCTTGTTGATTGCGGCAACTTGGATTATTTTTTTATCATCCTCATCTGGAACTTTCAGTTGCTCCCTTATTTTTGACCTTTTAAGAGGTCATCACAGCGGATGGATCCACATGTTTGATTTGGCACATTGGATGCCTTTCTTGACGCAATCCCAATCTCATTTAATCAGGCTTGTCCCATAGCTTGTGACCCCTGATGCTGGGTTTTGTGTCCTTTCCCAGAAATAAACCAGGGCTCTCATTTAAGGCAAATGTGTTAAGCATCCATATAAAAAATGATTAGCAAGTGGATTGAACATGAGAAATATGTGTTTTTTCATTCATCAACACGTCAAAGGAACTTTTATTCTCTGCTCGGGGGACATAGTTCTTGGAACAGTTTAACTCAAAAGAGCCCGAGGGTGTTCTTAACTGCTGTGAAAAAGCTTGACGTCACCCAGAAAATCTCTGGCTTTTCCTGAAAACTCACGCTTGTATTCATCAAATGTGACGGCTGCGCAAAAGTACACACTTGGATGTACTTGTCCTTTTGCTCCCACACACTGGGGGCTCACACATCTTTCTGTTTGCTGTTTAAAGGATTTTTCTAATCATCAATTAACCTTTTAACATGAAAGCTTGTATCAGGTAACGCCACACTGTTTGAATACAAAAGAGAGAGTTGCTAGAAATGAAAATGACTCCTTTTTAAAATTAATGTTTAATTTGTAGCATTAGTGATCAGTTCATCTTTAAAAGACAGCTTTCCCAAAGCCTTTAAGCCACAGAGAGGGAACACAGACTGAGGAATGGCCCACTTTTAAGTGATCCTACATGTGTAGTGTCAGTGCATAGTGGAATAAATAAAGTGTGGCTGCAGGAATAAAGATGGCTCTCACCTGATGACTGTCTAACTTTATATCCCTCAGTGTTGAAAGGCAAGAAGCTGAGCCTGCCAGCGTAAAAAAGCATGGAAGGAGACGGCGGCTCCGAGCAGACTCAGGGGGTGTGGAGAGGAAGTCATGGATTCTCATGACCTGTAGTAAAGGACGCCTGAGACAGAGAGCCAACTATCGGGGGAAAAAACACTAGTCTTCTTGATGATTACTGATGGAACTGGTAAATGCCAACAAACACCAGAGCTGAACAAAGATCAGTCCAGATCAACTATTGGATTTCTGTGTTCAGCATCTTGCCTTAAGCTTTTTTTCATTGCTGTTCAAATAGGAGAAAAGGATTTGGTTTATTTTGGGGTTTTTTGTTTGTTTTTTTTGCTACATGTGAGGTGTATGCGCTTCTTTTTTTTTTTTTTTTAAAGTTTTTTAAATTTTCTTTCTTTTTTTTTCCTTTTTTTTTTTTTTTTTTTTTTTTTTTAAACAAAAACATCATCCATGGTGGTCGACTTTGATAAGTACCTTGTTTGACTTGGTAATGAAATGCACAAAATGTACAGTCTTATTAAAGCGTGAGATAAAGAGTGATGTATCAGAGTGCCTGATAAAGTTCTCACAGTTTCTCACAGTATTTTTTTTTATTCTTTTTACTTTTGCATTTTTTTAAGGTATGCATATCCTCTAATACATGTATCCACTTTTTTTTCCTGTAATGTTTAAAGAGGTCAACATAATTTCACACCAGCATGCTCATTATTTTGTAAAACATTGCTTTCTAAATGAACATTTTAACAGAATTAATAGTTTGATCTTAAATTCAAGAAGTAACCCATGAAATGAATGACTTTAATGCCAGCGATCATTTTATCGCAGGTATCAGTATTTTCCCAATGGTGGCTGTCTCGAATAAGGATGCTTGGTAACGGTTTTTCTTCTGCTAACTGTTCTTTGTTATATAGCTTCACCCAGTCTTGAATAAATGCTGCATCACATTTATAGATGTCGACAGAGCACAAACTCTCACCGCACCCCGGCAACAAACTCATGAACGCCTTCCGGTGGCGACGCGCCAGTTACGTGGATCCTGAAATGTTGGGAATGGGGACAAAACTAACCGCCACTTTTCCCACACTGGGGATGCTTCCCTGTTTATCCTCCAGCACATTGTCACATCTCAGTTGTTACCTGTATGGCTCAGTTATTAAGAAGGTGCGATGGTCACCAACGGGTGCATTGCTAAAAAGGCCTCTCGTTTCTTTTTATAGTAGCGTTCCTAAATAATTGATTCATTTTATTCATTTTTTTTTTTTTTTGCATGTTATCACCTCCATTAAAGATTTTATGAGAATCATATCTAGTGTGTGTCTGTGTGTGAGTGATTTTTATTTTTCCTTTTTCCAATCAAAATTGTAATGTCTTTTGTTAAATATATAATCGGCAAAGGTACGAATGATGATAACCAGAGAAAGAAAAAATAGGTCCAGAAGGAGGCAAGAGGAAAGAAATGAAGGAAGAAAGGTAGATGAACTGCCCGAGATAAAAAATAAAGACTTAAGGTCCTCCACACCTTTGGCTTTGGACAGTTCAAGATGAGCAACAGAAGTTTCTGGCTTGTGACTGTCAACCATCAAGTGTTTCTGAGCCTCATGTAATTTTAATTTATTAAGTCATTTAAAATGAAACTGGGACACTCCAGGAATTTCCAATACAATGTGATAAAAGGTGCAAATTTTACCTAAGACGCAAAGGGTACCATTTGGGCCAGCCTTAAGTCTTTGTGGAGTCACATATGTCCTGTGTATAAAATGAAAAGGTTTTAGTTGATGATTGTTTAAGCATGTTCCAAACACCAACCCAGTCAAAATTAGGGCTATTGCACAAAGTAATTCATATACTTGCTACAGAGTGAATAGAATTGCTTAAAAAACAACCAAACAAAATACAGCATGTGAGGGAAAGTTAAGCAGCATTTACTTGCAATAAAATTCCAGCATATACAGTTTAAACAAAATGGGATTTGTCAGGATTTCCGTATCACTCACTCACTCTTACTTTTCATATATTTGAATTGAAGATACTGTCGATCACACGTGGTGTGTTCAGCCTCAGCCTGGACTTTCTCATCCTTGTCCCAGTAACTCTTCCAAGAACAACCCGGGAGCAGGTTTTCCAGGTTTTGGAGATGGTACTGGAAGCATGGTTGCAATGTACCAGAGCCCTTTCTATGCTGTTTGTACTGAAAGAAGGTTGGTGTGGGAGCTTGTTTCTGCCACTGGAAAAATATTTTTTTTGCCACCCATAATTCAAAATCTTCAGTTTATTGTTTTGAAAGGTTTTTTTTCAAAACAATAAACGGTGGTTGAAGCATCCATAGAGTTGGTGTAAACCATGCTGCTTCCCTCCGTTTAATTTCTACTTCTGTCTACAACATAGCCTTTGCAAGTAGCAGACACCATTTCCAGCAGTTATACCTGAGTGGCTGTATCCTCAAATGTGATACAGCCTAGGGAGGAATGGTCCAAAATGCCTCTCCATCACTTCAGCTTTCATAGAAAACACTGGAGGAACACTAACATAGTTTGAGCTACTCCCTTCCCCTGAGGGCAGACAAAATGAATCCACACTCGATTTGGCACAGATTTTACACAAGATGCCCTTCCTGACGCAAACCTCCCATTTACGCAGGCTCGTGACCCCTCCTGAGGCTGCATTTATGTCTTTTCCCAGAAACAAACCAGGGATCAAACAACTAATGAACATCATTATCGCTAAATTTGACAAGAGTTCACTTACTCCAGCTAAAGCCAGATAAACCCGAGATGTGACTTGGATGAAGCAAAGACCATATGGTTTTTGATAATAAGAGAAATAAAGTACAGAAATGTTGATAGAATAGTGAAACATACCATATAGTGTGCACTGGGTTCAATTTACCCCAACAATGTTTCATTTGTGTTCAGTCATCAGATGCACAATATGCAGTATGGATAAACATCTTCTCAGTACATGGAGTTCGGCCTCATTATGATTGATATCACACCAATAAACAGCTGTGTACAGTAAATAACTACAACTGCATGTTCTACACAACATTTGTCACCATTCTTTATTTTTTGGAGCGACCCATCAGAATATTTTCACCCCTGTTTGGACAGAAGATTCCTCTTCACACGTAACAGCAAACAAACACATGACAGTCATTTTGGTGCATTTCACTTAACATCAAGTAGCTGTACACTGCAGCCGAACACACAAACATATCGGCATTTCCATTCTAACAAAATGTTCATCTGTAATGAAGTAGTGCATGACCTTTTCTGGGGGGGATAAAGTAACACTGCAAGTGCATGAGTTCCTCCTTTTCTCTAGTTCTTGAAATGAGCCTCATATAAAGCCTCCCTCACTGGTCAATGAGCCCTCACACTGAATGTTTTTTGAGAGTTTTTAAAACTGGACGCTACAAATAAGGGATGGATAAATAACACAGGAACACTACTACACAGCTGTAAGTCTTCACACAATCAAAGGAGTGGCCATTAAAAGAGTGCACGTTTAAAACGCCTCGTCATCAGCTTCACTCTTCAGATCGGAAAGCTGCCTGCGTCTTTGGCATTTGATTAAAACAAGGCTACTTGACTTAGCAAATGAGGTAGGTTCAATATTAGCTATTCCATGGGTCTCTCTCTTTCTCCACTACAGTGAGACTATTGAAATAATAACAATATTAGGCTTAAGACATACAATAACAATTAGATCTGCTACAACAGCAGATTTCAAACAAAACACTATAGTGCACGTTCAGGAGTCTGTATCACTGCATCGCAAGCTCCCGGATTCAGCAGGGCTGACTTAAAACTTCAGGCAGGCAGAAGAAGAAAAACTAGTTGGCCTTCGAGTCCGTCTCTGTTGAAGTTTCCCACTCAGTCTTCTCTCCCTCGATTACACCTTTCTGTTATCGAAGAGAAAAACAGATTAATTCCACTAAGAAAATAAACATTTCCAATGCAAGCTACAAACTTTTTAACATTAACCGATGATATGAAAATATATGCCTGTTTATGTCTAAAAAGGACCTGCCATGTTCCTTATGCTCCTTATTTTCTGTTACATATTACTAGCGCAGGGTTGGACCCCCGCTTGCCTTCAGAGCTGCCTTAATTCTTCATGGCACAGATTCAACGAGGTGGTGGAAATATTCCTCAGATTTTGGTCCATTATCAAGAAGCTGAAGAAATGTACCTAATAAAGTGACGACTGAATGTATACAGTTCATATTTAATAAGTCAAAAGTTTCACATAATCTGCAAGTAACACCTGTGAGCCAGTAGCTCATCTCTCAGGCAGCCAATCAGAAGAGAGTTGTCTTTAAGGGAGCTAAAAGGTTGTTTCAGACAGTGAATGAAAGTGCAATGAATGTCAGAGCTACTCTAGTAGAGCTCATGAATAATAACATTGAACTTAAAATGAGTACAATAGATCCCCTTTAATTTACAACACAAACTTTGTTCCAAACAAGGCAACTAAACTCATGCTTAATTGTCAGTACGTTACCTTTGTCAGATGTGGGTAATAACGGTTCAACAGGCTGAAAGTGGTGACATACAAAACATTGACAACGGCCGAGGCCACGATGGCGAAGAGGGCGATACCAGAGAGCACCCAGAGCAGAGCCAACCCTCCGACAAACAACAGGAATGCTGAGAGAGCAAACACAGGTGACAGGTTTGTGACTACCAGGTGGTGTGGTGTCATAAAATACTACAGCGCAAGGGTGAGCGCACCTACCCTCACAGAAAACAAAACCCACTGCAGATATCATCATGGTCACAACAGCAAAAGTGACAAAGAGTCCAACAGGCACTGCAGACATAGCGCAGAACATCAGAGCTGTGAGAGCTACAAACGAGTGGCTGCTGAGGTACCGTCCAAGTCTCGTATTCAGCAACCGTGCTACCTGTAAGAGATCAGGTTTCAGTGCAGCTGCAAGACAAACCATCAGCTGATGCACACAAATTAGTGAAAACATAAAAGACTTTGACAAGTGAAGGTGTGAAGTTTTGGGTTACCCTGGGGTCATCTTTTAAGTGTTTCACCAAGGCCGTCCATCTTTTCTTCAGCTGCTCAAAGTCAGCCCCACTCTCACTGCTGCTGCTCTCCATCTCCACACAGGTCTGAAGTGACTGAGAAGGAGGAAAAACAGACACAGTCAATCTGGCTGCTTAAATCCCAACACTTAGCTTCCTATTTAAAAGTTACTCCAACAGCTCAACACATCCTCAGTTCAGCCCCAGTAACAATAAAAACTAGCTCAGAAACAAAATCTGTGATAAAGCTAACAACTGTTGTGAACTTCTGTTGCCGTTCACCGGACGAAAGTAACTTTCATTACACACTTTTTAAAACATATAACACAAGTTCTGCTGTGAGGTACAAACCTTAAACTGAGTCTCGGCAACTCACAACATGAGAGAGAAATCACGAATGTCCCGTGGCTGCTTAAAACACGTCCACGGAAACAACACACCCTTTTTAAAACACACATCTCCTTTCTTCTCGTCCCTCCTCCTCCTTCTTCCTCTTCACAGAAACAGAAAGGGTTCTCGAGGTTAACGCTGCTACCTAGTGGTGGCCTCAGGTATTGCAGCTCTAGGTGGCTAGCAAGAGCAACGGAGCAAAGAAAATTAAAAATACTATAATCTACAATAAAAGTAACCTAGTCCCTATGGGCTCAAAATATGGTCATAAATATTTTGTACTTGTAAATCAGTTTTGTACTTGTAAATCAGGATTTGTATGTGTAAAAAAGATTTGTGTGTGCGTAAAAAAGATTTGTATGTGTAAAAAAGATTTGTGTGTGCGTAAAAAAGATTTGTACGTGTAAAAAAGATTTGTATGTGTAAAAAAGATTTGTGTGTGCGTAAAAAAGATTTGTGTGTGGACTTAGCCAAAAAAACCCTGCAAGTTACACGTACGAATTTTGACCCTATTTTTCTTCCTTTCATCTGATTGGTCAATGTCATGTCAATCACAAATGTAATAATCCAATCAGAGAACAGATGGGTTTGGCTGTCGGAGGGGCACTTTTTTGAACTGCAGGTCCTTGAAGGGTAATACAGTTTGAAGCTGGAGGATCTCTATATAAATATCCGATAGCAGCTAGGTCCGCTAATTTTCAGCAGCTGTTGAAAGGATAAAGTTGTGGTATGTCAGTGGTTAGAAATACCATTATTACTTTAGGATTAGTTTAACACAAAGTCAGGGCTGACCCGGGACCATTGCTGTGAGTCACAGTGCGCAGCATAAAAGTCCTTTCACATCAGACGCAGGATGTGCTGCTAATGCTAACTGCTAACTAAAAGTAAAGGATCCAGAATTTGTTGCGCTGGCTGCTGAGCTCTGTGGGTTTTTGCAGCAGCTCTACCTGTACTAGATGCACCTGCTCCTTGTCATTTCTGTCTCTGATTTTATGTCCTCTACAAGAGTTTCGTTTTTTTTGCTAGTTCTTCAAATGTTCAATAAAAACATGTATGCTAATTCATAAGGAAGAAAGCTTTGTAATTAAGACTGTCATTTCCAAAACACTGCCCGCCCCCCGCGGTCCGCAGCGCTGTTGAAAAGGCTGTGGAAGTCCCTGTATTAAGCACGTAGACCTGTGACACAAAAATCACCAAACTCAGACGACCACAGACTGTTTTCCTTCGTGGTGATGAAGGAAAACGCTGGGTTGGCATGTAAAAGGGCATTTATTCCCTTCAAAGACCTGCAGTTCAAAAAAAGCGCCCCTCCGACAGCCAAACCCATCTGTTCTCTGATTGGATTGTTACATTTGTGATTGACATGACATTGACCAATCAGATGAAAGGAAGAAAAATAGGGTCAAAATTCATACGTGTAACTTGCAGGGTTTTTTTTGGCTAAGTCCACACACAAATCTTTTTTACACATACAAATCTTTTTTACGCACACACAAATCTTTTTTACACATACAAATCTTTTTTACGCACACACAAATCTTTTTTACACATACAAATCTTTTTTACACACACACAAATTCTTTTTACACATACAAATCCTGATTTACAAGTACAAAACTGATTTACAAGTACAAAATATTTATGACCACATTTTGAGCCCATACTAGTCCCATACTGAAGGCTTTGTCGTGTGAGGGAACAAAAAAAATAAAAATATGCAATTTTTATAGAGCAGTGACAAAATAATACAAAATGAATTTTAATTTTTTTTTCTTCCCCACCCTGCACTTTCATTTGTTTTGGAGAAAACAAATGACTGATGGCCACAAAAAGTTGATTCTGTTCATCGTTTTCAGTGGGAGAAACGTTGCAGCGTCACTCATCCAAGGGACTTCTTCACTTGGATTCCTTTTTGGGATTTCCTTACCTGAATAGTCATTCACACATAAATCAAGACACTTTGTGACTGATGATATCACTCTGTGACTCTACCGCAGAATAAAATCTGGATGCAAGGATGCAGGAATCAAACATCTGGAGTGACCAAATATTTGCACTGCCCTCTAAAACCTTTTATAAAAGATTGAAATCAATTTAAATAAATGAGAAAATAATAGATTTAACTTCCAAAATAATAAACCAGCAGCAACTCCAAAATAAGCATGGCTAGTCATGTGTATTTATTTATTTCCTAATATTAGGAAAATATTTTTTTTCCACAAGGAAACTTATACAGATAGATAACCATAAGGCAGTAGAATTAAGTATATAGTAATAAAATGTCTATAATGAAGACAAACTCATGTATATTTACTGTCCTCTAGTGGTAAAAATGATACCCTGCAACACCATAACATCACTGATCCAGTCATTTCTGTTTAAATGTAAAAACAAATAATAACTTGATAATAACATGTAATACTTTCATTGCTAATGCATTAATAATGATGTGGCGCTTACGATCACTGCTTCACGTTATATTGATGCTACCTCTTATTTTGCCATTAACTGATTATTGGAACACTGAAGTTTCTTCCCAGGTTGTTCTCCTGTTCCTTTTCAGCGGTGACATTTCCTTTACCCTCAAATGTATTTCCACCTGCACAGCTGCGTGTCTTCCCCTCCTCCTCAGACATATTATTCACTGTCATTAAATGAAGCAGTCAGTAATTATGATGGATGCCGGTGCCAGCCTTCTCTGCTTCGGCTTAATTGTGCCATAAAACACAAATGGACTTAATTGAGTTGGTCACGAGGTCACGAACGATCAAATGATTTGTTCTTGCCGTTTTGTTTTTATTGTCACGGGAGTAAAACGGAAATCAGAGAGGAATAAACGTGCATTTCTGGAAGTGTGCTTCAGTAGAAAGCAAACACAAGCAGGTGACATCATTATCAGAGGTTATCAGCACCTCTGATGTGGAGTAACCTCAGCAAACGGTACCTTTTGAACATGCCCTCATATTGACTGCCGAGGCTTTGCAGCAGGTGCTTTATTATCAGCAGTTCCCCTGAGATCCTGCAGGGGGGGTTCCTATTTCACTTCGAGTCTGTCGGGCTGAAATGGCCCTTTAAAAATAATGACCACACTGTTTAGCTCTCAGCTCTGTGCTGCTATTAGATGGCAACAGTAAGATTTCTCTGTGAAGACTGATCGGAATATCAAATGACTGAGCTTCACCTCCGCCGCTGATTACTTCCTCGGTAAAAGATAGCAGATATTACCACAGGTGCCCACAAATTACGTTAAGTCCCTCGAGTTTTGGACGGCATTAAATTTTTGTGAGCACATAACTGCCAGGCATGGGCGAGCGAAACGGCAGGGCGATCTGTTCTGAATTACACCAAAGAGAGACACCCCTGGGACCAGTGATGACAACTTATTTGGAGCCTTTATAGCTGCTGGCCATACTAATTAATCACGCTGTTTGGTATTGTGTACAGGGGGAAGGTTCGGTGGGAGAGAAAAAAACCCCAGCATCCACCTCTCCAGACTGCTAAACACCGTGAACTCAGTGAACCAAGGCTTTTCAGGAGGTACACAGGAGTTACACAAGAGGAGATTGTGTATGCAGTTTGTGCATCTGCACCCAAACAACAAGGGATTCCCAATAACTCAGCCCTGCACCCTTCACCCCCACCCTCTGCAATATCCTTGAGTTTCAGGCTTTCATTTTTATGGCTCTTTCCCATCAGATTACACATTTCATAGTGGGAAACTCTGCAGGCTGGCTGCTGCACTGCATTCCACATAACTTCTAACTGCCAACCACTGCATGCTTCATTAACAAGACCCTGCCTGTCTGCTGGTTGTTCATCAGGATGCCCCTGTTGAACTGCATTAAGCTTCATCTTCTGCCAAAGCTGTGAAACATCTCGCAGGGAGACCAACCTCAAATCTCAGTCATCTGTCAAACACTCAGTAATCAATACATCATTAAGAAACAAATGACACCTTTGAAGCAATTGACAGCCTATTTTTTGCAAATCTTTAATATTGTTTTGTAGTTGAAGTCAGTTTAAACAAAGCGCCCCCCTTAGATTACAATTATTCAGTAACAAGCAACAGGTGAGAACTCAAACAATATTATTCTATTTACTTTTCTCTTTGGATTATCTTTTGTCCCCGAGCCTGAAATTGTGCACTGCTGCGCTACATGCCATCATACAGTGTTTTGTAGTAATGCATTATTTAGGAGGAAACATGTTGAAATCAATCAAATCACCACGGCAGTGCAGCATTCATTTTTCATCACTTAGAGCTGCAGTGGGCAACAAACCTTCAAGCAGCTGCCACCTCTCTGTTTTATGTCCCCTTTCACCAGTACATTATGCTACTCACCTGACCTGCTCGGATCAGTCCTCACTTACCATCTAGATTAAAAAAAAATCTAGTCTTAAATCGGAGCCAGAGGATGTGTAGAGGTTTAATCACCTTCAAAGTACATGGTCATTACACAATGCTAGACGGTAATTATGGGCTTTCTTTGCTCATTAGGCCAAAAACACGTTGTCTAAGTCTGCAAAATTAAAGGCACTTTGTTCAGGAGTGCTTTTTTAAAAATATATTACACTTGGTTCAAGCAGTGTGTCTTTTCAGTTTCTTATAAAACCCGTGTACTGATTTTTTATAAGGCTGAAACTACCACTGATGCTGAAATAATAAATGCCAAGCAGAACTAATTAGGGGGTTTCCCTACTGTGACCAAAGTGACTGAAGTGAATTGCCATGCATTTCTAAAACGAACCCTCTTTCACATCTCATTTAAGATCTTTAAGTAAAATAAACCACTAAAATTTGATTTAAATTAAGCAAAATCATATTATCACTTTGGCTGTGCGCTAGCTTTAATTGATATATGCTCTGCGCTGGTCAAAATAAGACATCTAAATGCAACAGAGCTGTTCTGTGGCTCTGGAGAAACAGTGAATGACATGTGTGACGAGCAGCCTGCTCTCCCTTGAGCGTAGATGAAAACTGAATGTTGTTAATATGTCCCATATACATGTGGCTCGGAGATATATTTGGCTGTCTGAGAGCAAATTGACTGCACGATATGTCTACTGGCATGTGTCAGGCTGCTCAACAGATTGCAACCAAAATGTGATTGATGGGCTGTCAGCAAATTCCAATTTGCATTCACTGATTGTAAAAACTAATCACTGTTAGAGGAGGAGCGATGAAGAACCATGAAATAGTTGGAAATCTCCAGTGGTGTCCTGTTAACTGGTGCATGTCCAGCATTTTTTAAAAAAATATCATTTGTTTGCTGATGTCTGTCCCTTCGCTGACACACTGCAGTCAGTGCCTTCTGTGCATTATGAGAAAATGCGAGGGACCCGCTGCTTTTATTCGTCTCTGTTCGGCTTGTCCCATTCAATACCCACGCCGCTCTCTCACACTTCCTCACTTTGTTCGCCTCTCTTTGAAGTTGCACAGGAGTGTTCGTCCAACAGCTGGCCGCAGGAGAACAAAATGTCTTTGGAGTCTGCCCTGTGTCAAATAGGATAGCCCTCATTGTCAGTGGTTGTCATTTTGCCAGATGAAGGGGGTTGTTTGTGCTTCCTGTCCTCCGACTGGGCAGAGTGAGAGGCTCAAAGGGAGCTCCCTGGAGGGTGGTAAAGGGCGCTGCAGAGGATGAAGTCAGAGCCCTCATCAGCCTCTTAAAGCTGACCAACAGAAGTAGCAGCACCACTGCACCCTCCCTCAAGAGGGGACATGGGAGGAGATAATGACGTGTACTTGATTAAAGCTCTCCATTCGTGGCAATAAAGGTAGTATTTTTAAAAGAAAAATGACAGCAGCAGCCCCGAAGCTCACCAGATATGCTGAATCCATAGCCTGAATAATGGACTAAGATTTCCTAACCTACTGGTTTCTTGAATACCATTTTAAAGGCTAAACTGGTGCATTTTAGCTATTGCCATTGTGGGTTTTTCTGTAAGCTAGTTCTAGTAGGTTTGATTTGAGAGCTGAATCTGTCTGGATGTGCTGCACAGACGCATATACCTGGAGCGCAGATGTCTTGGACAAAATACTAGTGTTTTTTAGTCCCCACACCATGAATGTGCTGTCACGTCCTTGTCCCCATAATGCAGTAGACACACACACACACACGCACGCACACACACACACACACACACACACAAAGGTTTAGGTCAGTGACCTCTGTGATTTAGCTGGCTGGCCTGGTAGACGTCTACATCCTCCTGTGGTGAATACATGCACCAATAAAAGGCCGTGCAACACCAACACTGCAAAACTTTAAGGGTTAATACAATTTAAATGGATGTTTAACTTAAATAACAAACAGAACAAAAGAGAAAAAGGCATACATTCATAATGTTGTCATGAAGGGGGGAAGAAGATAAAGAGGCCAAAACAGCTTCTCATTTGTACCAAGTTGCATCATCTGTAAAACCTGAACTTTTTCTGTGAGACTTTAGAATTCTTTCTTCTACCAGTCTGTGGTAACACATGCCATCTACTTTGCTGTTGTCTGGTGTTGGTGGTGGCAGTGGGGAGATGCCAGAAGGATCAACAAACTGATTGACAATGGTGGAAGCATCACTGGCCAGAATCTGGAGGTGTTTCAGTCAGCGAGGGACAGGAGACCCCTCAGAACAGGAAACTGAGATAGCAGTTTGCACAGGCTCGCTAAAAATCGCCAGCTATCAATCCAGTAAGATACATTTGGATGTGATGGAATGGGAGCTTCACATCATGGATGAGCAGCTGAAAGATTTGCAGCAACTGTGTGATATTTAATGTCAATATGGAAAAGTTTTCATCATCGTGGTGAATCTATGCCACGAAGAATTAAGGCAGTTCTGAAGAAAAAAATAGGGCCTCCAACGTCGCACTAGCAAGGTGTACTTGATGAAGTGTACATATGAACATTTTTTCTGACCCCTGGAGGTGCTCTGTATCCAGAGAGACTTTATTGCATCCTTATAACAGAGAACTGTCTGATCCCCAGCTACTCATTTATTCAAGCATACGGTGGGAGAAGATTAATTTCATGCAGGCGAACTTTTCTCTGATCAAACCGTTGAGTTGCTTAGTACCCAGTTGCATCTGCAGTTAATCCTTACTGTGAGAAAATCAACCTAGAACAAAAACAGTGAGCTTCTTCAGAGCAGAAATTAATGAATGCCCTGACACGCATGTGGAATCAATCTTTTCATGTACCTTCTGGCAATTAAATGCCTTCCCAGACATACGAGTTAGATTTTAGGAGTCACATGTTGCCTGTTTTCTTCTGTCCTCACCATGTGCGTCTCTTTTGATAAACCCTAGCATCAGGCTTTTGATTTATCATCAAATACATCATAGACGGTAATTTAATTTGCGATACTTAATCAGTGTTTTCCCCACTTTCAATTACAATGAATCAACACTGTCACTGCAGTCTGTCACTAAACAAACTTTTCCATCAATTACATGCAAAATCTATGAGGCGTCACTGAATAACAAAGTAGAGTGAATATTATCCAAAGTCAGGTCAGTGGGTTTATGCAAGAAAAAAAACAAAAAAACAAAAAAAACCTGTGCTGCAAAATGTTGCAATGTGTTGTTTCTGCTCCTCATCACATATTCAGGTTCTTATTCAGTGTCAGTATTTTGATGGATGGCTCTCGGTGCCTTTTGCTCCTGCATTTTGATAAACTGTCTGAATTATGATTAAAGAGGGAGTTGGTTAAAAGCAGCAAGAGGATTAGTGACAGCTCGCGAGACAGGAGAGACTATATAAGAGAAGGAAGATGGGCTTGAGAGGTCACCATTAAAGAAAGGTGATGGTAGAGTAAATTACCCTCATGCATTATTTGCTTCACTTTTGTGCCAGTCCGACCTGTAGAAGAGAAGAGAAGCGGGAAGGGGAACAGTAAAGATGGGGGACAAATGAGGATGGCAACAAGGGACTGTTAAACTTCTAGACGTCCTTTTGTATTCCTCATCACTTCACAATGTCCCCCTCAGGAAGGCAGGGATAGTCTTCTGGCCATATATCAAAGCTTTACCGTCAGTGACTGGACTTGCTCATTAAACCTAACTTGATAGTTTTGAAGCAAAGGGAGGGATTTGTGCAGCACTGAAGGATTTGGACAGGAAAAAGAGATGATTTTCTCCTGTGTTTTTTTTGGAGGTTATAGCAGTGCTCCACATGGTAGAACATCCTATAATCAAACTGCAGGGCACTGGTCTGTCTGTGTTTAAACAGATCCTTTATGATGCAAACAAATTTGTCAGGTGCATGTGCATAATACCTCGCTTGCACAAATGCGCAAAGAAAAAAAAAACAAAACGCACGTCTGCTGTAAGTGTCAACTTCACAGGTGACCTTTTGTTTCTGTTAGCTGTTTGGACTTGCAGGTTGTTTGATGCTCTAAACCACCCTGAATTAAGCACTACTCCAACATCAAGGTGGCGTGGTTAGCTAGATGAAAGCAAAGGGCTTGCACGGCGGGTAATACATTCAACAGGCGCATATTCACAGCTAGAAGTGAAGCAGCTGGGGAGAAGGAGTAGGCACGATGAAAGTGGATTAGCATGGATTCATCATTCTCTATCACAGAAAAGGCATGAGTGCTTCATGAATCTACTCTGTGTTTCCTCGCAGAAGGGCTCAGCAGTTTATTGGTTGCTATAAACACAAAAGAGCATAAAAGTGTCCAATTACTTGTCTTAGCATTTAATGGTAAACATTTTTATACTGCCTTGTAATTTAAATGCATTAAATGCATTGGTTCAAATGCATTTAATTGATTATTTATTTTGACTCGCTTCATTAAAAAAAAGAAGCTGGTTGGCATGTGTGGAACTGATCTGTGAGTCTTTGGTGAACCCCACCTCCCATTTTTCTGGTTTAAGTAAGTAGATTAAAACCGCTGAGAGCTTTATGTGGCTTTAGGGCACATTTCTCTAAAGAATTAAATATTCATGACTAAATTAACAACAGTGAAAGTTAACTTCAGGGAAACAAAACTTCTTTAAAGGCCCCCTGTGGAGTTTTTTTAATAGTAGTAACTCTATAGACTGGTGCTGTTCTGCTGACTTGGTGACATTTACATGCAAAGAAAGAGGATTGCTCTCATTAAAAAAAGGCAGCATTTTAAAATTTCTAAATAGTGAAGAACTCCCACTGCCACTATTTCCTGATTCATAGGACACACAAAAAGAAATCACAACATTTTGCTGCAAAAGAGCGTCAAATTTGATTAACCCCCCCCCACTGAACTGGCTTTTAGATATGATTTTGAAAATAAAACATTTAATCCAGTGATGACTAACCACTTCACTGAAACCAAAGCGAACTAAACCTGAAAACCCCCCTGCATATTTAAAACAAAACATAACACATTTAGACATTTTTACATTTGAAGTCTTCCAGATGTTTAATAAAAAATATCTAAAAGTCTTTTTTCATAACTACAGGCATAACTGGCAATAACTTTGGAGAAGTCTTACTGTCCCACCTACAACTGTTTGTTACCGTGTCTTCTGAAGTCTCTCTCAACTGTGTCTGCACGCTCACGAGGTGTAAAGTATTGAAGCCACAATAGCATTACAACACTATACATCTATGGAGTCTATGTGAGCATCATGTTCTGTATGCCCGTGCAGAGATTAGCTGCCCACACACCCAGTGTTGTTGTGTGTTGCTAGGTTGTGTCATAGATGGTTCTAAATTATATAGTGTTGATTGCGCTTCATAGTCATAGTTCAAGCACAAAGAACATGGATTTATTTATATTTGTCAGGGTGCTGGAAACTTGACCCGGCATTTAGAGTTTAGTTTGCATTTATGATTCCTTTTGCTGCATTTTGAAGATGCTTAAAGTTCAAGTTTTTATAGTTAGTATTGACTTTATTCCTGTTTATGTCTCTGAGTTTATTTGTAATTTCTGGTTTATGTTCTCTTGTTTATTGGGTTCCCTTTGTGCCTTTGCCTTCATCTATCTGTCCCTCGCTCCCTCTCCGTTTGTGTGTCTCTCGCACCCTCGCTCTCTGGGTCCTAGTCACGTCCTTTTGTTTCATCTCCCTTTTCTGTTCCCCTCCTTGTCTTTCATTCCATGTCTCCCCTGTCTGTCATGTGCATCCATGTCGGTTTCTCCCCCAGACCCCAGTGTGAAGCCCGTTTGTCTCTGTCTACATCTCATTGTGTTTCCTGTTTTATTTTGACAATCTCTTGTCCTGTGTTCAGTTTCGCTTCCCCTGTCTCGTTATATCTATTCGTCCCAGCTGTGTCTCTATTTTGACCCTTGTGTATGTATATATTGTGTCAGTTATCCATTATCCCTTGTCAGGTCGTCTGTTAATCCTCCTTTGTGTCTTCAAGTTGTCCAAGTGCAAGTGTTCCAGGTTAGTGTTCAAGAGTTAGTTTTCCCAGTTTATGATTTATGATTAGTTTCTGGTCTAGTTGGTTTTCTCATTCGTTTACATTTTTGTAAAATTATTTGTCTTTGTCAGCTAATGGCAAATATTTGGATGATAATACTGATCATGATAACATTTAGAATTCTTCAACCAGGTGGGAGTAGAGAAAAGGATATAAAAGAATAAAAGCCAGCACACAATCATGAAAAGGTTTGTTTTAATTGGGTCCAGTTTGTCTTGTCTTGGCAAACCGTCAGGCGTCTCAGGAGGGGAAAGCGGTGCTCTACCTGCACTGTGTATAGTGCTGGCAGAGTGCTGCTGACTTCGACTGAGAAAATTGTCGGGCGGTGGAAGGAATACTTCGAGGACCTCCTTAATCCCACTGACACGTCTTCTGAGGACGAAGCAGAGTCTGGGGATGCAGAGTCTGGCCGCAGTGATGCGGCCGCAGCACCAATCAGTGATGAGCTTCCTCCGAAGGGTGGCTGGCCTCTCCCTTAGAGATAGGGTGAGAAGTTCAGCCATCCGGGAGGGGCTGAACTTCCACATCGAAAGGAGCCAGCTGAGGTGGTTCGGGCATCTGACAAGGATGACTCCTGGGTGCCTCCTGGGTGAGGTGTTCCGGGCATGTCCCACTGGGAGGAGGCCCCGGGGCAGACCCAGGACACGCTGGAGAGATTATATCTCTTGGCTGGCCTGGGAACGCCTTGGTGTTTCCCCGGATAAGCTAGAGGAGGTGGCTGGGGAGAGGGAGGTCTGGGCTTCTCTGCTTAGGCTGCTGCCCCCGCGACCCGATCCCGGATAAAGCAGAAGAAGATGGATGGATGGATGGATGGATGGACAGTTTGTCTTGTTAAACGCTCTTTTTCTTTTTGTTCCTTGTCTCTGCTTGCCTTTCTATAAAAGTTCCCACTAGTACAGACTACACCTTATCGTGACTGTGTGGGTGTGTTTTGATCAGATTTGTTTGACCTGAAAGTGTATTTGTCAAAACACTGAGATTCAAATGCTGCACAATCCAGATTACCAGATGAGCACAGCTGGATCGGCACAAACATGCATAAATCTCTCGCGTGAAACAGCTATAGCTGATAAGTTTTGCGTTCAGGTGTCTCATAAGATGACTGATACAAAAAAAATGTTTTTTAGGGCCTTTCAGGTTGGAAAAATGACCTTATTTCCTCCAGTCTGTACCATATATTCTGTACCACCTTATTCAATACATTTCCCGGAACAATTCAGCTGATTTGCTCCAGTCACTTTGTTCTCTGAATACAAACCTTTTTAAAGCTTCATCATCCCACTATATAATTTTACCACAATCAAGACATGATTTGCCACCTCCTGCAGTCAAAAAGACTCACAGGTGTGTGACACTCCTGTGACTGTAAACTGCTACTGATGTCCCTAATCGTGCTCATCTGTGTGACGAACCTCGTCAGATGAGTCACAAGACGGAGTGCTGTTGTTTGTCTTTGTGTTTCATTTAACTCTGTGCGAAGGCAGGTCCAAACACATACTTACAGCAGTTATTGCTCAGTAAGGAGGATGAGTAGAGTATTTTAGAGAGCGCCTGGAGCAGTGACAGACGCCTACATCACAGACAGATATAATAACAATATAATGCAATCCAATTTGATGTCTCTCTGAAGAAAATATCAGAAACACCCACGTTTGTGCTGTAACACCTGTGTGTTAGGAGGAAATGCAACGCAGCCCTGTACAACGTTATTAAAACCTTAAAACTGAATTTGTTTAGTACTGGTTTTTGCAAGGATGACTGTGCTGAACTGTTACTGCTGTTATGCAGACTCCTCCGCTGACCTCTCTCAATACACCTTATATTACCATAAAGGTTTGATTTAAACCTTTAAAAAGCTTTTCATGATGCGTACTGCCTAAGTGGTCATGCTTAGAGCGTTAATAGGCACTGAAAAGCTTATCTGAAGAAGCACAAACTGAAGAGGGCTTCATCAGGGTGATATGGAAAAGTACAATGCGGCACGAAATCAAAAATATTTTGCCCAGCAAATAAATGATATTCGCAAATTTTATTTGTATTATTAAATTAGGTTAGAGAGCTCCGTTATTAGTGATTGCCTTCTGCTCTGAATTCACGTTGTAAAAGTTCCCTTTAAATGTTGTAGTGTGTAGATTTTTCACTCTAATGTGAAATGATTTCTCTAACTCTGGAGGGTTTAAGGCCATTTAGAAAATTTAAGCAGGTAAAATGCTGACTACACTCACCGGCCAACTGCTTGTTAATGTAGATATTTAATGAGCGAATCAGAAGGCAGCAACTCACTGCATTTAGGCATGTAGACGCGGTCAAGATGACCAGCAAAAGGTCAAACTGAGCATTAGAATGGGGAAGAAAAGTGATTCAACTGACTTTGAATGTGCTGCCAGAAATTAATGCCAGAGGAGCTGGTCGAAGTATTTTTTGAAACTGCTGATCTACTGAGATTTTCTCACACAGCCACCTCTACGGTTTACAGAGAACGGTCCAGAAAAGAGAAGATATCCAGTGAGCAGCATTCTCTGGATGAAAATGCCTTGGTGATGCCAGAGGTCGGACTTTTTTGATAGGAAGGCAACAGTAACTCAAATAGCCACTTGTTACATCAAAGGTATGCAGAAGAACATCTCTGAATACACAGGACACCAGATCTTGAAGCAAATGAGCTTCAGCAGCAGAAGACCACATCGGGTGCTGCTCCTGTCACCTAAGAACAAGAAACCGAGACTAGAATTCACACAAGAGCAACAAAACTGGAAAATAGAAGATTGGGAAAACATTGTTTGGTTTGATAAATCTTGACTTTTGCTGCAACATTTGGATGGTAGCATCAGAATTTGGAGTCAGAGTGGTATGTAGCAGCTTTTCTGCGTCTTGCTTAGTACAAATTGAGCATTGCTGAAACACCACAGCCTACCTGAGTATTGTTGCTGACCATGTCACAGAGCTGATAACACCCCAAACTGCTTTCTTAAACATGACAGTGAGTTCACTGTACTTGAATGGCCTCCACAGTAACCACATCTGAATCTAGGAGAACCCCTTTGGGCTGTTTTGGAACAGGAGATTCACATCATGGATGTGCAGCTGACAAATCTGCAGCAACTGTGATGCTGTCATGTCATTGTGGAGCAAAATCTTAGAGGAATGTTTCCAGGACCTCCTTTAATCTGTGCAATGAAGAATTAAGGCAACCCTGAAAGCAAAAGGAGGGGTAACCCAGTGTACCTACTGTAGCACAGTGTAGCTGTTAACCAGATAGTTGTAATAAAGTATGGCACAGTGTGTAATGGACACAGTATACCAAATTAAAATAAATAAAAAAGGTAATTAATTACAAGTGAGATTTTATTCTAATAAAAAAACAAAACAAATCTATGACTATAAACACTTTTACTGCCATGACATTCATGGTCTATTTCCTTATACTGTTTAGAGGCATTTGCAATAGATTTTCCACATATGTAAAAAATACAGTAAAAGTAGAATTTCTGCCGACCTTCCAATTGGTAGATGACCCTACCAGTCACAGCCGCCCCAAAATTAAGCGAAAATATTCTATACAAAAGAAGTTTTCCCGAAAAGCAAGTTTCAAGTGAAATAATCATGAACACAGTTGAGGATTTGCCCACCATTACTCTGCTTTGAAGTACACTTGAGTACACTAAGATTTTAATATGAGATATATTTTCACTGGGTTAAAAGTCAAGCCTCTGAAGCATCAGTGCAGCATTTACTAAAACATAACCTATGATCAACAGCATATATGGTTTTCCATCAAACATTTGAACAGGTGCTTTAAATTATGTTTTTACAGCTGCCGGATTGGGTCTGCACTCCATCTTCATCCTCCTTGATCTCAGAGCTTCGTGTGGCACCATCAATCACATCAAATTACATTTAAAGTCTCACAGATTTTCAGGGAATTAGAAGCCTCACTCCTAAGTGGTTTGCATCCTGTCTCACACCTATGCCGTGAGCTTTACGTCAATGTGGGCGGCTCAAGAAAAACACTTGGATTTCTTGAAATCTCAAACCTCTGTAAATCAAAGTTCCCCCTAACTACAGCCCAGAAACTTCATCTCTCTGAGTCCCTCATTGGAGAAGAAAAAGCTTACACAGTGGAACATAAATACTGTTTTCAGGTGTAAAATCAAAACAGATCGACGAATTTTCATCATATATTTACAAGATATTTCTTTTAATGACTGAAATGTTTCTTTGAAGCCTGAACTTTTCATTGCTGATTTCATCATTAACACTGCTCTGCTCTGTTCACATGTCCCAGAGAGCCAGCACGCACAAAACCTGTTGACTGACTGAAACAGCTAAGTGGAATTCAGCCATCAAACTGTAAATGATAAAATTTGAAGTTTGACAACCCCTGATTAAAAGGATTTGCTGCTTGAAATGAGAAGAAATTGCATGAAAGTTTTCACAGTATTATGTGAACTTGAATGACAGACAGACAAGGAAATTGGATAAAATAATGTGCCAGGGTTTGATTTAATTTTTCTCAATTTGTCTTCACTCAGGCTGAAAGTTTGAATGAAATCCCTTCAATGTATGTGAGAAGCATTCTCTGAAACAACCATAGAAACTGTTGTAATGTTAAAATCATCCTTTCGTGTGTTTTTTGGATGATGCCTAATCTCTGTCTTGGATATATAGATGAACATATACACTTGATTAGATACAGCTTGCTAATTCTGGGTTGCACCAGTACTGCATTACTTTTAACAAAAGTAATGAGATTTCTTCTTTGACTGAGAATGTGTGCACAAATCCAAGCTTCAAATAAATAGGAACAAGATGTCGTTCATTTCTAATGATTGTTGCTTACAGCGTTCACAAAATGCGATTTGACGTACTGGTCATGATTATAATTCATTATCAAGGAAAATGAGAAAGAACAAAGATAGCAACTTCATAATTATTTATCATTCGATGGATATTAGCCTCATATTAATGTATTCTTTTTTAAAAGTTATTGTTATTGTTAATGCCAAGAATACAGCTGAATGCCCACGTGAGCACACGCAGCCACAATCGGCAGCATCCGACAGGCTCATCCATCTTTATTACTGCACCAACAGCCTGCTCACACTTGCCATGTGAATACACAGACTCTGTGTTGTTTCCTCGTCCTTCCATGTTTCCCTCCTTATTTCTTCATTTTTGAAGCATAAGCTTCACATGGGTATGGGTGGACAGCACATTTATCAGAAAGACAGGCTTTATCTTAGTGTACAGATGAAAAGCGCAGTCCCCTCAGATCGTAAAATTCAATCCCGTGTGGATTTATTGAGAGACCACTCGCAGGTTGTTTTCATGAAACAAACGCGCTGTTTCTTTTGTGCAGCTGCTGTTAATGTGACTGTTATGCAGGGAATGTGAAATGTGAGCATTATTTTTCTAATGAGAGAAGTGCTAATTGGCTTTTCGTGAGCTCTGTGAATTGATGATTGGTAGACTGTGAATATGAGCAAGTCAGAGATTGGTTTACTGCCTGTAGATGTAACCAGGGGGAGTTTGAAAGATGACACAATTGTGTTGCTTTGTCTTCAGTCAGAGGTGATTATGGTCTGATAAAATAACATCTTCTCCTGCTCCGTTTCTCACTTATACTGACGCTGACAGGAACAAAGTGTTGGATGACTCAGGGCGGCTGTCAGAAGACTTTAATTGGGCACGCACACACTCACTCACACACACAGCATCATCGTTTAATCACTCCAGAGGGCATGACACTGACTCACAATCACTTCCTAGAGGTTTACCTTAGCCCCCTTAGAATTTACTGATTTACATTATGAGGACTGGCTTTCCATTCTATCAATAACATATATCTACACACACACACACACACACACACACACACACACACACACACACACACACACACACACACACACACACGTGCGCGAATCCCTCCTCTCGCTGTATGAGCTTGTGAGCAACCCCCTGGACTGCTTCCGATGAGCTTCTGCTTTGTTAGTGCAGTGTAAGTAGCAACATGATAACATCTACCCAGCTCTGCAGTATTTTCTAAATGCTTTAAACCACACTGATTGTAGTTCCCATAATTTTAATGGTACACAGCTGGATTTGAAACTCTAGATTTATGCACCGTTGCACAAACCAGGGAGAAATGCTGTCCTGAATCAGTGTTACACGCTGGCTCTACCACCACAGTAAGTGATAAATGGGCTAAAATAATCAGTGCAAAGTGTTTCATATGGAAATGGGAAAAATGTGAACCGCTGTTTTAAAAGTCAGTAACTACTGTTCATCTGTTGCAGCAGAAATCGAGACTCATCAGCCCAGACAACTTTTTTGTAGCCTCAGTTTCTTCTCAGCTGATGGGAGCAGCACCATGGACCTCATCTGCTTCAAGGTTTGACATGTTGTGTGACCACCTCTGCCATCAACAAGGCATTTTCACCCATAGAACTGCCTCCGACCATTCTTTGTAAACCTTAGAGATGGTTCTGTGGGAAAATCCCATTAGAGCAGCAATTTCTGGTACTCAGAGCAGCCCACCTGGTACCAACCAATTGAACAGCTGTACCTAATAAAGTAATAAGTAAGTAATAAACCAATGGGTGTACATTCTAGCAATCATCTCAAAAGAATAGCTCTACTTAAAAGGTACTTATTATGCTTTCCTTATTTCCTCATATATTCTCTTACACTGGCCTCAGCAACCCAGTAGGCAAAAAAATGGCCAAAATCTGATATATTAACTTCAGAATTTTTACTGCTAGTTGCTGTACAGTAAGTCAGACTTTAGAGTGCTCTAAAGGCTTGAGGCAGTTTTTATAGTCTGGATCTTTATGATGCCTATTAGTTTAAAACATTTCCCCAGTTTTGCATGTTCAGCTAGAATGACTAAAAAGTCTCTGGGTTAGTGTAAGTTACACTGCAAGTAAAAGCAAATTAGAAATTTTGTTCCAATAAATCACTAAAAAGACTAAAAACACATATCCAGAAGTATTTTATTGACACAGTTTCTTAACTGTATTTATTTTGAGTATCTTAATTTAGAGTTTTAATTTGAATAGTAATGACAGTAATGGATCTGTTTTGTGTTTCAGCTTAAAACTAGTAAAAAATATGATTATGTGATTACCTAAAAAAATAATAATGTGCATTTATCAATAAAAAAACACATGATCTTTCAAGACGTATACATTTCCTGCATTAGTGCAGTTAAGCCTTTTGTGTTTCTGTTATGGATGTACATCTGTGTAGTAACGTCCTTGGTCTTGATTAATGTATGATTTTATCAGTAGACAAAAAAAAAGACACACTTCACCTTCAGCTCTGTGTCTCAACACTTAGACATACTGCTCTTTATTTATTTAATCAAAAATATGTGCCAATACTTTTCTGCATACTTTCTCACAGCACAGTAATACATAGTCCTTATACAGTCAATACATTCATTAAGAGGAGGAAAAAAGTGGATTATGCAAGCCTATAATCACTCCAATACAATCAAAAAACACAGATTTGAAATACTGCCATGGAGGAGGGTAAAAGACTGCTCGAAAAAGTCATTGTGTAGAAAATCGCTATCAGAAAAATACCAACAAAAAATGCCATAAGCGTCATGAGTACATTAATACATCATTAGAATAGTGTGCTGCATTTAATGACTGAGTATAAATACATATTCGATCTTATACATTACAGGTCCTATGGCACAAACACTTTTTAAAGCTCCTTTCTGTCTAATATAAACTTTATTTACACACACATTTGTGCACACACAATTGTGCAAACACACACACGCGCACACACACGCTGCAGAGCTGAGCAGGTAGAGAGAGACAGAGAGGAAATGGAGCAGAGAAAGATGCGTGAAAGAGAAAATACAATTTTCCCCTCTGATTGATTTATGTTTAGTTATCTTTTTAATATCTGGCTGCAGAAAATATAGATCCCGGGCACTTTCTTTTTTCTCCCCCTCATAATAGGGAATATTTCTTGGCACTGACCACCCTCACACACCAACACCTTCTCCCAGCAGCCTCACGTGGGGGAATATGGGACACCTGCATGTGACGCCCTCCCCCCCCAACAAACACACGCACACATCCATCCCTCCGTTTTGATTTCGCAGCATGTCTGCCTCTCTCCCTGGAGGCCGTGACAATGAGCCACTGGTTCTCGCATAAAATGTCACATTAACATTGGCGAAACACTGAATGGGGTTAACACGCCAAATGAATGTCATGGCAACACTGATCTGGGTTGAGCTCCGTACACTGATGCTGAGGCAAATTTTTTGAAATTGCACTTTCCTAGTGATCGCATGTTGGCCATTAGGCAACGCTGATTAGAACCGAGGCACATATTTCACGGCGTTTACATTCGATCAAGTCTGACATCCTGCTGCTGAGCGTGACTTTCAGTATCCACTGGTTTCGGCTCAAGGCCCCTAAATTTCCTAGTGAAAAAGATGGAGCGATACGCTGTGCACGAGGCATAAAAGACTCCAAGGTAATCAGTTAACAATTAATGAGGACACCTGAGAAATTAACTTTGAGCAAGTCCTTTTGCAAGCAAAGAGGGATGAGTAGGAGGAGTAAAGGAGGTGAGGAGCAGATGGCTACTCGCTCATTTGTTTGTTTTTCTGTTTGTTTGCATTCAGGAAAAAAAATCAATTTGTGTGGGAAAAAAAGAAATTGGAAACGAGAATGGACGGGCAATGTACTGAGAAGGCGGGAGGGTTGGAAGTTGGGAAATTGGGTTTACTCTGCTAAAAGAAATCTTTGATGGCAAAAGAAATTGGAAAGACTTGTATTGTATAAGCCCATAGCTGGAATTTGTACAACTGCAGCACTTGAAAATGTTTTTCAAGCAGTCCTAAGTCTTTTTAGCACAAAAGAAATGGAGGTTTTGTGCTAAAAAGACTTAGGACTTTTATCTCTCTGTGAGGAGTTCAGCCAGTTCACTGGTGGAATGAGCATTTCTTAATAAATGAGTTGGACTAAACTCATTATCTCTCATTTCCTCATCACCTATAGACACTCCAGGGCCCTATGATAGTTCAGAAATTTGATTTGGTTTATCTGTGACATCATCAATTCTTGTGAAAACATGCCCTCCCTTTCATGTAAAATGTAACCAAATGCACATCAAAGCCCAGTTTGGTGCCACCTGGGGTAAGTGGGCCCAGCAGATGTGCAAGTTAATATTCGTCAGCTATAAATGGGTGGATATGCTCAGTTTAACATAATATATACTGTTATATTGTGTTGGAAATGTGTAAGCTTATTTGACTATCAAAAAACAAACGTTACATTACTACAAAGTCTATTTGCCAGAATAATGGTAAATTTTATTTGATGCGAAAATATCTTCTTACGCCACTTTTATTGTCTCACCAAAGAAAGTTCAAGACTGATTTAATCATAAATGCACTAGAAATGCATATTTTTTAAAATAATTTTCAGAATGGGCATAGGAAAATTATATAAAAAACATTTATATTTTTTTAATGTTTACAAGTGCACTCCAACACCAGCTATAACACAACATTTAAAAACTATTTAATTCTCAACTCATTGCATAGTAATACTTGGCCATCATCCCTTCTTGTACATTTGCTTTTTTTAGTATCATTTCCAACATGCATGGAACAGCTAAGGAATACCGTGTTGTATTAGTGAAGATGGTAAATAGACTGGTTCGCATGTGGTGCCCTTATACTTCACAAGTAGAGTAGCTCTTCTTTTTTTCTATGTCTAAGTGCTTTTGTCTAACATTCACACTAAGATGAACACGTCAGGGACGACTTGGAGTTCAAGGATACATTGGCATGCAGACTGGAGCATGGCTTGCCCCACTAAATTTCTTGATTAGTAAATGACCTGCTCTGAATCTTGAGCTACCCAGATGAAAGAGTCTGTGTTAAGATTTACAATGGGTGGTAGGTGGCATAATTTAGTTAGGTGGTCCATAAGGCCTCAATGACACCTAGAGATCCTCTGGCAACCTCTGGCTGCTAGGAAAAAACATGCGTTCCCTGAATGGTTGGTAAGCGGTTGCTGGCCTTTGCAAGGTGAAATCGGTTATCAAAAGGATGATGCAACAAACACCTCTTTGTGATTCCTTTGGTCAATAGCAGGTTGCTGCAGCTGTCTGAAGTTTGCATGGAAGATGCAAAAACTTGCTAACTACTAGCCATACTTTAGTGAAACTTGGAAAAAATGCAAGTCAAACTGGATTTCACCACTGCTGGGATAGCAGCAGTTAGCCAGCGTTTGCAGACAAGTTGGTGTCATCCATAGCTAGCTAACTACAGGCAACTGTAGGGTGACCAACCGTCCTCTTTTCCCCAGACATGTCCACTTTTCACGTTCTGTCCGGGGCGTCCGGGGGGATTTTCGAGATGGATGAAAATGCCTGGGTTTTCTTAATGGCCTACAGAGGACCCATATGTGTGACGTCATCCCCGAGCTGCTGCTTTGTGAGTGGTTGTTCTGGGCTTACAGATGGGACAGATAGATGATGTTTAAAAGCTGTCAAAGCGCAAATGCATCTTTTCAGATGAATTGCAAAAGAAATTTCCCTCGTCCCGGTACTGGTAATTTTTCTCATACAGATGAGGCATCATTACTGTAGCATTATTTAATTCCAGAGGCTTTTAAGTTATTTTTTTGCACTTGTTGGCTTCTAAAAGCCTATATGACATTATTTATTTCACCATTTGTTAACACAGAGAAGGCATCGTTTAAATATGTTAAATATGTTTCTTTAAGCAAACAGTATTATTAAAGTTCTTCAGGACTGGGCCAAGTGTCCTCTTTTTTGGAAATCAAAATATGGTCACCCTAGGCAATTGAAACAATCTGTTAGCGACCAAAGGAATCTGATATACCTCTCTGTGACCAGTTTCACCTAGCGACTGCCAGCAACCACTGGTTAACTATGGAATACACATTTTTCCCCAATAACTCACTGATTCATCCCTAGGGCTGTGTGACAGGGGTTTAGCTATCGATTTCACAGACTTTTTTTTTCTGGCGACTAGTAGTTGCTGGGGGGAGGGGGTCACGGATTAGTCTCAAACTCTTCTTCTGCATCATGCAAAATACCAGCAGAGCAAATTTGCCTGCTGTCTCTCTGTGTCAGTTTCAGTCATTTAGGAGCCTATTGACGATCATAAGACACCTCAGCACGTATGCAAATCATGACACCTAGGAGTCTGGGCAAAACATTTGTATGTAATGAGTTGGGAATGAAAACAGGCTGTTTACACATTTGTCTTATTTATGTCAATTATCAGGGTACAAAGAAGAAGGGAAAGTGATCTGCAATACATATATGTATATATGTATATATATACATATATATATGTATACATATATATATATATATATATATATATATATATATATATATATATATATATATATATATATATATACATACATATATATATTAGGGGTGCAACGATACTCGTATCGATATTGAACCGTTCGATACAGTGCTTTCGGTTCGGTACGCATGTGTATCGAACAATACAAAATTTTTAATTTATTTTATCAACTTTTCTTCTGACGATGCTGTGGATCTGCGTTCGACTACTCCGCCTAGGCTGCACTGTCGAGCGCAGATCCACTGAGCGCAGCGCAAGCTAGCAAGACAGAAGCTTAGCTCATTGCAGCATGGCAAATTGAACCTCCCCCACCCTCATTCAGATCTGGCCTTTGGAACTATTTTGGTCTTCATGTGAAGTATGACCCTGAAGGTAAGCGCATCATGGACAAAAGTAAAACAGTATGTCGGATGTGCCACGCAATGCTCAATTACATGGGTGGGAACTACTGCGTTAGCGCAGTTTGCTCGTTAACGTGTTGACGCCGTCCAGCCCCACGCACGGGGCGATCCGCGGTAGCTCGTTAACGGAGATTTGCCTTGTTGTGGCGTTAATGTCATTTCAGATTAACGCTGACAGCACTAGTGGGAACACAACGAATATGACTGCACATTTACTCCGACATCATCCTAGTGCAAAGACAAGTGGAAGCAGACAAAAACAACAAGCACGCATGCTACAGACTTTACCCGTGTCATGTAGACAGCCGTTAGCACATGATTCTCCTTATGGGGACCTGATATGTTTAATATGCTGCTGAGAATATACCCCAGAAGAAGCGTATAGTATAGCTTTTATTTTGGAAAGAGCCATTTCTCTGTAATAAACTCTCTTTTCCAAAGATGAGGGATTTTTCCATGAGATATTTATTTTTTTATTACTTTGTCGTTTCAGCAACATTAAATTTAAAAACTGTACTTTTGAGTTAAAATATATATTTATAATTTTAATAAATGACAAATTAAAAAAGCATGAACATTTTTTTGTATCGAAAAAATATCGAACCGTGACACCAAAGTATCGAACCGAACCGAACCGTGAATTTTGTGTATCGTTGCACCCCTAATATATATATATATACACACACACACACACATATATATGTATATATATCTATATATCTATCTATATATATATAGATAGATATATATATATATAGATAGATAGATAGATACTTAATCACTGTGTTTTAGGATTGTTAGCAGTCAGTTTTTGCTCTAATGGCTTCTAAAGTGCAAGCAAAGAAACGACATGCAGGCAGTCACGCCCTGAAGTGTCTCAGACAGTGTCAAACAAGAGTTTGGAGGGCACGACTTTATCAGCTATGACAGACACACCTCACATTCATCAGATTTAAGGCCTTACAGAAAGAAAGACGTGAGGTGTGTCATCCCTTCCAGGCAGGTATTAACAGAAATCTGCCCTTTGGCACAGCTCCATTCTCACTAGATAGATGAACACTTCTAATGCCCCAAGGTGTCTGCAGAATGGATGTGCATTGATCTCAATGCGCTCCGTCTGTGGGCAATACAGTACAGGGTTTGTGTGTGTGTGTGTATATGTGTGTGTTCTCATTTATGGTTTGTTACCAGGCAATACTGAGACAGAGTTGATGTACGTGACTATATTTCTGTATAAATTGTTACAGAAGTGCCATTGCCCAGCAGCAGAAAGAGCAGAGCAGAGCTGTGTCACCTTGGGCTTGAGACCAAATTCACTGCTGCATCACGGGAGCAAAAAAACAAAAAAACTTTGGATGGAGGGCAAAAAAACCCCCAAACAAACAAATGGAGCAGCTTTTTCTGTCCTCTCTATCTTCCTCTCTTTCTCAGTCTCTTACAAAGATAAAGGGTTAAAGAGATGTTCAGCTACATTCATTATATTCTTCCGGTTAATGGCTAACAGTAAGTCACCGAGGACCATTAATAGTTAAAGAGGACTATCTACTTACAGCAGAAATTTCCTCATCCTAATACTGGAGAAGGGATTACTACATAAAATGACACCTTGGCACCACACCAACTCCAAGTCATATTTTTTTTTATCTTCTTTTTTTTTTTTTTGCAAAGCTACAATAACAGTCATATCTACCATCACATAAATAGTTTACCAACAATAAGCAGAGTGCCTATTCAGCCTACAACAGTCTGCGAGCTTGGACGTTGGATGACTCGATCTTCCACAGCGAGTGCCGACTTGGAGGTGACCTGCACTGCTAGGGTGAACTCAGCACACGCAAGGGAAAGTCAGGGGAGGGCTGCTCGTTTTATGAAAGCCCTACTTAACATGCCGTTGAGACTCTTCTGCGTGTTAAACTGGAAATGACAGCACTGTTTTACATTGCTTGAGAAAGAGCGTGAGGACCATGGGGCAGTGGGCACACTGTCAGTGGCTCTGCCTGAGTGAATCACCCCTCGAGGTGAGATGTTTAGTGCCCACACTCTTACTGGAACTTTGCCTTTTGGAAATGACTCCCAGCAGCAAAAGACACAGCTGTTCAAAGCTCTTCATCGGCAGCGTGCAGCAGGGCCCGCAGTAACTTTGACGCCCCACAGAGGACTTGTTTTTATAGTTTTGACAGTTTATATGTTACAAATGGTGGCTCATACTGAGTGCTAGATGGTGGTGATGTCTTTTTATCAGTCTACAGCCATCAGTTACTTACAGTAGATTTATTTTTTTTGCATGAAGGAAACCATCAACACCTATTCAGTGCTGGTCGCTGCTTTGTGAATACTTTTTTGAACATCAGAAGCCTTGCTGGTTGTTTTTCCACCTTGCTTTGCTCAAAGGTAGTTGAACCGTTTGCTCGCTAGGTGTTTTGACATTTTCAAGCCTTAAAAGATACAGGCAAAGCTGGTCACCATCGAGACAAGCCTGAATACACCCGCTGCCCCACCCCTCCAGTGATTGAGGGTAGGGGAAGCAACTCGTGGCTAAGAGCTCAAGAGGAAATGCAGATGGGCTTCCCATTTTTGTCATACTGGTACACCAGCATCTTGATGCAGTGGGAGTTGGCTGGTGAGATCCAGGGACTGCTTGTGATAGAGAAGTTGTGGCTGGCGTAGAATGGCGGCGGCTGCTTCCGGCAGTGGACCAAGGCTCGCAGCACATTGGCCGCCATGCTCCGGAAACGCTTGCTGATGAAGCAGTAGAGGAAGAAGTTGATCCCGGTGTTGAGCAGCGCTAGCATGTTTGCCAGATCCGTGAGTACGTGGAGCAGACGGCTGGCAGTTTGTGATGCCGGGGGAGACGAGTAGAAGTGGTAGAGGATCACGAGGGTGCGCGGTGCCCACAGAACAGCAAAAATGGAGGTGATCGCGAGGAGGATGGCGGTGGTCTTGCCGGTTGAATAACCACGCAGACGGAAACAGCTACGGCGTCTGCGCAGCTTACGCACAATGACGGCGTTAAGGGAGAAGAAGACCATGCAGGGTAAGAGGTACACGGTGGCACAGTGGGCCCACACAAGGACGTGCTGGGCCACCGTTCTTTTGTCGCCCTCTTCTCCTCCTCCTCCTTCTCTTCCGCCCCCTCCTCGATCACTACTACCCAGTCCAGGAAGGCTGTGCCAAAACTCAGGCCACCAGTAGTAGGGAGCTGCAGAGAGCAAGCATCCAACGTAGACGGCGAATATCACTCTGCGTGTGCGGGCTGGGTAGGAGACCGTGTGGTAGCGCAATGGGTGACAAACAGCGATGTAACGATCAATGGTAAGAGGCACGGTGATCCAGATGGAGGTGTGGATGGAGGAAAACTCCAGCACCTGAACTGCGTTATTTAATGACGGAGGCAGCGGCGCTGCCAAAATAAAATCCTCCAATATAAAGTCAACAAAAACAATGAGGAACAGAACGAGGATGTCGGCGGCGGCCAGAGCCAGGAGATAATTGTAGGAGGACTTCTGACGACGCAGCACCAGCTGGGACAGGATTACCACGGTCAGGATGTTAGCTAGGAGGAGGAGGAAGGGGGATGCGGACAGGTGATTGAAAGAAGATAGAGGAAACAGGGAAATGATGAGGAAGGAAAAAGTATGATGAGATCGGGAAAAGGTATGGGCATGGGTTAGGGCAGGGGAGGAAACAGAGAAATTGAGTGTTAGTGAGCAGATAATTGAAAGCGCTAGCAATAAACAAGACAGCAACAGAGAGGGAGCTGATAACAATAGAGAAACTGCAGACAGGTAGGTGCTAACACAAGCTCAACACAAAAAGCAGACACCAAAATTAGGAGGCTAGAAAATTTAAACTGAGCAAAAAAGAAAAAAAGTCTTTCAGCACATCAACAGCACCGCCTAAAAGCAGGTGTAAAAGCATGCTGAGTGAACTCTGTGCCCTGTGACATTTTCTTGCAGTTTCAGTCCACAGTATATGAAAATATTCAATTCTGTCATTATTCCCAGACAGTATTTTCCATGTTCAAACAGCTCCTATTCTATAAACCTTCTCTGGTTTATTGATCCCCTTCATCTACACCTGCTGTGTGATTCCAGCAGCACCTGCCTGTGCCTTTGGCCAAATTGTTATCTGCAATAAAGAGCGAAGCCACAACAAAAACAGGAGGGCAGCGTGCAGCATCGCAGCCTTGGCAATTTGCTGAGTTCACTACTATGTGCCATCCTGCTGCCGGCAATTTCGGTCCTAAAACAAAGCGCAAGGGCACCCCATCTCTCCATTTGCCTCTCTTTTCGATTTTTATTCCATGTGCCCAACAAGCTCCATAATAACTTCTCATCCAGCCTGCCAAGTTTCTCTCCCAACTGATTTATTACGCATTTGTTTTACAGGTAAATACCCAAGATGGAGTGTAAAAAGGCCTGAATGTGATTTAGCTCACAACTGCATTTAGTCTGACTGCTGTGCATCTGAGAGGCACCAGCACAGCTTTCTGGCTCTCACGTGGACCTGCACATCCCATTTCTCCAATCACTGCAAATTGCACATTGCTCCCAAGATAGTCCCATCACGTCAGCAAGGTTTATAGGCCTCACTCAAACCCTTCCCAAACTTAGAGGGCACAGCACACAAAATGCATGCTTGGCTTACACTGTAATATGAATGAAGGTAAAGACTGAGACAAAGACTAAAATCAGTGAAATGAATCATCACCGTTGCTGGTACGTTTTAAAATTGAAAACATTTCATCATGGTTGATAAAAACATGAGCCCCCGAGTGCGAGGAAGGAGGGTACTTAATTTGACAGTTCAGTACACATCGTTTAATTGATTAACTGCTCATTCCTGTTTGTCTAATAAAAACTAATTGGGGACCTATGCTTCCACTTATTTTTTGTTACTTCTGTGAGGCGGCCTCCATGTGCTGGTGTAGTGGGTGCAGTGCTTAGCCTCAAAGGTATTGATCAAAGCTGAATTTAAATGAGACCTTCTGGGATGCTACGTGTTTATCTGACATGGTCCCTGGGTCTTGGAGGAAGAATTTTGAGTGTTCTTGGATCCTTTTGTTTCGGGCATAATTCATACTCAGATTTTATCCTGTGTTAGGCTGTGTGTGTTGTTTATATCTGTATTTTATGTCTTACTAACAAAAAACCTGCCCTATGGATGGTTTTTGCCAGGCCTGTGGAACTTTTTCACGTCATTCATATATGAAAACACACATCATGTTGTTCTTTTTATCGTCACTATATCACTCTATATAGTCAGATGGAAAAATCAGCTATTTGTAAATACCAAAGAATGAATAATCTTTACAAGCTATATCTTCACTGTATAAGAAAAAGCAATTACAATGACAGGCTCTATTAGCATTACTGTTTGATAAACATTTATTTACAGATATGAATGAGAACACATGACACTTGACTAAAAATTGCTTAGCAAATTGTACAACATACATGTAATGTACAGTGGCTTGCAAAAGTATTCGGCCCCCTTGAACTTTTCCACATTTTGTCACATTACAGCCACAAACATGAATCAATTTTATTGGAATTCCACGTGAAAGACCAATACAAAGTGGTGTACACGTGAGAAGTGGAACGAAAATCATACATGATTCCAAACATTTTTTACAAACAAATAACTGAAAAGTGGGGTGTGCGTAATTATTCAGCCCCCTGAGTCAATACTTTGTAGAACCACCTTTTGCTGCAATTACAGCTACCAGTCTTTTAGGGTATGTCTCTACAAGCTTTGCACATCTAGAGACTGAAATTCTTGCCCATTCTTCTTTGCAAAACTGCTCCAGCTCAGTCAGATTAGATGGACAGCGTTTGTGAACAGCAGTTTTCAGATCTTGCCACAGATTCTCGATTGGATTTAGACACCAGACAGGTCAGGGATAAAGTTATTGAGAAATTTAAAGCAGGCTTAGGCTACAAAACGATTTCCCAAGCCTTGAACATCCCACGGAGCACTGTTCAAGCGATCATTCAGAAATGGAAGGAGTATGGCACAACTGTAAACCTACCAAGACAAGACCGTCCACCTAAACTCACAGGCCGAACAAGGAGAGCGCTGATCAGAAATGCAGCCAAGAGGCCCATGGTGACTCCGGACGAGCTGCAGAGACCTACAGCTCAGGTGGGGGAATCTGTCCATAGGACAACTATTAGTCGTGCACTGCACAAAGTTGGCCTTTATGGAAGAGTGGCAAGAAGAAAGCCATTGTTAACAGAAAACCATAAGAAGTCCCGTTTGCAGTTTGCCACAAGCCATGTGGGGGACACAGCAAACATGTGGAAGAAGGTGCTCTGGTCAGATGAGACCGAAATGGAACTTTTTGGCCAAAATGCAAAACGCTATGTGTGGCGGAAAACTAACATTGCATATCACTCTGAACACACCATCCCCACTGTCAAATATGGTGGTGGCAGCATCATGCTCTGGGGGTGCTTCTCTTCAGCAGGGACAGGGAAGCTGGCCAGAGTTGATGGGAAGATGGATGGAGCCAAATACAGGGCAATCTTGGAAGGAAACCTCTTGGAGTCTGCAAAAGACTTGAGACTGGGGCGGAGGTTCACCTTCCAGCAGGACAACGACCCTAAACATAAAGCCAGGGCAACAATGGAGTGTTTAAAACAAAACATATCGATGTGTTAGGATGGCCCAGTGAAAGTCCAGATCTAAATCCAATCGAGAATCTGTGGCAAGATCTGAAAACTGCTGTTCACAAACGCTGTCCATCTAATCTGACTGAGCTGGAGCTGTTTTGCAAAGAAGAATGGGCAAGAATTTCAGTCTCTAGATGTGCAAAGCTGGTAGAGACATACCCTAAAAGACTGGCAGCTGTAATTGTAGCAAAAGGTGATTCTACAAAGTATTGACTCAGGGGGGTGAATAATTACGCACACCCCACTTTTCAGTTATTTATTTGTAAAAAATGTTTGGAATCATGTATGATTTTCGTTCCACTTCTCACGTGTACACCACTTTGTATTGGTCTTTCACGTGGAATTCCAATAAAATTGATTCATGTTTGTGGCTGTAATGTGACAAAATGTGGAAAAGTTCAAGGGGGCCGAATACTTTTGCAAGCCACTGTAGATGTAATGGCACAGCTCATTTTGAGATCAGCTACTACACGTAATCATATGTCTATAATTAATCTCTTCATCCTGGTATTCTATGGCAAATGCCAATGGGGCAGTGAGTACAGGGCCCTCAGGCCACTCTCATGTAGTCGGTTTCTGATTGCTTGGTTAGCCTACTGGTGTGGTGGGAGACACAGCAAACCTTCTGGCAATGGCATGTATTGATGTGCCGTCCTGGTGGAGTTGGACTACCTGCATAAGCTCTGTAGGGACCAGGTATCGCCTCATGCTACCAGCAGTGACACTAACCTTAGCCAAATGCAAAACTATTGAAAAAACAGTCAGAAAAGATGACAAGGGGAAAAAATGGGAGTGGCCTCCGCTTGTAAGACTATTTGTGTTTTTTCATTCCTGTTGCTTCATTGTTGCCCCTCTACTGCACCTGTTGGTAATTTCATTAGCACCAACGCATCTGAAACTAATCCACTCTGCTAGTTGACTGACTAGGCAGATATTACAGAAGTGTACCTTAAATTTTTTTGAGCAGTGTATTTCACCATCGACAGCCTATTATGACACTGACGAATAGTGCCACAGATTAGATACAGGACTGGGAGGAGATCCCCCTAGGACCCAACCCATCATCACCTCAGAGACATGCCCAGATGTTGTGCATATACATAGATGGGTGGCTAATCTAACCCTCATAGGGATGAGGATTATGACTTTCACTGCTATGCCTGTGTTTTTAATAGACTACACAATGTATGTCAGTAAAACATTTTAGCTTGAATACTTTGTTCATCACGATACAATGTGAGCTTTAGGTTTTCTCTTGCTTTTTCTTTCAGGCACCAAATAGTGTAATTCCTTGTGATCTGTAAACTTGCTTCAACAAATCTGACTTAAACTCAATGCAAAACAAATTTGTGATATTCTTGAGGTCTTCTCAACCGGCTGAATGCATTTCTCTTGAAATATTTACTGTTTATTTCTAAGGCATTTTTCAGTATTAGTTTGCTAACAGTCATCTTCTGCTTGCTTAATTGGTGCATTGCTACCTGTGGATTTTGTTGTTGTTGTTTTTTTAAATACACCAGTGCCACCAATTACACACTAGAAGAATAGATTGCAACCATCAGTAGGGCTGCTTATCAACTAAATGGGTTTCTAAGTGAAAAATGGACTTTCTCCTAAAAACTGTGCTGCATAATGCTCAGGATACCTTTAATGGACTCTGGCTATCAACTTTCATAACCAAGGTTATTTATCTTCCTGAAACGCTGATGCTGACATTTTGAAAATAAACGTTATTTTTCCCTGAAAGCGATGATCCGTGAATTCTGTTTGCTACCACTTTATTTGAAGGGGTGTCACCCTGAGCCATGGGATGAGTCTTTTTTGATGTTTATGGTCGATGTCAGTGAGTGTTTTTAGGTCATTTATGTTATTTTAAACTAATACCAAAATGGTTTGAGACATCAGTGTTATGATAACATGACATTACCAAAGATTAGGTTACTGTACAACTGGGGTTTCATGCTTTGCTCAACCTGCACCGCTGTAGCTGAGGTCAAAGAAAACATTCAAGACACTTCAGATGAAGTCTTACCTTCTGTTCTGATAATATTCAGTGAAGGCAGCCATTTATTTAATGCATTTGAACCTTTTTTTTCCTCATAGGAACGTAAGTGCAGTGTGAAATTCAGAGACACGTTTTGAGTCACTTGTTTCCAGTTTATCCAGAGATTTCTATTTCATGCTCTATTAGTTCAATAACCTAACTAACGATAAAATACACAACACAACATTGCATTTGTGCTTTGCTGTTGCTGCATAACCCTCTTTAAGTCAAACCTGCCGGAGACGCATGAACATTACACTTTACACGACAGCTTCACAGACATCAAAGCACTCAGTGGCAGTCACTGTCCACACAGTGTGTGTGTGTGTGTGTGTTCTGTGATCCTTGTACCTCCCTCTGCAGTAATAGATCTGGGATTGGATTAAATATGGCAGCTTGAAGTCTGGTACATCACACTTCACAGCCTCTGCCACTGTCAACTGATTAGAAATTACAAAGCCAGCTCTGGATAACGACTAAAGATGTGCAGAGGATGTGCAGCAGACGACACAAACGTACATACAAATACATGTGCAGCTCCACAAATGTGCATAAAAAACACACAGATCATTAGGGAAGCACCAATTCATTAGCAATCTATCAATAACCACAAATGAGACGTCAAAGCTGCTCACAACACCCAACAACTTAACACATATCAGTCACATCACAATTGCACAGCTCACTAACCTCTCCACAGCTGAGTCGCTTTCATCTTAAATCTTGTCTGACTGTGTCATCGATTCTTTGGGTTTAAAGCTGCTTGTTGTTGTTTTTGATTTTAATATTGGTAGATCAGTCCAGATTACACAAGTCAAATCAAACAATAAGAGATGTGGTACTTAATCGTTTGCGCTATGAGGTTTATATTAACCCCAAATGAGAGACAGTATAGCGATTTTGTGTCATGTGAAGGTGTTTAAATCTTTTCCCTTTGATTTGACAAACCTTTAATAACAAAAAAAAAAACCCTTGATTTTCTTTTTATTTGACTGTTGGCAGTTGATTTGGGTAATGGAAGTCAAGTTTGGTTGGTTGCGCCCAGTTACTGAGCACAGTGTCGTTGCTGTTTGCAGGACATTAAGTCAAAGTCAGTGCACTGATTTTTAGACCAAAAAAACATTTGGATCTTGGTAATCGGCTAACTGAGTTACTGTCTGAAGGAAAAATGTCATGTCCTTCTTCTGGTTTCTTAAACGTATGGCTTTGTTATATTTTTTTGTCATTCATAGCATTTTGAATACATGTGGGTTGGGATCATTAATCAGATAAATTTTACTTTAGGTTAACAAGCCAACAATGCTCGGAGATGTCACTGGGGTCATACTGACATAAAAGTATACTTAGTGACGCCATGATTTTATTTATATGTAGGCTAATTGCTTTTTGTTTTGCTTCCTTACTCAGTGTAACATTGTCTTTTGTACTTGTCTAGTACATGACTCTTAAGTACTTTTACTTTATTATTACGGTCATCACATCATCTTTTTTCCAACTCAGAAATGGCTTTATTTGGATGAGAGGACATTAGTAATCTGCATCCATAACAGTATGAGGACTCAAAATTTCATTCACTGGTCTGTACTATACAGCAAGCTATATCACTGGTCAGATAATTTATTTAAAATGCTTCAGAAATCACTAAAATCACAAACATGGTCAACAGGTCCAGTTTAGTTACCCATACCTCAACTGACAACAGCTAACGGCTTAAGATGACCGCATTGGTAGCACTGTTAACCATCGCTGTGAGTCCATCGCTATTACAGTGGTGCTGAGGGCTTGCCAGACAGTATTTTCCTTAGCAATAGGCCTCATGACTCAGACAAAACCTCCATATCTGAGCTGATATAGGAATTGAAAAAATGGGAATTGGAAGCAAAGAAATCACTGAGTTGTTTTCAAAGTTTTTTTTTCAAGCTATATAATCTGGTAATTTCTGAGCTTTTGCGCTAATACAGTATCATTCAAATTACGAAAAAAAAATCCACTCCTGCCTTCAACCTACCACTACTGCGAGGTTACAAAAATTGAGAGGTGCATGACCTGGCAAAACAACACTGAAGTCTGGCTTGTGCTCTTGTGCTGCCATTCGTGAAGGTGACAACAGTGTGAATAATGAACTCTTTAGTCACAGCCCCCTGTCACTCCAAACAGCCACACCTGTAGTAATGTATAATGTTAATCCTGCAATTTAACCAGACAGCAGCTGGTGAGTGTTTTTAGACTAGTCAGTGTGTTCCATGCAAACTATGGGGAACAACAGGAATCTGCTACCGAGCAAAGCAATCACAAGGATGTTTTCATGAAGCAGTCAAGGAATGCACGTTTTTTTCCTTAGCGACTGGTGGTTGCCAGGGAGTCACTGACCAATCTGTAGACCTGTGTAACTGGGGCTTAAGCAATCCATTTCCTGGGGACTGTCATCAGTCACTGGGAAATGATTGGTCTTTTTTTCCCCCCTGATGCTACCAGACCTAGGGGGAATGTGGACTGGCAGCAAGCGGCACACAGGCAAGAGAGCACTGCGTAGCCAATTATAAAAAACTGTGGATTAATAGAAAGGACACCGAAGTTAGCGTCTTGCTCATTTATTTCTGGGCTACCATTCATTCACTCAACCTATACACACAGTACAAGTCACATTAAACCAAGCATTCTTCAAATAGTTACAGAATGCAAACTTTCAAAAGCAAAAAACGCAATAATTCAAAATAATTTTACTTATTCAAATACGCATAACTTAAAGAAAACACAAAACACGGCTAAAGGATAACTTAGAGCATAACTCAAATAGCTCATTTAATGTTCACACAACATTCCCACAACATTTGCGCCATATACGCCATTACTCTTGAACCTATTGTTACCAGAGCGTAAATACAACATGGCGGCAGACAACTGCGAATGCCATGCTCATCAAATCACAGGCTTTCCCCTTAACTCATGTACTCCCTACTGTCTGGTTAACATTAGAACAAACTCTACAACACATTTTCTGAATTTGCAGATTGCTTCTATCACTTGATGGGTATTTTAGGGTATTATACAGGTATTTTGGTAAACATAGTTTCTATTCTACATGTTTGGGGAACATGAACAGCGTTTTGGATCACTGAAAACTGAGTTTTCGAGAGAATTCCTGCCATGGTAATAATATACATGCGTTTATATGTGAATTGGGAAAACTGAGATTTTGTTCTGCAATGTCTAAAGTGTTCATCTCTTTTTCTGACGTCACACTGTGTGCCATGCTATTGTTTGCAGCTTTCGATTGGCAGATATTTCTTCGCAGTTTGGGTTCTATTTTTCTCTTGACAGTACTTGAGATTTTATTTTGGGGGTTTGTGTTGATGAAGATATTGTAAATAAACTCAAAAAGTCCCCATTTGAAAAAATATGTGCATTTCACTTTATTATTTTGATTTTGGATTTTCTTTTATTATTGTAGAGTCTCACAAAATAAATCCCTTAAGCCCCAAGCCTACCTGATCTCCTGCTTTTTGCCCCCGTATCAGGGGGCGTTGGGGCTTAAGAGGTTAAGGCAACTTTTGTGATTTGACCCTATATAAATAGACAGTGTTGGGGAGTAACAGAATACATGTACCAGTGTTACGTATTTAATATACAAAACATAACTAACGATACTCTGTTACATTTAAAATAATTAGAATACAGTTACTTTGTTGAAATAAATGGATTACACAGCGGTCTTTTCCTGTTTCATATGTCAGGCTATGCCCTCTCTAATTTTGGTAATTCCACACCGGTGGAAACTAATACGAGGCTTTAATGTAAGCGTCCTGTTGGTGGCATCAGTTACACAATGGACCCAGAGCCAGCACAAATTCCGACACCACTTCACATTTAAAGAAGAAAGGAATGGGCAAAATCTGACCGTGCAATGCAAACTCTGTTTGCCTGCAACTAAGCTGCTCTCAGCGTCAAAATACTCCACTTCAACCTAAAGAAACATCTGGAAGTAAGTTCTTTTTAAAAACTAATGTTAGCCTACTGCAGCTACCTTGTTTTAGTTGTGGTAGCTACCTGGGTTATGTGCCACTTCAGTATCTTCGATGTACTATTGCTGTGTGATTTATTACTATTACTGAAAGATACTCGTCACCGATCTAACATTGTTAGCTGGCGTTAGCTGGAGTTAATTCATAGACTGCAGACTGTTAGACTTGATGGATAGCATTAACAACCTGCTAGCTGCAGATAATCATGTGCACTTCTGAAAGCAGACAGAAAGAAAACATATTACTGATACAGAATTAGTTTTCTATACGAGATCGCTGCAAAAAGTGCAGCCTTACCTAATGTCCACCCTACTGTTACTCATTTTATATTGAGACTTAAAAATCTAGTTGGTATTGGTATGGCGAGTAAGCTTCAGTAATAGTAATAAATCACACAGCAATAGTACATTCATGTAGTTGTAAAAAGCGTGACAATATATTAAGTAATCCAAAGTATTCAGAATACTTTACTCACATTAAGTAACTTAACGGAATACGTTACAAGTATTCTGTAATCTGTAGTGGAATAGATTTTAAAAGTAACCTTCCCAACACTGTAAATAGATTTGAATAGAATAGAATAGTGGGGTTAGGTCAGTGGTTCCCAAACTTTTTTTGCTAGGCTCCCCTTTGTTTTACAAGGAAAATGTTCGCGCCCCCCGCCCCCTTCTCGCGCGTGCACGCGCACACGCACACGCACAAACACATCCTCCAACCACACACACCCATATTTTGCTCCATTGCGGTTTATTTCACACCTTAAACATTTAGTAAACAATTAAGCAAATACAAGTAATCTGCAATAAATTACAGGTAGTAATAAAATAAACTACTAACTCTGTTACGCTACGTCCGCACCTACACGGTACTTTTGAAAACGCAGCTGTTTCGTCCACACGTTAAAGGGCGTTTCGAATCACCGAAAACGGAGATTTTTTTAAACTCCTTTTTTGCGTTTACGTGTGGACGAGGAATACAGAGTTCGTCACGCAATGTCAAAGGTATGTGCCTTTTTTCACGTCATGCTGTGCGCCACGTTATTGTTTACATGAGATGAATTGCAGAATGGCAGATAGAGACAAAATACTGTTAATCTGACTATCTGCAGTTTTTACAGGCTTACATACACACGCAGTTACTGTCCCTCCATTTACAAAGGCAGAGGCATCACGGTGTGATTATTTTATGTGTAGTTGTTTTTTTTTCATGTGTAATAATATTCAACATTGCTATCAATACATTTTTCAAAAAATGCCTCTCTGAGCAAAATGGGTTTAAAAACATAAACAACTGTGGGATACTGTTTGTCCGTGATTTGAACAGCCCAGCGCATGCTCCCGACACACGGAAAACCAATTCTGCAGGGGAGACCTACCTTGGCACTTGTGCAGGTGAAACCAAAGGGAAGATATGCTTCACCATATTTTCTAGTCTTTGACTTAGAATGAAGTTGGTTTGGAAACATATTCAGCGATGCTTCATCTCCTGCTTTGCGTTTCTGTGGGCGCCCCGTGCTAGCAGTGTCCAAGCGTTTTGTTCCCCCCCATTTTCATTCCGCGCCCCCCCTGCAATGGCTCTGTGCCCCCCCTAGGGGGCGGGCCCCACACTTTGGGAAGGTCTGGGTTAGGTTAAGTGTGAATATGAGTGTCATTGGTTGTCTGTCTGTGATAAGGATAAGTGGAAGAGAATGGATGGATGAATTAGTTTGTCTTATTACTGCGTTTTTAGGGGAAAAGTTTATTGCTAACTTTGTGCTGTCTTCCAGATGGAGATCCATTACAAATTAAACACATAATGGACGTCACCTTCAATCCGTTGCCTCACGTTCTCTATTGTACCTCTGCCCATCCGTTTTCCTCTCTGTGTACATACTGCTGAACAGAGGGGGAGTGACATAAAATGGAAACAGTGAGATGTTGACTGTCACAGGCTGGGCATTATTCTGTTTGGGCTCCCCAGCGAGGCAGGGCACTCTACAAACAAACAAAGGGGATCTGTTGAGAGCTTGACATTTCCATTTAGCCTGAGCCACCCTGCACTGGGTTGCCTATTCATTTCAATTGACTCCTGCTCTTTCTGTCGTCTCTGGAGCGGGGGTAGATCTGCTCGGCATTCAGGTGGTATGGGGTGGCACATGCGGGGCTCGTCTCAGCAGGAACAGGGGAAGCCGAGGTGCAGAGAGGTACACCGTGCACGCACAGAAAGGCACATGCGACAGAAAAACATTCACCGTCCTTTCCTTTTTTTTTTTCTTTGTGGGAGAAAAAAATAAGCTTCTCCAGCCGAGAAGAGATTAGAATAACCTGTTGGACGGATAATCGGCTGTTCTGTGTCTGTCTACTTTTGATTGTGTGTGTTTGCACGGGTGACTACTTTGTTGATCTGTGTGCCTTTATGCATGTCTCAGCTCCCCCCGCTGCGCCCCTAATATAACGAGGGACAGGACCATTGACGTTATTTAGCAGGAAAAGGGAAGGCAGAGTGTGCTCCCTGAGGTGTGTAACGAGGCTGACTCATCCCACCACTAAAGGGACGTGTTCAGGCGGGCTGTCGACAAATGACACAGCACAGTTTAACCCCTCACAACAGCAAGTATAACATAGAGACATAGAGAGACTGACATGTTCTTGCACAACTGTCATCAAGTTTTCTCACGGGCCCCATGTAAAGCAGAAACAATATTGTAAAAAGGAAATTGTGATCTAAAAAAAGAGAAGCATTGCATCATTGCAATTAGGGATTTTTTCTCCCCTTTATAATCTTGGAGGAAATCGAGGTTAAGCTTTAGTGGCTTTTCCGAAGGCTAATAAGCATAGGGTAAAGTGTGATCTGAGGAAGGTGGCAGGTGAGTGAGCAGGGACAGAGACAAACAGACAGACAGAGAGGTATCGAGGACGGGCGGCAGGAGGAAAGGAAGCGAGGCGAGAGACGGAGAGTGGGTGAATATCAAAAGCTTGCTTCAAAGGTCACGGCACTTTGTTCCTGATGACCAGCATTTCCCTTTTGTCTATCTCTAAGTGTCAGACCGGACATGAAGGGTGGCGATTCCTTAATTTCTCCAAACCAAAAAACAGTGAAAAGCACTACAAAGCAATGAAAAGCACACAGGGAAGATAAAAAATGATGGTTTCGCAGAGGATTTTTTCTTTTTTTACAAAAGCATTCATTTGCATTCAGTATGGGATTTAAATGCAGTGACAGTCAACCTGATTCCTGACGTGTGAGGTGAGTGTTAACAGAGGATTTCAGAAGAAGCCCAAAGGAGAAATAAATTCAATAACATAAAGCTAAAAATGAGAAAAATCAGAGAAGGGGAGACGGAGATGTGTACTGAAACTGAATATTTAAGTTTAATGGGCATATTAAGAGAAAATAAGCCCTCTCCCTATGTGCTGCTAATGATATTGATGCGACTGCAGTGCTTTCCTGCCTTTTTACCTTAACAGCCATTCATTTTACAGACAGGCCACAGTGAGTCAAGGTTTGGGCACGACTGTCCTCACATCAAGGCTAAGGCTGCCGCCGGTGATGAGGTGCAGGTATTGTGCACTGCATGACAAAGACCTGCTATTAATGTTTTAAGGATTAGTAAACTAAATCAGCAATTGTAATGTACGCCTAAGGAAAATGTAGCACGTGTGATTGAGTGTGATGTGTGAAAAGAAAGAAAAGGAGCACATTTGATAATAGATGTGAGGAGGGAAGAAGGGGAAACAGATAGAAGATCAGGAGTGTTAAGCATTAAAAGTGATCTAATTAGCCATAGATTTATATGTTACTACTGTCCAAAGAATCCAAACGACTTACACACGACTTACACATATTGAGTTTGCTGTATTCTCTGCAGCCGTGACAGCATTTTGCTGCCTACTGGTCAAATAAAGTCAGTTCTGTCACTGCACATCTCTGATTTATTGCCTCAAGCAACACCTCCCTCCTCTCTAGCCTCCTCTGTTTTCCCGCGCCATCTCTGGCCCATCTCTCCCATGACAAGCTCTCTCTCTCTCTCTCTCTCTCCCCCTATCTTTCTCTGCTTTCTTAAATCAGTACTTGAAATCTGCTAATGCTTCAGGATATGCCCCACCCATTATCAAAAAACATCTTTAGAGTGATTGGATTTTTATCAACAAGTTACCAACCCACTACAGACGTCCCGTTGCTGGTGCAGATTGACAGATCAATAGCTCAAACTGAAAATCGATGGGGGTCCATCTCTTCATTATCCTAAACAGCGGCTGACACCGGCACCTTACACTGCAACATGGAGGCAGGGGTTGTTAGTGCTGAACCTTCCCAACCTTTCCCCCCCTGGGTAGATGCAAGAGTGTGAGTGGGAGGAGACACCTGAACACACTCACACTTGTGAGAGGCAGTATAACTGTGAGAAGCGGTGAGGTACCATGCAGAAATGTGAGCACACATATGTTTGTGCACAGGGGGTCAGGGAGGAATCCCATGGGAGCTTTACAGCAAGCGACTGAAAACAACACGTGATTCTCTTTTCCCACAATGTTGAAAGTAAAGCATCAAAAAGAGCATCATTTTCTGGTCTCCCACTGAAACGGCTGAAGTGCTTTTTCTTTTTACTGAGATAACAGTCTCAGTGTTCCCAAGGTCAAAAATGTGCTACATTCTTTGACAGTGTGCAGACTTGGAGTTGAATTGGTCTACCAGAACATTTATTCAGCTACTGAACATCACAACCATTTTAAGATGCTTTACTCAAGCGTGCAAAGGAGACCTGCTGTGCTAATTTCCAACTCTATATTTTTAAGTGGCATGGCACAAGTCGCAATTCAGAATAATCTTTACGTGTCTTGCGCAGACCCTTAGTTCTTATGCTGACTTTCTTCTAATTCCTTCTTACTGTAGGATTCATGCTTCAGCAGGAAATCTATGGCATAGCTCCATGGTAACTGCAAACCTCTCTGAAACCTTATACTGTAACCTATGGCATAACCTGATGAGCACCTTCCTAGAATTGTAACAGGCCAATCACAACCGCTGTTGTGATTGGCCTGTTCAGTACCGTTGACTCCTCCTGTGCATTTACTTCTTCACTGCAGTTTTTTTTTTAATGTATCCGTTAGAGAATAACAATCACCATCTCTATATAAGAATAATAATCTAATAACAATATAATATAATTAGTATATTAATAGTACTAATAGTACTACTATTACAGATACTGATATCAATAATGGTATCAGCAATACTGTCCCTGTATTTACTTGGTATCTGCTCGATACCAAAACTTGCACAGCACTGCCACTTACATAGGTTACATCGTAGGCTCTGCACCGATTCGTCGGAGAAGTCTAAATCAGGCCTAATTGGCTACCAAAATATTTGAAAACCAAGAACACTTACTGTTACATAGGTACGCAGATGCTGTGCTGTGTTGTAGACTGTCTTGTATGGAGTATAATGGGCCGATGTGTAGAATAGCTTTATCTCAACGGGGACAGTGTATCATGAGTTTACTGTATTGTGCGTTACCCCATCTTTCAAGCCCAAACACTGTGCTTGTTTTGGTAAAATTATCTTTTACGACTAATGAAATGAAGTTTTAATTGTTAATTATTGGAGGCAATAGAGTTTAATTTAATCTCCTTAGCGGCTTTGTGCCCTGCTGCATTATCTCGGGGTGCAGGCATTTCATTAACGGGTTTTGCGTGTTTAATTCGGATGCAAAAGTCTTCAGGCGAACGCAAAATGGCTTCTGTTTGCAGAAAGGGCTGATGAATCACCAGGGGAAGTAGGATTTAAAATGTGTAGGTACAGGTCAGTAAACAGCTCCATAAACAACAAATTGTGTTTGAGAAATGTTGGACTGTGCTGGCCCAGACATTAGGGGGACCCTCTCTCGAGGACCCACTTGTCACACAGCATTGTTCATTAGCTGATGGCTTCCCACTCCACAATTTGTGTCTCACCGGCGAACGCTCTGAGACATGCTGTACTTCACCTCTGTAATTCCATCATGTCAAAGGAAGAGCCAGAGAAACTACGCCTTCATTGTACTGCTTGCTATGCCACCACACGTCTGCTCTGTCTCAAGCAGTGTGCTGTAGTGAGTGGAGAACGAAAGAGAGCGGGTTAGCGATTAATTAAAAATGTGGCAATTCGTTTCAGCTCTGTCGTCTGTAGCACCCCGAGTCGGGGCTCAGAGGTGCTACTTCAGCCAGCTCGGCTGTTATTAATCTCTCCCTCTCTATTAGTGCTCTGATCTTTCTCTCCTAACTCCACTTTTCTTCTTCTTCTGGGTGTCCGCATCTTCCATTTTTTTGACTCGCTCCCAATTCATCTGCTTTTTGTTCCGCATTTTTAATTCATCATTTCACTATAGGTCACAGTAATCTTTTCCGGCCGCTCCACTTGCGTAATCCCTTTTCTTATCGCCTTCTTCCCGCCTTGCTGTGACCCCTGTCTGCCCGCCGCACTGCAGGTCAAAGTCTGTCTGCACGGATGCGATGCTGCCTCGCTAAAACCTCATTTCAGTTAACTAATGAATCACTGGCTGACGATCAAATTAACAGCCTCCTTTCCTTCCTATGTGTCTAATATGTGTGGTTCTGCGGGTCATGCTGCTACTACTCACACATGCTGCGCTCATGAAACATTCATGATTCAGCTTGAGTGGAACGAGCTGTGTCATAATGATTGAATAAGTCGAACCTGCTGCCGCAAAGTATCAGCCCGCTGCACTCAACTCAGCCATTAATTCAGACGACTATTGTAGGATTGCCTTACACTCTCAGGTTATTGTTACTCAGTGATTAAACAACCAGCTTCAATCCAATTTGTAAAGACGACTCAGCAGCAGAATCAAATACAATTTCGGGAGAAAACGACAGCTAAGTAAATTGCTTGCTCTGCCATCCAGGGGAAACAATTAAGCGAGGTTTGATCAGAAAGAACGACTTTTACTTTTACAAGACAGCAAATCTCTGGAGCGACTGCAGTCTTGGCACGCGAGAGCTTTTCACTTTGCAATGCAGATCTGTTTTGAACCAGCACAGCTTAGCTTGTTGATAACATCTCACTCCCAATCTTTATCAAGGAAAGAGGTTCGGCGTTAAAGAAGATGTGTTAATCGCGAAGATTAGCATGAATAAGGCATCAGAAGTCAGTGCTGCTGTTCACCAAAGTGAGTCCACGTCATGTCAGAACTCCCAATAAATCAGATCATAAAATTGAGGTTAATTAGTGTAACCTCTGAATTATGTTTTACGCTCTTTAATCACAGATTGAGTTCAGTTTTTGGGTAAAAGCAGACAGTCCACTGGGTCTTCACCTAATCTCTTATTAGGCTTCAGCACTTTTCCTCTTTCATCTGACCTCCAGGTTTTCTGTCTGTGTCTCTGGCTGTCTCTGTTACACACACACACACCTCACTTTGCCTCCCTGTGTGAGACTAGGTCAGTGCTCATAGATCACGCATTGGGATGGAGACAGTAAATGGGTCTGACAGTGTCTGTGAATGGACTAATCATTCAATGGTATAGACACGAGAAGGGAGTGTCATTAATTCAGGTCATAGAGAAGAGACATGTAACACACACATACAACCTCATCCCAGAGGTCAACCCATGAGTCCCACAATTTGTCATGCAAACATACATATGCCAGCTCCAGATTAATAAAGAAAGATGTCATCTCTTAGTTTGAGATCAAATGTCTGGGAAATATTGGAAGAGAGTAATTTCACTTATCAGTATGTCCCTCCCTATTATCCCTGAATCTTTCCAAGTAAGAGGCAAATACATAAGAAACTCCAAATGGACACAAGCACAGACACATACATACTTAGTGCATGTGCACACACAAGTGTTGGCCACAAGGTCAGGCTGATGAATCAACAGTATGTGAGCATTAAGTGACACTCGGGAGCAGCTGTGCACGACACACTCACTTAGTCCTGCAGGTAAGTGCACAACAAATCAAGATGCAACACTGCACGCCACCAAAGCCAGACTGTCATCAAAAAATGTGAGCAAATTAACACAGAATAAGGCATGCAGGTGTGCAGACACAAAGAATGCACTCATGTGCACGTCTCTTACCTGGTAGGCCAAGACAGAGCAGGACACTATAGTAGATGACGGGTAGTGGTCCGAGAGGGCATCCCTGGGCTGCCTCAGAGGGATTCTGCCCCGTGCTCCAGGTGCTCCCGTTTGGGGAAAAAACAGGGAAGTGGCTGTGCTCCATGGCCTCTTCCTGGTCCTCTTCCTCAGCTGAGCTCAGTGTCAAGAAGCGTGCTGGCCACAAGATCGAACCGCCTGGAAGCCGGTTTTGGGGAGAGGGTGCTCTGTCCTTGGGTGCCAATCAGCATGAGTGTGTGTACGCGTGCGTTTGGCAAGACCGCAAGGTTGAGTGAGTGAGTGAGTGAGAAGGAGGGAGGAATGGGAAGAGATGGAGGAGAGCGAGATAGGCAGCAGACGGGGGAGATGCGAGGGATGATATGTGTTAGTAGGTGACGGAAAAAGGAAGGTGGCGAGAGGAGCTGAGAGGGAGGCGTGAAGAGGTGAGTGTGAAGGTAGAAGTGGAGAGGGGAGGATGCTGCCTGAGTGTGTGAGCGAGGGGAATGAGAGCGAGTCGGGAGCGCAGCGGGGAGGAGGAGAGAGGGAGGGCAAAGAAGAGGGAAAGAGAAAGGGCAGAAAGAGAGGGAGGGAGAGACGGAGAGTGGAGGCAGCAAGCGGGATGAGGATGAGGGGAGGTGGAAGGATGCTTAAGGAGAGAAATAGGGGTTTGAGGGCAGAGAACATAAAGAGATCATAAAACTGATGGGGAGCCAGATGTGACAGACGAGAAAAGATAAATGGGGGGTTAAGTCAACTGTGGAAAAGGACATAGTGCATTTGCCCTTGTCATTGTGTTTGTTTTCTGTCAGTGTGTCTCTTCATTGCTTGGTGGCTTTCTGCAAACATTTGATTGCATATCGAGTTAGGGGACAGATCACAAGATGGGTCCATTAGTCTTTAAAATGTCTTTACATTCACAAGCCAATTTGCACATCCTGAATGTCACACAGAGTATAATTACATATGACCAGACTTGTGTGTGCATGTAGGTGTGTGTGTGTGTGTGGTGGGAAATGGGGGTTGGGATTGGCTGCACAGTCTAATTCTAATGCAGTGTGAACAGTTTGAATCTCCAGCTAAAATGTGCTAATGAACTCTAGGCTGACACTTAAAAACTCAAGTATTCCACCTTAAGACAGATTCCAATTTCTGGTTCATCAGTTGGTGTGACAGCAGGTCTGCAGCTGCCTGTTATTTTCATTTTCTATTAATCTGTCAGTTATTACAAATGATCCTCTGGTTGTTTGGTGTGTAAAATGATGTGTTTATTCCTCAGACTTCTCAGATATAGTAGACTGTTTTCTCCATCCCACTGATTGTGATGTAGCTGAAACTCTTTGCTACAGTATTAGAGATGTGTTGGACCATTTAATAAATTGCTCTTGAGTTTCAGAAAGAGAGCAGTAATGAGTAATTTCATGTAAGCTGTTCTAGGCTTAAAAAAAAGAAGAAAAAAAAAGAAACCACTGTAACGACCTGTAACTATTTTTCAAATGTTGCCATGCATGGTCACTAAAGAGGAGCCTTTGAAATACTGAGATTAAAAAGACATGGGGATTGTTGTGCTTTGTTTTCGACACATCAAATTTGTCAGAGTTGAGAATTTCAGGAGGTTAAAAAACTGGTTTGTTAGTTTAGCCTCTGATCTGCCACGCTGAAAAGGCAGAAGTAATTTTCTAAGTTATTATCAATAGTTGTTGGAGTTTTTCTAATTGCACCAGTACAAAAACCTTTTTTCTTTAAAGTGTCTCTCTTTTCCATTCAGTCTGCATTCTGCCGTTCTGCAACCGTTATTGATTACGTTTTATTCAGGTGGAAATTTTAAACAATAGCCTCGAGCTTAGGAACGCTAAAGTTCTTCGTTTAATAAAAGAAGAAGAAGAAAAAAAGACTCACAATGACCCATAATCATTCTAATGGAACAGAAAGGAGAAAACAAACAGCTCTTTAGATTCAGTGAACAATATCAGCAAATATATATTTAATTTTTTCTTCTATCAACACTTGTTAACAGAAAGCCCAGTGACTATTTTTTTTTTACTTTAATTTTAACATGTATTGTAGCCATTTACGGTACATTTTTATGATAGATTTATTTGCAGACTGAGATTTTGCATGCAAAATTCACTCATCAGTTGTGTCTTGCTAGTAGCAGCTTTGACCCTACTTTGCCTTTAGGACTGCTTTAAATCTTCATAACATCGATTCAGCAAGGTGCTGGAATCATTCCTCAGGGATTTTAGTCCATGTTCACATGATAGGTTCACACAGTTGCTGCAGATTTGTCAGGACCACATCCACCACATCCCAAAAGGTGCTTTGTTGGATTGAGATCTTGTGACTGTGGAGCTCATTTGAATACAGTGTCGTCATCATTGTGTTCAAGAAACGTGAAATTTGAGATCATTGGGGCTTATTACATGGTATGCTCTGTTGGTGGGAGTAGCCATAAGAAGATGGGTGTAGTGTGGTCATAAAGGGATGGACATGGTCAGCAACAATACTCAGGTAGGCTGTGGGGTTTAAATGATTCCCATTTGGTACTAAGAGGCCCAAAGTGCACCAAGAAAACATCCCCAACACCATTACACCACCAGCAAAATGAACTGTTGATAAACAGCAGGATGGGTCCATTATTTCATGCTGTTTCTGCCACATACAGCAGAAATGAAGACTAATCAGACCAGGCAACATTTTCCAATCTTCTGTTGTCCAGTTTTGTTCAGCCCGTGCGATCTGTAGCCTCAGTTTCCTGTTCTTAGCTGACAGGAGTGACACCCTGTGTGGTCATCTGCTGCTGTAGCTGATCAGCTAAGGTGTGCTCTTCTGCACACCTTAGTTAAAATGAGTGGTTATTTGAGCCGCTGTTGGGTTCCTTGAACGGTATAATCATTCTCCTCTGACCTGTGACATAAACAAAGCATTTTTTACCCTGAGAACTGCGGCTCACCAGATATGTTCTCTTTCGCTGACTATTCTCTGTAAACCCAAGAGATGGCTGTGTGAGAAAATCCCAGTAGATCAGCAGTTTCTGTCTGGCAACAACAAGCGTGCTACATTCAAAGTCATTTAAATCACCTTTTTCCACCTTTGTGATGCTCACTTTGAACTTCAGCAGAACATGATTGAGAGAATATGATTAGCTTTCAAGTAAAGCAGCCTAACACTTTATTCCAATATCACAACAAAGTGCTCCTCCAAAATGAGGATGCATTTGAATTAACACCTCTGTAAAGCAGCTTGAACAAAAACTAAACATTCTAACTTTTATTAGACTGGGTTGTGACTCCTTATGAATAAGGGAACAGCTGAGAGAAGTCGCTTTTTTATTAGTTTTATCCAGATGTTCCTAATAAACTGCCAACTGAGTGCAAGCAGAAGATTTACAATTACACCTGAGGGTCTTTTTTTCCCTCAGATCTCACCACCCACTGCTATATCTATAATTTCTGTGTCATTTGCCACGTTATTTCTCAGTGCATGAACCATACAAAACGTGAGCTATGAGATGGTGTCAGTGTAGCGATTACATAGCATACAGATGCATACGTATTATGATTACACTACAGGCTTTTTTAGGCTTTCAAGAGAACCTACACGTGCAGAAAGCAGGCATCAAAAAGGTTTTGGCATGATTACAGTGAAACATCAAGTCCATTTAGGGAGCTGTCAGTTGTGCCTCTGCTCTTTCTGCCCATCTTCAGCTCAATCTGGGCCTACGCTGCCTCTTTCTCAGTTCTGAAGCCAGAGAGCCACATCCTGCTCATCTCTGCTGTCTGAGCAATATACTTTAGATCATTTATAAAGTAGGACATGCGTCTGTGATAAGAAGGTGAGGGCAGATTAGATTACACAGTCTCACACAAAGAAAGAGAAGAAGAGAGAGATTTTTGTGGCAGAAAATGAACCACTTGTCGAAGGGAAGGAATCATAGCATCATCTTTATACCCGCTTGGAGCTTCATTTATGGCATTATGAGCATTTTCTACCCAGATGGGCACTAGTGTAAAGAAAAGCAAGAATTGAGCGCTAAACTGTCCAGTAATGGCTCACTCGTATTTGCTGAAAGCCACTTGAAAAGTGGAACAAAGGTGAGCGAGAGTAGAAGAGAAAGGAAAGGAATAATCATGTGCTTTTAATTATTTTCTGCAACACGTGAACAAATGAGCTGCAGGGGATGCAGGGAGGGGAGCTCCACGATTGAGTGTTAAATAAAATATAGCCAGATGACGTGAATTAATCACAGAGAGATGTGGGGGGAAACGGAAGATATCCTTCAAGAGTAGGTAGCATAGCTGTGAAAAACCCCCACAGGGTTAGAGCTGGCCTGCTTTCCAGTACTTAATACAACATCATCATTGGTCCTTGTCACACAAACTCGATTACATGTAATCTTGTGGTGCTTTGATCCAGGCGGGATTGTGTTGTGCATGTGGGTTGTTGTTTGCAGTTAGATTTAATATAGGACATCAGATACTGTCCTGTGTGCGTGTGAGGGTATTTTTTGATGTGTAATGCAGTGATATTTTTCAAAACCAAACCAGGACAGACGACGGCTGTTATACATGTTAGTTATGGAACGCGGTTGAACTTCAGCCCGACCCCATTATGCCCTGCGCTGATGCACGTGGATGAGTTCAGTGGTAGGATAGGTTTGTGCAGGTCGTTACAGGGCACGTGTGTTATTAACTCATTACATCATCATTACACGCAGTGTTTCAGGACCCCATGCTGCCAGGTCATCACTGAAACGAGCACCGGATGCACAAAAAAACAAACGAAGGTTGTTGCTAAAAAAAATGGTTGGTGATTTGTGTTCAGTGCAAACACCACAGAAATAAAAATGCTAATTCAAGTGCTGTGGTGATGTTAACAGCTATCTTATTTGTTTTATTCTTTGCAACAAGCCGAAATTTTCAGAAAAGGTGCCAATGAGTGCTTAAAGAGTGTCTACTGGTTTATAAATAGCGTGAGGCCAGGCCAGTTCAGGTGTGCCTTTTGGTTTTCTGTTAACAATACATGAAATACCAGATACTTAAATGTGCAAATGCAAAGAAAGTATTGTGCAGCATTATTGGCATTTGATCGCTTTTTCTGTGGAGCATCTGTCATCTGCTGTGAGAAGCTGGCTAATGTTAAGTACAGTGCCAAACAAGCTAAGAAAGCATCCCTACAGAGACAGTTTTGTCCTACTTCAAAAGAGCACCAGCTCTGAACCAGAAGCTCTAAGACTGTTTGTACTGTGTGTCTCATAGTGATATGCTGACATACACTATATGGTGTATAAATGGTGAATAAGACCAGTCATCTAGCCATAGGAACAAGCTTCCATACCATTGCAAATATTTAAGGAAGAATATGTAATTTGTTGTGCTCATCTCAGGTTGCATTTATCTAATTTTAAGATCTAGATATTTTTCATTATGTCCTGATATGTAAACACTTAGAAATGACAGAGGGTGTACTTTCCTTTTACCATGACTGTACATTATACAGACAAAAGTATTGGGCCACGCCATTTAATATTTGAATTCAGGTGTTTTCAGTCCCGTTATGTGTGTAAAATCATGCACCTAGCCGTGCAGTCTGCTTTTATAAACGTGTGTGAAAGAAGGGGTCGTTCTAAGACCTCACTGAATTTGAAGGTGATACTGAAATGAGATGCTACCTTTTCATCAAGTCAGTTTGTTTAATTTCTTCCCTGCAGGTATTCCACCATCAGTGGTAAGTGGTATTATTGCAAAGTGGAAATGTTTAAGAGTCCCAGCAACTCCGCCACAAAGTGCCTGATCACATAAAGTTACAGAGCGGGGTCGTGCAGTTCGTATACGTCACAAGCCATCGACTGACTCTATAACAGAGCTCCAAACCTCCTCTGACATTAACATCAGCACAAAATCTGAGCATGAGGAGCTTCATGGCATTGGTTCCTATGGCTGAGCAGCTCCTGTAGCTGTAATGTGTAGGTGTCCCAATGCTTTTTTCTGAATATCACCCATCTACAGCTGTTTGTATAATACGTATGTATAAATGACATTAAAAATAATAATTTGCCATCTTGGGCTAAATGGATATATTCAAGGCTACATGCAGACTTTGTGAGGCTAAACTTTAATTTATCCAGTGCTAAATCTGCATGCTATTGTACCCCATGCTTATTAGCAGGCACTGCTTAAGGTTAAAATCTGACATGTATGGTTGGACAGACTGAAAGAAAAGTCTGAGGATCGATAAATTCAGAAGCATCCCTTCTCTGGTCTAATGAAGTGACGAGGGAGGAGATCCAGGTTTTAGTGTTACTTTTTTAATATTGTAAACAACCATGCTTTGTAACCAGGTTTGAGCAGCAGGTGTAAACATGTCTGGGGAAGCCTATTTAGAATAATATGTTAAGTCATTTGAGTCTGGATCAAAGTGGTGGAACAGCAGGCAAATCGACATGTTGCTAGCAAGGCTTTAAAGTAAAGAAGGGAAGCCAGAAAGTGAGAGAGGAAGAGACTCCAAACAGGGAGTCCGGTGGATTTAACAACCAGGCTGTTAAATTCATCACAAAGTTGTCAAGTATCAGGTGACATTAATTATAGATGCCTTGTGCGATGAGCCGTTTGTTTAGTGTGCCTGTAAAATTGGGCCATAGACGTGAAGAGGAGTGGGTCAGCGAGGTTACACGTGAGCGCTGTGCCACCTTTTCTTTCCTGCTACCCTCCAATTTAGAGTCAGCACTCAAAAATAATAAGAGGAGTGGGAAAGAATTGGGAGCAAGAGTGAAAGAGAGTGGGAGGGTGAGAGACAACACAAGAGTGGGGATGTTGAATAAAACATAACAGAAGGAAAGAGATGGATGGATGATTGAGCAAGTTTTCCTCTACTCCTCTTTCTAAGCCAGCGCATACAGCACTGAGCACACCTGCATGCTCGCACGTATACACACCAGTAACACATCTGGTGTATGCTGCACATCCCACGTGCGCTCATACAGTATGTATACTATGCATGCGTGTCTTTAGCAATTTCACCTGACACCAGACACGCCAGGGAAATTATCAGAATCATTTGCACATCTAGCTGCAGCTCGGCACGCCCGAGCAGGCTCTCCGTTCGCTCTCGCCACCCCTGGGTGAGTCTCCCTGGTCTAAGTGGTCCAGCTTCTGCCCCTGCCCAGCACCAGGGACCAGCTGGTCTGAGCAGGCTCTTATAATACTTCTGTTATTAGACTTGGGAAATGGAGACATTTAACACTGCTGCAGCTGAGACTAAAGCCCCACGGCCCTGTCTGTAAATTACATTGCTCTCACAAACAATCGCATTGAAATAAGGCCACTGAGGAGGGACTGGCTCTGTAAAATGTAGCCTTGATGACCTAGTTTCAGCAACTACCACCACTGCCTGTGTGCGTGAGTGTGTTTGATCATCTTCACCAAGTATCGCTGATCACCAAGTTTACCATTAAATATGCAACAGCTCTAAACGCAGGCTCATAACTCTTCGTGAATTAAAGGAATGCCTTTCAAGTCCTTCTGCCGTTGTAATTTGCTGCAGCTATCAAGCATATAAGATTGGGTTTTATTGTGTACTTTACCTAAAAAAATATTCTCAGCCTCTTTGAAATCGCCTCCTCAACAGTTTCTGTCTGATCCTCCTGATCAGACACTTCTGTAGCGCCCCAATCTCGACCAGGGCTGTTTGATGTTGTCTGAGCTGATGTGTGTTTGTTTGCAGTTGGACTTCTCCTATTGATCACAGCAGATTGGACCCAGTTTTGTTTGCTCAAGCGTGCAGACATTAGAGAACCTCCTCATTCTGATCACACCGCTGAGAGAAATATGGGCCGTAACAGCAGTAATGATGGGAAAACTTTCCCTTTTGTTTTTAGTCAGTATCAAAGGGATTATGCAATAGGTCTCGGGTTTCCTTTATACTTTCCGTTTAGCATGGATATAAGCTGACAGCAGTTCAATCAAAGAAACATCACAGAACAAAGATTTACATATCTACAAATTCCTATAAATAATTCAGTAACACGTATGCTTTAATTAGTTCTATGTATTAGAAATACTAAACTCCTCTAATCTATCACTTTGGTTTGGTTTGAAGCAGGTGATTTACTTTTTTGCTTCACATCCTGCTGAGGAGTCAATCAGGAAAAGGCATGCACAAGGCATCCTTTTCAGATGTCTGAAAGACCTCAACTTGCTGCTTTCAATATGGAGGAGGAGCGGCTGTACCCCGAGTCCCTCTCGAATGGCTGACCTCCTCCTATCTCTAAGGGAGAACCCAGCCACCCTTCAAAGGAAACTCATTTTGGCCACATGTATCCACAACCTCATTCTATCGGTCACTACCCAGAGCTCGTGACTATAGAAGAGGGTCACAGGAATGTAGCTTGACCACAACAGATCTGCCCCAATCCACCTGTCAGTCATCCCCCCCTTTCTCACTTATTAAATAATATTCCCAAAATATCAACTAAGCACAAAAAAGAAAGAGCAAATCTGTCTTGTTATTTAGCTTCTGGTATCAGTCACTCAAAAACCAAACAAACCAAACAAAAAAAAGAAAAACATCCATTGTGTGGTTGTTTTGATTGACAGATGGCCCGACACAGGCAGCTGGAGCCTGCTAGGCTTCAGCTCCACTACTTTGAGTCATTCAAAATGGACCTCATCAGAGTGCGTATGTGTGCTGCTGTTGGTGTCTTCTCAAGATCCTTTGATTACTATCATTGCCTGATGTCAGGTGGAGACTGTCTAAGACACAGACGCTCCACTTCACTTTTGCAGTTCTGTGTTGTCTTAACTTCACCCCTCGACTTTGCTGTTTAGGTAGTCGAGCCCCAAAGGTTATGTCACTCATAATATCTTGATGGCAGTGAAACGTGTCTGAAATAAAGCCTTTAAAGAAATATTAACAGGCATGTGTTTTAAGTTCATCGGCACTATTCACTCTCACTTTGTCTTTTTCTCCTTTATTTTATTTTATTTTTTAAACTTGAGGCCTGTATTGTCATCTTAGTCGCCTGTGCTTCTGGTGTAGTTTTTGATGGTTTTATTCTTCAACTTCATTGCTATCGATCAGCACACCCAGGCTCTGTCTTGTCTCACAGCGCCCTCTGGTGGTTGTTTTCGGTCATCAGACTCGGTGCAAGCTGTAAACAGTGAGGGAGTGAGGGAAGGAGTGGGCAGGCGCGGATGTAATCAGAACTCGTTATTTTGGATCGACAGGCCCGATCCGTCTGCGAGGCCGCTGTGTGTCTCAGAACAACAGAGGCGAAGGAGCATCAGCCGTGCCGGCTCCTCCATTCAGTCCGGGACGGTAAGTACGGAACAGCATTGCTGCTGTGGTTGTTGTTATTGTTCGTTGAATTTCTCCTTCAGGGCTGCTGAGACACCCCGCCATGAAAACAGTGACTCTGCTACAGTGTAGCATCATGTAGGCGCCCAGCATCCTGTTTAAAAGGCGTGGATGCTGCTTTATGTCCGTATTTGTTGCAATACCAACCATGTACCTCTAGAATGAAGCATGAAAAGCCAAGACTGTACTAATAGAGTCATTAACTTGCTACCGAAAGCATATTGTTGTTTATGTTTGGCAGAGGCAGATGTTTGTTTATAAGTGCATTTTATGGGTTGGGCCCACGTTTGTCTTCAGAGCTGGTTTGATTCTTCGTGTCATAGATTCAACAAGGTGCTGGAAACATTCCTCAGATATTTTGGTCCATGTTGACATGATAGCATCACGCATTTGCTGCACATTTGTCAAATGCACATACATGATGTGAGTCGCCTCTTCCACCACATCCCAAAGGCGCTCTATTGGATTGAGATCCGGTTATTGTGGAGGCCATCAGAGTACAGTGAGTACTCATTGTCATGTTCAAGAAACCAGTTTGAGGTGATCAGAGCTTCGTGACGTGGTTTGTTATCCTGCTGGAAGCAGCCATCAGTAGATGGGTACCCCGTGGACATAAAGGGATGAGAATGGTCAGCAACAATACTTAAGTAGACTGTGGTGTTTAAATGATGCTGGGTTTGTACTTGTGGGCCCAAAGTGTGCCTATAAAATATTCCTAACACCATTACACGACCAGCAGTAGCTGTAAGCTTTGATACAAAGCAGGAGGGATCCATGCTTTCATGTTGTTTCTGGCAAATTCTCACACTACCGTCTGAATGTCGCAGAAGAATCCAGACTCAAACAACCAGGCAATGTTTGTAATGGACAAACTGTAGCCTCAGCTTCCTGTTCTTAGCCAACAGGAGTGACAAACCGCATAGTCTTCTGCAGATGTACCCAATCAGATACTTCAGAGATACTTTTCTGCATACCTTGATAACAAGTAGTTATGAGTCGCTGCGGCATTCCTATCAGCTTGCAGCAGGCTGACCATTCTCCTCTGACCTCTGGCATCAACGAGGCATTTTCTCCCAGAGACCTGCTCACCGGATGTTTTCTCTTTCTTGGACTATACTCTATAAACCCTGGAGATGGTTGTGCCTGGCTGTGAGATGTTACAAAATAAGATATGTATTTATTTTTTATTAATGCATCATCACCCAACTGTTTTCCCAATTGTAAAGATCAGACCCTAAATAAAAAGGTTTTTATTCATCCATTTCTTTAATTGTACAACACATATACTTTATATAGCATCTGGTGAGATAGATGCTAGCCATATGTGGTCCATGCTCAGAGCTCTGAGCCTCTTTTTTTTTTTTTTTTTTATAAATAACAATAATAAAAAAGCACATACAAAATAAAATATCTAACAGGAAACAAAAGAACAGAACAAAAAAGCAGAAACATTTTCATTATTAATGAAAATGAATGAAGTCCAACCAGATAGTTAGTACCACACACAGCTCCGTGACTGCAGATGTAAATATCCTTTAACCAGATTTGAAATACATTGTCATATAATGGATATCCAATCAATAATAATTAATATGATGACTCAATAATAATAGTAGCTGAATAAGGTAACTATATGCAATAGCTTCTCTGTCACAGTGAAAGGAAGGAGAAGCAGAGGTACACTGGTTCTTACATGTTTTATCTCTAATCAGTTTCTCTAGCAGGTTGGTAGTGCTGTTGTTTGCTCGCTTCAGAGAGCTCCCCAAATGAAGTGCTTAACTTTATAAAGAACCAGTGAGCCAGCTGCGGCCACTACTGCGCAATAACTGAGTGAACTACAGCTTCATAACACCCAGGCAGCGATTTTCATTCTTTCTGACTGCAGCCTTCTAAAACATTAAACAGTGCCTACTTCTTTCTCTGCTGCATGTCCTTCTACTGCTTAATGTCTTTTCCCAGAAATCCTCATGCATCAAAAACTCTGCTTGTCTCTGTGTCTTACTGTACAGCGGTCCCTGCATCACTGACACATTGCCTCAGAGCTGGGATACACTTCAGTGGCACCATGCACTTCGTGACCACATCTGCTGCGGTGCTGTGTCTGCTGGCTGGGGCATCGGTGGCCATTCACGCCCCTGAGACAGGTAAGGAGGGCAGCATGGAGTGCTAAGAAAGTCAGGTCAGTCGTTTTATGGAGCAGACGTCTTGGCGCTGGGTCAGTGAGATGCAGCTTATTTGGCTTATATTAAGTTAATGGTTAATGGTCTGTTTAGTACTTCTAAGCTATACTGAGTCTTTGATGCTATGATATCTGAGACTTTATGTGTCCCCTCAGTTTTTTTGGACAAGGAGCAGGCAACCTCCTTAATCTCCCGTCAGAAGAGAAATACACCTTCCACTCTGGAGCAGGCTTGCATGGAGAAGGTGTGCAGCTACGAGGAGGCCAGAAAGTTCTTCCAAGACACATACCGCACGGTGAGCCCACTGTTAATCCCCTCCTCATTTCCTCAAACCTCCTTTGCGCCTCTGTTTGTAAAGAGAAAGCCACTGTGCAGCTCCAGCTGTTTACTTATGCCGTGTTATTTCTTCTCCAGGATATCTTCTGGTCAGTCTACGTTGGTAAGTGCATTATTAAAAGGATTGTCCATTACTGCCTATGCATTAGCACTGCATTACAGCTTATTAACTTCTCCGTGTTCAGATGGAGATCAGTGCGCAGAGAAGCCCTGCAAGAATGGAGCCATGTGTTCAGACAGCGTTGGAGGCTTCGACTGTGTCTGTAAGTCGGGTTTCACTGGAGCCCTCTGCGAGAAAGGTGAGAAGGAGACATCAGGATTCCGTACGTGAACATCATTTTTGATTTGCTTTGCAACTTCTGCAAGCTTTCCACTTTGTTTTCGCAATGCAGACGAGACTCTGTGCACTCTGGAAAAGGACCAGGGCTGCTCTCAGTTCTGTAAACCAGGCTACATATCCTACGAATGCTCCTGCGCCCGCGGGTGGAAGCTCAACACAGACAAGAAACAGTGTGTGCCTCAAGGTACATCTGTCATGTATCGAAATTACTTTTTTCTGCATGTTCTTTGTTCAAGTTTGAAAAAAAAAAATCTGTGTTTTATGCCTGTGTCTATTATTTACTGAATAACATGGCAGATTACTAGTTGCCAGTGATTGTGGGTGGTGGAAAACCTTTGGCAGTACATCAAAAAAATACATAAAGGTTATCCATCCATCTTCTACCACTTATGCGGGTCTGCAACAAAAGCAGTCTAAGCATAAATGCACAGACCCACTCAGTGAGACACCTCCTCCAGCTCTTCCAGGATCACTAAGGCCAGCTGAGATATATATAATAAATAATCTCTCCATTGTGTTCCTCTTTGTAGGAAATAACAGAAATACTTCCCCTAGGAAGCACCACAGTAGATATACTAAGGACTTCTCGATGTGGAGTGGTAGTGGCTCCACTCTGTGGCCCTCCTGAATGACAGAGCTCCTCTTGCTGTCTCTAAGGGAGAACCCAGCCACCCTGCCGAGGAATCTCTTTTCCATTCTTTGTATCCAAAATCTCATTCTTTCTGTGACTACAAAGATTTTGTGGTCGTGTGTTCGGGCGAGAATGTAAATCAATCAACACTTAACTGTGACACTTAGCTCTCTCTTCAGATATACTCATTTTACTTTCACTGCTGAAACTGCACCAATGCATCTGTCAGTCTCCCCGCTCCACCCTTATGAACAAGACCCTGACATATTTGAACTCCCTCTCTCAGGTACCAGTTTTTCCCTGACCTGAAGTGGGAATCATGGACTAGGAGGTGCTATCTGTCATTTTTGCTGCTTCACACTTGGCTGCAAACTGCCCCAATTCAATTCAATTTTATTTATATAGCGCCAAATCACAACAAAAGTCGCCTCAAGGCGCTTTATATTGTACAGTAGATAGCACAATATTAAATACAGAGAAAAACCCAACAATCATATCATATGACCCCCTATGAGCAAGCACTTTGGCGACAGTGGGAAGGAAAAACTCCCTTTTAACAGGAAGAAACCTCCGGCAGAACCAGGCTCAGGGAGGGGCGGCCATCTGCTGCGACCGGTTGGGGTGAAAGAAGGAAAACAGGATAAAGACATGCTGTGGAAGAGAGACAGAGATTGATAACAGATATGATTCGATGCAGAGAGGTCTATTAACACATAGTGAGTGAGAAGGTGACTGGAAAGGAAAAACTCGATGCATCATGGGAATCCCCGGCAGCCTATGTCTATTGCAGCATAACTAAGGGAGGATTCAGGGTCACCTGGTCCAGCCCTAACTATATGCTTTAGCAAAAAGGAAAGTTTTAAGCCTAATCTTGAAAGTAGAGATAGTGTCTGTCTCCCGAATCCAAACTGGAAGCTGGTTCCACAGAAGAGGGGCCTGAAAACTGAAGGCTCTCCCTCCCATTCTACTTTTAAATACCCTAGGGACAACAAGTAGGCCTGCAGAGCGAGAGCGAAGTGCTCTAATAGGGTGATATGGTACTACAAGGTCATTAAGATAAGATGGGGCCTGATTATTTAAGACCTTGTAAGTGAGGAGCAGGATTTTGAATTCAATTCTGGATTTAACAGGAAGCCAATGAAGGGAAGCCAAAACAGGAGAAATATGCTCTCTCTTCCTAGTCCCTGTCAGGACTCTTGCTGCAGCATTTTGGATTAGCTGAAGACTTTTCAGCGAGTTTTTAGGACATCCTGATAATAAAGAATTACAGTAGTCCAGCCTGGAAGTAATGAAGGCATGAACTAGTTTTTCAGCATCACTCTGAGACAGGATATTTCTAATTTTAGAGATGTTGCGCAAATGGAAGAAAGCAGTCTTACATATTTGTTTAATATGTGCCTTGAAGGACATGTCCTGGTCAAAAATGACTCCAAGGTTCCTCACAGCATTACTGGAGGCCAAGGTAATGCCATCCAGAGTAAGAATCTGGTTAGATACCATATTTCTAAGATTTTCAGGGCCGAGTACAATAACCTCAGTTTTATCTGAATTAAGAAGCAGAAAGTTAGCGGCCATCCAGGTCTTTATGTCTTTAAGACATTCCTGCAGTTTAACTAATTGGTGTGTGTTACCTGGCTTCATGGATAGATAGAGCTGCGTGTCATCTGCATAGCAGTGAAAATTTATGCTATGTCTTCTAATGATGCTGCCTAGGGGAAGCATGTATAATGTAAATAGAATTGGTCCTAGCACTGAACCCTGAGGAACACCATAATAGACCTTAGTGTGTAAAGAGGACTCTTCATTTACTTGAACAAATTGGAGTCTATTAGATAGATATGATACAAACCACTGCAGCGCAGTACCTGTAATACCTACAGCATGTTCCAATCGCTCTAATAGGATATTATGATCCCAGTGCGAGATGCATGTCACCTACTAATGAAGCCAGAAGAGAGGTGATGCTGAGGCCACCAAAGGGCAAGTGGTGGAGGCCACCCTCCACCACTTGGCTGTGTTTAGAAATTCTGTGACCATTTTTACACTGCATAAAAATGAGGTCACACCAGGGTACCGCAGTCGATTTAGCATCTCTGCTTAATCCGACAATCTGTCTTTGGGTTGTGGGAAGAGGCTGGAATACTGGGGGAAAACCCACAGGGACAGTGAAAATATGCCACCTTCACACAGCCTCCAACCAACCAGGAGATCTGAACGAAGAACTTTCTTGCTGTAAGGCAAAACAATGCTGACCCATGCACCTCCATAGTACCTCATGAAGAGCTGAATTTATTACAGCACGAGGGTTAGAAGTGAAAATGGCGTTTAGAGCAGGAAAAAACAGTTTTCTCTTAGAGGGCATAGACAAGAGACCCATCTGCCCATGTTTGTTTACTTTTTCAGTCATTTTTCTAACATTGTGCTGCTTACATGATGCTGTCAAAGATATAATCAAGACACCCATCCAGCCAGCTCAGATGAAAAGAGGATTTGTGATATTTCCCCACAGACTGCTTTGTTGACTACAAAAGCTATTGCTAGATATGCCCGTCGTACTTCAAAAATAATGTAGTCAAAAAAATAATCATAATCATCTCCTTCTGTCAGTCGAGTATCCCTGCGGTAAGGTGTTCCGTCTACAACAGTTGCAAGGCAAATTGCCCAGAATCAGCACCAGTAACCCTGAAGGAATTGCCTGTCTGTCTTCAGAATGTCCGTGGCAGGTAGGAGGACACTCGTTAACAAAAAGACACAATGCTATCAGTGTATGAGTGTGCGTTTCTCAAAGGTATCAAAAGAGATGCAGGGTCTTAACTGTCGTGCTGTTTGCAGGCTGTTCTGGTGAGTTCAGAGTCAGCAGGTTTCTGTAGCGGAGTCATACTGAAGGAGAACTTTGTCCTGACTACAGCTCAGTGTGCCAACAAATACCCATCCTTCCAGGTGGTTGTTGGTGAGTAAACAAAGAGTATACAAACACTGCAAGTAGGTAGTAAATGATATGTATTGTACATTTTATAATACATAAATTAGTTTTCCATTGCCCCCCAAAAATGTAATCTAAAATAATAAAAAAATTGTACATAATATGTATACAAAATGTTTAAGTATAGATTCAAAAGGGGGGTGTTTGCATTTGTAATGATTTCCATCCTGTATGAAGGAAATCAGTAACATATCCTCCTGAGAACCAGCCAATTAGTTTATGTCCTCTGTAATGGACATTTGGTTTCGGTCTTTATATCTTTAGACTCATTTAAGCTATCCTACTAAGTCCTGATGTGTTAAATAGAGGACATCTTGGGCTTTCCATTGATATCTCATGTGTTTGGATGACCTCTTTCAGCTCCAAAGAGGAAGGACATCACAAAAAACTTAAATCCGAAGATTAATTTTCCCCTCGGTTCTCAGGAGGATAAATAATAACAGTACCATAGATGTTACTGTGTGTGGAGGGACCTATCCAAGCTTTCCTTTCAGATTCAGAAAAAATTTGTCTCTTTCTTGGTTTATGTTACATTTCCACCTGTGATGATATATTATCATTTTTTAATGGCATGAAAAAACACAGACATGGCAGCACACTGTATAGAAGCCAGCATGTGCCTTAAAATATAAATATTTAAGTGAAAAGTCTTTTCAGTCATCAGACTCAGTACAAGCTGTAAATGGTGAGGGAAAGATTGGACAGGCATGGATGTAAAAGTTTTTAGAGAAGAGTCACCACAAATTAACGATGCAAGCAGTTTTTAATGAGTACAGAAATAATGTAACATTTTAAGAAAATAGTCCAGTGAAAAAGAGTTTTCACTGGACTCTGCAGCACTAGGCTGTACTATAGGAATTGAAGGGTCTTTAGTGGCCAGATGCTACTAATAAAATGCATTTGATTAAATTTTCATCAGTGAGTGCGAGCACCTCTATAAAAGCAGAGGTTTTGGCAGTTTGCTGGTCTGGAGCACTTAGGTATTGTATGTGTTAACACAATCTGACCAGGAGCGGACGTCCCAGCAAATTTGAAGAATGCTCAGAGAAACTGCAAAAGACCCAAGAGCTACATATGAGACTCTACAGGCCTAAGTTAGTATTTTAAATATTATATTTCCAGAATAAGACTGAACATGTTAGAAGGGTTGTCAGGAGAAAGCCTGTTCTCTCTAAAAACACAATGACAGCACAGCTTAGGTTTATATCTGAAGAAAGCACAAGACTTCTGGAAACAGACTAATAAGATAAAGGTGGAGATAACTGGCCAGAATGCACAGCATTGTGTTTGGTGAAAACCAAACACAACATATCAGCACAAACACTCACAGTAAAAACAGTAAAAACTGTTTTATTATCAAAGACCGACATTTATTTAGCTTACATTGTCTGCTCAGAAGAAATAGCATTTACCTAATTAAACACAAATCCACAAATTGAAAAATTCTACCATTTTCTAATCGTTGTTAAATAAAATTACAGAATAAATCCCATCAAAAAAAGAAGTTTCCAAAATTGTCACTTTATAAATCATGAATATTACATCAGCAGATTAGTGTGTTTATTTAAATATGGTTTCTTTTTGAGGTGCTGTTTTAAAATGTAATAAAATAATTATAATCTAATAATAATAATAATAATAATAATAAAGCTATAATATAATTATTGCAACAGCTCTGCACAAGTCTAAAACTGAACTCGAGCACAGAAGTGCAGTAAATCTTGTGCTGCATGCCGGTTTTTAGATTTTTAGAACTAACATCATCGCCCTTCCTTATCTTCTGCACAGGTAAAGACAGCTCTAGCAGCAGTAATACTGAACAACAGACGCTGTATGTTAAAGTGATTCATGTCCACCCACGCTATGTGGAAGGTCGCCCTGAAAACGACCTGGCTGTGATTGAGCTCCGCGACCGCATCATCTTTAAAAGACAAATCATTGCTGCCTGTCTGCCAGAACGAGACTTTGCTGAGAGCGTTTTGATGGCAGGTGACTACACAACAGTGGTCACTGGCTGGAAGGAACCACAGCAGGGGTCTGCTTTCCAGGGCTCGCTCACTCTTAACACCCTGGTGTACAACAAGCTACCCATGTGTCTGGAAACTCACGGAAACTTGATGACCAACAAGATGGGCTGCACTGCACCTCGTGAGAACGCCGACTGCACCATGAGCTCCGGCAGCCCCCTGCTCACCCTGTACAGGGACGTGTTCTTCCTCACTGGTGTGGTGAGTCAGCCAACAGGGGCCGACTGCAGCAAAGGATACATCTTCCAGAAGGTGTCGCGCCACCTCGGCTGGCTGCGGCAAAGAATAGGTTCACGTTAGGAGCGGTAGTCAGAGAGCACACTGAGGTTATTGATCATGGAATAGGATAATACAGGTTAATAAATAATAAAACAGGGAAACTGAATATTTTCCTCCTTCTAACTTAGTCTCTTCTTTATCCTTGTCCTTGTGTACTTTAAAAATTTAAATAACTAACATAACATATATGCTGTCATCTCCGTTCCTCTTTGGTGTGTCTCGTTTATCCACAAGGTGGCTCTCTGGTTACATAAAGACAGAAGCGTTCATTACATGTATCCTACAGCTACAGCAGAAACGGTGAGAGATGTGTGAATTATTCAGCATGTGTTTTGTGATGTGGACGTACCGTTTTAATAACCTCTGAGCGCTGTACTCGTTGACATGCACCTTATAAGACTATTACTCATCACTGTTGTATGAATGTAATAAAGTGTAACACCACACCTACTGTCAGCTCTGTCATTGCGGTTATAAGAGGTTATAATTATTTCAGAACTTTACATATAATGGTAAGCTTAAGATGTGCCATAGTTTGTGGGAGATCATCAAACACAAGAACGTGGGCATTACTATTAATGACAATGTCAAATGAATATACAGGACTGTGCAAAAGTCTTGGGCTGATCCCTGTTTCTTTATTATTCTTCAGCACAGTCTGAACTCTCTTACGCATTGTTTCTTCTAATTTCTTTAAGGAGTGTTCAGGAATAGGTCTCCAGGTTTCTCGAAGAACATTCAAAGCTCTTCTTTGGATGTTGGATGCCTTTTGTTCCTCTATCTGTCAAGAAGATAGCAGTAATGTTGAGGTCCAGGTTCTGTGGAAGCCAATCCATGACTGATAGTGTTTCAGTGTATGTTTTTTCCATCCAGTTATGCTTTTTACAGCATTGGCAGTGTATTTGGGGTCATTGTCATGTTGAAAAATGAAGTTGTTCCCAATCAGATACTTTCCAGATGAATGCATGATCGTACTTTTCTGTGTTCATAATTCCATCAATTTTGACAAAATCTCCAACAAATGCAGTTCCAAACCATGACAAGAGTCTCCCATGTTTTACAGATGGCTGTAGACACTCACTGTTCTATCTCTGTCCTGACTTCCTCTGTACAAATTGACCAAAAATGTCTAATTTGGATTAATCACACCATAAGACTTGTTGCCACTCATTTACAGTCCAGTTCTCCCCACTTCCCTTTCCTAAGTATCGCTGCTGGAGAGCCATCCTTGCATTAAGACCAACTGAAGGGCCAGATCCATCTCTCAGGTCCTGTTCATGCTTGGACAACTCCTAGGTCAGTGTTAAGAAACACTCCTCTGAAAATTATCAGGTACAACATGTGTACTGAAAATCAGTGAAAAAGCAGCTAATGTCCAAAGAAAAACTTTGGAAGACCTTCAGAAAGCCTGCAGGACTGTTGCTCTGGCTCCTTGGAAGTAAAATATAAAGAAATGACGGGTGGCTCAATTGCCCATTACTCTGTAATACATCAACAACAGCAAAGAATCTAAAATTACGAGCTAATACTTAAAGTATAATTCTTCCACACCAACCACATTTCCACCACGTTTCATATTGAAGCTCTGTGATGCTGTGCTTTGAACACATCTTTACATCAGCATGCTAACACGGTAACAGCATGCTGTTTATCATGTAGAACCATGACTGACATGTTAATTCAGCATATTAGCATACTATTTGCTCATTAGCACTACCCACTCTGGCTGATGGGGGTATCATTAGTTTTGTGGCCATTTGGTTAGAAGCCAAAGTGTCATCAGGGTCATCGTCTTCATGGTCTGATGAAGAGCAGGTGTGCTCGAAGCATCACACCTTTCATGATGCAGAGAACCGGTAAAAGTGGCTTCTTGCGGTATGCGAGCTTTCAGCCCAACACCTTTTCTGTTTTTTAAACATTAAAGTTGGCAATACAGAAACGCTCAAAATAACAACCACTGCAGCCTGAATTACTTTACTTTGATCAGTGATCAGCACACTATCTCAGAAAACTACTTGACTACATTTATGAAGTCAGATCAAGACTTCTAGTTTCGTTATGAGGGATGATTTACACATTCGCTCGACAACCGAAAGGTCTCTGGATCGACTCCAGCTGGAGATGCAAATCTCTGTTGGGGTTGCATCATGAAGGGGATCTGGCGTAAAAACTCATGTCGACCTACGAGACAAGAGGAGAGCTGAAAGTATCTCATTGTTATAAAGAGGAATCATTACCTGTCTGTGTTTGTAGCGGGGAAAACAAGGCGCACACGTGGCCAGGTTGCTTGTCCATCACAGGCTGACAGACAACCACAGAGTTGTGTGTATGGTTGTCTGTCAGCCTGTGATGGACTAGTATTGCTGGCTGGTGGACCACGGCCCGTTTAGAATCACCAAATGGCCTAATGAGCTTGCCTTTGGACTTTAGTTAGGAAGCTAAAGTCCCTGGAGAGAAACCAAGCATGGGAAGGGCACAAAAACATGCATGCTCTGCAAACAACATGCAAACAACCAGATTAGCTATTTAATGCACTACTGTGCCATCCTCAGGGTAGAAGCTCCTCGGGAAGGGAGGAGTGAAGTGCAACATATTATACTGCTAAAACAGCTCCCAGTCCACACACAGAGTCACCATCTTCCACCATCCGCCATCTGCAAATAAATAAAAAATGCATAAGTCACATTAACTGTATGAAAAACAACCTGACAAGTAAAACCAAAATCAAAAGCTCAGAAAGTAGTGAGATTTCAAGACGTGATCTTCCCACAAAATAGCAGGATGTTTAGAAACTTAATTTCTCTAAGGTAAAATATATAATGGGACCGTGGGGCAAAATTAAAAGTATGTTTGAGAACAAGTACAAAGTCTTGAAGCTGACACACTTGAGGGAATCAGGGCAGTTATTTTACACGTAAACTAATTTACAGGCATGTTGGTTTGTGTTTAAATATGACGCTCTGGGGTGTGAGTTAAAGCGTTAAATTTGCAGTTTGCATAATTTACATACCACAGTAGCGGACTATTGACAATCTGACAATCTAAATGTCTAATATACCCCTTTCCCCCCACTTAGACAATATTAGCTTACCCTCGCTGTCACATACCCCTGTGTTGTCTGGCAACATTTTCCCACAGAGCCTCTCCCTCTGCAGTCTTCTCACAGCCTCCCTGGTGAACAAGGCCAGGCCCATGTCACAGAGGCAGAGAAAAGGAGAGGCAGAAGAATGGCCAAGAGAGAGGGTAGGAGACGCCACATAACAACAAAAACCTGGCCTGCCACTTTTGATTGGAAGCTTGAAAAGGACAGCTCGGAAAGCTGGGGCCCACGTTGGCTGTTGCTATGGCACTCACCTAGGAGATGGCTCCTTGCTCCCAAAAATGGCAGCGCTCCTTTTGCTGGGCCGTCCAGCGGAGATTCATGTGAGCGGAGCTCCTTCCTTCCTGAGTCTGGTCCCGCTCTCTCGTTCTGACAGTTCCGTTTATGTGATCGAGCTCACAGAGCCATTCAAAAACACACACCGAGCAAGGTGTAGGCTAAGGAGTGCAGCTCTCCTCTGAGCTGCAGAACTGTGAAATGTATCAGTTACATATTAAACAGTCACTGCATCTTACCCCGAGAATAAAACCTGAAATCTGAGCAAATGGCGAGACGAGGACGTGATGGGAATGCTGAGAGGGAGGAAGATGTTTGAGAAGTAAAGTGCTGAGGTGCAGAAATGGAGAAGGACTCAAAGATGAAGAGCAGCAGATGAAGAGATTTGCTGTGTTGATACAGAAGCGATGACTGCCATTGTGCTGATGGATTGATGGACTTAAAGTATATTAGATATGAATGAAACATTAACAGGGTTGTTATTACTTAGGGAAGCTTTCACTCTACACAAATCAAATGTTACTTTTATTGGACAGGATTGCTGTGATTATTCAGACTACACTGTGTCAGTGGTGTGTGTTTGCATCTGGCCAGGGTACTAAATCAGTAACACCCCCAAACCCAAAGAGCATTTGCATGCTGTGACCCCAAATCCTTGCTAGTGTGTGCAAGAACATGCATGTAAGTATGCATAACACATGGATGCTTTTTTGGGGTTGGGGGGTGGACATCAAATGACAGACTTTAGGAAGGATTATCTGTCTGTGTGGTGTCTGATCCACACATGGGGGGTTAGCATTATGTCTGCACACTGAAGGCAGATTGACTGTGTTAAAATCTGATGGGCTATGCATGCAATCTGTAAAGGCATCCCTGTGATCTCGTCCAATAATCCCCCACCCCAAAATCCATGTCCCCAATCTTTTCTCACTTCAGGACTTCACACATACGGAGAGCTCTCCAGTCAGATTGGGTGAAAAAAAGGAAAAGAAAAACAAAAGCTTTCCCCCTCCACCCAACCCCGCCCCTAACCTACCCCTATGCAAACTCATCCGCACGCCAAACACAGTAGCTTCTACTTCATTGGGTAATTGTGCAGAAGAGTGGAGGTAACGTGAGACCTCGAGAGGTTACAGCTAGGGCTGAAAGAAGTGTTTGAAAGAGAAAATATGAGACAGGCTGTAGACTTTTATATAACTCTGCAGCAGTCTCCCTGATATCAGCTCAGCTGTTTGTCTACAGCCACGCTAGTGCTTCTGTGAGGCTGTTTGTGCTAAATACATCAGCGTGCTCACAGTGACTATAATGAGGGTATAATGCTTATTATGTTTACCATCATGCTCGCATGCTAACCGATGCTGAACAGAAGAAATGCTACAATTATATAGTTACATATACTGGATCTCCCAAATACAAGCAGTTGAATAGGAAAAGCACTCAAAGCTGTAGATATGTGTAAGGAACCTTCGACAGTTCATACTTAGTGAAAAACTACAGAGCTGTCAACAAATTGCTGAAATATTCCTCAAAATCTAATTTAACTAACAGTCACAGTGAGCCAAAACAAGCAGTGTTATTGGGATTAAAGGGAAAGTGCCAAAAACTGGAATTCCTGCAATGGCCACATGAAGCTGGATCCAAAACTAAAAAATCATGTTAAAAATGGCCATATTTACAATAGAAATTAACATACATCCAGTTATCCAGGCATCCATCCATTTGGTTAACTTCTTATCCAATCCATGTTTATCGGTTTAACTTCAGCGGCACACTAAATGATTTTGGTCACTAGAACTAATTTTCCCAGTCACAACATTTGAATTATGGTTACATTTTAACATTTTGGAGCTGCTACAAGTTTATCTAGGCTTGTAGATATGCCTAATTAAGGATGTGATTGCCTTGATTGACAAGTGGGTGTGATTTAATTTTGTTGACAATGTTCGGTTGTACTAAAAAACATTCAAGAGGTCTGCTGTTCATTTTTTTCCAGTAAGTGTTTTGGGTTTTTTTCTTTTTTGTTCTTTTTTTCTCAGCTGTCTGAAGTAGGGCTGGGTATCGTCACTGATTTCTAGAATCGATTCGTTTCCGATTCACAAGGTCCCGAATCGATTTGATCCACGATTCGATTCAATTCGATTCGATTCGATTCAATTCGATTCAATTCGATTTGAATCTGGGAAATTTTGACAGTCAGAAATATTATGATTCAGATCAGTACATTTACATATTTTTGTATCTATAAAAAGGAAGCTGACACACGCAAGACTTTATCAAAGGTGTAAGCGTCACAGCAGATGCCTCTGTGTCAAAGTAGCTGAAGATAAAACACAGAAAAACATGAAGGTGGTTTTCCTGGCCTGGGATTTTATAAAAATATTCTGCAGTACATCAAAAACGAAAGAAAACCATTAATCAACATATGAACGTTACCTCTGAAGTTACAGAGGTTTTATTAGAGACACGGCTAAGCGTTTTGCATTTTGCATAATTTTAAAAAGTTTAAATTTGTTCAGTATTGAATGGCAGAAATTAGGTTTTCTTTTCGGAAGTATGTAAAAGGGAAAAAAAAACAGCGGCCGACAGCGCTGTAAACAACAGTAGACTTGTGCGTAACAAGCAAGCGAATAATGCAGAAAACAGATTTTTAGACGGGAAACTGTTCTTGAAGTACAGAGAGAGAGAGAGAGAGAGAGAGAGAGAGAGCTGTGCATGAAGTGTGATTTTATCGTGATGGAAGCAAAACATCAAAAGTCAGAGTGATTTCATGACGATGTTTATGTGAAGCGTAGTTTGGATCTTCTTTTGCTGCTGGTTCGGTCAGTATTGTTTGGAGAGAGATAAAACTAACAGCTTTAGAATCAGCGCAAAAAGGGCGTAAACACAAAGCGCAGACACACCGATAGATCAGAATCAGCGAGCTGTGGCTTTCAGCCCCGACCGTGTCCGTGCTGTCAGGTGAGAAAGGCGACATCACACTGATTCTGATCCGCGGGTCGCGCTGTGTGTTTACGTCTTTATGCAGAATCCGTGTACCTGCTCTCATTTACTGTCTTAGCTGTTTGGTGGTTGTTGAAATTTTTGTGAGGTTTCACCGGAGATTCTGGCATTTCGGGCAAAATAAATTTATATTAAAAAATCGATTCAGGATTTTAATGAATCGATTTCACGTTATCCAAGCCAGAATCGATTTTAATCGATAAATCGATTATAAAAACCCATCCCTAGTCTGAAGGCTTCAACATAGGGTAATGCCATAATGACAATATCCATCATTTATATACAGTCTCTAGATAAACTGTAAACTATCATAAACTAAATAGAAACACTAAGGGTCAATTAATAAACTTTTCAGTTCTTATCATTTTGCTAACATTGTCAGATATGTGGGATAAACATGGAGCACAGCTGGGGAGGATGGCAGCGTTGCAAGTTTTGTATTGTTTTCATTGTTTTCAGACTGCATGGGTCAACATGCCAAACAAGCACACTCATTTATAGAATACCTCATTCAGCAGTCATTTCCATTGTACCACATATCACACACACACACACACATTACAATATGAATTATTTTTAACATATAAGAGGTAAAATTTTTCAATCCTTTAAACTACTCACACCATCAGACCACCATCCTTTAGTCCCTGTGCTCAGCAAATTCATTGACAGCACTGATCAAAGTCCTGGCAGTTTTCTCCTCCTGCTATATTCTCTCCTTCCTCTTTTGAGCACTACTTTATTTTTTTCTACTTTTTTACTACTCTGTGTTATTTCTGATAATAAAAGATCATTAAGACACTGCAACTTTAGAACACACCTACAAAAAACCAAACAAATTAAGACAAGATCTTAATGAATTTGACAGCACTGGCAACGTTTCTATATTTGCTTTTCTTTTGTCTACTCCCATGTGCTTCCTGTAGTTGCAGGTCTTCTGAAACCAGACCCAGTCCTTGAAACAGGCTTTAAAAACAATATGTCACTTTCAGCATGTGGGCGCAGTGAGTGTGGATGATAGAGGAGGAAAGGTAAATCCTGGAGCTGCCTTTATTCCCCTGAACTCACCCTGACCTTGCAAAGGTTAAACCGTAAAGCCACTGAGAAACCCGAGGAGCTGAAAGATCTCCAAAGCTCACTGGGTGAAAACGAGCACACAAAAGTCCCTGTTGTGGTCTTTGAAGAGGTCAGATAAGAAGAGGTGTGTGTGTGTCTTTGTGCAGAGTATCCTGATATACTGTATTGTTTTAAGATGACATGACTAGTTGACATTTAGATGATCTTTGCCATTAATCCTCTTTCTTTGGGGCACGGCTACCTCAGAAGGCCATGACCTCTCAGGTTTAAGGAGGGTTTATGTCAGTGTGGTGGACAGATAGGTCTGGATTATGTGCAGAATGTACAACCTTTGGTGATGTAGTTTGCAATTTGCATAAAGTTAAGGCTATGATGAGAGCAGTATTTAAAAAATAAATAAATAAAGGAGGGGCTGAGATATCTTAATATTTATTCCAGAGTATTGGTTGAATATGAGTGATGTAATCCAACCGTTAAAAACCTGTCTTTACAAGGTGCAAAACCACGCTTCTACAGCAGGCATTCTCTTGAACGTACACATTACAGGAACACTTTTTAATCAGAGTATAGCATCAAGTCAGCTAATCTTCTGGGATATTGATCTGGTTAGTTAAGAAGCAGAGGGGGTTAGTAATCAGTTTCAGCTGCTTTGGTGTTAATGAAATTAGCAACAGGTGCACTAGAGGAGCAACAATGACACGACGCCCAAACCAAGAATGGTTTTACAGGTGGAGGCCACTGATATTTTCTCACTGCTCACGTTTTCTGGCTGTTTCTTCACTAGTATTGCATTTGGAGGTTGCACAGATAGTCCAACTCTTCCACCATGCTGCACTGATTAAGTGCCATTGTCAGAAGGTTTGCTGTGTTTCCCGGCACAGTCTCAAGAGCATGGAGCTAGGAAACATTATGTTGCCTGTAACATCGGTTTGGTGGTTGGTCGGTGATGGTCTGGGGAGGTTTATTCAGGTCGTGATGCACAGACCGCAACAGGCATTTGAAGGATGAAATCCTTGGACCCGGTGTGCAGTGGGTCCTGGGTTCCTCCTGGTGCATAATAATACCCGGTCTCATGCTGCAATAAAAGTTTGGCAAAACAGACTAGCCTGCCTCATCCTTTTTTCACTTATATTTTCATTGTTGTCTTTAAATTCAGCCCTCTGTAGGTTGATAACTTTTATATCTGTCAAACTATGTGACATCCTTTCATTCCATATCAGTACAGATATCCAGCAAGGTTTTTTATTTCCTACTGAGGTCCGATGTGTTTTCAGGGTGTTCCTGTAATGTTTTTGAGTATATTTTTTGTTAGAAGCATTCAATGTCAACTCCAAGGATTGGGTGTAGTTATACAGGTAAACCAGAGGAGCAAAACTGTAACAAAAGGACACAATATAGATCAACTTCAACATTTCACCTTCTGTTTGTTTAGAAATGATTGAATAAAACCTCACAGATATTTGTAAATATACACAATGTAAGAGTTCAGCCAAGGTTTTTTCCTCACCAGACAGCCCGCCTATCACACTTCACATCCTTTGTCCCTGTTTGATATTTTTCAGCCAGTTTAAAATAGGAAGTGAGGCTGGAAACAAAGTGTTCTTTAAAATTAGACTCTTCCCGCTAATTTTGGACACCTGCATCCTGCCATAGTTAATACATCCTGTGTGGTCATGGACTCTCATTCGGACGCTCGTCACTGGAAACAGATGCAACATATGTTCTGTATGTCAGCCACCCTGCTGTCACTGTGAGGCTTATTGTGTGCAACCCAGCGGGGCCTTGACAAGGCAAAGCAATCTCTGACCAGCATGGAGGCACTGTATCATACTGTATATGCGATATAATGAACAAACCAATAGGAATTATGACCGACACAAGGAGGATTATAACTCAGAGTCAGAGCCAAAGTTAGTCTAACTGCCTGTCAGTAATGTTATATCAGAGCACGATTGAGACTCACACTGATCCAGAGTTGCCTTGTCACCCTCTATGAATACTAAAGCAGGAATTTTCCACTGGGTGCTTTCATCTGAGCCTCACTGTAGATGTAACTGCACCTATTCTGTTACAGTCTTTGCTTAATTTATTCAGCAAGTTGTAGATCGAGATTGTGTTTGAAAAAGAGCGACTGCACAACATAACGTCAAGACAAATTACTCACACAAAGCACTCACTGTACAACATCAATCACAAACTCAAAGAGTTTCAAGGACCTACATACATAACGCAAAAGAATTAACCTAAACTCTTATAATTAGGTGCTATGGTTATTAGCTCAACTGAAAAAAAGATGATAAATAAGTAAATCAGCAATATATAAACCACAACAATTTGAGTTTATTGCATATGTGTATAACAAATATAATAAATAGACCAAAATCAGGAAATTTAGTTTTTGGTTTGAATTTCTTTGAAATGTCATGTCACATTTGACCTCTGACCTCTCCTTCAAGGTCAACATTTGGATCTGAAGGGGAATGTGACAATAATGCTATATAGAGCTATTTAAAACTATGTTTCTTACTGCTATTGTTTGTATTGTGAATATATGAGCATGCAGGGAATGATATATGGGGATTCTAAATACCACGTTACTTATGACCTCTGACCTCTTCTTCAAGGTCAAATTAGGTCAAACTTTCATAAAATGCATTTTATCTTTAAAATTTGGCGGGGATTCTAAATATTATATCATAGTTTGCATCCATATCATGTGACATTTGACCTCTGACTTCACTTTTACATTTCATATCTGCCTTTCCTTCAAACTGACCCCAAAATGTGTTATATCTTTAAAAAAGTATTGTCAAGAGAAACTACTACTTAGGACTTACTAATATTATATAATAAGCTCAAGTTATTAATGTATTCATGTTCTTATTTATCTACTTATCATACAAGTCAATTCCTATTATCTGTTACCCTTTCAGCTGCAATGCCCTAACGCAATCAGCTATCATCTAACGATAATCTTAGTGCACACAACAGGAGGTGCCTCCCTACGCTCCTTATAGTCTTCCTGTTGCTCCCAAAGACTCTCAGCAGTTCCCATATTATCTTACAGTACTCTAATGAAACTATGTTTAATTTTAGAGTGACAGACAGGTTTATCCCTTGGACTTTTTAGCCTACCACAATTAACGAATTCCTTGGGATCTCTGGTTTTGGCTTGGCAACAAGTTGCCAGAAGATTAGTCACGTACATAATTAGTCCCTGTGAGAATAAATCTAAATAGCTGCCTTTTGTGTTGAATAAATAAAAGACTTCTAGCGTGTTAATTACTTAATTTCGGAGTTGATGATAAGTTGATTTCATTCCACATATTTCTGAGGCTGACACGACAGAGGTATCAGTCTTCTCAGCACTCTCTTTTGTGTTTATGAACTCTGCGGCACAAAATGGTGGCCTAATTACCCATCCCAGCTCCACACTCAGGAATTACATGGTAATAAACCTCTTAATTGGACTATTACTCTAACCAGATAAGGTATTCACATCGGGATGTTCTTTAAAATCCATTTCTTGTGATTAACTAGGTGTGATTATATAACGATTTCCCTGCCTGTTCGCAGTTGTCCATAAAGACGATTAGAATAAATATGAAATTGATGACATGCTCGTTGTCTGCGGATACCGGAGTGAGAGGACCGTTAATCTTCTCAGTCCTTCTGTTTTGAGCTGTGACCCCCCTCCTCTTCCTCCACCCCCTCTTCCCATGCTGTCACTCTCCCAGACTGCACCTGTCAGATTAGTCTCATATCCTCAGCTGCTACTCCATATGATACGCCTCCTTACTGCCCAGAGCCTGCATGTCATTTTACTTTGCATGTATTTATGAGTCGGAGTGCATGTGAAAGGAAAAGCGAGGGGGAGAGAGACCAGCTAGAGGCCAGTCCCATGGAAAATGTACAAAATGTGAGTGTTGCTGGTTGTTGCTTCCCAGTTTCTCCCTCATGGTGCAGCAGGATTTGGCTTAGTACCATTAACATGCAGAAGCCAAAATTTAGATGAACACCGCCCCCTAAATCGCTGGATTACCTGCAATCTAATAAAACTAAACCTTTCTCTGTGAACGGATTTTGCACCAGCTCCACACTGCAAGCATTACAGTCACCTGGTCAGACGTGTTAGGCTGCATGGGGGGGGGGAGTGTTTGTAAAATGGAAATCCTTCCCCATGACTCGCATCTTGCAACACTAATAAAACAGGGAATCCAAGAGGAGGATGAGATGGTGGGAGCCAGTGGGGGTGTTCCACCAGTCCAAGCCTCCCTGGAAGATGGACTGGAGCAGCTGAGACAACAAGCATGTGATGTGAGCGAGAAATAATAATCACCACAATTTGTTACCGTCAAGATCCCCTAGATAACAAAAGGAATCCCGGAAAGTGGATCGTGTAACTGTAAAAATAAGAGTCACAAAAAAACGGTCCACGAGAACAGAAGTCGGAGAGATTTAAAAGTAGTTATTATATAGGGCTTTTCTACTCTACAAGGATCACTCGGAGCACTTCGTAAAGCATGCCTCATTCGAATTCACACTTTTTTTTTACATTTCAATCTGCTTTGATGAATAAATTGAAGAGCAACTTAGGGTTCAAATATCTTTCCCAAGGATACTTTAAGGCATGCAATCCCCCAACCTCCCAATTGGTAGATAACCCGGGATACCTAACGAGCTATAGCCATCAACCTAAATGCCATTTCATTCGTCATCCACGTTATTAAGCGTGTTTATTACTACTATTTATTACTTCTATTGGAAGACATAGAGGACATTAGCTTGAGAACTTTATTCTGAAAGGCACAGTCGGAAACGCACTGGATAAGTTGACGTTGCATTGGTGTGTTTTCTGTGAGCGCGGAACAGTGCCGCACCAGCTGGATGTGACAGAGTTGCATGTAGAGGGTCCAATCTGTGCTCACAGGCTGAAACAGTGACAGAGATCTTAGGTGGAGTGGAGTGTGCGCGTGCATGCGCTCGAGTCTCGTTGTGCAGCGAGCTAATAAAGCGTGCACGTGTCAGTGATCAATTAATCTGTCACGGTTACAGTGAACGAGGACAGAGAGGAGACGGCGGGGACTGTGGCGGCTGTGGAGAGCTGTCACTTTCTCTGTGCGCGTAGAAGGATTATCATTACGCACGTTATGCGGAGCGCAGCTTCGGTGATGCGCTGAGTCGGGAGAGGTGCAGCGGAGAGCAGCGAGAGTCAGCCCGGACATTCAGCGGCATAATCAGCGCAGTAACTGGAAGAGGGGGGATCCGTGTTGTTATGGGCATCGCAGAATTCCGACCGGCCGTCTGTTTTATTTATTCCGGTGAACACTCCGACGTTGGTGCCGAATCAAAGTCAAATATGCGCACTGCTAAACAAAGGATTTAAAGGGAAAACGATAAAGAATCTCTTAAATATTTCAACCCTTAAACCCGGTTTGTCTCATCCTCTCTCTTGTTTTTGGACTTCCATTCATGCACATTCTGCCGCTGAGGAAAACAGACACGGGCTGAATAACCGGGTACCTCTGGTGTGGAACCAGGAGCAAGAGGAATCCTCTGGTCTTATCTCATAAGGGTCCATGTGGATGGAGAGAGAATACGCAAACCCAGCGAGCGGAGCTCATTACGAAATGTGACATTTTTATTGTGTTTCCCATCAAACCTGACAACTGTGCACCCGTCTTCATCCTCGAACACCTTTAATTTACGTCGTTCAAGGTACGTGCTGCTCACCATGTCGCCTACAGATACTGATTTTTTAAGGGAAAATGGGGGGGGGGGGTTTGCACGGGGGAGTCATCCTTGTGGAAATGTGTACGCACGACATTTACTGAGGGCTGTTTGGCTGAATACCCTACAGGGAATCACTGTTTATTTGAATGCACCTGCGTCTGTACTGTATTAAGGCTGTTTTTTTTAAAGGGGGGTTTATCAGCTGAGAAGGAAGTTGCATCACTGACAGCCGTAGAAAAAAAAGGCGATGCACCAAATGCAGGTGTGGGGAGCAGAGGGCAAACATGGGTTGAGCATTTTTGCAGAAATGTATATTCATGCACGATGCTCAGCTCATACTGTCTCGAGCTTAAGGCAAATTAGGTAAAAACTAAAGAAAATGACTGTGAAGCAGTTCGACTGGTGAGACATTTGAGCTTTTTTTCTCACGAGGATAGAAACGCTGCTCTCTTTTAGTGGCAGCGACTCCATTTTCATCCCACAACACACTGGGATATTTTGGGAGTGTCAATCACTCCGCTGTGCTTTAGTTCGGAGGTTAGATGTCATTCTTTTATTTTTGGAATCACACACACATTCCCCCCACCCCCCAGGATAACAATGGCCTTACTTCTGGTCCCTCAAACAAACACACTCTTCTGGAAGCCCCCAGGGATCCTCCCATGTGGTCGTATTGTTAAGAGAGAGGGGGATGCTGAAAAAAGGAAAGGAAGAAAAGGGCATTCTCTGAATTTGTGTTTGCATTAAGCTGCTTCTTTGGCCAGCTAAAACACAGGGGTGTCCCTTTTAGTAGACTTGAACCTCTCATGCTGGCCTTGCAGACAGGACACAGTGCCCAGGATGTCTAACTTGACAAGAAATCGCACTTAAATGACCTCTTGAGCCCAATTAGAAAAAGGATCTTTGCATGGAAACTGATGCCAGTTTATGGATTACCCTCCTTATTGATCAGTAGATAGATGATACGCGAGCTCTGAGCGCAGGATCGTGTACCGAGTAAGCTCACTGGCCTGTTTTGGAGTGCTTTGTTTTCTATCATTAATCAATATTCAGCAGGGTGAAGCTGTTTATTGTCAGACTGTGAATTCATGAGTTACTTAGCATCCTCTTGGGGAAAAATAAAGCTACAGTTTGTCCTCCGGGAGGACGCCATATGTGCCGTGTTCAGATGATTGTATACGTGTATGTGTGCTTGTGTGTGTAGCTTCTCTATGTACACATGAAGCAGCTGACTGTATAAGATGGGGTATTTTTGTCACTTACATGGGAACTCCTTGCTTCTCCTTTTATATGTGCATTTGTGATCATGCACCTCCCACCCTTTCCAACATACACACACACACACACACACCCACACATGCTCCAGGCAAGAGCCTCGCTCCAATTCTTCCTCCGCATATCCGGCTGTTCCTTCTTCCTCTTGCCACTCTGATCACTATCACGCTCTCTAACCAAATCTGATCTCCCTGGGCCCCTGTGACCACCCCCACCCTCCAACCCCAGCCTCCTTCATCTCCACCCCGGGTCCCATCAAGTTATCTATAATGGATGCCGCTCATTTGTGTCACACAGAAGCAGAACACGTGACACCAGATGTCCGTGGCTCTAGTTTCAGGGTACACTTTGGGGTCTGGCATGCCTTCACATCTGACCCGTCACCTCACGCTTGTTATTATTGTCGGAGGGAGAGAGACAAGATAGTCAAGGGAGGGGAGTAAGGGTTGAGAATAAACACTGGCACTCTTAATTGCCAAGTCAATTAGCATATGGTCTCGCTGCGAGTCCAGTCACATGGTAATGAGGCCTAATTAGGGTGGCCAGGGATGTCTGAAGAGTCTTGGGAGAATACTTACACTGTCAGATTCTTCAGTATGGCACCCAGGAGCTTGGTGTGGCAAATGTATCACGTCTTTTCAGGCTCTTCTTTCAGGTTTTTTTTTATTCCTAAACCTGTTTATATATGTTGTCTTTGAGTTTTTTTCCCTAAACTTTGCATTTCCAACTTCTTCCCACTGTTTTAGCACCAACATGTACATCACAGTGCAATAACACATCACTTCCCTCATTTTTCTCTTTAAATTTCCATTGTTTTGTCTGTTGCTACCAGCTGGATTATGATCGAGCTCACAAATGTCACAAGACTATTGACAAACACAGTCAGATCAGATGATGGAATTCACTTTTGGCTATTTTATGTGAAGTAGGAGGTTGGATGCTTTCCAGCAAATCCATTCCCTCGCATTTGTTTATGATAAACCTTCATCAAAAAAATGGCGTCATGAATGGGTAACAGTTGACCGGCTACGACAAAAATCTTGTCGGAATAATGAAGAAAGCGTGCTGTACTTGCAGGATCAAAGCTGCTGTAGATGTCTCCAATCCATGCACAGGAAACTAACTCTAGGATGTCTGCTGCTGCTGCATCGCTGTGATCTCAGGTCTGTTTATTTCAGCAGCCTTGCAGGAAGTACAAAAGTTGGAAGTATAGAAATATATATTCATGCACGAGACTCAGCATATAAATTGGCCACATATTGACAGTTTTCATCATTGAATGTCTGTGACTCTGGTTAAATGCACTGCTAGAGAGGTTGTCTCTGGTCATCTTGTCAAAGTGTTCTCAAGAGAGAAAGAAGACTCTTCACTATAGGAAATAAAACCAAGTCCAGCCAAGCCAAGTTTAATTTAAAACCCTCTCAGATCCTCTAAAACTGGTTGATGAAAACAGAAAACTGGAAGGAAGAAGATGTGCGAGCCAGCCCTCTCACTCAGAACGTCTTCATCAGTAGACCATGTACAGTCTTAATATACTTTTACACTATAGCACTAGGTCCTTAGAAAGAATAGAATAAAACTAACTCTTATATTAACTGATTATAATGTACTTCATTTAATAACTGAAAAGGTTACAGGAATAAACACCTGTTATTCAAATGGTCAGTATTTTAAGTAATTTATAGATTTTTGTCAATGCACTATCCTGACTTTATTTGGTTAATTTTTTTTGCTTGTCAGCTAGTTATCATGTAGCAAAGATTTTTATATAAACAACATTATCATTATTTTAAAAAAGGCCCTGAAAGGATCTAATTGCAACCTTCATAATATTCTATAAGGATGAATCAGTGGAGAGGGACAAACACGAGTTGCTCTTTCAGACCAGGCTTTCATTCCTGAAGCCACTGCAGGCCTGGGTTCATATTATATATATATATGTATAATCCCAGCTAATAATGTAAACGTATGCAGTGTTATAAGAAAAGGTGGATAATGCTGGAGTCATTGAGCGGTGTCACCAGCAAGCAGATGCCAGGACAAGACCTGCAATTGACCCACTCACCTCAACAGCTGGATCCGTGCGTTTCCACATGTATACCTATGCATTTAAGCACTCGTACAGACGCAGATTCATCCCCATTCAGATTCAAATTCTCGGCATAAGACTCAAAAAATGACAATTACTGCAGGTTGTCAAATCGTAATAATCCCCCCAATTATCACAAGGGTAATTAGTAAGCATCTGCTCGTGAGCTACGTCTGATAATTGTTGGAGCTTGTAATTGTACAGGACAGCTTGTTTCTACCCCCCCAACCCCTATCCCCCTCCCACCCCCATCCCTGCCTATCCAGCCTGGGGCAGATCTGAATGACTGCAGTGCTGCACATTTGCACTCTCATGCTTGTATTCCTGTTGTGTTTTAACAGCAGCGCTGTAAGGAATTGCATGCTGCATTCTTTCCACAATCAGTGTTGTGTCACAATGTGTTGCCTTCTCTCACACACACACACACACACACACACACACACACACACACACACACACACACACACACACACACACACACACACACACACACACACATCCATAGTAAATGCCACCAAGCTGTATGTTACGTGAACATAATGCCTGTATGTTTATGCGAAAGCAACACATGTAACACTTCTAGATGGGAAATGAAGGGGACTAAGATGGACCTCGGGTTGCCAGCAGGCTGCTTGGCACTGAGGAAGATGAAGCCTGAGAAACAGCAGCCATGCAGCAGAACTGGCAGGAGCTGGATCCTTCCCTCAGTTACATAAGATACACAGTGAAAATAAAAGGAAAGGAAAGCAGGGGGGATGAGGAGGAGGAGGTGGAGTAGGAAGGCGCGGGGGGGCACAAGCAGAAAAGGGGAATTGATGCCAAAATGGAAGCAAGACGGTGCATTTGGGATTAGACACTGGGTAGCAAAAGAGGGGGACTAGTCGAGGTGTGTGAGGCGCATCTTTCACAGCACATCTTCAAATACAGCAAGCCGAGGCCGCTCTGGCTGCTCTGGAGGAGCGGTGGCATTGAAAATCCAACAGAATAGAGGATTTTTTTTAATGGAGGGGCAGGGCAGAGATGGCTGCGTGATGAGTGACAGAAAGAGAAACACGTCTAGAGAGAGCGAGGGGAGGGTGAGACGGCAGCTACATCCTCTGTGCTGCACAAACCAAAAGGCCAGACAGTTTCGCTTCTAAAACCACTCATGTAAAGCTGAAGTAAAAAAGGTGTCTGTAGGTGTGCGGCATATTCTGCGTAGCATTTTGCACATGCACGTCTCGCTGCTTGTGCATGTGTGCAGCCATTCTCTCTGCGCATCCTTCAGCTTTGCAGCTTAACGGTCTGCCAAGCCACTCAAAAAGCAGCCAGAGCAACCATCTGTGCGAGAGGGGGGTGACGAGATGGCGAGCGAGTCAAAAAGTCACGAGTGTGCAGGCCACAAGCTCCAGTCCCTCCGTGTCCTGTTGTGATGTGCACTTGTCTCGAGTGCAAAGCGTTAATGTCCCAGTAATTACAATGTGACAAAGGATGTGTGGAAGAAAGACAAAAAGAAGGAGGAGGAGCAGGCTGCTTGGCTTTTTGAGGATGAGCGAGTGAGGTTTTAACTCCTTGGCTGCTCTCCCTTTTGTTCCTGTAGTTTAGTGACAGAGCATAAAAAGCGGGGTGATGTTAGGAGGAAACATGAGTGTTTTTGTGCGTTAAGGCGTGCATGATAATGTCAGGTGTTTGTGTATGCACAAAAAGATCCAGCTCTGTATTTTTATGTGTGTGTGTTTTGGTGAGTCATTCCTCTGTAAGCACTGATTGATGTTAATATAGACCAATAATAACCAGCGGCTACGAGCTGCAGCAGCAAGGAAGGAAGGAAGGGATGAGACAACAGGAAATAACAAGCAGGAAATGAGGGAGCAAAGAATTTTATTAATGAGGAGGCATGAAGAAGAATTTTGGAGGGTGTAAATCTCTGAAGGATACATGAAAGGGCTCGAAACACATGAATATGCACAGCGCACATATATATGCACACATCTTTCACTGTTATGCCCTCAGGGGAGGGGAGGGGGGGGTGAGAAATAAATAATGCTATTTTGCAAACTTGTAAACAACTGCTCTCTTAAAAAATCCGTCTTAAATGTATATGAGGAAAGAAACATCAAAAGCTTGTAAATAAATGGATGGTCCAGCTATGCAGGCAGGGCGAGAAGGAAGGTCTGGAGAAGAATTATAAAGCAGTACATATTGTGTTTTTCAGTTTCTTATAGAACATTAATAATGCTTTTTTACATCTTTATGAACTTTTTTTGTGGCAAAATAGGTTTGAACATGGGTGTTATTGGTCTTTTTTAAATTATGTGTAAGGAATCTTAGCTACAGTTTATAATATCATTCAAAGATGTAGAAAATCTGGAGAAATCTCTTTCTGCAAAGGACAAGACAGAAAACTAAAACAGTGGTGACCTTTAGGGCCTCAGCCTGTACTTCATTAAATTTAAACTGCAGTACTAAAAATCACTGCATGGGCAGTAAATATATTTTCTATGTGATGTAAAACTGTACCATTAAAAAAAAAAGACCTTGACTAGTGGGTGCTGGTACAGCTCACCAGGCAAACCATATGCCATAGGGCTACTGCTCTTTTTCTCTCTGTCTGAGCTTTAGAGACAGAGAGTGTCTGTCTGTCCCCCCACGCCCACCCCCATCAAGACCTTGATTAACCACTGGCTTCTCACTGAAGAGAGACCACTTGGCTTGTTATCAGCACACAGTTCAAAAGTCAGCATCCTTGATGGTATGGAGGTGCATTAGTGCACATGTCACGGGTGACCTGCACACCTAGGAAGGCACCATTAAGACTAAGTGACATATACGTCCACCCATCCATGTCAAACCACATTCTGCATGTGTTAGAACAACACGGCTGCATGGGAGAAAAAAGAGCGCGGGCGGTTAACCTGACGCATCCTACAGTCCAGATCTGTAATGCATTGAATTCATTTGGAGCAACACAAGAACTGTTAAGCCTCAGATGATTTATTTGTATTAATACAGCATTTAAATTATTTCAAATCTCCTTGTTTTTATTGAGATTTTACAGCGTGTCCAATGTTGCGGTCTAAGCTGTGACAAACACGTGAGCGGTCAATTTGAGCTTATTTACACATCCAGCCATTATAAAGCAACTTAATCATTAGTTTAGAGTCAACCTGCTATATTTAAATCTACTGTTGAGTGTCCTTTTGTAAAGGAGAGTTAGAATGAGCTCTTGTTAGAAGTGTAAAAGTAAATGGCACCGGTAAAGTGGCAGTCAGACATCTGAACAATGAGCTGAAAGTCACTATAGAGCAGCAGAGAGCTGCAGGACTCCATGGGAATATGAGCGATGGTTTTTATTTAATGCAATGTTGTTAAAAAATATTGATTGTAGCTGGTTTCCTCTTTACTGTCATACCTTACAGGAAAGTCAGAAATGTCACAAAGACAATACGGCCCAAAGCGGGGCTACACTGCTACTGATTGACTAGACTTCCTCGTATTTTCCAAATGTCTTGAGTCTATTTCTCTCTTCTTCCAGTCTGCTCTATTTAATAACTGGTGTGTTTAAACCTAGTACTCTCCTCTATCGCCCCAACCATATGACTCATCCCAACTTACTTGATATAGAGAGACAGAGGACGTGAAGCTGGAAATATCCAGTGTTCACCATGTGGTATGCAAACACTGTCTATTCGTGGACACAGCGAGACGTTCATGGCGGACTCACACTGTGACTAAAGTTCTCTGAAATAAACAATCCAACGTGCAGCTGTAAGCATGGAGAGGACAGAAAAGAGCAGCGTGCATGAGCCAGCCTGGAAAGAATGCCCGAAAGCTTAGTGACAACAGCCTGGCAGGAAGATATGTTTGTGCGCGCGGTGTTGTGGCGCCTTTAAATACAGATCAACCTCCTATAAAACACACAGCTTGTCAGGTGAAATGACAGCGCTGATCATCCCAGCAAAGCCCACAATGAAATGAAAGATTGTGTATTTTTATGTGTGTTTGTGTGGCTGACAGTTGTGATGAATAAAGGAAAAGGGAGACTGAGACGGCATTGATTTTGCAGAGTGCTTATGTGGGTTTTTTTGTTTTTTGTTTTTCCCCTCACTGGGACACTTTTCTCAAAAGTACACAAATGTTTGTACTTGTGCTCGAGGTTCTGTTGCTGTTGTCTACAATAGATTGTCACTAGGTGCCCTTAGATGCCTGATAGTGAGCCAAACTGAGTGTACACAGTAGTTCCTTTCTCTGTTTCTCTTGTTTTTTCATAAAAATATGCATGATGCTGCAGCTCCCCTGTCAGCACTCCAAAGGCTAGTGCGCTAGATAAGACTAGACAAATCACACCCCTAAAACTCTGTTGTTGTGTAGGTAGGTTGTGTAGGGCTCTTTTTTATTTTTCATTGCATGGGAGGGTTGCTGTTTTTATTTGAAGCCATTTGCCTCAGAAATGAACCCTTTAACCCTTTAGAGCCGAGCGTAGCGCCCCCGCTACAATTTGCGTATCTATTTTTAAATCCCTGTATCACTGCAACCACGTAAGCTAGCGCAATAATTTTTTTTGCATATGAAACCGGAGAAGTTGTACTTACATCTTATGCCATCAGCTTGTCCTAGGTCACGGTTTTCTTCCACATATAGCTTTGCAAAAACTGCATAAAAAGCGCTTGCAGCAACAAAAACATAATATTCCAGAAACACGCTTTGCCGATCCGATCAGCTGTTCATAACACTTCCTACTTGGAATAGACGTCAGCGCGAACTTTCGCATGTCCGCCATTACCTGCCCGAAACCGGAAGTGACGTCATTTTCGCGGAAATGTAGTTTTTTTTACTGTCAGGGCCTCAGAGCCTATACTGGTGTTTTTAAAAGTTATCTTTGACTTTATGACTTTCTGTGTCGTTTCTGGGATGCTTAGAACTCAAATTGCACTGCTGGAAATAGTTTATTTTGATGCATATGCTGCTTTTTTGCAAATTTGCACTATAATATTTATTTTCGTTTTTCCTGCAGTATATAAAAATTGGTGTATTTCAAAAGTAAAACTATGAAGACACTTCAAATAAATTTCCTGTGGTGGGAAACTAGTTTGTGCAACTTTTTTGTATTTACAGTTTTGAGGGATAAGCCTCTTAAATTTCTCTAACTAGAAATATATGTTAAAAAAACAAAAACGATTTTCAATTTTTTTGTAGTTTATTGCACTTTTTTGCAATTTATGTAATTACTATGCACTTAATGCATACATATTATTAAAATTTGGGCTGTAATGGTTGTATTGATGTATATCATCTTGAAATGCTCCCATAATTGGCACTACAGCATGTAAAAATATAATATAAGCTCTGGCGGACTTGGTTCTATGGTAGGTCTTAAAGGGTTAAAAAACTTCTAAAAGGTTCAAAAAAGGTTTGGCTATAGGCTATTATTGGTGAAACAGGACGTGTGTGTTAGAAAGGCTTCAGTCATTCACCCTGCATGAACTACTGTCTTTTGTTCCCTCTCTAAAACACAGCAGTGGGCGATTGTCTTTATTGTCACACAAAGGAATGATTGCTGTGGGAGTGACTGCGCAGCTCTACAGCTTTGCAAATGTTATTGACCAGAATGACTTACTGACTTTCTCTCCCCTACTTTTCTCCACTCTCCCTCATTGCCCCTTACCTCTGCATCGTCTCGCTATCTGTCTTCTCTCAGAGATGGCGTTCCCACCAGTTCTCCTCCTGCTGCTGCTGACTGTTGCTCACCGTGCCAACAGCGAGCCAGAGCCGCTCCCTAGAGGCTGTGGCTGGGGCCTTGTGCGTCCATACACCCTCCTCTGTGACCTGGACTCCATATGGGGGGTGGCCGTTGAATCTGTGGCTGCCGGTGGGGTGCTGGCTGCCATCTTACTCGCCCTAGTCCTGCTGTGCCGTTTACGCCACATCAGTGAGGGCGAGAAGCGGAGCGGCGTGGGACCTATCCTCCTTCTGCTTCTCGGTATCCTTGGCTTGTTCGGCCTGAGCTTTGCTTACCTGATTGAGCGGGATGAGTCACTGTGTCTTCTCCGCAGGGCCCTATGGGGTCTCCTTTTTGCTGTTTGCTTCTCCTGCTTGCTGGTTCAGGGCGTCCGCCTGCGCAGGCTGGGCAGGGAGCGTCGCAGCCCTGGTGGCTGTGCCCTAACCGGTCTGGCACTGGGTTTGAGTGCCGTACAGGGCATCATTGCAGCAGAGTGGCTGCTTCTGACCGTGCTGAGGGAAGGAAAAGCTGCCTGTCAGTACCTTCCTCTGGACTTCGCACTGGCATGCAGCTATGTGCTAGCCCTCCTACTAGCTGCGCTGACCGCAGCCTCCTTGGCCCTGTGTGGCAAGACACGTCAGTGGCGCTGCAATGCCATCTGGCTGCTGGTCACCTGCCTGATGTCACTGCTGCTGTGGGTAGCCTGGGTGGGCTTCTATCTGTATGGAAACGACTGGCTCGGCAGGTCTCCAGAGTGGGATGACCCAGCGCTGGCTATTGCTTTGGTTGCTCAGGGCTGGCTGCTGCTGATCTTCCATGCCATTCCCGAATCTCACGTCTGCCTGAGACCCCCACCCCAACCCACTGCCCCGGATTATTTCGACACATCCCAGAACTCAACGCGGATGAGGGAGACGAGCTTCGACGATGACACCCCTCTATCTCACAGGCAGTTTGTGGAGAACCAGGGCTACGGATATAATGACGAGAACACTGCAGGTACAGCACAATCTGATACTTTTGAGCAAACAGGTGTAATTTAGCTTTGTAGGAGGAATGTAGGCCAAAGTGACTAATGCAACTCTTGGAAACATTTGTATGCTTGGCTAGTAATAACTGCAGGAGGACATTTCTGCAAGTGTTTCTTTGGTTCCTCCAGACAGTAAGCCGAGTGGTGAGTCAGGATGAGTAATCTCTGTCCGTCTCTTCCACGCCAGGCTTGAGGAGCGGTGGCGGTGCCGGGCAGCACAGCAGCAACACCGCTGCCAGGCCAAGCGCTCCTTTCCGCAGCAACGTCTACCAGCCCACCGAGATGACCATGATCCTGAACGGGGGAGCGGTGAGTACATCCTCCCAGTCACAGGTACACGCCGCTTACACGCCGCTCTCTCATTCGACCACGCCGACAAGACTGCATGCACATTTGTGCGTTCTGGACCATACGTCATTGCACAAGAATGAGGGAGAGGTGTGAGAGTGTGTGCGTGCGTACTCAGTTTGTGTTTGGAAACTCTCAAGCGACTGTGTTTGTTCCACGTGCATGGACGGATTTGTCACAAATGGTCACTCATCTGACATTGATCTGTGTAAGGGTGATTGTGAGGAAGCTTCTGCTTCTTATTCTGCTGTCTGTGTAAAAATATAATACCATTTGTCCACTGAATGATGCCACTGTCAGGTGACCCAGCAAGATTCATTGTGCAGGATGAATGGTCACCATGGCTGGTGGCTGGTGCAGGTGAACCGCTTTCCAGCCACTGTGCTATGAATTAAGCCCACCCAACAACACCTCGCATATTACAGAAGTCTAAAAAGCTGAAATGACACTCTGCTGACAGAGATAATTTGTAGTCACTATTCCTAGAAATTGCAGCTGGGTGTGCTGATCGAGCTGACAAAGGGAACGAAGAGGCGTCTCCTTAAGCTGCTTTGCATAAAATATCACTAGTCTGCATGAACGGTGTTGTTGTGCACCCACGTTAAAGGCAGGCAGCGTTTATTTGTACAGCCGGCTCAGGGCGCTCTGAGGGAACCGATTTGCCGAAAGCATGAAATAAAGAACCTTTAACAGCAATTTTAAAGGATACTAAAACAAATACGAGCACAAAGAATTAAATAGAAAACTGCAGGATTGTATTGCAAGGTTGATAATGGTCTAAGTACAGTTTGACATTTTAGGAGACTGGCACATTCCCCATCTAACAGCAAGTAAAACAGGAAAATCAATACCCCTCCATTCTTTACAGTAAATATCAATCATCTGACAGGCTGAAAGTGGAAACATGGAAACATTTAGCCTTTTTTAATACATTAAATCAGTCTTTGTACTAAATGAATAAGCTCCTGCTTAAACCCACATATTTACACTTAAAATAAGTGTAACTTTAGCTAAAGTGCAAGCTAAGTTGCACTGGCTAAACGTGAAGGTGGCCTGTACTGGAGGTAAAGCTTTATTTCTAATTCTCTCTGTGTGATGAGTCATGTTTGCCCATTTGTCACTGCAGCACTATTTTTGTATAAAGCCTCGCTTTCAGATCCACTTCACTTTCTCTGTTAAGTTACTCCGATGATAAAAACACAGCACTTTCCAAAACCCTTTATTCCTAAATAGGAGTTTTATTGTGAACCATCTGAAGGAGTAGGCAACCATATGTGACGACATCTGGCTGGTATTAATGGATGACAAACCGAAATGGATCAGAATCAACAAATTAAACACAACAAAAAGCAACAATATGATTGTACTGTTGGATTTTTTTTTTTTTTTTAAATTGGAATGCACATTTTATGACAGGCACTTTGTTTTTTCCCAGAGGCTGGTCATTATTGGAGACCAGGCTATTAACTGACCACAGTGCATTTGGGGAAATATAATAGCTGCTATAATTGGATTCGTGTGGCTTTAAAATTTAATAGCAATACAATAATATGAGCCATTATTTTCCATCAATAAAAACATTATACTTTTTGACAGATAAATATTGCATTTGTTCCCTTACTACAGAGAGCAGTATCATTTGCTGCAGTACCTTTGTTAACACTTTCCACAACGACGTCCCCTGTATCCTTAATGACTAGTTTTGACACCTCAGGATAGATCACTAAAGATATGGTTTCACAACCATTAGAACAGTTTCTGGGGGGGTTTAAGGGTAGCTGTACAGGCTAACTTCTTCTGATGTACACCTAGTCATTTTGTACTACAAGCAGGCCTGAAAGATGTTCATAAAAGAGCTTCAAAAGTTACTCTTAGTAGGTTTTCAAAAGGGTGAAGAGTTAAATAGCATTTTTATAGAGAATATTAACTATGTATTTACAAGGAAAAAAATGTAGTTTTTAGTTTTTCTGGAGCCCTGAATACAGCCTGCAGGTTTTCCACTCAGGTTTCAGGGTACAGCTAGTCTCTGGCTACGTCCACACTAATGCGTTTTTGTTTGAAAATGCATCGTTTTCTCTCCGTTTTGGCCTCCCGTCCACACTGAGACGGCGTTTTCCCCAAGGAAAAACGCAGCGTTTTCAAAACCCTCTCGAAAACGCATACATTTCAAAGCTGAGCTGTCCCATCTCAGTGTGGACACTCGAAAACGCAGACTTTCAAAAACGATGACCCATTTTAGTCATGTGATGCAGTCATGTGACCAATTAAACCAAGATAGTGGAGGGCAATATACAGCAGTTGTTTTGTTTGCTCTCAATTTTGACAGCCCTAAAACAGATTAATAACAGTTTGTACATGCTCCAGATAGCTTTTCTTCAAATTCTTTAATTTTCACTCGCTTTGGCAACTTTGTACTTTTGTGTTACTCGCAGCAACAACTCCACCTCATTGTTAGTCCATTTAAAAAACTCGGTTCTTTTCCTCGACATTTTGCCGCGACGTTTCAACGAGCCGGAAAGTAAATAAACGGCAGACAGAAACGAGGCAGGCCGAATCTTCTTGCGCTTCACGCATGCGCAGTACTGGAACGTAAGCGTTTTCGGCCGTTTTCGATGCACAACTCTGTGAAAACGACTGAAAACGCTAGTGTGGACGTGTAGACTGGTTTTAGTGTGTAAATACATCTGCAATGGCAAAACACAGGCATTTTGTTTTAAAACACAGAGAGATATGCACATAAAGTGTGAATGGATTGTATGCAGACCCTGTAACCATGTGAATTAAAATGCATGTCTAAAAATGAGATGCTTTCTCGACTGCTGACGGTTAACAAACTTAACTTTTTCACCTACAGGTGCCCTCTGCCCCTCCTACCTACACGGGGAGGCAGCTGTGGTGAGCGAGAGGTTTGGAAAGAGGGTGTGTGATTTAAAAAGGAAAAAAAAGGACGAGATGAAGAGGGTGAGGAGGGAGAATGAGGGGGGTCCAGGACGAAGGGCCCACCTCCCTGTCTGGCTGGACTGGACTAAAAGCACGGATGCCTACATCGACCTTTCACTCTGTGTACAGACTTTAACACTGACTGTGTGCCAATCAACTACTGTTTGAGTGTGTGTGAGATTCAGAGAGAGTAGGATATGGAGGACAGAGCTGAAGGTTTTCTAGAAGAGTGGAAATGTGAAAGTAAGTAGCAAAAAAAAAGAAAAGAAAAAGAGACTCTGATCTGAAAATGCCGACATGCAGTATTCCTTTTTTGGTATCATTTGGTATCCTGTGACACTACAACATTGTAGGCATCCCTGAAAACTGTGAAATGGATTGCTTTTTCCTGCTCTCTCTCTCTTTCTGTCAGGCAGGATGTCTTTTCTGCAGCTCCACACAATGAAGGCGTTCGAGTGGAAACATTTGGCTCTGTCCTCCATCCCTCCACACCGTAGGTGTAGACAGAGCACATGGGCAAACTGTACAAGTTGAGCAGGGCCCTCCTAAAATAACCCTGCCTCTGTAGGTGTGAATGTACAGCATATAAGAGGAAAGAGTGTGTGTGTGTATGTGTGTGGTCCCTATAACACTCCAGCAAACCTTTCCTCTCCAGACTGTTACCCCCCCACCCGACAACCCCCAACACCCCAGACCTGTCTCCTCCCTCTCTCTCACCTCTGTTAGGGTTAGGGTTGCGATCAGAACCATCTGTGAATAAAACACATAACTCTTCTCACCTTCCGCCATCCTCCCACCTGCATGGACACTTTGCAAACACAAACTCTGAAGCCTGAACTGTGACTGGAAAGGAAGTTTCCCCAATGACCACAGCTGCACCTGAAGCACCTGAACGGAGCTGCCCACAAATTGCTTTTAGATGTACAATAAAGCAGAGCGGATCATGATTGGACAAAGGGAACATCAGTCATGACCGGGCGAGGGGGGGGGGGAGAGGCGCCGCTTAATGAATCGAGGTCAGACTGCTGTGCGCACCCACATCTCCAGAGCCACTGGCGTTTTGAAGCAGCCAGGAGAAACTGTCACTTTATATCAGCAAGAAACGGAGCGAGGAAATGAAATGGTCTCCCGTTCCCGGTTCCTGTATTTGTGTTTGTGTGTACGTATGTGAGTGTTGTGATTTCACGAGTGTCGACGGGGGAGAAAAAAGAAAAAAAAAATCAAAGTCCAGGTACATTTCTGGTGCTAAATATTCCTCCACACGACCCTCCAGTGAGGCACGGAACTACAAAAACAACACTTATATTGATACAGTAGTCAAGCTGTGAGTGACAAGACTATATTTAGAGCTGTGGCTGGTGTTCGGAGATATCCTAGAGCCTCAGAAAGATCAGATTAACAGTGCAAGGTAGAAAGAGGGGGATCAAATGGAAAAGGCGGAGGAGAAGGAGGGTGGCGGTGGGTAGGAATGAGATAGCACGAGACGGCCCCAAAGGGAAGTCTGTGTGACAGTGAAATCTCTGAGACTTCCTTCACTCAGCTTCCAATCTGTATGAGAAAATGGCTCCCGCGTCTGTCCATCTGTATCCATGTTCCTCTTCTCTATGTCGTTGTCTTCATTTCTGTATTCTTTTTTTCTGGTGGAGCGTCTCTTCCTCCTCCTCCTCCTCCTTCCTCTCCTCCTCCGGACTCTTTCTGTGGTCAGCTATAGCTCAAGTCTCTGTGCCAAGAAGGACTCTTGTTTCACTGGAGTCTCTGTTTCACGCCCTTTCCCTTCATCATGGCACCGGCTCTTTCTTTCACCCGAGGAGCTGTGTACATAGTAGTGCTGTAAAGCTTTGCTTGCTTGTTTACCTTTTTTTTCTTTTCTTTTGTTTTTTAACTGTAGGCTGAGTTTAGATATCAGTGATTCATTGGAGAACTGACTGACCACTGCAAACTGATTTTATCTTCTTTTTTTTTTAACTGGTTTGCTTTGTGTTTATACATTTGCCTGTTTGTTACATTACGCTTTTATTTTTTAAACTATAGCATTTTGGAAATGTTTCGCCAACACTAGATGTGCTTTTATTTTATTTTATTTTGAATTTTTTTTGTTTGTTTGTTTGATTAAGGAAAAATTGTGAGTTGTCAATTATCAGGATTTATGTTGGTTGTACCTCCCACACTTTGCTGTTACGGGGATGCAAACATGATTATGTTCAAATTTTCAAAAAGACAACAATGCCTATTGATAATTTTGCCACTTCATGCAGTAAATCATGACAGTCTGTGATATATTAGGGATAGCTATAAAAAAAAAAAGAAAATGCAAAGCAGGCAGGGCTCAAGCCCACCAATAGTCAGTGTGCTGGCCCCTGATCTTACTAAGAAAAGACAAGGGGTCAATCCTTGACTACTGCTGTATGTTTATGTCTTACACACTGGCTATTCTAAAATAGGACTGCTACTTGCAGGCCAGCTTCATGCCCAAAGACAGCTTGTCCTGTTATACCAGGCTCTGTTTGGGCAGGCCTGGTCTGAAACAGGCTACAAGCCTCATATCCATGCAAGAAGAACTGTCCTCAGGGTTTTAGATGGTCAGCAGCAAAGAAACAAAGCTCCTGAGTATCAGCACTCAGAGCTGAGGGGGAGGGAGGTTTCAATTCTTGTGATGTTTTCACTCTATGTGGAGTACATAAAAAAAAAGAATAACATGATGTGACTTTGTAGACTTTGCACTCGTCAACTACCTATCTGTGCATGCTTATCACCATTTCTACATATATGACCTTTCTCAGACGTACTTTTGAATACTAACTATTTATGTAAAAGGTCATGTGGCAACAATCATACTTTCAGTGTATATCAGATGACACACTTAATGTCTGTGCGAGCTGGTTCTTGAGAAACAAAGGGAAATGGTCCAAAGCAGTACGATTCCCCAAAAGGAACAAAATGCCATCATCACTGGACCTAATAATAACTTCCTCTGTTAGTTTGAAGAGTTGAGGGTAAAAAAAAGAACAAAAAAAAAAGGAGAATCTTCCGACTGATATTGTCTGTGTTTAAAATCAAATAGACTGTGGTGAGATTTTGCACACAACTTCTATGTTAAGTTTGTCGTCCCTGGATAGCCCATTTGAAAACCCTTACTCCCTGGGGTTGACATGTCCTTGCCTGTCCTCTCCTGATTTGTCTTGCCTTCAGACTGCTCCAGTGGGGCAGCTGACAGGGGTAATATTGGTTTTCACAGCTATGACTGTGCAGTGACGCAGCATGCCTATGTATAGAACTTGATTCCCCTGATTAGAAAAAGACAAAAAAAACAACAACAGTTAACTCTCTTGTTTCTGTAACCAATTCAGGACAAAAAAAGTTAAATAAAGGTGTCATATTTGTAGTTAACTTTTAATTGGATGTTGTGTTTTTTTCCTGATGACACATGGTAAAAATAACAGCCAGGTATTATGGAAGAATAAAAAACTGCATGTGCTTTTCCCATTTTTGTCAAACCTTCGCAACGTTTCTGTCCATACAGATGAAACCGGGTCATTGAATGTTTTCACTTCTCATTCTGTAACCTAAAGCAGTTGGTTAGCCTAGCTTAGCTTAGCACAAACATGCGCAAAAAGGATAAAACCATTAGCCTGTACAAAAACATATTCATGTGAAGTAATTTAATGAGATGCAACATGTTCAATTGTAAGCTTTAAGCATGTTTTTGTTACCTTTGAACATGGACAGGCTAGCATAAAGAATTGGCATAGTCTTTATGCTAATTAAGCTAATAAGCATACAGATTCTATTCCCCATCAGACTCTTGACAAAAAATGTTCACTAATGTTCACTAATATCTGCAGCAAATTCTTGAATCACCCCTTGAATTCTTTACATTTTGCTTCCAGGAAGCTACTTTCTTGTAATATCTTAAAATTGCCTTGAGCAATAATTCTCCAAGTTCTTCTTTGGACACTGGTTGCTTTTTCACTCATTTAGTCCAGTCCTTGTACCTAACCATTTTCAGAGGAATGTTTTTTGTTTTTGTTTGTTAAGCTACTTAACTCAACCTACAAGTAATTAAGCATTACAAAAGGCACCTAACTCAAGGGATGAACCAGAGGTTTGTCTATACATAACAGACAACTTCACAAACAATAATTTTACAATTTCGTTAGGCATCTTTAGGCACTTTGTTACTATTGAAAAAAATATATATAATTGGTTTAAATTTCTTTACTTGAATCTAGAAAAAATTGCAAAGACAACACAGTTTGACTGGCATAAAATGTTATTTTTCAACCAACGAGGTGACTTACAAAGAGCTGTTAGCTGAACATTTGGCATATCCCAGTAGTTTGCAGTGTGTCCTCAAAAAAAATGAGAAAACTGGAATGGATAGGAAAAAATCCAGCAAAGACCTCACATGTGAGCGATGCATCTGGCCCTTGATCCATCTACCATTCACCAAAGCCTCATCAGAAAAATAAAGTTCCATCAGATTTTGAGCTACAATGCAATGCTATGTGGAAAGCATCTGATTGGTAGCAGCTTCATTTTTTAGCATGACAATGATCCCAAACACAATGCCAGTGCAGTAAAACCATACAAATAGAAAAGCATTGTGGAACACAGTCAGTCATGTATTAGCCTCCCCAGAACAACTTTGTTGAAGCAGTGTGGGATCATCTTCACAGAGATGATTCTTCAATGTGTTGAGGAATAAAGGAGGTTTTATAAAACACTGACTTTCATGCTCACCCCTATCCTGCACAGATTTCAATAAAATCATAGAATCTACTCCCCATTTTCCCAGCAAAATATAAAGAAATGAGGGGTGGCTCAAGTCTTTTGCACAGTATTGCATTTTCATAAATGCCTACTTTGTCCTTTGATGATAAAGATGGAAATATTAGTCTGTAGTTTAACTTTGGGCTACATGTTCTGGGTATTTGTCTGTCTGACATAGGCTTCTTTAATACATTCAGTACATTCAGATCTAAGATATTTTAGTTTTTACATTTTAAATGTGTAAACAAAGTTTTAACTAACACATCAGCCTGGAATCACAACCCAGAACCAGTTGTTATCTGTCTATGCTCTGACAGCTTGATGCCGACACTACCTTCTGCTGCTGTGTGATCGGGTTTCAGTCGGGCACAGTTCTGCCAGACTTTGTGGAGCTGGCTCCTCTATCAGATGTCCCCAGAATTAAATGGGCCGTTTTATCTCCTCACCCAGTGGCAGCTGTCTTCCAGGCAACCACATACCTGCAAAGGGAGATACATGACCCTCCCCATGCCTCACTCTGAGGTGGTATGCTTCACTTGGTCAAGGAGCAGTTCATCATGAAACAGAAGATCAACCATCAGTACCCTCTCAGGTACGCTGGGTTTGTGGCGAGATGGAAAAATGCCAGGAGTGCACTTTATTCTTTCACTTTAATTGACACCCACAGTCAAGAGAAAACAGCTATAACCTGGACAGTCTTACATGAAGAAGAACTGCAGAGTCACTTGAGCAGCAGACTTTTAATTTTTGCAAATCAAATTTCATGATTTCCAAGCCTGATTCAAGATAAATGTTTGAATGCCAACAGTTAGAAAAACAAACAGCTGAAGGTGGCAGACTCAGCGGGGATGATGCAAAATGTGCGCCTATTCGACACATTAGGCAAAAGACCAAAACAGCAGTAGGAAAATACTCCTATTAAGTAAGAATAAACAAAAGTTAAATACACCTCGTACATCTACTTTTATGGCGTTATTTCGTGTCGTGTGTGTAATGAGTAGCCAAGCCATCCCATGTTTCTGTGGCAGAAATGTTAAGTGACTTACTGATTAACAGGGTTTTATTTTTTAATCTCCTCAGCTGTGTTATTATATACCTATACTTATATATATATATATATATATATATATACACATATTCCCATATGTATTGTTATACAGGGCAAACTTACTTTAACCCTTTAATGTAATAAAATAGATAGTCCGATAGTTGCCAAATACAAACCAGTGATCTAAGTGATGTTTTTCCAATTCTCTTTTATTCTCAGCTTCTCTGACATGTCATTTCCTTTCCTGATAAACAGGATATAAAGCGGTGCGCCGTGTGCCGAGCCACCTTTGACTCTGGCCTCAATTTCTGGCTTGAATGGAAATGCTATGACCTCTTTTGTGGAGTGATGTCTATTGCTAAGGAAAGAGGAAAAGACAGATCAAGGAAATATGGTTATCTTCCACTGAGCTGTCATCCAGAGGTGCGGAGAGAGAAATTATGACACCCGTTACAAGAGGTTTCACTCCTGACAGTATAATATGTGAACCGTGCTATATGGTGTTCATTGGCTGGGTGAGACTCGTGAAGGGAAGTGATCCATCAAAAAGGCAATGAAAGCAATAAACTAATTAGACACGGATCTCAGACCATAAATCCTGGCCTGGCCATATCAAATTGGTTACAGGCATCTTTTTTATTCTTTTCTTTTTTTTCTTTAAACAGGGCTTGTTTGACTGATCACTTTAGGTCAATTTGACATCAGCCTAACAGAGTTTAATAGTCTTTAAACAGCAGAAAAAAAGCTTTTACACAAGGCTAATGATTCCAGTTACCAAGTCCCACCAGGGTAGCTCAGGTTGTGAGTTCCTAGTAGCGATGGAGACCCTGCGATCAGTTTGTTGGACACAGACAGGAAATTAGTCAGAGATGTAGAGGCTACTTCTTCCTTGACGTGCAGGCTGGGTGTGAGCCACTCACCAGGCTGTGGGCTCATATGGGTGGTGGGTGTGTGGACCGCGGTGCTCTGGGGAGTGGGGGAAACCACCTGGATGGACACATTGTTTCCAGGCTGGGGGCTTTCTGGAAGATCTGTCATAGCTGAACCCACTGGAGACAAACAAGAGATGTTCGGATATGTTTTCCAGGCAAAGTATTTAAAAAAGATCCTTACAGTCTTTTAGGAATTTGACAGATTAGCTCATTTAAATAACAGGTTAAAAAATCTTGAATATGTTAGCCTTTAAAGAATTTAGCAGAATTATCTGTTCCTTGCATAAAGGTTTTAATGATATCAAGCGAGTTCTTTTCAAGTGTAGTTTTTTTAAGCAGAATAAGTTGAAAAATTATGAACAGAACACGACTGAGACAAGTGCTGACACTTTCTCACTTTCACAGCTACAACACTACTCTGGTTGCCTCTACTGTTGTTGTTGTTATCAGTCAGTAAAGAGTAACAGCTTTGACACTGTTAAAGTAAGTATATCTATGAAAAACAAAAGCCGGTATCACTTTATAGCAAATAATGCTATAAAGCATTATTAACGTATTAGTAAGGTATGTGTAGTTGCTTAATTTATCATTTATATAGCATTACTACTCTTCAGTATGCCATTTATAAACATAGATATATCATTATGACTAAAATTATGATAATTACTAGCAGTGATAGCTGTACACAGTGTAACAGTAACAGATGGATAAACACATCTGTATTTATAAATGTCAAACTAAGGAGGACTAATGATATATAAATGATGAATTAAGCACTTGCTAAAACCTTACTAATGCCTAATAGTATGACATTATTATAAAGTGCTACCCAAGAGGCTGTCATGGATTGCAAGTTACGGTATCGTTTGCCCCTCACTCCAACCGGTCGTGGCAGATGGCCGCCCCTCCCTGAGCCTGGTTCTGCTGGAGGTTTCTTCCTGTTAAAAGGGAATTTTTCCTTCCCACTGTCACCAAAGAGCTTGCACATAGAGGATCATATGATTGTTGGGGTTTTCTCTGTAGTATTATTGTAGGGTCTACCTTACAATATAAAGTGCTTTGAGGTGACACTGTGATTCGGTGCTGTATAAATAAAATGGAATTGAATTGAACTGCTTTATTTACAAGCTAATTATTGAAAAAGTGTGATGGAATTGTGGTTTTGGGAAACAAAAAATATGTTTGCTTTTTTTTAAGATTTCAAAGTGCATCCAAATATGCAGTGATGGAGCCCTTCAGTATTTTTTTTTTTTGTTTTGTTTTATCATCTGAGAATCATTTCCCTGATTCAGATCCCATGACTTATCTTTTAAAAAGCTGTAGTTTGGCGTGGCGGGTGAAGAAAATCTAAAACAACAAAACAAAACAAAACAAAACAAGGGAGAATGCCAAAGCAATTAACAGATTTCTGTTGCTACTTCATTTCATGTTGATCTATTCAAAACAATGTCGCTAACCACGTGATGTCACAAGCTGTTTTAACAGGGCTTAAAATGACGGTAAACAAGCACCAGTCAAGGACAGTCGAGGTGATTCATGAACTGCTGAGAGCTGCACCTGTCTAGTGCGATGTGACCTTTTGACATATCAGTGTGCGCCTGCTCTTTGCTCTTTGCCTCATTGTTTTTCTCTCCATCTCTGACTAATTCTGATTTCAGACTATGAAGCGGCAGAGGAGGTATTGTACGCCAGCTTTCTCGGGTCAAATGAGATGAGCGCAGCTGTTGTGGGACTTAAAGAATGAGCGTACAGTTGGGAGGGGAGCTTCCCTAAATAATTTCTCGCTCTCTTTTTAACTCTGCCAGTGCACCAAGCATGGGTCATTTATGTGTCACAGTGCAGGAAGGCGACTTCTATAACATCCAAAAAACAAAAACAGAAGAAGCCGGCAAACAAACTGCAACTTCTGTCTCTTTCTCTTTCTTGTTCTCTCCTATTTTCATCCATTGTAGACTCAGTTGAAGAGGTTGGAAAATGGTTTCCATGCAGGGCGACAGTCTGGACAGACGCTCATGCACTCTCTTACGCATGCACACCCATCCCCAGGCCCCCAGCTAGAATGTCAGGTCAGCAGTAGCAGCAGCGGCGGCGGTTAGCAGTGGCAGTGTGGCATGGCTGTCACACGCCTGTGGAAGAATGTTCGTCGGCCGCAGAGAGCGCCTTTGTTGTGTGGAATGCGTCTGTGGAAACAACCTGTGCTCATGATGCCACCGTTCTTTGTTTCTGAGCGTCAAAAACTGAAACTCTACCACGACTAGCGTTATCAGAGGGTGCGTGTGTTTATCATGACACACCGCCACACCCCCGTCAGATGGGCTGAAGCACGCCTCAGTGTATGAATGCTCCTGTATCTGGGTTAAATGCAAAGAGCAGAATAGATTAAATATAGATGTAATTGCTTCTTGAGGGTTTCTTTTTTTAAAGCTATTTTCATATATTATTATCATTACTATCATATATTATTATTTTACAAAGCTGTCGTCTGGCGGCTATTTTTATCCTCCCATCTATAAAAAGTTCACCACAAAGCGCAGTAAATTATCAGGCAATTACACAGATTAGAGCACCAAACACAGTAAAATGTAGAGATTGTAATTATTTATGGATTCATTCAAGAAGACAATTCCCAGTATTGCTCCAAACAGTGTGATGTTGACACACATCCATCCCTATTTATTTGTGGGTAGAAGATGAGTGTTGCCTCGTTGAATATATCAGTTCCCTAAGGGGGAGACAATGCGACAATATTACTGTTGAGCTGTCTGTTGTAAGCACGGTGTAATCAGATTTCTTTCCCTCTGTGTCATTAGTCCTATTGTGCATGTAGGAGTTGCACCTTCTGTATCCTTATTATCAAAATGTTTGAAATCATTTATGTGGACCCGCTGGAAAAGTAGACAGCTGCAACAATGCAAAGTAGAGAGAAGCTTCATTTAGTCATCTTTTGTTCTTTGCCATGTGTTTTGATTTTTCTGTCCACTTGCTAACTCGTTGTGATGCACCATGACGGTACAGCGTTCCAACAGCCGTGTGGAAAAATAAATACAATGTCCCTAAAAAAGACCAAGAATCTACCCCCGCTAGCTGCACAAAGACAGGCAACCATTCGCACACTTTCAATCAGGAAGCACCAATTAACCTAACTGCACTAAGTGTGTATGTCTTTGAGTGCGGGAAGAAGCTGGAGTACCCAGAGATAACCCACAAAGACACAGGCAGAACATGCAACTCTGCATGCAACACCCCAGCCAGATTGTAGATTCAAACCAAGAACCTTTTTGCTGTGAGGCTAGAATTCTGATCATTGTGCCACCATTGCTGCTCTACTGTTTGATGCCTATATTCAAAAAAATGTGACTTGATTTGCATTTCTAGTAACTTCTGGAATCAGCAGGGGCAGGATGCACCTAAAGGTGTTTTTAGCTATGCTCACATGCTGAAGAAGATGAAGCGAGGACAGCAAAAGCTACACATGGATGATGGTGCATTTAGTGGTCTGCCCCCAGTTGTTTGTAAGAAAGGTCTGGGTCTGCACTGCAGGCAGGCCGTGTTTCTTCTACTACAGTGCTGACACAGTGCTGTAATAGAGGCAGTATGTGGTTTGGCATTGTTTTTTCTGAAATATGCAATGGGAGAATGTGTTGCTCTAAAGCCTGTATATACCTTTTAGTATTGATGGTGCCTTTCCAAATGTGCCAGCTGCCAATTCCATACACACTGATGGACCCCCATGCCATCAGAGATGCAGGTTTTTGAACTTAGCACTGGTCTTAAGCCAGGTGGTCCCTCTCATCTTTAGTTCACGGGATGCGCTGTCCATGTTCCAAAATAAATGTCCAATTTCAGTTTGTCTGACCACAGAGAAGTTTTCCATTTTTTCTCAGTCCATTTTAAATGAGCTTTGGTCCAAAGAAGACAGCAGCATTGCTGGGTCATGTTCATATATGGCTTCTTTTTTCGATGATGGAGCTTTAACATTTCTTTCATGTCCATCACAGAATCATGCCTGTTTTTAATGCCTGGGTGACCTGAAGATCACAGGCATCCAATGCTGGTTTTCAGTCTTGTCCCTTGTACACAGGGACAAGACAAGATTCAGAGATTTCTCTAGATTCTCTGAATCTTGTCATGATTATATGTACTATATATCATAGATATTCAAAATCTTTACAATTTTACATTTTGGAACATTATTCAAAAATTTGTCCACAATTTGTAGAAGCAGTTTTCTGCAGACTGGTGAACCTCTGCCCATCTTTACTTCTGAGAACCTCTGCCTCTCTAATATGTTCTTTTTAGACCCACTCCTGTTACTGACCTGCTGCCAGTTAACCTAATTAGTTGCAAAATGTTCCTCCAGCTGTTTTTGTTTAGCACCGCTTACTTTTCCAGTCTTTTTTCCCCAACATCGCCAGTTTTTTAAGATGTGTTGCTGTCATGAAATTCAAAATGAGCTAAGATTTTTCTTAAAATGGTACATGTTATACCTCATAGGAATGTTAGTAGGTTACTCTGCGACCATCCTGACATTTCAGTCTATGTCCTGTCAAAAAAATACAGCATTAAAATTTGAAATAAACACTCGACCATATCATCTATTTAAAATTACTTTTTGATAAAGGAGTTGTTGTTTGAGTCCACTGTATACTCAGTTTGTTTTGGTATCAAATTGGGTATCTGTATTGGTATTGTGGCAGCCTCATTGGTGACTTTATCAGTGAATTCAGCTCAGTATGCTAATTTGTACAGAGCACAAAGATGATAAGAATTTCATTACATTAGTCAACGGTATCAAGGGTATGGTGATGTCAGAAGAACAAAGTTGGAGGTTCTCCAAAGTTCTTTGGCTTCTTATGAAGCCCCCACATAAAATCCTGTATGTGTGCTTTTTTTATGTTCTTTATTAAAAATAAATAAAAATTTAGCTGAACTTTGCAACAGTCTTGTTTTTTTTTCCTCTGCAAGCCTACTTGGATTTAAGAAAGTGCTTGTACAGTGTACCACTCTGTTTTTATGCAAGCTTCCAAAGATAACGTATAGTCATCATCCTTTAACTCTAATGCTTGTCAGTCACAGTGGACATGGGTCTGCATTCTCAGCTGCTCTTCCCTGTCCTTCATATGTGCACAGTGCACACACAGACACACACACTCGCCACAGGCAAAGACGTACACATCACTTTACCCTCGTCTCAGACTTCATCCCCTTCATCTCTACACTCTGTTACTCCACTCTTTCCACACATGAACACCCCCCCCCCCCCGCCCCCCCCCAATCCTCTGCCGTCGCTGTCACACAAGCGTAGCCTGAGCCCTCAAGACATTTTCTTTCTCTTTTTCATTTGCAATCTTCTCTCTCACTTACTTACTTTCTCCCCATGTCTGCTTCTCTTTCTCCGTCACTGCCCTCATTCTCTCTGTGTGTCACCGCTCCCAGAATCCTCATCTTTCAGCTTTAAAAATCAAAGCCCCGTTGGCGTGAATATCTCTGCAGCCGTTTATATGTGTGAAACTCTATTTGTGCACAGGCTGACACACCGCACTGTATGCGTATTTATTTCTGTAAACCTGAATATTGTATGGACTGATTTCTATGCAGTCTAGTACCTTTGTATGAATATCAGCAGCTTTTGTCAGGCACTGAAGAGAATTTGATAGTAGTAGATATAATGCTACTAGCAAGCCTGAGGGCTGGCATTCAGTGATATCATGTGAGTGTGTGTGTAAGTGTATGTGGGCTTACCTCGTCTCTCTTGTTTCGCCCAGAACTGCTTGACAGTTTTGCCAATGTCACGGGTCTCTCTCAGTTTTTTCTGCCACTGGCGCATCTCCTGAACATCTGGCTGTGCCCTGATCTATAACAATCACAGGACATGTGCAAAGGGAGCACATGCATAAATTCACATGAGCAAACATCATCAATAACTTAATTGAGCCACAAGCTAATCAGTGTTAGTAAGCTGTTAGGACTGTTGAAAGAAGGTTATTTAGAAAGTCTGTTACAGTATATGCTTTAGTTACTAACATTCAGAACATTTCCAGGGAGGGTTAAGTAAATAAATGTTCTTTTTAAATGATTATTTCATTTATTATTGGAAAAAAATATACAAACCTACCTGAACTTTTGTGAAAAGGTCACTCCTTAAACTAGTTGTGCCACACTTGGCAGCAAGAACTACAGTCACACTTTTGCGATAACTGGCAAAGAGTCTTTTTCACTGTGGAGGAATTTTGGCCCACTTTTCTTTACGGAATTGTTTTAATTCAGCCAAATTGGAGGGTTTTCGAGCATGAACGGCCTGTTTAAGGTCATGCCAAAGCATCTCAATCAGATTCAACTCTGGACGTTGACTAGGCCACTCCGGACAGTCTACTTCAGGATTTTCTGGTACAGAGCAGAATTCATGGCTCCATCAATTGTGCCAAGACCTGCTTATGTAAGCCATTTGGTCAGATCTCCATGCAAATATGTGGTCCAGTAATACTGATTGCACTGTGGTTGAAACACATACTGCAACTTATACTCTTGCCTACACCATGCTGCAAAAATAAGTGAAAACAATAAGCCAAGCAAGTGATAAAATCCTATTTCCTATTTTAAATTAAATTAATTCATTTTAATGCATTTTAAAACATTAGGCCTTACTATGAGATTAATGAAGAGCTTCTAAGGATTCACAGGAACCCTGATTCAGCCTAATCCAGGCTGTATGAATTATGCTTCTGTTCTTGGATGAAACTACTGCAGCTGTTGTGTTTGGTTTTGTGTGTGTGTGTGTGTGTGTGTGTGTGTGTGTGTGTGTGTGTGTGTGTGTGTGTGTGTGTGGGCTGCAGGACTTCCTGAAAGATTACCGTGCAAGTTTGATGTTGCAAATGTGAATAAAATATCTGTAAAGGGCTTCACCTCCTGTTCCCATTTATTCCTCCTCCTTTCTTCTATTCTTCTCCCACTAACTAGTCCTCCTACTCCTCCTTTTTCTTTCCTCTATGCTCTTTGTACTCAACTATCTCTGACAGGCTTCTTTCTTCCCTGGGTGGTAGATCTCTCCTCAGATACTGTCTTTCATACTAACACATTACTCTCCCTTGATTCCCCAACACATCAGTATTTCTTCCCTCTCCATCCACTTCTCTTCACTCTGAATTCTCTCCCACCTCTCTTCTCACCAGTCTCCTTTCACCCGGCTCCATTCAACCCCAACTTTCTCCTAAGTGCCTGGTTATGTGGCAACAAAAGTGTTGCTATTGTACAAAAGTGGGTCTGTTATATAAGCCTGGTGATAGGTTTAGGAATGGGTAAGACTAGAGCGCTCCAATAGTTCATTCACGGGGTGTCACAGTGCTGCAGCAGCCTCTCTGCTGATGGGAGCAAACCATAGAAATGGAAATGAGGGGTGAGGGTCAGAGGGAGGCGAGGGGGTGGGGGTGGGGGGTGGTTAAGTCTGTTGTGTTTGCTCACCATCGCTTGTGTGCTTTATTTGTGTCTGTGTGCCATTTCTTCTCTGTCACTCTTCACTGATGTCCTCCATAAATCTTGTATTCTCCCTTTCTGCTTCTGATGCTGTCAGCTTCTCCGAAATGATGGAAATGGAGCAAAAATCAAAGTCAGTTCTTGGAAAGCTGACTTTATGAATACACAAGCTTTCTGCAGGATGCTGACAGCTTGTGTATGACAGCAGGAGACAAAGGGCTGAGTTGTGCGTGTGTGTGTGTGCCTGAGTTTTCTGAAGCCTGTCTGTGTGCATCAGCACAGCTGATTTGCAGGGCTAAGTTATTTTGACCCTGGGCACGAAGCCTGGTTAAGAATTTTGACGTTTTATTTGTACTGCGTGTTAGAATATATGCATCTCAACTTCATCATTTTTCACAGTTATTTATACTCATTTGAATTCTTAGTGAAACTTTGCTAACGCATTATCTTCTTGATATAATCATACGTGCTGATGCACTGCTCACGTGGCAGAGTCTGGTTTTGTGTGCACGTGACTCAGTCCTCTCATGCTGTATGTTTGCATGAAGGCTGGGATTAGAGTGATTAGAAAAATTACCGAGACACTGCAAGGGCCACTGTTATCACACACCACATTATCCACAATTGCATACAACATTATGGTGTGCACTCACACGTTGCAGTCTCGCAACTCAGCCTTTCAAGCTGCATTCCTTTTCAGTGTAAAGCTGACTGTGAGACTGAGCTCCTCACCCGGTCTCACACCAAACAGCAGCAACACAATGGCTTCTGTTCGGAGGAAGTAGCTGCAAGTGCATAAAGACACAGCCACAGTCTGCTTTATCTGCCCTTCACACTCCACCCATCCATCATCTTTGTGTTCACCACAGCTTCCTTCAAGGCTTAACCAGCCCAGTGACCTGCGGCCTGTATTCATGCCCCTGTAGACTGAGTCACAATAAGCAGTTGCACTGCCACCCTACTGTCCTAAAGGTAAAAAATATTTACATTTAAATAAGAACTAAGACAAATGTAGGCACAGATAAATGCACAAGTGAAAATATGGTCCTCATATTGAGACATCAGCCCATTTACAGGAGGGTAAGCAAGGACCAAGCCTGAGACATATCTTCTGCATGAGTGTCACTGCACGTGGCACATCAAATTGACTTAACAGGGAACCACATTTAAAACCATTCATCTATCGCTGCCCTTGGACCATTGAACTGGAATCATAGACCTACTTCTACTGTTGACTATGCAGTACTCTGGGGAGGGGCAAATGTGTGTGTGTGTGTGTGTGTGTGTGTGTGTGTGTGTGTGTGTGTGTGTGTGTGTGTGTGTGTGCGTGCGTGTGTGCGCATATATGTGTGTGTTTCTTTCAACCAGCTCTATTCGTTTATGTCAGGAGGAATACAACTCAGCACTTGCAGTGCCCCATTTCTTAATAATATCTGGACCTGCAGTACAAGAAGGAAGGAAACGTCTATTAAAAGGCCTATGAGAAAGAAAGCCGATGAAACCCAAGATTTTTGCTATTCTATTGAATTAATTCTACTTATGTGGTGCCAATTTACAACAACAGTCACCTCAAAGCACTTTGCATAGAAATGTCAAGACCCAAGAGAGAAAGAGAGAGAAAACACTTTTGAAAAGTAGCACTCCATTTTCACAAGCAGAGACCTCAGGCAGAACCAGGCTCAGGAAGTGGCAGCCATCGACCGCGACCAGCTGCCGGCTGGGGATAGAGGTGACAGATAGGAGAGGAAAAGTAGAATAGGAAAAATGACACATTCTGGGAGCAGACAAAAATCAATGCACGAGGAATGTAAAAAAGGGAGTATCAGTGAGAAAAAAGATGTACGAGCCTTTTAAAAAAGTTTTTAAGATGACAACCACCCATGCTGCATGTGTTCACACTCTGCATACGGAGTTAGCATCGGCTAAAACAGTGTTGACACATGCACAAGAAAGAAAGTTTTTCACTGTTTGGTTGCAAAGTTGTATAAAGCCTACTATATGTCATATATGTGGTACAGTGTACACACTGCATAATGACACCAACGCTGTCTTGGACCGGACAAAGCTAGAAGTATTCTGGCTGGTTGCAGCTAGCTAACTAACTGCCTTACATCACCCTTGACTAGAAAACATCAAGTTTACTTTTTACATTTTAGGCATTCTAAGTGTCACGAAACCAGATTTATCCAGGAGGTGCTCATTGGGTAACAGGATAAGACTGACAATTGAATGCCAATGAATGCCGAATTTCACGGTCAGCTCTGGTCAACGCTTGTCACATCTGGTTTCACAACAAAAAAAATCATGACAGTGAAAACACTTAGAAGTTTCAAAATAGGACAGGTGATGTCACGGTAGCTACATCCTTGTTTTATACTGTGTGTGGTTGTATCAGACTTTTCATCTACCAAACTCTCCAGTGGAAATCAACTGATGGTATTTGTTTCAAGTTTTCACTACAGAAAAAGGACCCTCCCCCAAAAAACTGACTTAGGTTTGATTTTTTTTTTTTTTTACAGTCAGATAAAAGGTGCGCTGCAGCTGAGATAAGGCCAGCCACATAAATAAATCTGCAACTGGAGCCAGTGGAAATGGCAATGATGATGATAAAGGGCAAAGCTACCAGACCACAACCCACTAATATTGACAGTCTAATTGCAATGGGAATTTATTACACAACAGCCACACTACTCTAGCTCAGCTGACTTGAATAATCCTGAGAAGTCTTAGTGATCAGAGGAGACTGTGTGTGTGTGTGTGTGTGTGTCCATGCTTGCACATCAGTGTGCATTAGAGTAGCAGGCATGGATGAATGGATTATAGTTAGGTTAAGGTACACGGTGTAAAGAAGATTATATAATATGTTTAGACCTAGGAGCTCTTAACAGTTATACGTGAGTGAAACAAAAGACAAACGCACTGTCTGGGTCATGAGTTTGCATCTGTGTCTATGTGTGTTTGTGTGTGTGTGTCTGTGTGCACTCCAGCACTGCTCTGCTTCAGCCCTCAGCGTTTTGATGAAAGAGATTAATAATGGAGGGATAAAATTCCACTCTACAAAAATACTCTCATGCCCCTTCCTAGTCTTCAGTCTGTCTGTCTTTCTTACCAGAACACACACTCACTCACTCACGCACACACGCACACACACACACACACACACCCTCTGCAGTCAGCCAGTCAGTGCTGCGTCAAGCTGGTTATATAACAGCCGAGGGTGTAAGTGTGAGGGGGGGAATGGGGTGCGTGTGGAGGCAGATGGGGGTGAAGTGAACAGAGTGCACTGATCTTATACTGACTATATATTACAGGAAAATCCCACAATCCTATTATACTCTAATAAACTATCCTCAAGCACATAAAATCAGACAGAGAGGCAGATTTGAGTGAAACACTCCTTGGAATTCTTTACTTAGAAATGAGATTTGTGAACTACGACATCTTGATTGCACGCTGGTGTAAGAATAATTCTGTAATAGTTATGTTTAATGATCCCAGTAGAAGTTTAACAAGACACTGGTGCTTTACAGTTCACTCGGTTTGTGCTGATGTGCTCGTCCCTCCTCTGCTGCCCACTCCGCTGTTAACTGCAGTTTTTCTCAAGTAAAGGTGAGAGCAGTCGAAACACACTACAGTGCCTGTCAGGACCAAACAAAAATTCTGCTCCGCTCCATGTAGCCTAAATAAGTCATGATCCTAGAGGCGTCTTCCAAGAGGCCAACGCTCAGCTGCAGACCCTGATTGTGCTACATCTCTCTCCCTTTTCCCACCCCCTAGAAGAACTGCATCTTCCTACTCTGACACCACTTTGCAACATCAGCTCGCCTCTTTCCTCCCGTTTGCCATCCATGCGAAAGTGTTCCAAACATAGACCAACCATCATCCTTCCTCATAATCCTCCCATTCCCTCTCTCTGTCTCTACCCACTGTCTCTCTCTCTCTTTCCCTGAATCCCTTGGGGTGTTCAGCTGCAGTCCTATCAGTGGCCCTGCTGAACCTCTTATTTCAGGGTAAACATACAGCGAGGAGTGACAGACAGCTGGCTCACTGCTGCCACCACATGTGGGCAGAGATCAATTATATTTTGTTGTTCATGGAGAAAAAAAAGGCAAATAAGAGGGAATGCTGCCCTCTGCTGGTGCCCCAGCAGTCCACGACACACATTCCATCCATCTTTTTTATGCCCGCATCCACACTTTTATCTTCAGGCCCACATGTGCAAGCACATTTTCAAATCATTCAAATGTAATGCAATTGTGCACGTCGGTGCAGCTGGCCTCTTTTCCTCTCAGTGGTTTGTGCAGCCACACTAAGGCTGAATCCTCCCACAAGCACTTTGGATAAGAAATGCACAAAAGAAGAGGTTCTGTTGAGACAAACAAAACATGACCCTTGCTCATCCTTACACCACAGGAGCTGGTGTTTATCTGTGTGTGTGTGTGTGTGTGTGTGTGTGTGTGTGTGTGTGTGTGTGTGTGTGTGTGTGTGTGTGTGTGTGTGTGTGTGTGTGTGTGTGAGGGAGAAAGAGCGACAGAGAGAGATGCTGCTGTTTGCCTCTGGAAGTGTCTGTGCATATCTATTTATATCACAGCACACAGTGCTTCAGACCACAACACCCACACAGGAGGGAATTAAAGCCTGGCATCACTGATGACATAATCAAGCTGCTGAATGAAACTGCAGCCCCTGTGGAAGAGGGGGCTCTTTAAGGGGATGGGATTATACAACAAGACTGACAACAACAAGACTGTTGGCCGATGCACGCTTAGCGGGCGCCTATTGTAGCCTAACAGACACGCACACACACAGGGTCGCTGTGTTCTTGTGGGATGATTGCCGGACTCCTACACACTTTCTTCTTCAAAATGTTATCTTATGTCCACACTGTGAATTCTTTGATGAGTTTGTGAAGTTGGTCAAGCAGGCAAAGCTAAAGTTGTGTGTCAGTGAAATGTAAAATGCATCCAAGACTATGCAACGCAACCTCTTCATTCCATTAAACGTCCCTCGTTTCTTAAAGTTTAGGTTTCCTGTTTATTTTATCACACTTTTGGTGCTTTTCAGACCTGTCATTCTGCAAACCCCAGCCCTTTTGTAAATGGTGGGACAGAAAGCCTGTAAACAGCATTCAGCTTCCAGTCATGTCCAACATACCTTGTATCCTCTCCAGAAAGCCTGGATGAGCAGAGCAGCCTCGCACTCAGTGAGCCGCAGAAACAGAGGAGTGGGAGGCCTGGGACTGGAGGATGGAAGGAAATGGAAAAGAAAGAGTGATGAGACAAGGAAGGAGAGTGTGCATGGAGTTTGTGTGTGTGTGTGTGTGTGTGTGTGTGTGTGTGTGTGTGTGTGTGTGTGTGTGTGTGTGTGTGTGTGTGTGTGTGGTCATAGCTTATAGTTGCTTTGTGCTATAAACCAGAGATGTCAAACACATTTTACATCGTGGGCCAATTACATCCCACTTTGATTTTAAAGTGGGCCAAACCAGTGAAACGTGGTGTAGTAAGATTGGCCATGGGGGAGCTCTTTATCATGCTGCAAAACTTTGGAAGATAGAATTAAAAGTCCTAAATTTATGCTCACCTTTACATTTTCTAGAATTGCCCATTGGGCCAGATTGGAGTCTTTGGAGGGCTGATTCTGGCCTTCGGGCCTTATGTTGGACACCTCTGCTACAGACACTGGATTAAAAACTGTACACTGTATGTTTTTGTACAATAACTTCAGTACATGTTATGAAAATTTTACGTTCATATCAGACTAACATTTTCAATTATAGGCCATCGAAGTACCAGGAGGTGGGTTAATAATAATTAATAAACACATCCATCATTCAACATCTAACTAACAAATACTAAAACTAAGAATATTCCCTTGAAATTTTTATTCTATTTTAGTTAGTTTTTCAACTTCTAGCATTTTTATTTTATTCTCGTTTACTAAAATGTTTTTTCACACCCAGTTTTAGTTTCGTTTTTGTTAGCTATAATAACCATGATGTGCAAACTGAAGAGATACTCACTGCATCCCAAGCCAGTCCTTGACAAAGGGGATGTCATGAAAGCTCACTGGTTCCTGTCCACTCCTGCGAGGGTTATGGCTGAGGAAGGATGAAAAACGTGAAACATGCAGTGTTTCACATACACAGCACTTTCAATGTGACATCAGAGAGAATCTATGTAGTGAGGTGAGGGTAGTACTACAGAGTGCAGAGTGAGGTGTGTGTAGGAGGACTCTTACTTGTAGAGCCACTCAGTCAGAAAGTCACATGGGTTAAACGATGTTATTTTCCTCTGAAATAAAAAAGAGACTGCCCTACATTTAGCATCTCCCTTGACTATAAAGCACAACTATTTCAGCAGCAAAATGTACAAGAGTTAAAACAACAAAGCTCCCATTCTGGTGTCTGTCAGCACTGAATTGTTTTTTTAGAGCCCTCTACTGGTTAATTATTCCTGTACAGCATTTAAATTTATCAGACTACCACCCAAGGTTCATGGCACAGATGCACTAAAGTAATTACTGTTAAATATTAAAATATTATTGTTGTTATCCGTGAACTTTCAAATTTACCATTTTCCTAAAGAAAAGCAGAAAAAACAATAAAATGAATTATTAGCTTTTGATTAAGATGTCAAATTATGGTTATTTACTTCCTGAACAGAAAAAAAAATATTTTAGTGGTTGATTTTTATCCTTGATTAATTTCTGATTTCTCAGAGAAGTCTAATTTTAGGATTACAATTGATTTTTATTAAAGACACTTAGACCTTAAAGCAGCCATTTTTCTGGGCTTCTCTTAGCAAAGCCTCCAGTCCAGGTACCAACACTGGAAACACTTTCTTCTCCAAGAAACGCGTGACAGGATCTGACACAAGCACAACATTTTAAAGACAGAGAATTATAATGATGGCAAATATGTATTAATACTTACAGTTTCACATTACAGGGAGAGCAGCTATGTATCTTACTTTCAGGGACTTGGGGGAAAAGTGTAGTTTCAGCAGTTGGGGGGCGATTCTGCCGTGAAGGATGAGGTCCTTCTAATGCAGAGTATCCAGGGAGAGCACAGCAAACATCGGGCTCAAAGTCTCTGAGAAGATCATCATCCACAAGTACCTAACCAAAGCAATCATTCAACTTTCATGAACAATTTAGACTTCAAAAATAGTTTAAAAAAAATAATGTATTTTATAGTTTTCTGTTATAAGCCATATAAAAATGGAGGAGCTATTTTGCACTTCAAGTAATATTTTGGAACCCCCCCGCCCAACAGTTAGGTTCACATTTTGTCTCAGGGCAGCTGTAATTTACACATCACATGTATGTGTTAGTGTTTTGTGCATGACGGAGAATGCATTTGAAGACCCAGCTGGCCCAGTTATCTCAAACAAGGCTGACACAGGATCCAGATTAAATCCCACAGATTTGTATTTGCACACATCACCTCGTCTGTGTGTACTTACGCTGTGCCGGGAGAGCTGGGTGCTCACAGAGCTGGCCTCTGTCCACGCAGGGCTGGGACCGCTGTGATGTTCGGCCTCAAACTCTACAAAGACACAGTGAACACGTGAACTTTTGTTTTTCTGTTTCACCACAGGGTCAAACAGATAACGCAGTACCTTCACACATTTTCTGCAAAAATGATTTCTTAGTAGACATGATCTCTTCCATTATGTGTGTTAACTCAAGCGGTTGCCATGGAGGCACCGGTAGGTGTGCTCACGTGACTTCCGGTGTAAACAAGTCCGAAATAGCGCTTCAGTAATCGATGAAAATATACTGAAACGATGCAATGCATATAAAATAAACCGAGTCGGGGAGGGGGGTTCGCCCTAAAAATGCTACTGCTACTTTTGTGGTCCTTATATCTTTGTTTTAAACTTTAAGCTGTTGCAAAATTAGGAAAAGGACTTCTAGGTTTCATGTAACCACTGGAGGGCAGCAGATAACTACCCACTTGTATCGATCATATAACTCTTAGACAGATTAATGATAGGAGTTAAGGAGAAATAATCCTATAAAGGCGTATTTACCTAACAATACTGCGAGACTCAGAAAGAAATAGCTCAGCAAAGACACACTGAATAATGGCAGTCACTAAAGAGTATGCCGTGTTTTTGAGTTTGTTGTTTCCTAACAATAATAAATGAGTCAGAGTGTGTAAAAAAGACTGTTTTATCAATAATAAAGTACTATCCAAGTTTTGAGAGACCACTCATTTCTATAAATTTTGCTTCCAAGGAGACAGACTTTCTTGTACTTCAAAACTGGTCATGAGTTAAAGTTCTCCAGGTTATCAGAAAGTCTTTCAAAGCTTTTCTTTAGACACTGGCTGCTTTTTCACTAAACACAGACCTATGATTCATTCACAAACCTAACTCCAGGGATGAACCAGAGTTGTGCCTACAGTTGAATCTAAAAAATGCCAAAGATAACACAGCTTATAACATTTTTGCACCAGCAAGGTGACTCCCAAAGAGCAACTGGCCAAAACTTTCTATCTGTAAAATACAGCAGAGGCTCTGCCCCAGTCTGGGGTCAGTTTCAGCCAGTGATGAAGATCTTGTCAAAACTGATGGAATTATGAATGCAGAAAAGTACAATCGGATTTTGATCTACAATGCAATACCATCTGGAAAAAACTTGGCAGCAGCTTCATTTTTCAGCATGACAGTGATCCAGAACACACTGCCAATGCAGTACAAGCGTACTTTGATGGACAAAAAAACCCCAAAACACACACAGACACACAATGAAACGCTATCAGTCATGGATTGGCCTCCCCAGAGCCCAGAGGTCAACATTATTGAAGCAGTGTGGGATCATGTCAATAGATAACAGAACAAAAGGCAGCCAACATCCAAAGAAAAACTTTGAATGTCCTTAAAGAAGCCTGGAGAACTATTCCTGAAGACTGATTAAACAAAATTACAAGAAAGCTTGGCTCAGAGAGTTCAGGTGGTCATACCAAATATTGACGTTCAAGGTAATTAGAACTGTACAAACTCTGTTTTTGCCACATACTCTACTTTTGCATTTCATCCATTTCTAATTTTCCTCTTAAAATATGAAGAGATGAGCAATAAAGACTTTTGTACGTGATTATATATGCCTCAAAAGTATTAAGGTAAAACACATGCATATTATTTTTGGTTAACTCAGAATTACTCAGGCCTGTTGATCCTCAGATTTTTTTGCTTATAGATGCTGCTGCTAAATGATGATGTAAAAGATCAAACAAACAACATATTTACTTAACCATTTCCGCTGTGAATATAAAAGAGGAAAAGTTAGAGCTCATCGTAGTAATTTTTAGCCATGATGTATTTATTTCTTCAAAATTAAAGTCTTTATTGGAATATATTCCAAAGCAGTTAAGTCATCTCATGACTGAACAAAAATAGCCATTTATCTTTAAAAAAACAAACAAACAAACAAACAAAAGAACTAAGATGGTTCCAAAATGCACTGAACAGCTTTTAACAAAATATACATTGCAGGAAGTCTTACCTTGCAGCCACTAATTGACTTGTTAATAAATAATGTTGTGAACAAAAGTCTTTTTTTTTTCCTTTTTACACATAATTTAGACTTTCCCATATTTTGAACCAAAATTGATGACAGAACCCTTAATTTTAAAGAAATTGTGAAGACCCGTGCCACAAACATTTGTCTAACAAGTTCTTGCAGAGCATCCGCTAAAATGAACACCCCCAAAAATCAAATCAAGAAAGAAGTAGAACACCACGAGTAACAGAAGAAATAATAGTAGTACAATAATAATGACAGGATGTTGGGTTTTTTTTATAAAGCAACACTGACAAAAGGAGATATTATAAAGGATCAGCGCATCAGCTATCAACAATAAAATATACAGATTACATTCCTTCAGGGTTTTCAGAATAGTGGGAGCTCATGTGAGGAGGACGATTAACTGAGCTAGAGGGAGACAGTGAACCTCTTCTTGATAGAAGCAGAACAGAAAAAGCAAAATTATTGACAGGAGTAGTTCAACATTGGTAATTTCATGGTGTAAAAACTACGAGTCTCTACGAGTTAACACTCGAGTCTCTACATAATGAGACGTATAGTGAGTATCCTCCTAATACTTTAGTCACATAGAGCTCAGGTCAGTGGTTTTATAATGTTGCTGTGTAGTTAAAGGAAACTTGCATCAAAGCCGCCGCTTCAGAAAACATTCAGCGCTTATCCATAGGCAGCATGTTCAGTTCCAAAATAAAAGTCTTAGTTATGGCTATATGGAAGCATGAAGCCAAGATTAGAATGTAGTGGATATAACGCGTCGAGTGCAGACCTGCAGACTGCCCAAAACAGTTCTGTAGGAGTCACTGTGGAGACTAGACAACAAATGGAAGTGACATGCCTGGATATCATCTCAGGCAAAGGTGCAGTGGTCTTCATCCTGAAAATAGTAGACTCTGATGTGAAACATTAAAAAATAAAAGTTAAACAGAGATAAGAAGAAAAATTAGACAGATACGGTGTGTGAAGAATTGGTGGAGATGAGTTTGTAACCCCGCCCCCCTCCTTATGTCAAGCATCCACCTTCTCTTAGAAGGTGTTGAGGAGGGACTGATGGGTTTGTTGGCTCCCGCGAGCCTTGGTGCCCTCAGGGGTGGGGGCTGATTCAGTGCAAGAGGCCTTGAAAAGGGTAGCAGTGGGACTTAGCTTCTTCTGTGGTTCAAATTCTCTCAATCTTTAACAGTCTTCATCCAAACTTTCCTGTGATTCTTTCAAATAACGCAAAAAACTACGTTCATGACTCGGTCCGAGCACAATGCTTTAAACAATCCACATCTTCTTTGCTTTTCATACAAAAACATCCACAAACTTCCTGCAGAGTCCCTTCAGTTTTAAGGGTTTAAGTCAGTGAGAGCTATGTACAGATGGGGTGGTGCATCATATATAAGTGAGTATGGTGGTGGTGGTGGTTGGTTCAGTGAGGTCTAGGTTCTCCGTGGACTCTGAAGCGGTACAGGCAGGTGTATTCGGGGTGACCCCAGTTGGACAACACCCTCACTTCGATTATCTGGAACGTCTTGTCATTCTCCTCCTGAGGGGAAAAAAAAGTGGAAGATTTCAGGAACTGCTGACAAACATTGAGGTGATTATTATTATTATTTTTACATTTCTAATCATGTTAAGAAGTGCCTCTAAAGTTACCATAACCGGGAAGATCTGCAGTGACTCCCCATCGTCCTGGTATGTGTAGTGTCCCAGCAGCTTTCCCTCTTCTTGGTACTCATCATCTAGACCCTGAACACAAACAAGCAGCCTGTGATCACCTGGGATGTTTGCTTTAGAGTAAAAGGTGTCTCTTTGCATGGTTTTCGTTGGTGTGTTTCTTACAAAGACGGTGAAGTTGCGTGGGGCGCTGGTGATGTTTCCAGTTGGGGAGAGGGTCTTGGGGATGTGCTCCACAGCAAAGGACGTGGGCAGGATCCTCAGGGACAGCCGGATCACCAGATACCCCTGAGAGCCTTTAAACGCCCAGCAGTTTCCAGGATACACATCAGGCTAGTGGAGGAGTGAGAGAGACAGGCTTTTAGATCAGCAGATTCTATCTATTTACTGGTTATATTTGGTGCAACGCAACTTTATTCAGCTCATGGCGAGGCTCACCTGAATGACAACACGTGGAGACTGGGAGAAGTACCAGAGTGGCAGGCCAAACAGACTCATGAGGGCCGTCTTGGTTTCATATGTCTCGGAGCAGCGGGTACTGAGGATGCTGCCACCTTAACACACACACACACACACACACACACACAAAATCAGAAATTATACTAAACCGGAAGTTTTCGTTCTCACGTCCACAAAAAAATCATTAATATTAAAATACACCATACACAGTGCTGTGAAAAACCTAAACCTTTCCAAACCTTGCTGTCAGTTCCTAACAATTTTTTAAACAGCGTGGAGCTTACTGCAATTAAAATTGTACTTTTAAAAAAATGTCTTGCTACTTTGCTTTAAGGCAAACTAGTGGTGACGGTAACAATTATTTCAGACATGTCTGAGCTCATTTATGGAACTGATCACAACTTAATATACTGGCATGTTGCAATCCTGGGTAAAAAAAATAAAAAAATAAAAATCTTATGATTTTCTTTCCCAAATGTTTGCTAAAAAGGAGATGCCAGTCATGCACATTAAGGAGGCAATGTGTGAGGAAAACCTGCTCTTCTTGTATGGCGAGACAACAGGATGAATTTATTGCAGTAATCACCAGCAGGACTGTGATTCTCTCTGCAAACTAGTTGCCCGGGGGAACTCTCCAACCACTCATGTTGCGTGAACTTTAAATCTTTGCACAGTGTAAGAGCACTATAGTTAAAGTTGAGGACTGCGACTCAGTCTTGGCAATACCACTTTTAACAGAACATCAACACAACACCAGGACTGCTTTTACTGATCGCTATTACTTCTATGCAACTAGAGCATTACAATTAAATATTGTGTATTTTTCTTCTATGAAAGTGCGACAATGTTTCAGTGCACACACACACATGCGCTGAAGTCACCGGCCCATATAGGTCAACACTCTGCTTAGTGGCACATTTCACAATGGAGATTTTGGCATTAATACCCTGGTGTCCTAGAGCTTGCTAATGCTTGCACTCCTATTGCATAAAAGACGTGTAGCAATTGAATGTAATGTGATTTATGAAGCATTCAGATTTTACAGTGTACTTTACCTTGCAACCTAAAGTTTTATAAGAGTAGTCATGCACCAAACATTAGTTTGTTGATACATTACTGCACAGACGTGACTTATGTAATAACCAGCCTGATAAGCCGCACTGGCTTAGCTACTGACTTGTGTAAAGGATGGAAAGATTTCCTCCTTCTTACCTCCAGACTCCAGGGCATAGTCCACCTGGCCTGTCCGATCCTGGGAGTAGAGCTTCAGAGCATTCTGCACAATCAGCTTCACTTGCTAATAAGAAGCAGACATAAAAATGACATATGAGCCTAAAAAAAAAAAAAAAAAACAACCCATTGCAAAGTAACAGTCTTGAAGACTGAGCTCAACTAGGATTATGTAAATGCAACTGATGATGCTGATGGTAAGTGTGCACACATTACCTCTTCTGTCAGTCCCTCGGCAGCAGAAGCGTGCCGGACAGTTCCGGTTACTGTCTGAACAATGCTCTTGGCTCTGGACTCAGCCTCAACCACCGTCTGGGTCCGGCTGACCTCCAGCTGCTGGGATATGTTTCTCAAGATGCTAAGCTCCAGTGAGGCCAGAGAAGCCTGCAGGTCAGGCGTGCTCACGTAGCGCTGGGACAGCCAGTGGATCAGAGACTCAGGCACCTCGCCCTGCTCCTCTCCGGAAGCACCAACACCAAAGAACAGAGCCTGCAACTCCTTACGCAGCTGAGAGGACACCTGGGCTGATATCTGGGAGCGGGACGGGGACAATTTTAAAAACTCATACAAGAGGATTCACAGAACAGGCAGGCTAAGCTTTTATTGTCTTACAAAGCCAAACAAAAGTCAATATTTGACTTACAGTGTCTTGCAGCGTGTCCAGCTGCTCACACCTGCCCTTGCATCCTGCAACGCCCTGCAGGTCCTGTCTGATTTTACTCAGCTCTACCTCAAGTCTCTGTACTTCTGTTAGCAGAGCGTCATGGTCCTCCTGCTTCACGCCCACACTGATCGGGAGACAGAAACTCAAAATGTAAACAGCACAAACAACAAAATAAAGGGAAAAAAGTGGACTGTAAGGTTTATTTATTCTCCTTTTTTTCCTTGTACCTCACAGGAGCCGTGTCTGCTGCTGAAGTGACAGCTTCTTTCTCTCTTTTCTTCTTCTCATGTTCATACTGCTGCTGCTTCTGCTGCACCTCCTGCCGCACACATATAAAACAGTTATGGAAGCAGTGAAGAAAATATAAAAACAGGAGGATTCGGTTTCCATATTTTAAAAAACTGCAAGTGACAAGATACATACTGGATACTATTTTGTCAAGGAGGACATGTGATTTTGTCCTGTTGGCTTTCACAGTGAGAAAGTGCAAGTTTAAATATTTCACGTTGCACCACTGTTCCCTTTATACAGACTTAACACCAGGCCTGCGGTCATACTAGCTTGGCTGTCTAACCCATTTTTCCAACACTATACAAATATCATAGTATTTTAACTGTTTGTCACTTAGTGTTTAATGCTCTTTTATAAGTTCTCAGTGGCAAAGCAGCAAACCTGCAGTACATACCTCAGTCTTGGCAGACAGAGCTTTGAGCAGTAACTCTAAATCAGCCAGTCGTGCTGCCTGACTCTCTTGTTGTTGTTTTTGCAGCTCTGCACCCTGCAAAAAAAAAAAAAAAAGTAACTCTTGTAACTTTGTTCTTGAGCTTTCAGCACTAACTTGTGTTTTTGGCACTGTGTCATCCACCTACCTGCGCTCTCTGTGTGCTCTCCTGCTCCAGCTCTCCTCGCAGCACACCGATTCTCTGGTCCAGCAAGGAGGCCACCCACAGTCCTAGGCTCTCCCTGTCAGTCTGCGTGTGGAGCTGCTCCCTCAGGGTGCTGTAGAGACCCAAAATGTTATCATGGCGCTGCTCCTGCTTCTGGTCACCCTGCTGGACTCGCTCCCAAAGCAGGGCTAGCTGGCGCTCGACGCGTTCAAGACGCTCCATGTCCACACTGGAGACTGCCACAGGGGGAAGGACTGGCTGAGGAGGGAAATAAAACAATGAACATCATGTAAAAAAAGAAAATCAATCAGTGATTATAATCATGTTATAGTAAAAGGGGGGATATATAATCATTCTCTCTTACCGGTACTTGTGAGACTGGGGTGGCTGGGGTCTGCTCCATTGGAGCCTCTGGTGCAGGGCCAGGTACAGAAGCAGGAACTGGTACCAAGTTTGACAAGAAGGTGAAGGGTGACGTAGGACGCCACTCTGTTAGGTTTATGGCTGGTAGGTAGGCAAACAGGGCAGCAGTGGACGGACCCCACAACCACAAAGCTGCACACAAATCACAGATAACACTGTTAAATCTTATTCAACACACTGATATGAGCCTAAACCCTACAGAGTCAACATATCAACATTGAGGATACAAAACAGTCTAAATTGTGGGTCATGTGTATAATTCAAGGCATGAGATATTTGAATATTCACATTTATAAGTGAAGCTGCAAGACTACAGTGTCTAAATATTTCCTTCCCTCATTTACAGAAGCAGCAGTAAGCAAGACCATCATGATGACAATGTAAGGGCTAAGCCATGTACACTAAGGAGTATTTCAGCAAGTAAACAAAGGATTAATGAAATGTGTTTGTGATTTATTATGTGAGTAGAGCTTTTGTGAGCAGAGCTCAACCACAGCACAGCCCTGAAAAGGCTGACCTGAATCTGCTACTTGATTTGTCCCACACTCTGGGGATGCGTGCTGGTTATAACATCTACTGCTTCGCCACACGATCACTTTTTTCTATATGTGCTCGCTAAATAGGTTAGATATTTGATAAGGCACCCACCAAGGAGGAGCAAAAGGGGCAAAAGCAACAACAGGAGCTTCCAGAGTTTGGGAAGGCATCTGAAACACAGAACGTACATACGTCAGAGCAATGCACAACTGACAGGAGGACATGTGGCATGAATGCAAATCCCAGGGTAATAACTCAATATGCTCTCACAGTTCAGGAAATGTGGCTTTACGAGAACTGCAAATGTCTTACTCAGTGCAGTCACTACTGCTTGAAGATTATGAGCTGTGGCCACTCGATGGGAGTGAAAATAACAACATAATGACCTAACTTGGCTTTAGAGAGTTCATAGAGTTTGTTAGCAGAACTTCCAGGCTTTCAATTAGATATGCAACGTGTATCTGCACTGCTGAGGAAAGCCTAGGGTAAAACTGTCACATGCTTAATTGCTAGTGGAGGTCAGAACTGATCGTACTCACTATAATGATTCTCAGTTGAGCCTGCCAGCTCTTTGTTTGACCAAACTCTTTACCCAGCAGTTACAGGGCATCATTAGCATTTATCTGGTGTCTTGTTTCTGGCTGCATGATGAAAGTCCAGTGTTCACTCTCTTTTAACACCGTGTTTGGCCTCTACTAACTGCTGATGGAAATAAGTTCACCTTTAACAGCTAAAATGCAGGAATCCATCCCATTATATTATTGCAGTTTTATCTTAGAAAAATCAAATGTAGATATTTTAGTACTTTGAAAGCTATTAAATGTTAAACTCTCTTCTATTCCTTGCGAGATTCTGAAAGACAGCTGAGGAGGGACGACTCATACCGGGTTAGAAAGAAGACGTTGAGCAGAGACATGAGAGACACCAGCTGGTACCATCCTGTTGCAAGAAACCACAGAAGTCCTTTGCCTGCCTTCACTGTTGAGAAAGAAAAATACAAAACACACAGAATGAGAGGGCAAGAAAGAAGCAGAGGATGAACATTTCTAAAAAGGTGAAATAAAAACAAGAGCCACTGACCTGGAGCCGCCAGGAGCATCCAGAACAGTGAGAGCACCCTTTGTGCTGCCGTCCCTACACCTGAACCTAAAGCTTTGCCTGCTCTCATCACACAGTAACCTGGCTGGAGGAGGCAGTGACCTGGAAAACAGGGTAAAAAAGGGAAATGTTTAATTCACTAAACTCAGCTAAAGCAATAAACTGATCGAGCTGCAACTGAATGATCAAAACATACATGTTCGTGTAAATTTATACGGTGTGATCAACAATAAGAGAAGTGCTGGTTAACCTGCATAAACTAGGACGCTCCACAGTGCCCCCGCCAGTCGGCGGGACCTAGAGGACTGTTTGAGGAGGACGGTGTGTGTCTCAGAGACCTGCTTCCCTTTACAGTCATCACCTGTGTAAGCCCAAATGATGGACAGCAGGCACGCAGAATGAACAGAAAAAAGCATGTGTGAATGAACTCATACAAAAAAAATAAGAAACGTAGTCGGGCAAATTATCAAAGCAAAGCAAATTAAAATAAAGAAAATTAAAAACAAATTATATTATAATTTTTAAAAAAGCCATGAGCATGCATATTCCATATAACTCTGCAATGCATGAGATGCTGCACCATGCAAAGCTGCGTTTCCTGACTTAAAGGTTGTTTCTAATTATTTAAGAATTTATTCAGGCTCAGAAGAACAACTGAAAATGGTATTTGTCATATTTGTTTCTTTTATTCTTAATTTTAAAGACCATTGTGAAATCCAGCAGCTACTTCACCTATTACTAGTCTAAAACAAGATGCTTTTCAACCAGAAATTTGCTTTACTTCTTAGAATCATGTTCAGTCGTGTGGAATCTGACGTTTTTGTGTAAACTGACGGCTCGACATTAGTCTGAGGCACACATTTAAGACAAAGAAACATCTGCAGGTCACGTCGGTCAACGGGCTTCAAACCAGCTAAATCAGTTCACACAACCTTTGCTCGCTGATCTTGACACAGGTCACACATATAATTAACTCTGTCAATCATGGCTACGTGTGAGAAAATGAGCACATGCATGTGTGTGAGTGTGTGTGAGTGCCTGCTTACACAGGGAGCCATTGAGATTAAGATGTGACGCATCTTCAGTAACCAGATCCTTCACATTCATGCTTCCACAGTAGCTCGAGTGAGCTGCAACATACACACAAGGCATGTATTAGCAATATTATCAGTTGTGTGAGAAAGTTATGATGAAAAGGAAGGCGGAGTGTGAGGATGGCAAAATGCACGCCACTAATGTGACGATGAGGAGTCCTCGTGAAGGAAATGAAGAGCAGTAGATAGAAGAGTGAGGAAACATAGCGATGCTGCAAGAGTGCAGTGAAAAGGTCACAGTTGATAAAGTTCTGCAGCTGTGAAAAAAAAACAGCTTAAATCAGCAGCAGAGTTGGAAATAATTTTTTTTTGCTAATTAAAACTTTTGATTGCACATTGATAAAGTGGCTGGAGTCAAAGAGCCTTGTTAGTTCTGCTTGACCAGCCATATACTCGACACTTGACAATCAGGCGATGGTTGTTTTGATTTTAATTTTGTGTTTAGTTTACTTCCTCCTTCAGAAACAGAAGCCAAAAGTGTGAAAGTGAAAGTTGAGACATAAACACATGAGGAAGAGATTCTTGAACGTCAAGCCCACTTCAAAAGAAAAATCTCCATTTGAGGCGCCTTTCTCCTTAAACAAACAAAACAGTAAGAGCTGAAGAAGGAAGGAAGTGATAAAAAAGAAATTATAACAGGAAAGTTTATTAACACAAGAGCAGGTGAAGATGTCAGGAGCTGCGACCTTTAACCTTTGCCCTTAGTAGTAACAGTGGGTACCTTGTCCTTCATATCCATTAGCCCCGTGGCCCATCATCCTGTGGAGAGTGGTCTGCTTTAATAGCCACAGTTGGGATAAACTTGAGGACGCCGCTTGTCTCACCGAGTCCGAAAACGATGTCAAGGCACCTGGTGACACACCGGTCCGCATTCTTAGTGTTAGTCAAAAATGCACACACTCAACAAAAAGCTACAGATAAATATTGGTGATAAGACGAGGAAGAAGTGACATTAATGATAGAGGAGTTTCCCCAAAGATGCACTCGGATAAAAATAAAAACAGGAAGCTATGGAAAGAGTCCAGCAAGAGGAAAAGGTAATAAGGTTACACATGAAACATAAAGAGAGTGACACAGAGTGATGATGACAGGGCTGCTGAGGTAGAAATCACGAGGGAGAGGAGGTTTCAAATTAGCTGCACACATCTCTAAAAGCTCCTGGAGTCAGTTCTCTCTCAAGATCACCAAGAGTCTCACTCTGAGCGGCTGAGGAAGTTGGGACAAACAATGAGAGAGGAAAATGTGGAAATGACGGGAAAAGAATGAAGAACAAAAGAATGTCTCTTTTTGTGTACCTTTTCCTGTTTGGCTCTTGGCCCTTGAACCCAGCCAGACCACACTGTTGAAGAGCACAGTGACTAAGGACACTATGGGGGCCAAGGCTTGTTTGCTGTAGCGTATACACGTGTTAGACATAGAAGCCAGGACACCTGTAGAGAAACACCACTACTGATTACATTCTCATCATTTCACAACTTTGTGAAAACATGCATTTAACCTCCCAGCTCAGTTATCCAAGCAATAAAAACAATGGCTGCAATTTAAGTACGACATTTCTCACCCGTCTTGTTCCTTCGACTCCTGTCTCTGCTGTAAATACTGGTGAAAGGTGATGATGTTGACGAGAGGGCATCCGTGGAAGGTTCGGCAGCTTGAAATGTTGACGACGATGATGACGATAATAATGATGATGATGAAGACTGTGTGACAAAGGAGTCCATCTTCTGAGAGTGTACAGAGCAGTCTCTGCAAATGTAGCCATTGGAGAGCGCGGCGTGGGACTTTGACGTACTGGCATCGCCGTTGACACTTGATAAACTGTGGCTGGGAGTCTGCCCTGCAGGAGGAGAGCGTGTTCACATGTTTATGATTCATTCATTAACAAACACAAAGGAAACCATTAAACCACTAGTTACATATTATTTTCCTGGTGTTAAGGTAGTTGACTGCACACAGCAACCTTAAATACTTACAGTAGCAGAATAAGGATTAAGATCTTTTACTCTCTCTTACAAGATTGCATAAATCTGCAGTGTGTACTGGAGTACACTGCTGTTAAGATACATTTTTTGGTATGGAATTCTGGAAAAGTCATCGTAAAATAAAAACAGGGCTCTCCAGATTACAGGCTTTTGGGCCCCTCAGACTTAGTGATAGTCAATAGTGAATATCTGAAGCTTCAGCAAGCATTAATGATAATGTCTGAAAGTGATTTTACGTCAGATGTCTGAGTGAAAATGATCAGTCAGAGAGAAAGTTAGAAGCAACACAATGTCTCCTGTTATTCTCTCGCACAGTAAGCGGCCTCCATCTGGATGCTTTAGCTCGCTGAACAATAGAAAGGGAGTTAGAAATGTGCCTCACTCTGTGAGAGAAGTTTTTGTAGAAAAATGAAATTTGAAACGATACCATCCATAGATCTGTGTGCAGCTGCTTTTGAGGGAGTTTCAGAGGATCTCAGGTGCGCAAGTGGAGCGGGTAAACATGTTCACATTCAAAAATAAAACTGATACTCAAATGTCTGAATTAAGTAAAAAAATAAATAAAAAACTAACAAAAAAACCCCTGCAATTACCCAAACATAAATATTTATTTTATATATTCTCATTTGTGTTGTAATAACATATCTTTTACTTGACTGAACATTTTGTTTTACCATTACTCCGCCTCATTTTCTCAACCAACTCAGCAGTTTCACTTCATCCTGCCGTATCTCCACTCCTGAGCAATTATTCTGGGTATGCAAGATTATCTAATATAGGGTCAACAAAGAGCAGTTACCCAAGATAAGCCTGGTTACCCAAGATAAGCCTTAAATTCTTTTTGATAGAGTCTTTAGGAACTAAAAAAATAACATCTGTCATTTTATTTTTTCAGAGAGGAAGTTCAGTTGTATATTCTGCCCTGAGGAATCAAATTAAAATGCTTAATTAATGGAGATTTTTCAGAACTATTCTCTTTCACGATTGAGTCTTTATTGTTATGTAGTTATTTATTCCAACTTACCCCAGTGTCCATCCACACAAGTTGTTGTTGTGGTGGTAGTGACAGTGCGTTGCCTCAGATGGGGCTGCTCCACGATGGCTGTGATCTGAGCGGCATCAGACGCTGTGCTGCTTTGCAGCAAGCTGCTGCTGCTGTTAATAGGGGTATTAGCAGCTGAGAAGGTGAGGGTTTTCCTCGGTGTGGCGGCCTGGCTCAGGGATAAAGACAGGGAGTTGGAACTGGACTGTTGCTTTCTGCTCCGCAGCGTCCTGTGTTAGCAGAGAGGGGAAACAGAGCTGTGAGTGTCGCGGTGTAAACAAGAATACGCTGAAAGCACTGTACGCAAGTTACACACAGTAAGAGCCGTCCCAATATGCAGCCTCATCAAGAGAGTGTGCCATGTGATCGGAAAAGGTGCTCGATACAATTAAACCTCATGTAGTTCACGCTTCTCTAAAACGCACTTTAAAGAAGTGGTGACAGCTACTCTGAGTCTACTGCACCACACTAATCCAGGTGGCACTTCGCTCCTGGCTGATTTTGTACCTAGATTTATTTAGTTTATAACACGCTGAATATCATTACAACCAAATCTCCACATTTATCATTTAGAATAATCAATCGCATTGATCAGAATGAGATTTCTGTGTTTCTAGGTGATGCTTATGTGAATATTCGGGAAAGCAGTCTTCAAAGACATGAGAGTAATTAAAATAGCAACCACCAGAGACCATTATTGTTTTTGTTTTATTTGATCCTTTGTATCACTGAAAGAAACTCTTCTTTAATAAAAAAAATAAATAAATCATAAAAAGTCTTTCAGCTTGGTCCTTGATACATCTGGTCAGCGATACGACAGACACTGGTGTAAGTGAACCACTGTACCAATGTTCAGCTCATCTAGAATCACTAGCAATGATTTTGAAAACTACAATGCTTCTATAAAAAGTGAAAATAGGTAAATATAGGAAATTCAAACCTGCTTTTTTGGGGAACCATATTAACAGAACTGTAGCACTGCACGCTTGTTCAATTTGTGGTAATTGCGTGGGAATAAAGAAAACCCACAACTGAGCTGTGGTTTCTTTTTACAGACATGCAGTCAAAAAGTGCTGCAGAACAAAATAAAACTAAAGAATCCCAGCAATAATAATCACAAGAGACATCCAATAGAAAATTAAAACACAGCTAACAGCAATACAAAACTGCATTAGAAAACAAATTAAATACAGATAATAAAAATTACGAGATAAGAAAAGTCTACAGAGTCAGCTTAACGTAGATGGAGTGGCAGACTATTCTGAAGCTAAGCCATGAGACAAATCAGTCTGTGTTGGTATTCAGAATGACCAAACGTAAATAAACAACATAAATAAATCAAAATTCTTCTTTTACTCTTTGGTAAGTTAAATGTTAGAGTCAAAGAGGAAAAGCGCTCATTGCTGGTCTCACCGTGACTCTCTCCTGGTGCTGGTGCTGGTGTAGCTGCTGCTGCTGCTGCTGTGGTGGTTCTGGGAGTAATCAGCCAGGTTCTCGTTTCCATAGTGACTGGCACTGGTCTGGAGACGCAGGCTCCGTCGTGACATCCTGGGCGACTCGTACACAGGAGCTATCTGGTGCTCTTTCTCAAACTCTAACGCTGCTGTTGAATAGCTGGAGCTGAGAGTGAGAGCGGACAGAGAAAAGCAGGAAGAACAGAAAGAGCCGGAATGTTAGAAAATTGGGAAGGAAAAAAAACTGTTCTGTGAAAGAAGGCACTGCATGATAGTTAATTACAAAGAGGGCGTTTCTTTCATCCACTGCATGGGAATCCTTTTGGAGACAAACAAGCCTTGAGAGTGCCTTTATGCTTCAAATCAATACTAAATGGGGATATCCTGCCTTTTTACTCATGTCTGTCCCTCAGTTAGTCAACTTAGAGACACTTTTTAAAAAAAACAAACCCAGTCCTTTTTACAGAGCCATGATGCTTTTGTTCCCTGCAACTGGCAGAGCTCCTGACAGGACGTGACTCACTCACCACGGAGAGAGAAATATAAGAACAGGCACAGAGTGTCTCTGAAAGTAAAATTAGACAAACAAACCCAGTAAACATCCAAAGTATGCGAGAAGGCTAAACACGAGACTCTTACTCCCCTCCCTGTAAAACCAACTGAAAGTCAGAACACACTATGAATGTTGTTTGCCGTGCTTCGCTGTGACTCACAGGGCCACACCCACCTGGCAGAGTAGGCACTGAGCCAGGACAACATTCAAACAACTGCAGACTACACTGGAACACTATGGAACTTGCTAATGCCTCTAGGCTGGTGCGAAAAGAAAATGCCTTAAAGTACAACTGTTCCATCTTTCTCTGCAATAGTAGAGGCACTAATGCTTTACAAGCACCATAAACATGACTGTAGGGTCTGAATGACTCATCAAGGAACTCGATTATAACAAAACCCTCAGTGCAAAGTTTTTGCTATATCTAAAGAAGAAAAAAAGCACTTTATTTCTCCTTTAATCTATGGGATAATCAATTAAGTATTTGATTACAGCACGATCTGTAATGTCTGTCCACAAGTGGGGAGGCTGGAGATCTGGATTGAGCCTCTCAATGGAGGACGGGGAATAAACTTCCTGTTACACTTCAACAAGGAAACTCTGTAAATGTGTAAACACGAGTTTTATGGCCTGTCCATATCTCTTGCAGAGCACACACATCATATGACTTCAGAGGAGATTGACCAAGCCAGCAGTATGTGCATGCATTTGTGCACGTTTATATCTTGTGCAGGTTGCTCTGTGTCCCTCCCTCGGTCTCTAAAACCCAGAGGATTACACACTCCCACTGAGAGCCAATTAAGCGCTTTCGTCCTCACTCTGCCTCTCGCCTGCTGATCCAACTGGCCCTTTTTTGAACACATGACCACCGGGGCAGTATCCTGCTGATCTGAAATTAACCTAGCTTCTACTGCAAAGCATATACACAGGATTGGTAGCAAGGAGAGGTTTCTGTAAAACACCAAAAAGTAAAAAAATGTTACAAATCTTTCAAAGCAAAATAGGTTTTAAAATGCTAGAATGAGCACCGTCATTAGTGCACTAATTAGTAGGAGGCAAGATAAAAATCTACAGTTTTATTTGTGTACAGTTACATTTGAGTAAAATCCAAACTAGAATCAAAAGTTGGAAACATTTTTGTCTCAAATCATTGTCCACTTATGCCTACAGCACTGATATCCCTGAATAAGCATCTGTGCTGTGAAAATTACCAAAAAACAGACCCAACAGAGCTTCAGCGGACACTATAAGGACTCTGCTGGACACTGTCTAAACAAAGGCCTGAGAAAATAGTGCGTACCGTAACACAGGTAGGCTGAATATCAAAATAACAATCAGTTTTCCATCACACCTGCACCTCTTTTCATCTTATTCAAATTTGAAATTTAAATATTGGGAAACAGCTGCGTGGCAGTCGAGCATTTGCCTTTCCAAATCAACTGCGAGTCCCAAACTCTGACAATTCTCTTTTTTAAAGTGATCCAAAACTGACCGAAAGGAGTTAATCCAGTGATTTCCGTCCACAGCGAGAATGTCTCAATGCCACACGTCAACAGCTGCAACATAGAGTGGATAAAATGTAATAGCTGTTGCTTCCAGGTTACATTCTTATCAAAACACAACTTCATTCCTATTTATACAAGAACTCACGCACACACAGAAGTGTGTTTTTCATACCAAAGCATAATGATTCAGGTTTGATTAGTAACGTTTCTATGGGGTGTGGAAGCAAGTGTTACAGGGCAGATCAGGGTGTGTGCACGAGGAAACTGTCTGCATAGCCTACAGCCAGGTAGAAGCATCATAATAACCTTCTGTTCTACCTGGAAACCCCATGTGGGCATAATTTAACAGAACAAACACCATTTGGGTTTTTATAAAAACAAAGCTTTTACCTCCCAACAGAGCTGGTTACCACCCCCTCCTTTAGCAAATTTAAAAAAAGTTTAAAAACAAGCGATTCGTTTCATCGGGTATCCAAATTCATCCATGTGCCGCTCTCTCCCAGGCGGCTTCCACGGCCCACATCGGTGACAAAAATAGAGATGGACACAGCAAAGAAGACAAAGATGAAGAGCCATGCAGTACATTACAGAGAGAAGACACTTCCATCCTGACATTCAGCTTCCTGGAATCTCTCCTTACATAACACTAAAGCTTTATCTTCCCACACTCAGTGGGCGCAGCCAAACTTTCTTACAGCGCACAACTGCACATCCAATCTGATCAGACTGGAATCTACATTTAACCAGCTTAAGTTTGCCTTGTTGTTACTTTGGACATTTCTTATGCAGTTGAACTGTTTATATTTGTTATAGATTACTAAAGCTCAGCCTACAATCAAGTAAAAATCACAAAATATATATTTTATGTCATCTGTTTGGGGGGGGGGGGGGGGGGGGGGGGGGACAAACAAGAAATGATGACATTCATTCATCCGGGTGTAAATGTAGCTGAGTGAGTCTGTTTACTATGCATGATCAGTGCAAAGAAATGACAGCTCATACAGGAAGCATTTGTCCATGGGACGAAAGACAGGTCTCCACTGATCCCACTTATCAAAATAACCAACTGAAACAGAAAACCAATTGTTTTTTTAGGGTTTTTTGTTTTCTTTTATGACAGCGCAGAAGTCACAGCAGCTGCCAAAATAAATTGTCATTTCTGGTTTCATCTTCACCTATCCAGTGACAGATGATCCCTCCACACCAACAGAAAAAAAGTTACTCCTGTGACATCACCTCAGGTGAGTCTACACCCCCAGTGCTAGAATTTGTTTCCCTTCTCTAAATAGCCTCCCACATGAAGCCTGCTTTGCATAGTGTATGCAAAAGTATGAAATCCCATCATACAAAATACAAAAGGAGACACTTTGTTGACACCAAGCAAATAAAATGAGCATATCCATTCAGTTATTATAAAAATAATAATACTGAATACTGGAATGAATACATAAAGTCATTTTTGTGATCAAGCATCATGCATTCACATACAGCAAGTAAATGTCTGTAAGTAAATGTGGCCATCTTCACTACTAAAGAAGTTATGAGGGCTCAAAAATGCTGGCAGCAAATAAAAAATGACATAAATAAAACCCCAAAACGTATAAACCCATTAAAAACCCCATGTTCTCCCTTGGAGAACATGGGGTTTTTAAAAAAGATCAGCTGGGAGGCACTAATTAGTTTTTTCCCTTCATTTTTCATTAACCTTGTTTAAAGTCCAGCATTGAATGATTTAGCCCACCTTGTTTAAGGGACATATGTGAACAGATGTAAGCTAAGGGCTAAAAGTTGTATTATACTGTAACGTTTGCCTAGTTCCTTTATCACTTTTAAACTTCTTTATAGTTTTTATGAGCCTTTATAGGAACGGTTAGCTTGTAAGACATTAAAACTATAAAAATGTAACAGTTGTAGTTTTCTAAAAGTAAAAAAAAATGTCATTTTTACCAATGGCATTCAGACCTCAAAGATATCTCAGTTTCATCTGCAGGAGAAAATGTGAACACAGTATAAAAGACATCAAAGCAATTATGATAAGTGCAGAAAAAAAAACAGTTAAACACAGCAGGAAGTCAGCTGAAGTCTGCTACAATATGTCCAGTTAGTAAGAACCCTGCCCCATGATGGCTACCATTTGCACCCTCTCTGTCTAATACTAACACACTTGCGCGCACACACGCACACACACACACACACACACACACACACACACACACAAATCTTCAACAGAGGTTATAAAAACCATTTGGGTTGTAAATCTCAGTGTGGAAACCACAGGTGTGGCTGCAAAGCTTTGTCAAAAGCTTGCCAGGAGGTTTATACCCCAACACACACGCACGCGCACACACGCACACACGCACACACACACACACACACACACACACACACACACACACACACACACACACACACACACACACTCTATAATAAGAGGGGCATGCTGACCTGATTTAAACTTTTAGAAAAATGAAAAGTCCTAGTTAAAGTTGTCCAAACAAATATTTTGTTAGTTGCCCAGTGCACACCTGAAAGTCTTAAGTACTGTCCTACCACGTAAAAGAACCATTTACATAGAACATCACTTTCAAAAGGAAAAAGGTGGATTCAGACATCAGATTTTCTAATTGAATTTGTCCCAATTTTCCATCCGCAATCTCATAAACCAAAATTTCTTTGGCTGGCACTTTAATCTAATCACAGCTAAACATTACATCTCTTGTAAACAACACAAAATGTGTTATATGGGAATGCTGCAAGCCCAAGAAAATTGAACCTACTGAAAGTTCTACTACTGAATGTTCATGGGTTATTAGATTGGTGCCAACAGAAAACTATTTTAGAGACTTGGGATGCTGTAATTTGGCTGACGCTCGTTTCTATTTCGTTTCCATTATTCAAATCTCCTCCCTGTGATATTACGGGATTGTGTTGTTTGTGCTTAAATTGTATTCCTCTCAGTTTTTTCAGTTGGAAATTCAGTTGTGCGAGCCTTCGAAAGTCTGTGGGGAAAATATGAAATCAGAGCACAATTGTAGCTCCTCTCTGTCTTCCTGTTTTGTTCAACTGAGCCCTTTAAGTGCCAAGGCCTATAGTTACCAGAATCCAGGATCTGAGAGTGTTCAAATTTCCATCCAAATATGCTTGGGTGGGTTGGATTTGGCACTGAGATTAGGATCATTTGAGCCCACCCACAGACAGTACCTCCCTCTGCCCTGCTGTGTGGTGTCCTTTTCCTATCCGTGCTATAACATCACAGTGTGCCAATTTATGTTGCTGTTGCTGCCACGGAGACCATCCTAAACAAATCTCTGGCTGGAGAGAGAGACTCATCAGAAGCAGAAGCTAGATATTTACCACGTCCACAGACAGATGCTGTGATGCAAAAACAACAGAAGTGCTTCTTTTATGCAGAATCCCTCATCATAATCATCACACATTTAAGATTTAAGGTTCAAATTTCTACTTTTATGGCAGTGGGAACCTTTTAAAGAAACAGAAATGTTTGGATAACACTCACAAGAAAAGAGGAAAGCTAAACCCTTAAAAATCCAGCTGCTGTCATTTACTTGGCACTTGAGCAGCAGTGCATGTAAAAAAACAAAACAAAACAGACCACATGTAAAAACAACTGCGGCAGCACGGTGAGTAACAACTGTCCAGCTGACTCTCAGTGCACTCGGCCCCACCCTTTTCATGTTGTATCCCTGAACCTGGTCTTGCAGAGCATGACTAGCAGGTACAAATCTGATGAGAAAATGTGCTTTGTATGCTCTTGCAGATTTATGTTTGAGTCAATTTGCTTAACCAAATTAATAATAATAAAAAAAAATCTGTTTAAATCTGTATTAAAAAAATGTTTCCATGGCTAGAAGGCTGAGTTTCTATCTGTTATTTATTTTTCATCGCTTATGTGTAGCTAATGTTTGCAGATAGCACTATATAGTATCAGAGTACTCAATCAAGCCTGCTGCTTACGGTTTTCACAGTTCAATCATCACTTGATGGAGAAAAAGCCCCCAAACAGAAGCCCCAGCCCTACTGACCTACTTCCACTTCTATAAAATATGGAGGGTCTCTAAGAGTCAACACTTGGCAAACACGCCTGCTTTCAGTGCATTTTTCTGGAGGTGGTGCAACTAAATTCTCAGTCACAGCCTGTAAAGTGCAATTGTTCTTGTTTGCCATTTATCAAGTCAAAAGGTTAAAAAAATGTGCAAAAACAATCTATGATATTAAACCTTCAAGCTTAGAATATGCAGTTATCTGAAAAGGCTTCAGAAATAACAAAGAGGATTGAGTCTACATCACTATTCCTGGCCTAGTCACATAAATATCACCCAACTCTAAACAATATTTCAAGAGAAGACATAACACAAAGTCTGTGGTGTTTTGTATTTCAGCCTTGGTCACACATGCAAAAGTTGTTTTTTGTTAAAGCTTACCTTTATCTTTTTCCCTCTTCAACAGTTTTAGGACACTGAATATGGACCTTTTAAAAAGTCCTTCAGCTGTGGTTTTGTTTTGCTGTGTCACTCCTAACAGCATGCTCTAAGCTTCAATTGTATTTTTGCATTTTTATATGGATGGATGTTTTTTCTGTTTTTTTTTTGAACAAATGTTTGTTTACATTTTTTAATATTGATGACAGCAGGAAAACCCTGGTTAAACTCTCCAGGAAGTTGATTCTGATCATCTAAAACAGTGTCAAAAAGAATGGAACCAATTTTCTGAGGTATCATTATCAGGATTACGGAGCATGAATCAAAGTATCCTTGTTTAGAACATAAAAGAAAAGACTAAGAAGTCTCTTTTTACTGGACTGAGGCTCACTCTACATTGTAGCAGCTGTGTAGGAACAGGGGAATTCCCCAACTTAAACCTTGTCTGGTGATAAATTAGATCGTACGAGCATTTCTCTCATTGGGAGCACATACAGTATTACTCAGACTGCAGGGTCCATGTCGTAACAGTCTCTCCCTGGTAAGAGGGAAGCCCCTTCCTCTAGCACTATCAACTGCTACAAAACTTGTCTCTGCTCTTTTGAGTTTTGACAACAGATGGGCCAACGGTTTCTGTCACCTGACCCTGTCCCTCTCTGTGCTACTCTCTTGCATTCACTGTACACCATGCACACACACACACACACACACACACTGAACACATGAGGAGCTATTTGCAAGCGCCAAAATTTAGTGCCTCTGAGCTGCAGTAGACACAGGCTAATAAAAACAACAGATCAGTCAACTAGCTAGTCAAGCAGCATAAACTGTTAGCCTAATCCTGAGATCACGGGCACGGCTTTGACTGGGAGGTTCATTAATAGCTCCCCAGCTGACTGCATTCAAAGGAACATGATTAGCGTGTTTGAGCCTTTCAAGTCTACCTTGCAGACTTGGGTGAGGAGTCAAACAAGCTTTTGTACATTCTTCTTATTTGGCCTCAGTCTAGAGACTGTGACTCATGAGACTTATTACTAGGAATGGATTTCACACAGCTTGAAAACACACCCTGTGTGCCACAATCCTGACCTGAAATCTGAAGAATGTTAATATTTTGTCATTTTCATTATAATACAGCATCAGAGATTACTTGCTACTCTAAAAGCTGAACGTAAAAAACATCTAGTCAGCCAACTACTACTGTCCATAAATACCAATCCCACCTGCTGACACATCAAATACATAATGAAAACAACACAACTTAGTGTGACACACATTTGCTGAAGCTGCTGTCTGACTTTGTCTTGCTGGCTGGGAAAGAGCACATGGATCTGCTTAGTGCACTTCTCACCATGTGATCTGCATTTCTGCAAGAGAAGCTGTAAACCAAATGAGGGGTCTTTGTTCAAACTTGACTTTTTACAAACTTGAATTTTTACAAGACTCTCTCATACTCTCATACTCAAATAAGAAGCTCCTAAAAGTCATGCAATCACTCTCCCATTGCCTAAAGCGAGGAAAGGCACAATGAAGTTTCTTGCTCTGCAAATGCTCCTCTGTTCTGAAAGCAATGAGTCGTAGATTCCTCCACATACCTTGCTGATGTAATGTCGACCACGCCCATACCCCAAGCCAGGATGACTGACAAGAAACAAGGTGTGGAAGAGGACCACGATGGGAGAGGCTGGTGTTACATGCATGCACACGTATGGACAGCATCTTCTCCGACAATAAATTCAAAACACCACGACTTCTTCTCTTTTCTTCTAAAAATCATTGAGAAGTTTTAAACTGGCACGTTGATTTTGCAATATAGCGAAAGGGCGTACAGACAAGCCTCGGATATACTTCTACGCAAGGCTTCCCAACTGCTCACCAAGCACGAAATGCACAACTGAACTGTGAGGCTGACTCATCAAAACCACAACCACAAGATATTTTTACAGCTACAGATTTACTAAAACCTCAAGTTCAAGCACAGAAATGTACTGAGGAGCAAATACAATTGAAAATCTCATGCTGTTCTTATAAATGAAGGCATTTCTATTTTAAATGAAAAGCAAATCATGTGCATAATCTCAACTTTCAAACAGCTGAGGGACAGATGGATATTTTCAGTAAGGAAATAAATGGGATAAAATGCAAGTCATAACCAAGTAGACAGAAAAATGATTACATGAGAATTAGAGTTTGACTTCAAGCATATTCTGTTCATGGACTAGAGCAAACAGAAGAGAGAGTATTTGGACAACTCTGATTAAAATGCACCAGCAGGATCTCAGCAGCCACAAATGACATGCAAGGTGTGAATGAAATGCTGTGGGCCTGAATGTTTGATGCTGCAGCGAGACTACCGCAGCGCGTCTATGGCAGCGCAGCGCTGAGGTCTCACCTGAGAGAGTAAGTATAGCCGGTGTTCTCTGGAGCACACTGTGGTGGCGTGTATGTGTGCAGCTGGGAAAAATCCATGTTCAGACTTCTTTGTTTAGACTGCAAGAGTCAGGATTCAAGGCAAAGGACTATTTTAGACAAGGACAACAAGAACAGACCAACTTCACAGACACACACAACAAAATGCAAAACGCTTTGTTCAGTTTGTCTCTGGCAGAAATGATGAGCTCGAGTTGCGCCACAGCTTAACTGCATTTTGAGTACAGATTCAGAACTGCATCTATATTTTATAAAATAACACAGCACTAGCAAATTTCCTGCCTCTTCCCAAATCAATTCAAGCTCCATTCACTGGGCTGTTCTCCAAGAAAACACAACCACCAGTAAGTGCTGTGCTGTACAGCCATGTGCGGGCAAGACCCTAATGAGAGCTGCTGGACATTCCTTTTCCTCTGGAATACAACAATACTACTGTGTTTCTGCCTGTGGTTGAGAGTTGGCCAACCTCTTCCTCCATGCTGGCTCACGCTGGTAGATGACAGAAGCTACGGACACCAGTGAAGCTGTAGTGAATGACTCGTCTCTTCTCCTCCGGACACAAAGAAAACAAGCAGCTGATCGAAAAGGCTGGTAGAGACAGGCCAGAGAATGACGATCCTCTTCCCCTTTGTAATAGGAGGACTCCTCACCAACACAGCTACAGCTACAGTGAGCACTTGAGTAAGCTGAGTATTATGAAACCCAGTAAAACACAAAGGGGTGGGGCTGATTTATAAGGCAATGGGCGGGAAGCCTAAAGCCAAAGGGCTGGTCTTCTTAGTGAAACCTGCATTGTGTGAACTGCTGTACAAATACTTCGTTCCACATGCTCACAGTTGAAAGTTTCTCAGGTTAAACAAGGTAAGACTAATGCATGCCAACACAGCAGTTCTGCAAATATTCCTACTTTGGTGAACAGTTTGAAGAGTTGCGTATTGTTGCGAGCATGTGGATGCAAATGTAATGACAACTCAATAATAAAGTGGACCCAATGTGCTCATTCCCAGCTCCGTAGCTTAGATTTGCATTATCATGCAGAATTCAAATACTGGGCTGTGATGAAAAGCTGCAGTCCATCCATGGTCTGAAACAAGCCATCTTAGCTCCATTTTTAAGCCTGCTTTCCGTCAACGGCCTCGCACTTGCATACGAAATGTATGACTGGCAAGTGGGTGGGACTGCTGAGTGTCCCTGATTGCTGTAGTAGGGATATGAGCTCTAAATGATATCGAATAGAGCCAAGGATAGAAAGAGCTGCCTGCAACAGAGCATTTAAGCAGGCTGAAGAGTGAGATTTTGGCTCAAATGGATCACTTCCACGACCTCATCACACAAAGCTACATGCAGAGTATACAGTGGTAGACAATATTGCCTCAGGCAGCTTTAAATGAGATAACTGATGCAATAACAGTGTCCGATTGGAGGTTTCTGGCCACAACAGAGCAACTATTCTAGATGCCACTCTGTGGATGTGGCAGTCTGACTCAAACTTCTGTTCAACAACTCAAAGACAGAGCAGCAGAATAAAACAGATGGCCATTACTAAAAACCCAGCACCAAACCATAATCTTAATCATGATTTCAAATCCACATTCAAGTCTACAAGCCGAAAAGCGGGATAAAAGGAAACAAATACCCAAAAGCCAAGGGGACTACTTAAATTCAGCCAAGATTAGTTTTGGGTTGTTTTTTCCTTTTTTTGCAACATGTCAGCACTGCGCTGAATCATGACGCAGGCGCTGAATGTGGACACTCCGAAATTAAATACTAATCTCCCCTACGGCGCATTAATCCACCAGGAGACAAGCTGAACAGTAACAAGAGAAACCAGAGACACAAACACGTACAACACAGTGACACCTTTACACATTTCCCACAGTACTATTGCACATCTCCCTTTTTATTTTTTTGCTGCCTCCTTTACGCAAACTGTGTGCGACGAACAGTGCAAACAGCTGAGTCCTGTGACTGCTCCTGCTACTGTCAAAACACAGTAATACACTAATACTGTTTACAGCACATGTGTACTCCTGTTCTAACTGTATTGCGCTCAGGCCCGATGACATATCAGCCCCGTTACATTCGTGCTAAATTTAGAAGCTGGATGTATTTAGACAGCGCCGTCACCGACTTACAGGCTTGTGCAACGACGCGCTAATCACACCGCTCATCGTGCAGGTTAACTTGATATTTATCTGTAAAAACAACACGCACTTACTGATCACCACTAACCACCGAGAACGCGTCTAACGTCTGATACTGTCGCAGATGTAATAAAACGACCGTAGAAAATCAGGCCTAAAATTGCGCACACTGTCAAAACTGTTGGCAAAGGAGCGCAGCGAAGATCCGAATTTAAAAAAAATTGCAGACACACTGTCACTAAAAACAGTTTCTACATTAATATGATTTTCAAAGCAGCAGGTCAACTTGCCCGCGTGGTTAGGCTCCATTTATGTTGTTATTCTTTAGGAGCGTAATCCAAATGAGTAAGATCCACACAGTACTATCAGGGAACATGCGCAAACTTCTGCCAGCATCCCGACGCGCGGAACCCCCAAAAGGGTTATTTATGACTGCGGATCCACAAATCCTTCAACGCTATTTTCTCACAGAAATACGCCAAAGTTTACAAGTGGCGAGAGACTGCTGTGCTAGTGCACAACAAGCAGATTTCCAAAATGGCTTCCCGGGCGTAACAAAGCCAGAAGGATCGCTGCTGAGCTGATCCTCCCACTCCCAGACCATCCATTGTCGGCCAGAGCGCACACTTTAAATCTATTGGAGGAAAAGCGGCGTTGCAACGGCATCTGCTGAGCCACTGCTGGGTGCTCCGTGGACTAACGGAGATCACGCTTTTGTTTCAACTAGAAATCCCTGCATGACACCTGCCGCTTAAAGGAAGCTCGATCCATTTATGACAGCGCTGCCGAGGGTGTCTTTATAATAATTTTATAATATGAAATAAAAATAAGACTCGCTCATTTTAACTGCCCTCTATATAAGTTATTGTTTAACATTTTATTCCAAGAGTGGTATTTTGTGCTCCATGTGAAGGGTAAAAGAGTGGAAATGAGCAGGTGACAAGGGAGGGGGGGAGCCAATCGTAACGAGGCTGATGAAGGAAGTGAGAAAATGAGGATCTTCACAATTGTATTTAAAAGCACCAGACTTTTGAGAAGCCCCGTCTTTTTTATGCACCATTAACAAACTTGTAAAGGGAAAGGGAAAAGCTGGCACTTGCTGCTGTGCTGTTACTACAAACCCTCTAAAGCAGGATTACACCAAAGTTATTAAGGTGTTTTTGTGCATTCAGTCATGTGAAAACAGCACAATGACTAAAGCCAACACAAAAAAGCGTTAGTCAGTAAATGATTAAGTGCATAATGTCACTGCTTATAACAGCCTGCATGTCTGCACGGGTTTTCTATTCAGGATATTTCACCCTGACTAAAAGAAAGAGTCTGTATGGTTGCATATCTGTAGCTGAATTTATCTAATCTATCTATCATTCACCCAAACCAATACTATCAAGTGAAAATCCACTGATAGCTTGCCTCATAGGCGTAATAAAGACAGTGAAGAAATGCATGAGGCTTGTAAATGTATGGAAGGAAATAAACTTATTAAAATATTCAGAACTAAACAAAATAACCCAACCACCCTTTCTACATGCAAAAATCAAAGATCAGCGATTTTTATTACTTTATTGAGCCTCATGAAGCTCAGTACTTCACAAGTCTCATACACTACAGAGTTAAAGTGAAAGGGTGTGGTTCATTTTAGGTAAAAGAATAAGAGAAGTGAGAATATGGCAAGAAAACCTACAAATAATTTGTTAATAACAGAGACGTAAGCTTTGTCACTACCAATAAAGTCACTCACACTGCCAAATCAAACAATCCACTTTACAATCAAATCCGGATCATGAGTAATTACACTGCTAAGAACCTCGTTGAATTAGGCGTGCGACAAAGAAAGGAAATAAAACACAGTAATTCACAGCAAAAGATTACTGTAAGGGGGATTACTACAAAGAGTCAGGTTTGCACGATATACACTGTAGGTTCTCAGTTTGTATAAGACAAAAATCCCCCACTCCAAAAAAAACAAACAAACAGGTGAAACCACATGAAAGAGCAGCAGAGGACAGATCAGCCTTCTATAAAAGGAGAGATTAGTAATATCACTACTTTACTAAGAAGTTTACTTGAGTTTATCATGTCAAATTTATGCTACATTGTACTTCTACCCCATATTTCAGAGTGTAATGCTTTAGTTTTAGTCCAATTCTTGATGTTATACTACATGTTACATAACCATGTTGGTAAATATGGTTGGTAAATAAGTTTTACTCTCGTCAGAGCTGTTCAGAGCCATAGAATTTTGTGTGTCAACATGCACTAGAATTATTATGTTTCTGAATGAAGCCAGCAAAGTTTCATATCATGTCCAATAGGAGTCTGAGTTAGATAGAAGAAAAAGTAGACATCATCTTCAAGGACCTCAAAAGCTAAATAATAACTGTGCAAAAAGAGGCGATTTTGCACGACAAGCACTTTTACTTTTGATTTTTTAAAACTACAGCCTACCTGTATAATGCATGTTTTGGAAGCTAGTGGCACTTATCATTCAACAGCATCGTCTTATCTCTGCAGACGATAAGCTAAAGGAGAAAGTTCCCACAGAGGCATTTCAGACACCTAAAATCTCTCCCCATTCTGAACAGGCGTGCTTTAGAGAGGCGCCATCTGCTGGACAGTCTGCTGAACAGCGCCAGTGTATTCACCTCATAGGAGCTTCGATACGATCTTATTGTAAGTTTTGACCTAAAGGGCGACAGAAGGTGGGCTCAAAAACTAAACAGCAAGCCCATCCACTTCCGGTTTCATCATTAACTATTAATGATGAATTATTATTAACGTGCAAGCGCGTTTGAGATTAGGAGAGAGAGAAAAAAAACCTTGTAGAAAATGTGAGTGCGGAGGACCCATGAGCAAGACAAAAGTGGCTGTCGCAAAAAATAAAGGGGATTTAACACAAAAAAGACAAAACAAAGTCCGAGTGTGTGGCCACTTCCTACGAAAACGGAAGTGTACACTTGTCAAGTCTCTCGCTTCTTCACATGGACCCTCAACCTCTGCTAAAGGTTTATGGAAGTGTTGGTTAAACCACGCCTGCGTGGACTGCTCCTCGTTAGGCAGTTGGTCTGTGTTTAGTTCACGGACCAACTGCCTACAATCACCATTACGGAATGAAAAGAAGAAGTTAGCCTTGCTTGTCCTGATGTCCTGAGTCAGTAGTGCTCGGAGGCGTCACTTACATTATTTGTATTATTATTATTTTCCTTTTACGACTAAATATTTCCCACCAGTAAAATTCCGCACAACACGGAAGAAACCATTAAAAACAGCAACAGCAAGTTTAATACTGGAGATCATCTGTGTAGCTTCCCATGACAGCTGAGGATAGCACGCCTAAAGCAGGACATCATTAGCAGGGCAGACTGTACTCACAAGCTGAGAGTGACTGCGGGTTACTGACGGTAAACTCGTGGATGGTTGATTCATGCAGCCGGTTTATAGCTTCTACAGTTGTAGCTTCAGGTTCTCGAAAAGTGGACCCAGCTCTAACGTTCGCCTTTCCCGCACACGGTCACTTTTTCCGTTGCAGCACGCGCGTCACCACCGTCACTCCATATATGGTAAGAACGACCATATATGGGAGCCCACTCAACCGCCCATTGAATGATTTTCGATTTAAAACAGCGTCACGTAGTGGCCACGTGCGTGGATAAGAAAGTTAAAGCTGTCACATAGTAGCAAAGATTTGCCCTGTTTAGTTTGCAGGAATTAGCTTGTCAAGCAACTTACTGAGTAACTTATTAACTAAATCGGTGGTTAATACTAACCTTTTCAAGGTGAACTGTTAGTGACACAGTTTGCAACTTTTACCTAAAAAGTACAACATATAACTTTTAAAAAATTGGACAAATTCTTTTCCATTAATGTTGTATGTGGTAAAAAGAAGCATTATTTTTAAATTTTTCTGAGGTTTTCTGTGGCTTTCTCGTTTCCTCCTGCCTAGCAGCACCATATTCAACATCATTTGTCCTGAATATGTCAGATATATCAGATCTGATATATACTGATATCTGATATCAGAATCAGAATCAGAATCGTGTTTATTGGCCAAGTATATGTGCAGACAAATACAAGGAATTTGGTTCCGGTAGATGGTGGCTCTCAAGCACAGCAATGTAAAAACACACACACACACACACACACACACACACACACACACACACACACACACACACACACACACACCTATATGTACATTACGCATGCATACACATACATACACAAAGCTGTGTGAACCAACTATAAATAACTAAACTTATGTACATAAAATACAGAAATGAAATGAGGTGGAATGAATACTACAGAATGTACATAAGGTGCAGTTGCAGTCTGGCAGTGGGAAGCAGTGTGACAGGTCAACTGTTTAGGAGGGAGATGGCGAGGGGAAAGAAAGTGTTCCTGTGTCGGGTGGTCTTGGTTTGCAGGCTTCTGTACCGTCTGCCAGAGGGCAGCAGGTCAAAAAGTCTGTGTCCAGGGTGTGAGGGGTCTGTGACGATTTTCCCTGCCCGTTTCCTGGTTCTTGAGAGGTACAGATCCTGGATGGAGGGCAGGGGGGCACCGATGATCCTTTCTGCTGCCCGTACAGTCCGCTGCAGTCTGCTCCTGTCCTGTTTAGTGGCTGCACCATACCAGACTGTGATGGAGGAGCACAGGACAGACTCAATGACTGCAGTGTAGAACTGGATCAGCAGCTCCTGTGGAAGACTGTACTTCCCCAGTTGTCTCAGGAAGTACATCCTCTGCTGGGTCTTTTTGAGGATGGAGTTGATGTTGGTCTCCCACTTCAGGTCCTGGGAGATGGTGGTACCCAGGAACTTGAAGATCTCCACAGTCGACACAGGGCTGTCTGATATGATGAGGGGGGGCAGAGTTGGGGGGTGTCTCCTGAAGTCCACTGTCATCTCTACAGTTTTAAGAGTGTTCAGCTCCAGATTGTGCTGACTGCACCAGAGTACCAGCCGCTCAACTTCCTGCCGGTATGCAGACTCATCACCATCCTGAATGAGGCCAATGACGGTGGTGTCATCTGCAAACTTTAGGAGTTTAACAGCCGAGTTCTTGGAGGTGCAGTCATTAGTGTAGAGGGAGAACAGTAGTGGTGAGAGGACACATCCTTGAGGGGCACCAGTACTGAGGGACCGAGTTTCAGAGGTGATCTCCCCCAGCCTCACTTGTTGCTTTCTGTCTGTCAGGAAGCTGGTGATCCACTGACAGGTAGCTGGAGACACGCTGAGCTGGGAGAGTTTGGAAGAGAGAAGTTCAGGCACGATGGTGTTAAAAGCCGAACTAAAGTCCACAAACAGGATCCTGGCATAAGTTCCCGGGCGGTCGAGGTGTTGCAGGATGTAATGCAGCCCCATATTCACTGCATCATCCACCGACCTGTTTGCCCGGTATGCAAACTGCAGAGGGTCCAGCTGGTGGCCTGTAATGTCCTTCAGATGGGCTAACACCAGTCGTTCGAAGGATTTCATGACCACAGACGTCAAGGCGACAGGTCTGTAGTCATTCAGTCCTGTGATGGTAGGTTTCTTGGGAACAGGGATGATGGTGGAGCGTTTGAAGCAGGATGGAACTTCACACAGCTCCAGGGATCTGTTGAAGATGTGAGTGAAGATGGGAGCCAGCTGTTCAGCACAGGTCTTGAGGCAGGAGGGTGAAACACCGTCTGGTCCGGGGGCTTTCCTGGGCTTCTGTTTCTGAAATAGTCGGCTCACATCCTCAGTGTGTATTCTGAGTTCCAGGGAGGAGGAAAGGGGGGTGGGAGGTGTGATGGAGGTCGTTGAGTCTGGATTGGAGAGGGTGGTGGCGGTCGTTGAGTCTGAAATGGGAAGGGTGGTGGTGGTCGTTGGGTCTGGATTGGGGAGGGTGGGGGTTGTCGTTGAGACTGGATTGGGGAGGGGGAGGGTGAAGGGGGGAGAAGTGGAAGGTGTGTTGGGGGTCATTGTCTGAAGCAGTGTCTCTGGGGAGGGGAGGATGAGGCGTGGGAGTCTGTCCGTCTCAAACCTGCAGTAGAATGTATTTAGCTCGTTGGCCAGGTCTTTGTTTGCTTCAACAGTGGGTGGGGGGCGTCTGTAGCTGGTGATTTCCTGCAGGCCCCTCCACACTGACGCAGGGTCGTTGGCTGAGAGCCGTTCTTCCAGCTTCTGAGAGTAGACCCTTTTAGCTGCTTTGATCTCCTTGGTCAGTGTGTTCCTGGCCTGCTTGTACAGGGCCCTGTCACCACTTCTGTAGGCGTCCTCCTTGGCCTTACGAAGATTTTGGAGTTTAGGAGTGAACCATGGTTTATTGTTGTTGTATGTGCAAAAGGTCTTTGTTGGCACACACACGTCTTCACAAAAACTGATGTATGATGTCACAGTGTCCGTGAGCTCATCCAGGTTATCAGATGCAGCTTCAAAAACAGTCCAATCAGTGCAGTCAAAACAGTCCTGTAGTTCCTGCTTTGCTGCGTTAGTCCACTTCTTCACAGTTTTGACTACAGGTTTGGCACGTTTGAGTTTTTGCCTATAAACTGGAATAAGATGGACCATGCAGTGATCAGAATGTCCCAAAGCTGCCCGGGGCAGAGAGCGATAGGCATCTTTTAGAGTGGTGTAGCAGTGATCCAGTATGATGTTGTCCCTGGTGGGGCAGTCTATATGCTGTCTGTATTTAGGGAGTTCGTGGTTGAGGTTTGCTCTGTTAAAATCCCCAAGGATAATTGTAAAGGAGTCCGGGAATTTCCTCTCCAGGGTGGTGATCTGGTCAGCCAGCTCGCACAGTGCGTTGTTCGCGTTGGCCTGAGGAGGGATGTAAACTCCGACCAGCATGAAGGAAGAAAACTCCCGCGGTGAATAAAACGGTTTACAATTGATGAAAAGACTTTCCAAGTGTGGGCTGCAGTGTTTCTGTAACACTGTGACATCAGTACACCAACCTTCATTAATGTAGAAGCAGACTCCACCACCCTTTGTTTTCCCTGAGAGCTCCGTTTCGCGGTCCGCCCGGTGAAGTTGGAAGCCCGGCAGATTTAAGACAGCGTCTGGGACACGCTCACTGAGCCAGGTTTCAGTGAAGCAGAGGGCAGCAGAGCGTGCAAAGTCCTTGTTAGTCCGGTTTAAGAGCAGTAATTCGTCGACTTTGTTTGGAAGAGAGCGGAGATTCGCGAGGTGAATGGAGGGGAGTGCCGTGCGGAATCCTCGCCGACGTAGTTTCACCAGTGCACCAGCGCGGGTCCCCCGTCTGCGTCTCCTCCAGGAGCCACAGAGAGCTGCTGCGCCTCCAACTAAAATCTCCAAAAAACTTTCCGGGTTTGTGAAAAATGGATAAGAACTATAGTGAGACGACTGCCTGATGTTTAGCAGTTCATCTCTGGAGAAAGTGATGTGGTCTGAGTGACCAAAAGCGCAGAAAATAAACAAAAACAAGAAAAGTGCGAGAGAGCGCAGTACCGAGGCTGCCATCCGCGGCGCCATGGCGCCGCGGATATAGCTGCTGATATAGCTGATATATCTCAGTGTGCAGTAGTTTTTTAATCAGACTGTGCAGTGCTCTACTCTCTGTCTTACTATTAACATTCAACCACTGCACTATGCAATATTCCATTTTGCTGCTATTAGGCATTTGAAAATAGCAAACTTTTGCATCATATACATATATATACCTTGTATAGTGTACATTTTTCACCATTGTTGTATAGTATTATTGATATAGGTTATTTTTCATTCCTGCTGTATTCATTTTGCTGCTATGATAATGTGAATTTCCCAACCATGGGACAAATACAGACTTATCTTTTATCCACCATTCCATCTCTGCACATGTCCAACCCAGCCTAACTGTCTGTTCTACCTGAGCCATCCCTTTGATATGTTCATTTCTAATCTTGTCTCTGTATGAAAAGACTTAAAATTTACATTTTCTATCAGTGTTGAAACTCATTTTTTAATAGAATTTAATTTACTGTTTTATGTTGTTGTAAAAAAAAAAATCATAAAAACATGAATGGCAAATGAACAATGAACAAATGCACCCAACCCACACCCATTATTAAAAGTACTGTACCTCTTAATTCATCTTTTGTCATTTAATGATGCATGCATTTATCAAGCCTATGCTAAACTGTGTTCTTTACAGACCCACAGACCCCTATCCAGAGCAGAACTCAGACTCTGGGCATTATTTTTAGAAAATGAAAACCTGAAAAACAAGACACCTGTCACTTGTGGAATGGTGGTGATGTGATCCCATTGTCCCTAAGATCACATGACAACATTTTATGAAAGGGAAGACAGCTGAGCCTGGGTGCAGTTGACTTGTTTTTGTCTGTTTTGTAGTGTGCAGATAGCTGCTACAGTGTTCACAGTTTACATGTTTGGTGTACAGTCACCATGAAAATTGCTATTTTTGTGCTGTTTGTGTGCCTCCTTCTTCCTGTGCAGCCTGAAGAGATAGATCACTGTAAGTAAACACTACAGTCACCTTGGTTTCCTCAGTCATCAGATAATATATAGTTCGGTTTCTGCTGGAGAGTGCCTCTGTTAACTGTTCTATTTTTAACAGACACCTACTGTGAGACTTGTTTAATAGTGGCACAAGGTATGTTGGAAAATAATTAATTTTGACTTAGAGCTGTTTTAATGGTTACTGACAACCCAGTAGCACATTTTGAACAAATGGGACAGCAAAGAATAAAAATAACAAAAAAAAAAAAGACAAAAGCAAAGGGGAAAGCAAGTCACAGTCTATAAATACCTTACAGAGTTTGAGAAATCCATCAAGGAAGCCCCATTTAAGAGCAGAAAGACGGTGGTTAAAAACCTCATCAGTGGGGCGTTGTGTGAGAAGCCTCTACCTCACAATCACCATGTCTCTAAGGATAAACTGACATCAGCCTGCAGACTCTTGTTAGGTAAGGTAAAATCAGACATGTCAAGTAATTTATCTTGTATTCAAAAGCTTATTCTGGATTTGCCATCCAGAGTCTCACCGTGACCAGTTCTATGAAGTTCTGGTGAACAAAGAGCCGAAGAATCTGGATATAGCTCTGTGTTATGAGCAGTCCAACTCATGTGTGGGGGTCAAACGCCAGACTTTTGAGGTAAGCTGCCAATGAGCGAGTAGCCAGTTGTGAAACGTGAACTTCATGTTTTTCAACTACACAAATTTACTCTTAACATTTTGCTTTTGTGGCAGGATTCTAAAGGCACTTTTACTGAAAGTGACAATGATTCTTTACTTCGGGACAACAAGGAAAACGTTCGCTTTGCTCAACCCATGCATTCAGGTTCCCCTGTGCACACAGGAGATGATCTCTGAGAACTGCAGCATCATTTACTGTTTACTACTGTAAATTCAGGACATCACTAAAATAAATAAATCACTGAAAAAAACCCATAAACCATTATTCTAGTCCTTAAATTATACCTTATGCGGTGTTGACCTTTGCCTCATACAGCCTCTTATTTTAGACCAAGGTCTACAGACCCATTGGATATTACTAACCATAAAACCAACAACAATTTCTAATGCACTTCTTTCAGAAAATTCATAGAAAAAAGCAAAACTCCAAAAAATAAAAAAATATAAGTGGGACACAAAGGAAGACATAAGGATGTATTATTGCACTGTAAGCAATTTCCTCACAAGTGTGCAGACTCAATATCTTCTTCAGAAAAGTAGTTTTTCTTTTGGACACTAAAAACCCAGGCCAGGCAAATACAACCACAACAATAAAGACATTAACGACAAGAAAGTGCTGTAATAGTAAAAACAAAGCACAACTCTGTGCAAATCACACCCATGTTATATCAGCTGGATGTGTTCAGCAGAGTTACCTTGGGGTGGCTATAACTCAGGTGGCTCAGGTAACCTACTAACCGGAAGGTTGGTGGTTCGATCCCAGTCTGCTCCATGCCAAATATCCTTGGGCAAGATATTAACCCCATGTCGCTCTCTGATGCATCCACTGGAGGTGTGAATGTTTGATATAAAGCACTTAGAAACAGCATAGAAAAAAAGTGCTTGTGCAAATGGGTGTGAATGTACAAGCTGTATAAAGTGCTTTGAGTGCTCAGATAGAGTAAACAAGCGCTATATAAGAACCAGAACCTGGACACACGATATCTACAAAAGTGGCACCCTGTACTTCTATCATGATGTTAGCAAGGTGTCTTCACGACTAAGAAGGTGTGACACATTGCTAAGGATGTGTCACCACTTATCCACCACTCAGGACTCCCAAAGTTGCATCGTACTTTTTTGTTGCTGATCGCCAATCTTTCTGTCCATGTTTGTAATCCTACTCAGTTTGTTCTTGTTAATTACAGATAGTGAAAAATACCATGCAATAAAGCAAGAAGTTAGAATGCTCTCTGCAAAAGATCAATAAAAAAGAACCAGTATATGTCTGTCTCAAACTCCTCTTGAAGTATAATCATTGTAATCTATTTCTCTGTAATCCTGTCACAGTTTTTCTTCTGTCACTGTCCCTAAGTACTTGTACTCCTTTACATCCTCTGTACAGTCACCGCTGACTGCCACCTGTTGATGTGCCTTCCTGCTAGCCCTAAAATCAAAAATAATTTCCTTTGCTTTCGTGGTGAAGAAAGAATACTAGCATTATACCAAATGAAAAACTCATTATTATGTTTTGTTTTACCACCTAAAACCATCAGATAAATTAGTCCTGCATTCATTAGTATACACATCTGACTATTTTGCTGTTCACCTTTAGCTGTGACAACCTATGCACTGAACTATGCAGTCTTACAGTTTTAATGCATATGTAAAATCCATAAAAATATTTTATTTTATGTGGTTCGGAGGACAGTGTATTTTGTGTAATACACACAACAGATCATCTTCTTGGCTCCCACCCCTTTTATATGCACATAATTGGATGTAAAATATGGTAAATTTGTTGTACACATTACTAGAAGGCGCACCTGTTTTGTCACTTCATATTTAGTGCTTGTCTTGCAGAAGAGGGTGATTAAAATAGGACTTAAACCACATAAATTCATTCATAAAGTTTAAGACTAGAAAACACACTGCACAATGTACAGTAAGGAGAGTGGTACATAAATTACATTATTTTTCCCCAAGATCATCCTGTTTTTTAATACTTGGCACATTAAATAATTTGTCTAATCACTCATAACAATAAATAAATAAATAAATTATATACATATATAAAAATCTAAATTGAGATTTGTTTAACAGTAGAGAATAGCTGCAAGCAGATCATATTAATGATATTTATGTAGACTCATTTGCCAAGAACTCGTTATCCTCTTGAGCACTGTTAACTCGAGGCTATGAGCAGATAACAACATAGTAAAACAAAGAGCGTGTGATAAAATAGCACTACTAGGCTATAGCCTAATTCTATTGCATTCATTGAGAAATGAAGGGAAGAGGGGGCAGGTCGCATTGAGCTTATTGGAACGAGAGCCTTTGACTTACTCGGGGGATCAGATTGGAACGTGGCCCGCGTGCTGTTGCTAGGAGGCGCTGTTGGAGCCCGGAAGAGTTGAGCATGGTGATGAAGATGATCGAACCGAGATTGAGGAGAGAAACGTGAGGCTCACCGATAAAGCCGCCAATTTGTGTTTCCCTGAGACATCTGTCCGTGTCTGACAGTCCCCGCTGGAAGACAGGAGGGCGATATTAGTGTTTCTCCACTGAGTAGGGTAAGAATAAGCGCCGGGTATCCGCTGTCATTCTGCAGGGGGTATCTGCACTAAGACGTCTTTTTTAGCTTCCAAAGACAGCAAAACTGGATAATGCTTAAATATTAACATAAAAGCTGCCGAAATTAAGCTTTCTCTGTAATACTAGATACACAAAGAAAACGATCCCCACCTCTGCTCTGCCGGATGGAAGATCAAGCGTGGATTGGCTACTGTAATTAGGCGGCTGAAGACCAGCAGCAGCAGCATCATTAGGACCTGCTGGTTGAATTCAAACCTGTCCGATAGATTAGATATGCTGCACAGAGCCAGTGACACTCACGCTTATTGCAAAGGCACATTGTTTTAATTGAATCCACACAGGAGCTATCTGCTTACGCAAACGCCCCACCTGTCTGTGAGTAGTCTGCAGACTGCTGTCATTTGCTGACAGACATTTCAGAAATAGAAACGGTATTGATCAGACACACGAGTCCCTTTTGCATTTCCACAAAACATGGAAACGGAAGACAGGCACCAGCAAAGTATGACAGAAAGCAAAGGAATGGCAGGAATGTGATGAGTGTGATAAAATCACCGAGGACAGACAGACTGGCTATTGTTGTAGGTGATTTGTCACATTTACCCACATGGTTTCGTCTCGTCAGTCAAACCCCAGTGTAGTGCAGCCTCACACGGACCCTCCCTTTTAATCTCTCGCTCTCCATTTAATTTAACAGCTGGGCCACAAGGCTACATGGTGTGTGTGTCCTACTCAGAGTGTGGATGTGCGGGTGTCCAGAGATGGAAAGCTATGAGGAGTTCTTTCTGCGGAGTCTGGCATTATTGCAGGAGGAGGGGAAATTCAAGAAGACTACATGCGAGCCATCATGTTCCCTGAAGGCTCGCTCTGTCATCCACTTCTATGGAAAAGCTGCGCTTTCACCTCTGGTAAGGAAGAGATAGACAGGCTTGGAAGCCCATGCTAAATGGATTACACAAGATGTAGATGCATGTGAGAGTTCACAGTTTAAACTGAATGAAACATCTGTTTGTGAGCAAATCTGATGAATGAATATATGAACTGCTTTATGACAACAGAGCTTCTCACAAGAGACTTTTTGGCTTGCCATAAAACTGTAAAATGCATTCCATTTAGGTAAACTTGCTCGTGCATCCATTTCATTTACTGCTAAGACAAGCCAAAGCCTCTGCTGTGGGAACAGCCTGTTAGGTCAGCAGCTGGCAAAGGGAAACAGTGCGAACGTGGAACATCAGGGCTGTTTGATGTTTGTTAGAAAAATCCATTTGCTTGTGATTGCTGACTAAATAAGTTTGCAGAAAGAGTCCAGCATCAGTCTCTCTTCCATCCAGAAGAAGATACACAAAATATACTGGAAGAAGGCTGAATTCTTCCAGTATATTTCTCATCTGTAATAACATTTTTAGGTACAAAGTGAAAACCTGTGCCTCTTTTAGCTGAATAAACATGCGTATTTTTGAAAATTAAATGCTGAAAAACAAACAACACAAGCCGCAACTGAATGTATTTTCATTTTCCAGCTGAATGCAGAGCAGCGGAGCGAGATGTGTGGCTACAGACAGAGGGCGGTCCAACTGGAAGTGGACAGACAGAACCAGCAGAGGAACAAGCTTTTGGCCAGGATTCAGGGCATACTGGATCAGGCTCAGGTCAGTTGCACACTATGGTCACAGGTCTGGGTGTCATCTGATAGGGTGAGAGGCCTACTTAGAATAAGATCAAAACATGCTTTGTGAGTACAAACCCAGTTCCACACTTTGTCAAATGTAAATGAAGGTCTACCATTTTAAGCAAAAAAAGGAAATTATTTAGATTTTGATGGCAGTAACAAGTCTCAAAAACTGTGAGAGGGCCATGTTTACCACTCTGTAATGTTGTATTATACGCAGCATGCATATTGTCTTGCTAAAATATGCAAGAAATGTGCAAGACCTTCCCCCAAAATACACAGATAGGAGTGTGTGTTGCTGTAAGAACTGCATACACCATCAGAGATACAGGCTTTTGAACTGAGTGCCGATAACAAGCCAGATGGTCTCTTGCCTCTTTAGTCCAGGTGTGGTGTCCTTGTTTTCCAAGAAGAATTTCAATATGTCTGACCACAGAATTGTTTTCCACTTTGCCTCAGTCTATTTTAAATGACCATGTACATATAAAGCTTCTTCTTTGCATATAAGAACTTTAACCTGCTTTTCTGGAAACCTTCCTCTAAACCTTTTAATGTTATTAGTTGTTACTGACCAGTTAACCTAATTAGTTGTAAACTGTTTCTCCTTCTTTCCTCCTTCTGTTTAGCACCACTCACTTTTCCAGCCTTTGGTCCCATGTCCCACCTTTTTTTTAGGTGTGGTGCTGCTATCAAATTTAGCTAATATTTTTGATTAAATAGTAAAATATCTGTTTACATATTTGATATGTTTTCCATGTTCTGTTGGCAATGACATATATGAAAATCATTGCATTCTGTTTTATTTACCTTTTACCTATCATTCCAACTTTCATGGAATTGGGGTTGTATAATGTTATGTAGGCACTCTGAAAAAGTGCTGGACTCTCGTGCTAATATTATTATGCTGACATCGCGTCCTGCTTTTACTGAATGTAAAATAGTTTTGGGGCTTTTGACCTATAGTATATATTAAATAGGTTTGTGTGCCAGTCCCATAATGGAGCACAGAAAGTGAATTACAGTCTGTCCTGTGTCTCTGGTGACATACTCAGAGTTGAATACAGGTTATCTGGCCTAACATTTTCCCCAGTGTGCCGTGCTATTTTTTACTTGATGACGTGTTTTCATAACAGCTCAATATTCAAAGCGGTATTGTTCATTTACTCAGTGTCAGATTTGCTCTACTTTTGTAATTCCCAGTCTTTGAACAAATGTGATCTGAAGATTTTGTCTGTTATCATTCACAATGAAACAACCAAAGCTCAAGCATGTAATCACATTTTCATTAAAAAATTAACATCAACAAATAAGCTAATTATTTACAGACCATAATTATCACTTGATTTGCCTGTATGCTGATGTTACATGCGTTTTAATGAAATTCTTTGGTGAAATACTGCTTTTTATGTTTCACAGGTGCTTAAAGTGCCAGATGAAGAGGTTGACAAGTTGCCAGTTTCTAAATCTGCAACAGTCAACGGCTACACTCTGGTCACTGACTCGCCTGGGCTCCCCAAAGATGCTGGATTTGGGGTTCAGACAAATAGTCACTGTGCTGCTCCATGCTCTGAGATTCCTGTGCTTAATGATTACAAGGCAGTGGAGGAAGTGAAGGTGGATGCCCAAGAGAAGAGTGAGGAGGAGGAAGAGGATGAGGAAGAGGACATTAGTTTGGACAGCCTTCTTAAGAGATCAAGGGAGTATGTGAAGAAAGAGCAGAGTCAGCAGGGATCAAAAGCTGTCCGCGCAATGACCCAGTCTCCCCCACCTGAGACTGACTCTGTCAGTGAAGAGAAGAGCTGCAGCCCTGTGACGGACACAGGCATTCAGTTTGGATTCAGTCTGCACCACAGCCCTGTCGGCCCGCCTCAAATCCAGCATCAAGTACTGCGTGACTCTAGTCCTCAAAAGTCCATCTGCCTCTCACCTAGTCTACCTGAACCATTTTCTTGTCTCCCCAATCCAGAGACCGGCATAAGTCCTCGTCCACAGAGACGCAAACCACGCCCAGTTTCCACAGGCAACATCCATTTTTCATTTCCTATCGGCCCAGCAGACCTTATCGCTCGAAGCCCAGGACGGTCAGAGGAAGCCATTGGTGTGGCAGACTGGGGAGATGCTTCAACGTCTCCATCTCACTGGAGCTCAGTGGGAATAGAGGGCGTCAGCCTGAGTGGCATTCGTCGATCCAGCCACTGTGGAACCAGTCCAGTGAAGGAGAACTGTAACCCTGTCAGTGCCTCAGTGCCCAGCTCAATGGGTGATCACCTGTCTGCAGGTTTTCGCCGGCGCTGCCACACTATGGACAGCCAGCTGCATACCTACCATTCTGGAGCGGAGCGCATAGACCGCAGCCAGGAACGCCTCCCTCGCTTCATGGCAGGAGTTACACTGTTTGCTCCCAGTCGGCGCACACCTGCAGCCCCTTTAAACCAGTCGTATGATGTAGAAAATCCTTCACTGCCTTTGCTGAGGCCCTGTGTGACTCCTGCAGACGAATCTCCGGGGCCAAACAATGGCAGGAAAACACCGACTGTCCTCAGAAATGCAGCTGAAGCACAGGCCCGCAAGACAGGTGAGTGCCTTTGATGTAAGCTATTTATTTTTTTTATGTTTACAACTGTGTAACTCCCACTGAGATTTCTGATTCCCACATTTATATATTTTATGTTAAGTGAGTAAACTGTGACATGGTAAAAGATAAATGATTTATTGGTATGCATCTGTGCTTATCAACAGATGAGACCCAGTGGCGAGCGCAGGCTCTGGAGGACATGCAAAGACGTCTTGAGAAGGAGCATGCTTTGCAGATGTCTCTACTCCTCGCTGAGCAGGAGAAAGAGCAACAGCGCCTCCACCTGGTCAGCACATGGAATACAACAGTCACCATTTTATATAGAAGTAGATCAGAAAAAAAGTGTTCTTTTTTAAAAATGACCATGAAAAGCTACACCAAAACCTAATATGTTTAACTACAATGCCAAACTTTATTTTCTTTATTTTATTTTGCTTTCTTTTTGTGTGTGTGTGTGTGTTTGTACATCTGAGTTTTATATGCCTTTTTAAAAAGACTATGAGCAGAGCATTAGTGAAATACAAATAATGTTGTGTGCGGTGTGTTTAGGAGCTTGAGGAGACAGAGAGAAGGCTGAAGGAGCAGGGGTCTGTGCGCCCTCTAAGTGCAGATGCTTGTGGCTGGAATCGTAGGTCTGTGAATGACTGCCATCCTATCATGAGCCCCTCGTGCCCGGGACTAAGTCCTGTCCACACACCATCAGAACGGTCACCTGGACACAGTATAGGTATCGTTTTAATAAACTTCTGTGCTCAGGATTGTAAAAAGTGTTTACAAAAGACACATGAATGTCATGGTTCATTTACTCGAGAGAAATTTTTATGTATTGTTCCTTTTATAACTTTCTTTTTCTGCTGCTCTTCTTGGAAGCCCCAAATGTAATACTGAATACTTTTATTTTATTCTTTTGTTGACATTTAACCATTACATTTTCAGTGGAACTGGAACAGAGCTATCTGATGTTAAACTCCAACAAAACGGTTGATATGGAAGACTTTCATATTTCATATTCATATATTTTTCTGAATACCTTTTATAATTTTTCTTTACATTGTTTTCCTTTAAAATTGTGGAGAGAATTGTATATATCGGAGAAATTAATATACATAAAATGTTTTGATCCATGGTACACCAGAAATTTCAGACTATTCTTCAGATCTTAAAATGATTTGAATGGAGAGTTACTGTTAGGTTTATATTGTTGGATTGTCATTTATGCTTAGAAATATATATTTATATATGCTTAGAAATATATAATCATTTGTAGATTGAAAGAATGTCTCATCCTAGGAGGTCTGTAACAACTCTGTGTAGTGTGAAGAGGGGAGTGCGTTCACTCCTCTTCAGAGTGTTTTGGTATAGATCACCCACCTCCTAGGGTCCTGAGAGAGGTCGTATCTTCTCCTTCTGATGTATGGTATAGCAAACACACGTATATCTGTTTTAGTATAAGTGCCTTTTGTTTAGATGAACTGCTGGACTTCCAGGCCAGCAGGTTTAGGGAAGTCGTTCACAGGGTCACATCTTGACCAGAGTCACCAGAGCTGGTGACTTGCGTCTTGCTTTTTGCTGTTGTAGTTGAATTGTCTCGTTCCAGCAGTGGGTCTGTGCTAGACAGACCAATCATTTATTGGTCCTTCGAGCCGGATCCCTGGAGTCGACATTCACCGAGGGGAAAAGAGACACGCTGAAAGACTGACATCAGCCAGGAATTATAGAAGTTCCTGCAGTAAAGTCCCGAGACGTGAGAATTCGTCATCGGACCGGTGGATTAGCTGTCTGTTTTTTCTCCTCGATGAATGACGATTGACGGGATTCGAGGCTAATTCTACACGCAAGCAACACCAAGTAAGTTGAGAGAGTACAACTCTATAACCGTGCGCCTTCGCCGCTCAGTGGGGCGATGTGCGTGGCCGCTCAGTGGGGCTAAACTTGGTGTGTTTCGCTGCATTGTGGAGCGATAAGTACACACCGCTTTGTGGGGTACTGTAGTAAGTTCTCCGCCGCTTTGTCGAGCGTTGAGAAGTTCCGCGGGGTCCAGTTGTGGTGGACAATAGGCCTATTCTTTGTTGTTGTTGTTGTGTTTGTGTGACTGGGTGCGGAGCAGAACACGTGGTCTGTGACGCCAGCTGTTGTTGTTATCATGGGTTCCCAAGCAACCAAGAATGCGTCAGAGGATGACGAGAAGTTTATGGTGAAATTCGTTCCCGGAAGCGCAAAGTATTTAGAACATTGGCGCAAAAAATATGATTTTGAGGGTAAACTGGTTGCTGGAAATGTTAGAAGTTTTCAGAAAGCACGGCGGCCTTGAAGAATGTGCTGAGGAGGCCAGCCCACATCAGCAGCAGTTGAGACATGCTCTGGTGAATGGCTTTCACCCACCCCTTGCTGAAACAAAATGTTTAGATTATAATTGTTAAAAGTTATCTGCATTAAGCTAAGGTTAGCTCAAATTCAGTACAATGACATATGAGATGAAGTAAATTAGGAAAATATTTAAACTGATGAAGTGCATAGAGGCACTTGAAATGTTTGAAAAACTGTCATCCTAATATGAGCCATTGTTGAGATATAGAGCACACCTATACAAACAACTAATATGCTAAACCCTGTATGCAACAGCTAAAATTACAAGATGGAGAAGCTGAATTAAATATGAAAGTCACTGTGCAAGTCTTTGCCACTGTGTGCAGCAAAGCACGCAACCACTGTGTGAGGTTGCGTTGCGGTCACTTCTGAGCTGATGAGCAGGTTACACATTATCAGAGCAGGAGCTGGCTGAGAACGCATCAGAGGGAGGGAAACAGAGCTATGATAACTCGAGCATGCAGCTATCTGAGAGTTCAGTTTCTTCCTCACACCTCAGATGCGCAGCAGTTTTCTTGCATCTAGATTCATGTGTGTAGAGCGTTCATAGCATCAGCATCATGTTTTTGCTTATTTGTTTTGTTGGGTTGAAAAATAACTAAATAAACTTGTGATCATATTTATGGATCACCATGGCACATACCATTGGCCATATGAGTTATTTATGCAGATGAAAAAAGTGAGTGTGAATGTGCCTGACGTCGCTGTGTGTGTGTGCGCTGTGTAATAGTAATTGTCTCCAACTATGAGAGAGGTGATTCTGCAGGTCACCAGCTATCGTAGTGAGTGAAAAAAAAAGAAAAAAAAGAAACAAAATTTACATTGTAGCTGAAAAACAATAATAGGAAACGGTTTTGTGTTTCTCAGCCAAGAACAACTACAATCTCATTTTCTGTTTTTAAGAAAGGAGAGAGAGATGTGTGTTGTTTAGGCAGTAATGAGAATAATGAAAATGTCTTAGTTTTGTCACTTGTAGGTGAAAAGCAGACCTGGATCAATTTTCCACATGCAGCGGTCGGAAGAAAATTATAGGTTAACATCATTGGAAGTGATCAGGCCAAGTTTGTGGCTGAATTGTTTACAGCGTCATGTGTCCCTCAACCTAACAGTTACTACCATAGGCTACCAGAAAAAGGGTGGTGAAATGACCTTTTAAATGAACCAGAACTGTCCCTTAATTATATACAAGACAGTAAGAGACATAATTTTTTTTACTAATATAAGGATGGTGTTTTCCTCACTAAACTGGAAGTGCATTTTCTTGTTAGAGCTTTTGTTTTTCATACAAACAGCATTTCACACATCAGCACAAATATAGCTTAGAGGTAATATCAACTTTTGAAGTCAGGGAGTAGAGAAACAGATCAGATACACTGACTAGTCGCTGAAGAACAACAGTGATTACTTTTTAATGTTTTCGATCACTGTTATTGTCTGTTATTTGCCTTCTAAATTCTGTGTCTAATTCTATAATATCAGTAAATCAATAAATCAATAAAATGCTAGTGTTTGTTGATGGGATATGCTGCTCGTTTCAGCTGTGTCTTTAAAATATCTGCTGTTTCTTTCTCCAGGTTTGCCCAGTCCTGTCCCTTCTAGTGCATCCTCTCCATGTCTTCAGCCTCCTCTTTATCTGTGGGGTTCCACGTGGGGGGCTAACAAACCTCGGGCGAGGCAAAGTCTGGTGTGTAAACACTGCAAAACAGGAATAGCATTTGCAGCCAAATCCAAACTTCAGCACACTGGCTGAGCTCATTAAACCTTTAAGTACATGTAGTATATATACTGTAAAGTGTTGATTATCACTATCAGTCTGTAACAGTTCTGAGCTGTGGCAAAATAAAACATTGTTTCTGACCTCACATGCTTCGATGAACATGGAATGTTCCTAACAGCTATTAATATTACCAGCACAAACAATATGTGATTAATGTGCAGCCACATTATGTACAATGCGTGTTCACCAGCTGTGTGCTCTTGAAAACTATGATATAATTTCACTGTGTATGTGGAGTGTTCACCTTTACCACAAAAATAAATAATTACAATAAAAGTATGAATTGCAGTTTCTAGATAATCTTATATAAATCTGATGTATATTGTAAGTACCATTGTTTCTTTTGTTCTGTTACATCCATAACGCTGTGAACTGTTGTAAGCCTTCAAAGCAAAGACCAAATAGAAGCTAAAAGTCTTCTTGGTATGCAGTCTTGCGGCCACCTTTTATTGTAATTGAGTCTATTTTTTGTCCATTAAATCAGAAAACGTGTATGTAGGTGCAGACTGATATCATTTATCTTAATATCTCACATTTTCTCCATGTTCTTCTTTACATTCTCCCAGGTTCTGACAGCCGATCAGCAGAAAACATTTTGCAGAATTGGTGCTATCACTCGCGGCTTCCTCACACGCAGACTGCTTAAAACAGAGAAAGTCAAACACCTCCACCAAACCATCATGGTGAGTTCAATTTCATGCCTTGATACACAATAAAAGGGTTACATGAGTGTAAGAAAGTTTCATTTTAGATTATGCACAGTTAGACACTGATTGTGTCTAACTGTGCTCTCTCTCTCTGTATTTATATACATATATTTATATGTGTGCCTTAAGGATACGCAGGAGTTCATCCGTTCATTTCAAACTGAAGCTCTACAGAAGAGAAGCACCTACACAGCACAAGATCTCGCCCTGCAGGAGAGAGTTAGAGCCCAGGTATGGCTGTGTACTAAACCTCTATAGCCAGCAGAGGGCCATCTTTATTCATGTTTCTCCTTGTTTGTTGTTCCCTCAGTTACGTGCAGCCCTGTATGACATCCATGACATCTTCTTTGAAATGCCTTTGGAGGATCGCTTAGCATTACTGCAGCAGGACAGAGAGCTCCGTGTGGAGAGGAAGCTACGAGACATGGTAACATGAACACAGTCAAGTAAATAATCAAGTATCCAGATTTAATCAAGAGAACGTGACCGTTATTGTCACTGAAAATATCCCTCTGTCCTTCTAGAGCCTATAAACTAAGCTTTAGTTTGTTCAAACACTGGAGAAAGTTGTATGAAGCCATGCATTCTGTGTCTGGAAAGGTTCATCCAGACACTCGTGGCTTATCTTGTTGTTATTAATGCATTGTTTGTAATATAGCACCTTCTCACAAAAGCAGTGATTAATATATCATTGTAAGAAATTGGTTTGTGACTGTCTTTGACTTTTTCAGTATTGTGAGTTTTTTTTTTTTATATAAAATATAAACTATACTCACTCCAACAGGAGAAAGCCAAGTGCCCCAAAGAGAGAGTGGCTCTTTCTGCTGCCACACAGAGGTCTCTGGATAGGAAAAAGAAGTAAGACAAGAAATGAAAGCACATGTTTTACGTTCATGCTGTTGAGATCCAGTGATCAGTGGTGTATGTGGTACTTCTTTAGGGTTGGTGAATCTCCAGCACAGACTAGGAAGATGCAGCAGAAGCCAAAAAGCCCCACTACCAACAGGTGTGAGACACATCTGTGGGATTTTATTACTTTTTAATTCATTTTGTGTTTCCCTCTATGTAATTTCTAGATTTTTATCCCCAGACATTGTTTAGATAAATTCATTATTCCTTTCCTAGAGTCTTGAAGCCAAGCCAAGGACAAAATGCCTCTGTCCCAGGACAGCTTAACCGTCAGGGGTGAGTCTGTACTGGTACAGATTGTAAAACACTTTTTATAAAACACCAATTGCCTGAATCGCATATTCATGAAAACAGCAGTCTTCAGGCACACCCTGCTTTTGACGTATTTAAAGTCATCACAGTGTGACTTTTTTCTCTTAGGAGCTGGTACAGAAAGACCCCAGAGGAGAGGGTGAAGCGCTCGGAGAACCTGAAGAAGCAACACTCGCTGGGCTAAAGCATGACACAACATGCCCCGACCTGTGAACTTGAATATTTAGTCTTTTAATATAAACCTTGTACCACTGAACTTTAGTCAGCGCTGCTAACCACATGATTGTCCTTCAGTTAGCTTTGGAAATTCACATGAATGTATTCACAGACAAAAACACGATCACAGCGCTGTTGGTTTCTGTTGGTCACTGTTGCTACTTGCCAAAATAATTAGTTTCAACAGCTGATTGTTATGATGAAGGAAAGAATAAGTAGCTGTAGTTAAATGTAAGCCACAAGAAGCTCAATTGAAAACACATAAAAACATTTCTGTGCCTAAGTACTCTGCCTTTGTTGTCTGTCATGTTTTAGCATGCATATATTTAATATCAAGTGCTTATAGCTGTAAGTTGCACACAGACAGTCACATAATGTAGTTGTCCTGAAAATACAATATTTTAATGTTTATGATTAAGTTTTCCTTCAAGGGCTTTAATTACCAGTTCGTGCATTGTTTCGTTCTTTATGCTAAGTGTACTATAAAATGTATAGTTCTCTGAGTCTGACTCTGAGTCGTATCAGGGTGTTTTAGTCTTTGGTTTAAATGCCTAACGAAAAGGAAAAAAGATAAATATCTCTGTTTACACTCTGGCATGCTGTTACATTAATGTAGTTTCACACGACCACAGATGCACAGCCGGCATTCAGTGTGGACTTTGTTTCAGAAATGACTGAAGAAAAATAAATTTACAAGACCAAGAAACAATATAAGGCATTTTAATAAAATAGTATTTCTGAAATATTGTGTGAACTGATGCGTTCACTGCAGTACCATGCTGACTTCATATCTGTGCACTTGTAGCATTCAGCATTGATGTTTTTCTCCCACATTGCTGTGTGTGTCTTTTAAAGGATGATTTATTTCATTTAAAATGTCAGATTGTTTTTTTTCTTCAATGTCCAGAATAAAATCTGAAATTATTTAAATTTTCATGGAATTTAATTCACGATACAGTTAAATTATAACCAGTGATGGGAATAACGGCGTTACTTTTTTCAGTAACGAGTAATCTAACTAATTACTATTCCTATCGTTACAACGCCGTTACAGTTACTAACAAGAAACCGCAGTCCGTTACTACTTTTCAACAAACAGACGGTTGAAGCTGTGTTCAGCTTACCGCATTTTATGTCAGTTGCACGGCTGTAGCTGACTACATGAGTAATCTGGACACTACAGCTTTAAGCAGCTGCACGCTCCCGCGGACGGTAATCACGATCACTGTCTAGCACAACACCTGGAGCTAAGGGGGCAAAACAATGGCATGAGTGCTGCTGTTTGGCTGAGGAAGAATAAAGTAGTCGTGGTAAGCCAATCAGATGACCACTTAAAGACAAAGCAACAAGGTGACATATACCAGTTTTTAAACTGTGTTGATAGGCCACGTAAAACCAGAGTCATGATAAACAATATATATGCCGTGTTTTTCCTCAATAGTTTCATCATGTTTACTGTCTAAGGACAGCGCTAGCAAGCACTCTCTGCTTATGACCCCCCCCCAAAAAAAAAAACCAGGGGAAGTTTTAGGAGCGAGAGAGAGCGAGAGAGAGAGAAAGACAGCAGAAAAAGAGAGAGAGCGAGTTGAGATGTGAGAGATTTGTGACATTTAGCGTGTTTGGAGTGTGTAGTTAATGTGTTGTCTTCTGTAGTTAGTGTGTAGTGTTGTGGATAGTTTTGTGTTGTGTGTCAGAACAATGAGGCGACTGCTGTCTCCAGGTAGAAACAGGAGTGATACACCTGCTGCTGTCAGATCTGCAGGTATCAGGCTGTGATGTTCTCCTTTATAGTGGACAGAAATTATTTTTTTGGAGCGGCACAAATAATTTGTGTGGCATCTTATTGAATGCAGAACAGCTGATTGTTCTGTAAATAGTTTGAAATGGTTATTTAAAAAATCAAGGTAAAAGGAAATGGATGCAAATAACTTGGTTGTGCTGAAAAGGATGATACCAAACAAGGCAAAGCAAATAGTTTTTAAAGGTGAAATGTGGAGGGAAAATCAAAAGTAGTTAAAAATGGCCAATTATACCCTGGACCCCAGAGGGTTAAACGTTTTTTTTTTTTTAAAGTAACGCAATAGTTACTTTTCAAGTAATTAATTACTTTTAGAATATTGTAACTCAGTTACTTTTTTGAAGAAGTAACTAGTAACTATAATTGAATTACTTTTTCAAAGTAACTTGCCCAACACTGATTATAACCTAGCTAAACTAACCTAACTATAACTTAGCCATAAGTTTTTGACATGAGCTTCTTTTCTGTTGTTTGCTTTACCGATGTTTTATGACCCAGTAAATATGTTCAGCATGGTTTCAAACAAGGATCCTACTTAGATATTTAATTCTGGCCTATGATAAGGTAATAAAGCCACATATTAACAGTGGTTATGTCTATTTCTCAAAAATCTCTAAAAATAATTTACTGTATTTACACATCCTTTTTTTGAGGAAATTGACTATTTTTTTAATCTACTCTGAATACCACCACAAATCCAGAGTGAAGAAGGAGACCAAACAGATTTTTCCAAGCATAATTACAGCAGTAAGACTTTAATTATAATAATTTTTATGTAGCAGGATACAAACATTCTTGAGCAAATCAATTTGTATTATATTCAACAGATTTGCACACAACATTAAACAGAATAAGTCTCATCAGCCATTACACAATAAAATGAGGTAATATGAAGCTTTATGATTCATTTTCTCAGTAATAGTAATCTGTGTCAGGATGCAGCTAAACCATATTTATCCAGTTGGCCTGGATTTTTAGCCTACATGCAAAAAATGTTTTTATGTCACAATAATATGCATTTCATTTCGAAAAGAGGCACAACTGCTATATATTATAAATACATGGTGAATACAAAGTTAAAAAAGGCAAGCTTGTGGCTGTTTACAAATAATTGCATAATCTACGTCTGTCTCCTCTATATACAAAAAATATGCATATAGTAATATGCATATAAGAGTGATATAATCCTACATTGCACTGACTACATTATGTCCACACTGTCACACCAAAAGAAAACGTAAGCCACAGATCTCGCACACATTTGAACAAAATGGTTCCAAACTGCTTTAAAAAAGTTACATAACTGTCATTTTTCTAAGATTGTGCAAGAAATATTTTTTTTCATTTTATCTACTGTCGTCAGCATAAATAAAGGTTTTTAGTTTCCTGTAGTTAAAACAGCCATCTTTCAAGAAGAAGGCTTTGAGTTGAGTTTTCACTTCCACAAAGATATTCTGTGATGCACTGTCAGGAATCATCTAGCTGCCCTCTGCATCATCCATCCATCTGTCCGTCCGTCTGTCCGTCCATCCCTCCATCCATCTTTTTTCACTTATGTGGGGCCGGGTCGTGGGGTCAGCAGCCCAAGCAGAGAAGCCCAGACCTCCCTCTCCCCAGCCACCTCCTCCAGCTTGTCTGTGGTAAGACCAAGGCGTACCCAGGCTAGCCAAGAGATACAATCTCTCCAGCGTGTCCTGGATCTGCCCCGGGGCCTCCTCCTGGTGAGACATGCCCAGAACACCTCACCCAGACTTGCACTAATCCTTGTCAGATGCCCGAACCACATCATCTGGCTCCTTTCGAGGTGAAGGAGCAGCGGCTCCACTCTGAGCCCCTCCCGGAATTGAGAGGCCAGCAACCCTTCGGAGGTAGCTTATTTCCGCCTCTGGTATCCACAATCTCGTTCTTTCGGTCATAACTCACAGCTTGTGACCATAGGTGAGGGTAGGGACATGGATCGTCCGCTTGAGAGAAATTGAGAGCTTCACTTTTACACTTAGGAATAAAATTATTAAATAAAGTTGTTATTGTGATTCTTATGTACACATTGCAATTCTGCTCATTAATTAGTTGGCACTCTGTGTAATGAGGGTCAAAAGCATCAATTCAGTGCTATGATTGAATTGAATTATTGAGACTGACATAAAGAGCTGTAGAGGGATTTGCAAACATGCAAAAATTCTGGGCCAAGGGAGTCTGAACAGAATGTCCCGGACTTAGATAATAAGGAGAGTCAATAGGCAGCGAATTGCCAGCTAATATTAATACAGCAAGGCTAGGGAGCAAGGTGTTTTTCTTTCTCTATTTTTTTTCTAGGAAAAGGAGTGTTGGAATTGATATTTCTTATATTGTCATTTGTGCTAAAATATATAGATATATAAGCATTGCCTTTATGTGTCCTAATATGGCTATCATTATGAAGAAAAAGCCAGACAGTCAGAGGATTTATTTTAAACCTTCTAACATTTCCTTTATCTGTGTCTGTGCTGACAAAATGTGCTTTCTTTATTTAGAGTGCAGCTTAGTCCAGAGATGAGCTGTGTTATACATTCGGAAAGCACCATGTTCTGTTTTCTTAAAAGTGCAAGAGTTCACACCTTTAAATGACCTATTGCAAGTTCCTGTTTTTATAGTTTAGTAAGACACTTACTTCTGCTTTTCTGCATACAGTTTAAGTTCATTGAAAGGTCGTATGTCTATGTATAAGTATGGCTGGAAACACACACACACACACACACACACACACACACACACACACACACACACACACACACACACAGAATACAGACACTGATGTTGTTCAGATATGCCTGTTTAAGAATGTCACGTGTATTTGTAATTGCATATTCATGAATGATTGCTTGCTGACAATAAAAAGGGCTGTAGCGAAGGAATCAGTCGAAGTTGGTTGAGTTCAGGTGAAGGAATCTTTTCCTCAACTTTGACTGACTTCCCTCGCGAGCCACAAAGACAAAGAGCTCTGTCTTGCCTTGTTTTGTCGTGCAGTTAGTTGGTCTCGTGTTCCAGCAGGGTTTGTGCCTAGATAAACCCAACAAGGAGCAGATGCAGACAAGGTCAGATGTCGATAGAGTGGGGGAGAAGATCCACTCGGGAGACAGCAGAACCGGACACGTTGTTTCCCAGAAGTAGTCATAATAACGCTTGTTTTTGTTGTGGTATAAAATTGTAATACCTGCTAACAGGCTCATCATTTTTGTGAAGCAGACCTCTGGTTCACATCGAGGTCTGGCCTGCTGTAACTTCAAGTGCTGAAATGAATTTAATCTTTTAAAAGACCGTTTCTCTTTCTTTAAGGAAGCACAGGAGAAAGACTAACACCAATACACTCAGCTCTCTCTTCACCAAGATGGATCGGTACAGCTTCGGCATCACTGCAGCCGCAGCACCAATCCGTCTGTCAGGCTCCCGCTCCCCTCTCCTATCACTCACAAACAAGACCCTGAGTAGGGGTGTGTCACCAGGGTGCAGAGGAGGCATCCCCCCCCCTGTCCCCTTCTGGCTGCCTCCGCCTCAATTTTATCCCACAACTTAGACATTCACATTACTCACACTCTCATTACACATACATATAGGAACTTGGGGGTGGGCATGCTACACGGATCCAAATTACCATCAGGGTGTACACCTCACCCCTGGCGTCGTTGCCCACCTCTCAATTTTAAATACACGTATACATTGAGGGCTATCAGGAGGGGCTATACGCTTACCTGCTGCTCTGGCAGGTAGCTCCATGCCCTCCTGGGTTTTAAATGCACCTTAGAACACACATACATCAACACTACATATGAGCGGGTGGAGGGAGGTTTGGAGTCTTCCTACACCCCCGTTCTCTGCGGCCTGCTGGAGCGGGGGGGCTAGGAGGAGGAGTTGGCCGTCTGACTGGGGTCTGGAATGTGGGGCCTCCCTGCTGCTGCGGAGTCGGGGCGGTCTGCTTCTCCCCACCACAGGGAAAAGGGTAACACCACCTGGGTCTGGGTGCAGTTTCCCCCTCCAGGGGCAAGGGTACCTAGACCCGGGGCTTAGAGTACGCTTGGGGAGTGTGATTGTGTGTACAGTGTCTCTCTATGTCTGTCTCCACGTTGGGTGAGTGTTGAGTAATTGTATATGAGAGCATGAGGGTGGGAATAGATGTTTGTATTTGTGTGTGCCTGTATGTCTGTGTCTATATGTCAGGTTGGGTATCAGACGCCACCTCTCTGGGGACATCTCAGGCCCTCCAAGGTTTGGAGGCCCATCTCTAGGGCTGAACGATTATGGAAAATAATCTAATTGCGATTTTTTGCCCCAATATTGCGATTGCAATGCGATATGCGATTATTTTTTAAGGTCTTTGTCTTCTGTATTATTAAACAAAGACAAGCAATACATCATATAGTATGGCCAATACTATATTACATTAATTTTAAACTGTTCTTTCCTGGAAGACAGACCTCTGTTATGATGACATGAGGTGATGCATGAATTGATGACTGACATTTTTATTTAACTTCTTCAATCACAACAGTATATTTGAACATACACAATAGTTTATTTTTAGCTTACAAACATCTGAGCATAAAGTGCTGACAAGGAACCCTGGTGTAAACATTAAAATGAAAGTCAGTACAATGTGCAGATTGCAGAAATATACATAAAAAAATCAGTGGCTTTACCACACTCAGTTTTTCGACATCTGTGAACTACTAGACAGTCATTAAATTAAAAAATAATATTAAATAAATAAAACTAATAAATAAAAAATACACACATCTTACTGATCTCTGCAGTCAGTAACATTACACATAAAGTGCAAACATAATAGCAATTGTATAAACACACACACAAACACGCCTTTAAATTAAAACTGGCTGAACATCTTGATTATCTGCAGTAAGTAACAGCAACACAGCACAAACTAAAGTGCACAATGAGTATGGCTCAGCTAGCCATAATCATCCTAGCTCACAGGTTTTTTGCTAGGAAGACCAGCATATCTACTTTTGCTGGCTTTAAGGATGAGCGAGTGCAGGTCACTATATTCCCTCCAGTGCTGAACAGACGCTCTGAGGGGGCACTTGTGGCTGGCACACACAGATATTTGCGGGCCATCTTGCACAGTCATGGAAAGTGAATGTTGTGCACCTTCCACCAGGCTAAGGGATCATCCTCTCCGTCAATGACAGGGGTCAACAGGTAACTATTCAACTCTGCCTCCACGACATCTTCAAGTGGCAGAGGCAAAGCTGAAGAGGCCGCACTGGTTTTAAAAAGACTACCAAGAGTCTTCTTTGCCTTTCCCCCAGAGGCCTGTGCACTTGGAGAATTTTGAGCAGTTTCAGTGCGAGACCTCTTCTCCTGCCAGATGGGAAGAGAGACATTAGTTTTGCAGTTAGCTTATATATAAATATTATGTGTTTGTGGAAATATAATTTTCAAGGATTTACCTGATTATGTGTACGTCTAGCCGATTCCACCATTTCTGTCTTCAGTCGGGCCTTAATGGCAGGAAGGTTGTCTGCGCTGATGTATTGCGTTTTGAACCTAGGGTCCATGAACGACGCAACATCCAAAAGCTCCTGGGTGTTGAGGTCACTATACTTGTCGTTGAGGTATGCCAGGACCTTGGTTTTAATTGATCTAGTCAGATCAGTGTCCTCAGCATCTTCAGCCAAGACTGATGTTGCCAGAAGATGGAGAACTGGCTTGAGGTAGGAGATGCTCACATACTCTTCTCCAGAAAGAGCATCAGTAAATTCGGAGAGAGGATGCAGTGCCTTATGAATGGACTCCAACACTTCAGCATCCTGCCAGGTTGGGATGAGGGAGCGTGCATGTCGGTCACCTGTCAATACCTGCGATATGGCTTTCATCTGTTCCAGCACTCCTGCAATCATTTTCTCTTTGGACCCCCATCTTGTAGGGCACTCAGTAATGAGAGAGTGCTCAGGAAGCTTAAGCTCCTTCTGTGCCTCAGTGAGTGCTGCCTTTTTCTTCCAACTGTGCGAGAAGTGCCCCACCAACTTCTTGCACAGCCCAATTGCTCTTGATACTCTACCATCTTTGATTGCATTTTCTGGAGGGAAAAAAAATAAAGTAAAAAGTAAAATTAGTGTTAGACATACAATTGCAGTTATGATGCAAGGTTTCACCATTTCTCTCTCTCTCTCAAATTCAAAGTTGCTTTATTAGCATGACTATGGGAACAGTGTTGCCAAAGCTATTGTTACATACATCATGACATACAAGAACATAAGACCATAAGACAAAAACAAAAAAGAAAATACATAAGAAGAGGTGGGTACATCAGTGTGGGGTTGACATAACATATCTAGAATTAACAGCAGTAAAGAACAAGATAAATAATAGTATGGTGTGTTTGTGGGAGAGAGTGATACACAGGCTCGCGCATACATGCATGCACACGCACGCACACACACTCTCTCTCTCTCTCTCTCTCACGGCAGTAACTTACCAATAGCAAGATGTAATCTGTGTCCGAAACACTGGAGCCTGGTCCATTCGTTCAGCTGTGCTGCTTTCACCATATTTGACGCGTTGTCCGTCGTTATGCAGACAAGGTTGTCTTCAGGGAGATCCCAACACGCAAGCCCCTCTCTCAGGCCAGCAGCAATGTTTTCCCCTGTGTGGTCTTCGGGGAAGTAGGCCGTTTGTAGGCTGCGAGCTTCGAGGTGGAGGTCTTCGGTAATGTAATGCACCGTCAGACTTTGATAGGGCTCTGCTGTACGGCTTGACCACATGTCTGTTGTCGCCGCAAAAAACTCAACAGCCTTTAACTCCGCTGCAACCCTCCGCCTACATTGCATATGTAGCTCGGGTATTGCAGTCTGACTGAAATACGTGCAGGAGGGCATTCTGTACCTCTTATCCAGTGTAGTTACCAAATTATTGAACCCAGGCTTGGTCACCGTATTGACGGGCATCATGTCTTTCGCGATGCAGTGGGTTACTGCTTTGGTGATTTCCACGTGCCGTTTTGAAGTGCGTTCATATGGCATAACACCTTCAAACAGTTCGGTCAGTGATCCTTGCCGAGTAACCTTACTAGGTTTATTCTGCACACTACTAGATTTTTTAGCCATACATCTATCATACTCTGTTTTGTGCTGAGTCTTAAGGTGCTGGTACAAATTCGTAGTGTTTCCCCGAGATGTAGAAACTCTACCAAGGCAGGTTTTACACAGTACCTGACTCTGTGCGACATCATCTCTTTTAAACCCAAAATATTCCCACACGGCTGATGTGCAGTTCCTCTTTGGTACTAGCATCCCCGCAGGCTCTGGTTCTGTTGAACCTGAGGCCATTGTGTAGGCTACAGCTTTGCTTGCTAGTTCACTCTCGGTAGACTGTTTCAAAACTTTGCTCCCCGTGTCATGTGACCAGAGTGCAGCCTCTGTGGTTAGACAATCTCGTTTGATCATATCACATGTTTTACTCGCGCATGTCACGTAAACAGAGTATAATCGCAGCCTTTGCGGTTAGAAAATTGCACTTGATCATGTCGCGATATTATCGCAAATGCGATATATCGTTCAGCCCTACCTATCTCCCCCCACCACTTCCCCTGCCAGTGGCGGACGCCCTCAGACATCGGTGCGTTGGTGGTTCTTTGTGTCCGGGGGTGGGCGCCCAGGTACCCACCGGCTCACTCCTTGGCAGCTGCTTATCGGGGCCTGGAGCCTGGGGCTCGCTCGGGCCACTTCGGAGATGGGGTGCCCTCGGCCTCTCGGCCCGGGGCTCGGTCACTCAGGCGCAGCTGGCTGCCGGCGGAGCTCACGGGCATGTCACTGCAACCCCCCCTGGCTTCTGCTCCGCGGCTGCTGAGTGACCCCTCATCTGGGACTCTCCTCAGCTCTTTCTGGGATAGTGGCGCGGCTGCCCCTCTGTTGGTCTTCCTTGGTCTCTTGTGTTCTGGGGGCCTCTGGATGTCTGGAGTTTTGATCTCCTCCATACCTGCTTCATGCCCTGGAGGACGGGGCAGTGGCCCCCCACACCCTCTAGCAGATCATTACATGAAGGAACCTTTTAAAAAAAACAAACAAGCGCGCTCATGCTCACAGGTGTACACACAGGTGATCACACACACAAACTACACCCTTTTTGGCTCCTACCTCAAAGCACACTGTGCGCTGTCGATCTCACGTGCTGCACAATAATGTTTAATATTTAGTATTTACTGTCATATTCTCATATATCATTGTGATGTTGTTTATTACTCGTTTTCTTCTGCTTGCTTTCTTTTTTCTTTCTCAACAGGTGATCCAGGTGATCGATATATGTATTTTTTGTCTGCTTATTCTGTTGGTTTTTGTTTTTTGCCCTTTTTCCCCGTCCCTCTTCTCAGTATTTTTTCTTTCCCTCTTTCTTTCTCCCCTTTCTTTCCACCAGTCAAGTCTGTCCCGTATTCAGCAAGTGAAAATAAAATAAACATAAAAGGTGAATCAAATGGACCATTACGGCAAGGCTGGGATGGTCCATTTGGTAAAGTAAATCCGTTGGGCATCTTTCTTCGCCTTTAGACAATAATTCTGATGGCAAAAGAACCAAACGGGACAGGTGAAAAAAAACAAAAAAAACAACAAAAAAAAACAAAACAAAAAAAACAAACAAGACCCCGAGATACTTAAATTCCTCCACTTGGGCCAAGAACTCGTCCCTGACCTTGAGTGGGCACTCCACCCTTTTCCAGCTGAGGACCATGGCCTCAGATTTGGAGATGCTGCTTCTTATTCCCACCACTTCACACTCAGCTGCAAACTGTTCCAGTGTGAGCTGGAGGCCATCACTTGATGAAGCCAACAGAACCAGATCATCTGCGAAAAGCAGAGATGAGGTTCTGAGACCACCCAAGTGAAAGCCTTCCATCACTTGGGTACAACTAGAAATTCTGTCCATAAAAATTCCGAACAGAATCGGTGACAAAGGGCAGCCCTCGTGGAGTCCCTCATCCACCGGAAACGAGTCTGACTTATTCCTGGCTATGTGGACCAAGCTCTTGCAACGGTTGGACAGTATAACGATTGAATGGCGCGTAGCAATGGGCCAGACACCCCATACTCCCGAAGCACCTCCCACAGGACAATCTGAGGGACACAGTTGAATCCCTTCTCCAGGTCCAGAAAACACATGTAGACTGGTTGGGCAAACTCCCATGCATCCTCAAATATCATTACTCGGATAATTCTGTTAATTTATGTTGATTTAAAGAAATGTTAAAAAAAAGTTTCCAGCAACATTGTGTGATGAAATTGAACAAAGAGTATCTCAGTTATCATAGTTTTTGATGGAAATATTTAAAAATAATTTGAAATAACAGTTGTGTCATCTTTGGAGATGCTTTACACAACAAGTAAACTGGAGTTTATTTTGTTGATGATGTAGTTATCATCTGCCTTAGACTGGCCTCTCGCCCAATGGTAGCTGGTATAGGTTTCTGAAACCCTTGCTAAAGATAAGCGTCAGAGGATGGACATAGTTATCATTAACTGATTAGGCCTGTGGTAAAAAAGGCTGCTTCCCTGATAGACGACAGAAGAACTCATGATGAAGTGAAAAGCCTACTTACTCTAAAGTGAGAGACCATTCCTATCTGAAAGGTTTACAAGATAAATCTTAAGGGTCAAGAGATGATTCGTTTTTCTTAACCGGCTTGGCACATTTCTCCAAATATTTTTAGCTCCCTCAACTGTTCACCCATGCAGTAAAACACCATGTTTAACCACAAAAAGACTCCAACTTAAATAAGCAATGTTTTCATGTCAAAAAAATAAGTAATTGTCACAAAAACAAGAGGCTAATCTGAGACTATGTAAAACATCATAAATAAAATACAATAAGGACAAAAATAAAATAACAATAGACAGAAAATGTCTTTAGTTTTAGATTGTAGAATAATTGTTGTGTAGTGTTCAAAACTACAGTAGTGTGAAAATGTATTTCTCCCCTACCTGATTTTCTTTTTTTTTTCTTGTATGTTTGTCACATTTTAATGTTTCAAAGCCACAAACGGGGCATTTAGGAAGGAACGCTGGTTTGAATGGGGAGTCGAGGAGGGCATTTACGTGAAAATGCAAAGATCATCTCTGAATCGAGGAGGGGGCCTAAGGGTACATCTTTCGCCATCTTACAATGCTGTGATTGTAGACATTCCCAAACTCTGTGATTGGTACTCAAGGCAATTGATCAATGGTTATGACAATTTGCATATTAATGATCAAGGACCTGACCTCGCAGCCCATTGTTTATTCAGTGGGCTAGTTTCAGTCATTGTGCAAATGTCCAGTCAGCTGAAACTGAAGAACTCACTTGGATAAGTGATGGAATGTTTCTCCCTCTGACGCTTCGTCCAGATGAACAGAATCAACCTTTTGGGACCTTCATTTAGAAACTCAATTTTGTGTTTACTAGAATTATTTTTGTTTGATTTTTACATTTGTTTGCTGTTCTCAAACACTGAAGTGTGACAAACACAAAAATAGTAAATCAGGAAGGGGGTAAACACGTTTCACACCACTGTATGTTGGTCACGCAATGCAATCTTTGGTGGTTTTAGGGTAAAAAGATCTGGGTTAAAAAATATGTTTCTATCTAATGATTACAATAAATATTTGCTTGCACGTGAGATTTATTGAACAGTATACAATATCAAATACATGCATTCTTTTAGAATCAGTACAGATAAGGAAGCAAGAAAGCTAAATGATATACTAGCTGCATCACAGTGTGCTGGATTAATCAACATTTAAATGCTCTATGTCTCTCAGTTTTGTTAATCTTTTTCTTCAACAGCTGCATGGTCACTTAAAATTAGGAGATGTAAATATTTTTGTTTCACCAGTGTATCCTAATCCTGTATGTTAAAGGAGGTAATAAAGGAAGCACTTTAGTACCTTTCCTGAGCATTTTTAAAAATCAACAAAGTCATTTTTTGTAATGACATTACTAAAATAAGGTTACATAACAATAAATGCTAAATGTGAATGAACTGTTTCAGGAAGAAATAAAGTACCGGTATGGTGGGTGGAGGAAACACGAGAGAATTACTGAAGACAAAAATCAAAACAGGAATTTAACAATATGCAGAGAAGTAATTAAAATGCTAAACATTTAACATAATAAAAAATAACAAAGAAACAACCCTGAACCTAAACTCAAACTGTAATATATTCACCAATAATTCCAAACCCAGAAAAATCTAAATGGCAGGGAGATGACAGAAGTAGCTGATGATTTCCTACAGCTTTACTTACACCCATTTCTCACTATTTGTCATGTACACATATTGTATAACTGCAACAAACAAGTATTTGTCATTAGAACTGTGATGTAAAATTGGTACCTTTTAGTGCTGGATAAAGCTCAGTGTTTAACTGATAAGCACTTACATTAAAATAAATGTTCCAGTCCCAATGAACCCACAGTATACACATCAACTTAAAACATTAAATTATGATATTTAAAACAAGCAACACAATCAAAATGCGTTTGGAAACTGTAATCTCAGACTCTTACAATTAAAACCATAAATCTCAGGCTTAAATGGGGGAATGCATTACATGTCTTCACACTCTGCTATAAGTGATTAAAAACTACTGCAAATTTTTAAAAAGAAAGAAATCAAAACATGATTTAGACCCTTGTGATTAACACCTTAATATTAGCAGTTTTAATTGATATCTATAATATTCAAAATGCTTTTTGTATAAAATTCATTAAAAGTCAAAAGTACACATCAACACAACATTAAAAGAGAGCAAAACAAATATTACTGTGACAATATGTAAAGACCTCGTGTCTCTAATCAGTGTTTCCTCAGGGATGTCCTGTGGGTTATCAGGCCTCAGCTGTTTCTGTGGAGCAAATAACAAATGGCTGCTGGATGGATCAGTTCTATTTAAATAAAAACTAGTGCTGTCACCGTTAATCTCGTTAACGTCCTTGTGAGGGGTACTATATACTATATATGTGCCACAGTGAGCTTTATATATTTACTAGGTATGTGTGTTTTTAAAGGGATGCCAAATGCTGTCATTTTTCTGTAAAGCAAATTTACCTTGCCTTTGGGTATAAATAAAGTTACCTTGACCTTGACCTACTCAGCATTAGCGCGTTCATGCAGCTTAAATGCTTTAACGTCGTCATCACGACTAACACGATTAATAATTAACTCATCTGGAGCGCAGACTGCCTCAAAATCCTTGGAATGTTTCTGTCAAAGCATTTCGGGCAGTTTGTCTGAAGTTTGTCTATTCTGCACTACAGATGGGTTGAGTGCATTAAAAATGTTTATTGCGTTAACTTTGATGACCGTGTATTAACGTGATTAATGCTAACAGCACTAAAAAAAACATTGTTCGAAATAATCAGAAAAATAGTTCATGATCAAAGCCTTTTAAACAATTTGTGACATTTTAAGATTTACCCAGTGTGGTTACTCTTTTTCATCTTGACCGCCATTAAGTTCATCACAGTGTTTCTTCACCATCTCAAGATATTCCAAAACATCTAAAAACAAAGTATTTATATTCATTAAATATTTATTGTTAGTGTTTGTATTGAGAGGAGTCCTAATATGTTATATATTCTGTTTACCTGGCAGTGAGCAGGCCTCAGTCTTGAGTGAGTGTTCAATAGATTCCTTCATGGTTTTCTCCAGCGTCCTCAGGACAGTTTCCTAATTTATCATCAAAACCTTTGTTACTTTTTAAATAGGCAACTATTGAATCCAAGAATAACTGGACAAGATATAAATTATTGGTTTGATATGTTTCAAGACTGCTTGGGCATTTTTGTACATCTCACCAGAATCAAGAAAACACATTCATATAATTTGTTGATTTTAAATTGTAACAAACTTTCAAATCGTTCAACTGCTTCAACATGACACTTTTTGCCTCTTCAAACATGTCCATCTTTGACTCCACATGTCTCTCAATAGTGTCCCGCATCCTCTTCAGGGTGCCTGGTCCTTCAAAGGCTGCTGCTTCTACAAGGAGACAATCATTTTCATGCACAGTTGAATAGAAATACCTTACCGAATTTTTCTAACCATAAGGCGCATCGGATCATAAGGCGCACTGTCGATGAACGGGTCCATTTTCATACATAAGGTGCACCGGATTATAAGGCGCATTAAGCAAAACAAAACAGTAAGATAAGTCAAACTTTACTCAACTCATTCTTCTTGCTTCCTCCACTTCCGTATGTGAAATGTGAAAATGAAAATTACCTGAAGCGCCTTAATGCTATGCTTTATATTAACCAAAATGTCATATAACTGTATAGTGTAGTATTAAGTGGACACGGCCCTGAAAATAAAGGCATTAGACTACGTGTCCTTTAGTGGTAGAATGTTGGAGACTCTCGCCCACGTTTGTCTGTAGAAGTAGATAACAGGGAATCATCTCTCAGTGGAAATGTACTGGAATACTGTGGTTTAGACTACAGTGAGACAGCTTGTAATAAAACTGTTAAGCGCACACCGCCATTTGGAGATTCGTGGCAGAGTGTCATGCAGGATGCATCTCCCTTCTGGAAGTAATAAAAGTGTAAAATGGTCTACTGAGCAGTGTGTTGTCTTCCATTAGATGCCTATGAGGAATCGAAAGAACTTGGTGAAGTGTTGATATTTAACACGTGCCATTGATTCATTGGAGTTAGTTCTGTTACCTCCTCGTGTAAGTTGTGTTCTTGTTTGCCATCCTTCACCGTGATGCTCCAAGTGTTAAGTTCATGACTAGAAGTAAGTTTCCTTAAATATGTTATTTTCCGATCCAGATGTTTGCTGTGGCTTTAGTTACTTTCTACTGTGTTGTAGCAGCGAATTTTTCACCTTGTGGTTAAAGGCATGTGCCACTGGCTGCTGCCATTATGTAGTAGTTTATTTGGCCACATGATGGCGCCAAAGTTCCTTGTCGATGGTTAGAGTGAATGTTTCTGCTTATTATATCGCATTACCGCTGTGCTTAATTGGCGTTATTTTATATTATATATTATGTCATGGATATATTTATATGGATGTGTTGGTTTATTTCATTGGATATTTTTGAGTTTATATTAGTTTAGCTGCTGCTGTAATTTATTCGGTGTCATGGCAATTTATTTGTTAGTACAGACTGCTGGCAACACTGAGCATTTTTGGCAATAAAACGGCTGGCGGTGACAATCCAGCAAAGTGGAAGCGTCTAGTCCTCCTTCCTGTATCCTGACCGATACACCATCTTGTTAGCTGCTGAACCTAAAAGAACTAGCCCTCACCTAACACTTCTCAACATTCAGTAACCCTACAAAAGTCACTGCTGTTTAGTTTTCTGTCTTCATTTATGTCTGAAGTGATACCAGAGCTGTACGTAGGGATGGGTATTGATAAGATTTTAACGATTCCGATTCCATTTTCGATTCTGTTTAACGATTCGATTCTTTATCGATTCTCTTATCGATTCTTTTGAAAAAGGAGAACACTCAGGTCGATTAGCTTAGAACTTTGTTTTTATCTTCTCTTTGAACAAGATATAAATTTAGGAGTAACATGGCCTTACAAACCCAACAGTGCGATCTCAAGAGAACCAGCCTTCAATGGGGTGTCACAGGGTCCCCAGGAAAAAAAAATGTAAATGTAAAATAATAAAATAAATATTCTTCTGTACTATAACATAAATTATTCTGTAGCAATTACACAAGAATATCCAGTAATGTCCCTGCCTACAATTAAACACCTTCACTTACCGAAAATCGGGGGCATCTGCTGTGACAAATGGGTGCAAGGCTTTGACCACAAACTTAGTCACTGCTCGGTGACATTCATCCTGGCCTGAAAGGAGACGCTACCGGTAGACTGCAGCGAGAACTGCCAGCATCTGAGCCAGCCAGACTCTGTCTGTCTCTCTGATCACGGTCACCTAAATGCACAGTAATGGCAGGTTTTGTAATAAGGCAGATCGCGCTAACATAATATGCACTGTTAGTTGATTATTTACCTGCCGCATTAACGGGAGAGGACGCGCAAACGTTACCGCTGCTGCTGCTGAGTTCAGATTTACGAGTCCGGAGCGGAATTAAAAACACGACATTCATTTAAGGTCATCGCGTGTTTTGTGAGCAAATGGTTTTGCAGATTCGTAGTGTTTCCTCCCTTAAGTGAAATATCTACTTTGCAAGTATTGCAAGGTGCCCTGTTGTCATCCATTCTCGTAAAGTATAAACAAACTTTTGAGCGTTTGAGCCGCCATGTTTCCTGCCAGGTAAATGACGCTCCGCAACGTGGTGACGTCATTCGGGGCGACTGGAATCGATAAGGGAATCGTTTGCAAAAATGGCAAACAATTCCAAGGAATTGAAACACTGGGAACCGGTTCTCAACAAGAACCGGTTTTCGATACCCATCCCTAGCTGTACGTTTTAATTTTTTCAAAAATCTCTCAGTCAGAATATATATGGTATATCGTATTCAGGTGGAAACTAGTGAGCTAACGTCCTGCTAACTTTTAACTTGTTTAATTTTAATAAATTTTGTTTTCATGGATGTCTGGATGTTAAACGGATTACAACTGGGATTATTCTGCGAGGCTCCTGACTATGGTAGCCGTAATGTTCCGACAATCCATCAAGCGGTGCGGCTTCGTAGCTTACCAAAGTTGTACTAAAACATTTTTTGACAGATTTTTGAACGCTGTGTACCAGAGGTGTGGACTCGAGTCACATGACTTGGACTCGACTCATTAATTTTATGACTTTAGACTTGACTTGAAAAAATGTTCTAAGACTTGTGACTTGACTTGGACTTTTACACCAATGACCTGGGTCTTGAATTGGACTTGGTTTACTTGGAAAGACTTGATATTTCACCCCAAATCTAAAGTTTAACACGCATATTATATAGAAAGTGTGCACCATTAATTCAATTCATTCATTCATTTATTCAAACCACACTCCGTACGTATGTGTGCATGAGCTGTAGCACAGCTAATCAAATTAACCAGATTTTTTTTTTAAAGAAAAAAAAAAACGCTCAAAAATGCTGCAAGGAGTTATTTTTTTCAGGTACATAAACTATGAAGTAGTCGACAAAAAAACGAAATGCAATATGCAAAACATGCAAGAAGAGAATCACAGACAGAGATGGATCAACTTCCAACAGTTGAAGTTGCATAAAGAACGGCAGGTGGTGCTTCTCTTTTGCTATGATGCGATAGATCAATTCATATAACTAGCAAATGTTGTCCAGGCTACGTTGATGATACTGTTTGGTTTTAATGTGTATGATATTTTTGTCATGCTATTTTAAAGCAGGTCCTACAAGCGCATCCAAGAATAACATGCAGCTTATCTCAGAATTGTTGGTGAAAATTATTCTTGGAGCTAAGTTTAATTGAGGTGCAATTTCACAATTTGTGTATATTTTCTAAGTTCACTATTTCGTCATGTGTTGAGAAGAACAAAGATTTAAAAATCACATGGTCTAATATTTACATTTAGCACATAACTGCAACATTCTTTTTTTGGTTTTTTTAAAGACTCGAAAGGACTTGAAAGTCAAAGTTTCAGACTTGTGACTTTACTCGGACTTTTACACCATTGACTTGAGACTTGACTCTGACTTGCCTGACATTACTTGAGACTTGACTTGTGACTTGAGGATAAAGACTTGAGACTTACTTGAGACTTGCAAAACAATGACTTGGTCCCACCTCTGCTGTGTACCGCTTAAAATCAATTCAAGGTCAGTAGGCATAACCAGAATTCATACATAGGGCGCACCGGATAACAAGGCCTACTGTTGATTTTTGAGAAACTAAAGGATTTTAAGTATGCCTTATAGTGCAAAAATTAGGTAATTCACCTCTTTCTTACCTTTGTAGCATCCTTTCATGTTACTCCTGATTGTCTCTGTCAGACTGTTGTAGATCAATTTCTTTTGTGTGAGGATGGTTTTGTTGAGCTTTGTCTTCATTTTCTTTTCCTTAGAAACATGAAATATGGATTAACATTGTTTAAAACAACATCAAAGTAAAATAACTACAAGTTCAGTGTTTAAATTACTTTCTAATAATAGGTAAGCTAACAGGTTCATGGATAGGGAAGTTCTTTTACCTCTGTCTGGAGAAATGTCAGTTGCAATTTCACATTTTTGTTCTTTTCAATCAGTGAATCAGTGTCGAGTGAAAACGCATTGATGGCTCCATTGAAATGTCCACATTTTAGGTCATTTCTGAATGGGGCAAAGATATGGTTCATAATAGCAGTATTAGCAAGTTTATGATATATTGCAATTTTGATACATGTATTGTTGTACATATTGGTGCTATTCAGAATTCGATTATTCTCACGGGAAGGTCTTTCTGAATTTTTCATCAATGCTGTCTGTCAAACAAAATGCTAATATCATGTTGAGGTCTTTTCGTTTCCCTTTTTTTAGTTTCTGGATGCCAACATTCCTAACTGCAGACTTTAGTGTCTTGTGAAAAGCGGCGCCACTCGTTTTCTGAAACAAAACAGAATTTTATTTAATTTTTTTAAACACATGGTCACAAAGTATCCTGAGGTTTTGATCCAGTAATTAAACACATACAATGGGGTTTAAGAAGGACTTCAGTTTTCTTTCACATGAATTTTGGGATTTTTCAACTCCCTCCCGTAGGCATTGTTCAAAAGCTTTTATAATGTCTTCAATTGCTTTTTTGACTTGACTAAGTTGGATGCTCAATTTTCCCTCAAGGACTGCACACACATCGTTTTTTTGTTCAACCTGAAATAAAAGAAAGATCATTATTTAAAGCAGTAAAATATCACATAATGGTTCTTTACTCATTTTTGAGGTGGTCTTGAAAAACCCAAGTTTTTAACAGGAATCTCATGCATAAGTTCAGTCAGATAGGTCTGTCAATATTTTTGTCTGCCTCTGTCTATTCGTTATGTCACTTCGATTTTCCCACACTATAGAACTCATTACTCTAGTCTGATCATTTTTTGCCTTCTGCAAATCAATCATCCTCTGTTCTCTGTGCTTTTATATGATCTTTTGTCATTCTGTCTTTCAGACTCTCATTCATACAACTCCCTCCTCCCCAACTTCACCTCAACCTTCGTGCGGTCACTCAGAGCCCCATCCAAACTACCATCTTCACTACCCCAAGAATCTAGACTCTCAGGGTCCTGTCCTAACTCCCATCATTTCTGTGCTCTCACTGGTTCACTGGAGTCTCATTGGTAAATAACTATTTAATCAAATTCTGTATCTCAATAAATAATATCCAGTTCTTCCAAATTATCTCTCCTCTTTCAATCACTAATAATAAATTACCACATATAGACTTAAGATGTCCAGTATCCCACATTTTCAGTGAAGGTCAGCATGTCTTACAATATGTTAGTAAACTTTAGTGAACATTTTATGAACATTTTTATTTTATGCATTTTCTCATGACCTTCAAGAATATTATGAATGATGCTTTATTGCCTGATCTTACCACTTCTCTGCTTTTGGCCCCTTGAATCAAAGACAGAATCCCATGAGCTCCAGACACATAGTTTGAGGTCTCTGAATGAGCATCATTTATATTTTTCAAAATTTCCTTAAGTTTCAGTAATTCTGTTAAAAATTGAAAAAGAAATATAAATCTGAGCAACACATTTAATGTTACACAAAAACATACCATCAAGGGTAGTGACTTCACCTACCATTGACATCTGGATTTACATTCTCCCCTTTGAGGAACTCTTTGGAGCTCACTGTGAAGACTTGGAAACAATCCTCACTGAAGTGATACTGAGAACATTTTTGTTAGTCAGTTTTTACTCCTGGACCGTTTAAGAAGATAATTGTTTTAGATTTTGCTGTCAGATTATAAATTTACCTTGCTCTGATTCTGCTTTTTGAATTCCTTCATCACTGCATTCTTGACTTTGTTTCTTTTAAAAAGGAAATAAAAATTGAATGTAAAAGTCATTTATTGTTAGTATTGTAATGGAAAATTTCAATTATTCTTATTTAAGGTTCAAGCATTTGTGTGCATACTCAGTTGTGGCAGTGTAATGAAAACTTCCACTGAACAGTCTAAAACTAGATGAACTTATTTCAGCCTCAGTAGTTGAAAAAATAACTGCTTTTGCAGGTGCTGATAACGCCAAGAGCACGAAACAGGATACCCATTGTTCAGTTAGGTTTCATAGCGAGCTGGGTGATGTGTTGTATGATCACTTTTGGACTTCCGAAAACGTTTAATAATGACTTTTAAACAACAAAGCAACAAAAAAGTGAAGTGTATGGTCATGATGTGTATCTGTGCCAAACTTTCTTTGTAATTCGATTTTTTTGTATATTTGACTTACATATCATCTGGTTCTTCATTATCTGACTTGGTGCAGATAAAATGAATTTGCTGACACTCGCCACCATTTCCCAGCAGGCCGCTGGCACCTTCCAGGATGTCCCAGGCTTCTTTTTCTGATGCTGCTCGATTCATTTCACTCACAATCCACACTGTAGAACAACTGGAAATAAGCTGAAAAGGAAATGAATGTATGTAAATTATAAATAACTAATGTTTTGAAGAAAGGTGACATGACTTCTGTGAATTACCCCTTTCCACATTTGATCTCTGCTTGGGTTAGAGTCACCATTTCCAGGAAGGTCCACGAGTGTGACATGATCAAGAAAATCATTGCCTGGCACTTTGACAGTCACACACTTCACAAGCGGCCAGTACCACCTCTTTACTTCTTCTGTCTCATTTGACTCACTTGTTGTATATCTCATAAATTCTTCACACAACCCTTCAGCCTGCAAAAAAAACCCAAAAAAACAACAACAACAAGATAAATACAAGCCAATTGAATGTATGTGCTCATAACAACGATTTTAATGATGGCATGAAAAAGAAGACGGGAAATCAAAATAAGACATCATATCTCAAAAATCTGAAATGAAAACTAGGAAAATAAATCCAAAGTAATTAGATTTTTTTTTATTAATTAAAAAAAAAGAAAGAAAAGAAACCTTTTTTTATATTTTACTGTGGATCACAGTAAGTGGCCTGGTTCTTATATAGTGATTTCTTTTACTGCATGTAAAAATTCAAAGCACTTTATAAAACTTGCCTCATACCCCAAGCCGTTTTTCCTGGATATGTTATTTCTAGCTAACATTTACACACATTCATTCTCTGATGGATGCATCGAAGATCAACTGGTAGAGTAGATATTTGGCATGCAGACTTGAGGGAGCCAGGGATTGAACCACCAACTAGAGCAGGGCGATATGGCCAAAAATATTTATCACGATATATATTTGAAAATTTGCGATAACGATATAACTGACGATATAATTGATGCGAGACAAAATACAACTCCACAACTTTACTAGCGCAAAAAACACCATCCATTTATTTTCACTTAAACAAAAAGCTGTTTTTTATGTGCATTACAGCTATATAAAAATTTAACAGTGCAAATGCAAATTCCTTGCTGAAAGTTTAACCAAAAGGCATTTCCAGTAGAAATGGGCTGACATATCCTGAGCATAACCATGTATAATATCCACTGAAGTTAAAGAGTTGCTTTGCAACATTAAACTGCAGTGTGCCAAATAAAAAAGTCAAATACATATTTTTTGGACCATAAGGTGCACGGGATTATAAGGCACATTAAGCGAAACAAAGCAGTCAGATAAATCAAACTTTATTCAACTCATTCTTCTTGCTTCCTCCACTTCTGTACCATTGATTCATTAATGCTGTATTCTATCACAGCTGCTCTATTCCCATGTTGTTGCAGTATATTAATGACTAACCTTCTATTGTGGATGGATTATCTCAGTTGTTCTCCTGACTAAAGTTTGGTCCGTTTACAGCATCCTGCTATGCGATTGCATTTGTCTCTAACCATCAGGAAACTTCACGTTAACTTTTATTGAGTGGAAAAGTGTTAGCCTTGATTCCTCCAGCTTCACTGTTTATGTTATGCTAACATAGCTGTGTCGCTAGCGATCACGTAGCACATCATTACATACCAGCTAGCCCAACTTCAGTAACCTTACAAACGTCACTGCTGTTTAGTTTCCTGTCTTCATTTATGTTGGAAGTGATAGCAGAGCTGTACGTTTGAATTTTTTCATAAATCTCTCAGTCAGAACATGCTATATCATGCTTAGGTAACTAGCGAAACTAGCGAGCTAACTTCCGCTAGCTTCCTGCTAACTTCTAACTCCGTTAAATGTAATAAATTCTGTTTTCATGTATGCCTGGATCTTAAACTTCATAGTTACACCTGGTAAAGCAGCAATGCTGATCATTTTATTAAAGATGAAAGAATTTAGACAGTTTTTAACTCTCAGTGATGCTGCAGTGTTTGTTTGACTTTGGGACCTGAAGCGGAGGGAGTTTAGGACCCAGATTACTCCCAGATTTACGAGCACCTTAGTCCGACAAATACGGCAATAACGACGGCCGCTTGCATGTTCTACAAAAAAATGTGCTTTGTTGTGTATCTGACGGACAAACACCAAACCAGTTCCACATCACTGAAGTGGCACCATTTTTACAAACTAATTCTGGTTCATCCGTTTCACTCAACAATCGGCCATGTGCGTATGAAAACAAAGGCACTGCGCATGCGCGTTTGACCCATATTCTATCCCGATATTTCATTTTCCTATCGTTGCCTAACATTATACCGGTATTACTGTGAACGGTATAATATGGCCCAGCCCTACCACCAACCCTGCGATTAGTAGGTGACCTGCTCGACCTTCTGAGCAGGAGTTTTACAAATGTGAAACTCTTCAAAACCTCCACAAGGAAAACTGCAAGCTCCATAGTAACAGGATAATCAGACAGCAACACGATAGTAAACCATAAAATTTTAACCACCACAATTTCACTTGGTTGTTTGTTTCTTGTTTGATGGATGTCAAACATTTTGGAAATGAGGCACATCGACATATTGCCGACATATATCTGCTCAGCAATAAACTGCAACAACATCTGGTTCACCAGTGCTTTGTCTCTGTCTGCACTTTCCATTAGGGTGGCATTACATAGCGTGGACATCTTCCTACTGCAAAGCTGCAGCATCAGGGTAGCTTAACGCTGCTTGGGTAACTATTGACTGTTCACTATGTGATGTTTATAAGCCACACACTGCTATGTATAATATATACTTTAAACTGCAAGTATTCCTTTGTTCTAGTAGCAGAACCAGATGTTATTTTGGTCTGTATTACTGCACACTTACTGAGTCACTTTCCAACATTTTTATCTTGGACATTCGAAACTCTGGAATATCTCTGAAATATTTGTTGTCCATGAGGCTGTGAGTGGATCTTTCTTTCCACTCTTCTCCATACAGCGCTGATAACTTTCCATCAGGATCAAGTGAATCATCATTACCACCATCATCATCATCTTCTTCAAGAGCCAGTTTTAGGGACTGCACCTCATTTTCCCAATCCTAAAAAAGAAAAAGATTATATCTTAATTTTAATAAAGCAGTTTTTGTATCTTCATTCTAACACATTACTTTACTTCAAAAATCACAATATTCATATTTCATTCTACCTCTTTTGTAATGAACTCAATGTGTGCCTCGTACTTTGATCCATTGGTAGCCTCCACCTTTATCATCACTGAGGTACATGCACTGACACTTCCAGAAGGCAACAGGCGCTGCTTATTTATGACGGCATTGATTAAAGAGCTCTTTCCAGCCCCGGTTTTACCAAAGACACCAACCAGGTGTCTCTTTTCTGTCTCCAAATCTTTGATTTTATCCCTGTTGAACGAGTTTAAATATGGATTAACTGACCCATTCTCAGAAATATCAAACTGAAAATGCAGTGAAATCAGAAACATTTGTTTTTAAAAATGTGTTGAAAAAAATTCACCTTACTACTGGAACAAACTACACAGCTCTATGATGAGCTCTGACTGAGTTTAAATCTTTAGTATGTTTATTATACCAAATACCAGCAAAATGTCCCAACTTCCTGGGAAATGGTTGGAAGAACATCCAACAAAAATAGAAAATCTTTATTACTCACTTTAGGAAAGCGCTGAGCTTGTCACGGCCATGTAGTCTTTCACTGACACGTCTCATTATATCTTTGACATCAGACAGTATTTCTGTTTCTGTCAGAGAAACGATACCACTTTTTTATGTCCGATACCGATATCATAAATTTGGATATCTGCCGATACCAATATAAATCTGATATAGTGTGTTTTTTAATCAATAAAACTGTTTTTTTAATATCTTGCTGCTTTTTGTATAAGTTCATACTCAAGTAAAAAAAAAAACACTAAAGCTATTCTGTTATACCTGTATGTAAAAAATACACTGGACCCAAAATATTTCATAGTTCAGCAGTACTGATCAATCTAATAAACTTAAACCTACTCCATCCTATTCTGGTATTTTAAACAGTAAGCAACCTGACTAATAGGGTTCTAAAACTCCCAGCAAAAAAAAAAAAAAAATAGGGAACCACCCCCCACCCTCCACCTCATGATGTTTAATTGACGTAATCAACTTTAATTTGATGCAGTGTGGAAAAAAATGCACAGAAATAAATTATTTTCCAAGAATAATTAAATCGATTCAACATCTTTCTTCAACAGAATTGCAGACTGCACAGATGGTATCTTCCCAAAAGAAAAAGTACTGTAGCTTACTGGGGTATATTAGACTTAACAGTTACTATATACAGTAATGGACTTCTATACATTTTACATAAGATTAAAACTTTGGGTGTAAGATTCGGATAATTATTTATTAAAAGCTAGACATTTTAAATGAGAATAAGAAAGAAAAGTATTTCTTTGTGCCCCCTTTTCCCTGTTAATGCCCTATCGGCCCCCCCTGGCTAAATCCGCCCCTGCACAGTTACCAGCCGTCAGCTTCGTGGAAAAGGATCCTGGTGTAGAAAGTAATATTAAATAAATTCTAACGACAGCTTATCAAGGTTAAACATGCTGCTGTTGTTCAGCCACTGGTTTCCTCTTTCTGTCGCGAAGTGAGCAATAAACACACAAGAAAGACAGACTCGTGACAGAAAAGCCGATCAGCTGATCATTGATCAGTTTCATGATTGAAGTAGTAGCAGGAGAGGGAGGGAGAGAGAAGAGGCAGTCACTCCATATATCGGTTGTTAAGCTTAACATGGGAACGCTTTACAAACATTCAGAGATGAGCTTACAAATTTGCTTTATGTCTTTCTGGGATAACTTCCTCGGAGGTGAAATGCCGGATTGCTAGCGAGGCTACAAATACACACGGCTGCTCTGCTGCATCGTGCTACGGTTATGAGCCGAGTTTTGTGAGGTGCTTTTTTGATATTTAATGGATCGGATTACATTTTTTATTTTTCTCCGATATCCGATCCAGTAATTTACGTCAGTATCGGACCGATACCGATACGTAATATCGGATTGGTCCATCTCTAATTTTAAGTGTTACTGTTTTGTTAAGTGTTGAGTTTTCCCGTGTACCATGAATGCACCATAGCGCTGTGCGTGGTGACTTTCTTTCACTGCATCCGCCTGCACGGAGTTAGATGCACAAAGCTGTGTGGAGATTCAGTCCTGCAACGTGTTGCGCTACAGAATTAATGTTTTCTTTAAAGAATATCCTGGCTGTTTTTTTTATGTGGTAGAAATCTGCTGCAAGGACCGAGCGGTGCCATCTAAAGACTGGATGCCTCTAGAGGTGCCTAGAAAGGACGCTCTCAATCTGAAGGCCACCTGTTTCCTTGGAGGGTGGTAGGATACAACGATTTGTAATTTTTTTTTGAGATTAACATTTTTTGAATGTGATCTCAGGACACTTTATGTTGCTACTTTTTTCCTTTTTGGGTCAGATCTGATTCCACTTAACACAAAACCTGATGCACCAAAAAGCAAAACAGTGACTAAAGACAATTCAAATAACTTGAACACTTACCAAACACTGAATACGAAGTGCATTGAACTGAAATGGACCGCATGCCTGACACATTTATGGACACTTGAAATGATATATTGTACAATGTTGAAGATTACATGTTTGAAATTATTTAAATGTTTGTTCATGTCTATGTTTTGGACCATTTAAATGTTGAATACACTCAAATCACTTTTTTCCTTAAGTTGTTGTCAGTGTCTCATTCTGAGTGGAGAGTTTTTCCTTCTTTAAGTTGAATTAACACTGCCAGTCTTCTTATGATCCTAACTGAACCGAACAAGAGTATATTCTGAAATATTGTTTTTTCCTTGACCTTGGATGACATATTACTGTGGATTTGACTGATTTTGACTACTCTGTTAAAAAGGGTGACACAAAGCAGGAATAAGTGTGAGGATTTCATATATGTGTGTGTACCTGACTGTGAGCCTGCTGCACAGTTGTCATGTCGTTTAGGAGATGGTTGCCATTCGCAGAGCTCACTCTGAAAAAGATCTGACTTTCTTTTTCCTTTTTGGATTTAAACAAAATAATAAAATTTAAAAAAGAAAATCTATGAATATTGAAACTTCTGGTTATGGTGGATTTTAGACGTTGCAAAAATAATACTGTGAAAATAAATAAATAAATTAGATTTATTAAAATGAGAGTGAGATACATTTTTCTCACCTTTTTCATTTTTGGATGGCAAATCCTGTGGAAGCATATAAATATTCAACTTTCATATTTGAAGTTAAATTATTATAAATTGTACATGTATGCATAATTGAATTTATAGAAGAAATCATTTCTCCTGTACAGAAAAATTTGTTCTTTAACAAACTGTCAAAAACTTTCACATGCACTTTTTAAAATGTACACACTTATATGGACATATATTCTCAACTAGCACAGTGATTTAAAAAAATGGAAAACGTTTGCATTCTTGCCTCTCAGTAAACATGATCCCATGAGTCAATGTTTCTGCCTAATTCAGCACCAGTGACACAGACCTAGAGACCAGTTGGTGACCACCCAATCCTTGGCAACCACCAGCTGTTAGGGTAAAATGTGTATTCCAACATCAGGCAACTACAACAGTTGTTTAGTGGTTGGTGGAGGTTGTAAGGATTTTAAGTCGCAGGGTGGTCTTAAGGCTTGTGTGACTGGGGCTTTGCTTTGACTCAGGTCACCTTAGTGTATATTTATGAATAATGAAGGCATGCTGGTTCATTATCTGAATTCCAATGACCCTTAACTGATCCAATCAGCTGTTGCTATCACTATGTAGCAGGGTGTGGTTTTTGCAGGGTGACACAATAGGACTTTCATGAATTTCCCCATGCACATTAGTGGTGTGAGATACAGCCTGATTTGGTATTCCTTTTAAACCCAGTAAATACTGGCCCAGTATCAACAAATCTGATACAGATACTGATGCTTTTTAATAATTATGGTGGATGGTGGATCAAACTGCAAAATCAGAATGAATTTTCATGACCTGTAAATGTTTGGGGGATTTTCTTTTCTTTGGATTATTAATTAAAACCAAGGACAGAAAACATATAATGAGAAGTCTGTATTACATCTACTTGTAGTTTAAATATAGTAACTGCACAGTATCCCTTTTAGAGTTAACACAAAGGGGTTATGATATATTTGGGATATTTGTTTCAATTACAATTAATGTTATTATGAAGCTTGAAAGCAGCAGCACTTAGATAGATGGCCAGGTTGCCTCTTTGATGATTCTAGGAGTAACAAAGAAACAGAAACCAGTATCCTAAAAAGTTGATTCTGTTCATCTGGACTGTTTTCAGTGGGAGAAACGTTTCATCACTCATCCAAGTGACTTCATGGGATTTACTTACCTGGATGATTGAGCATGTATCAAGACAGAAACTAATATCAATCTCATTATGCTCCTATTTATCAATATCAATACAAACTTTGGCATCTATATTTTGGTTTGATCCACCCACCACCAGGGCCATGCAGAGATGTTTAAAGGGGCGGGTGCTCAAAGTTAAAAACAGGCATATATCACTGTCATCAGGTGGGGACAATGCAAAGCAAATGTAGCCTATGTTTTACCTGATGGGGTACAATGCTGCTGTTGAGGAGTTTCTGCTGCTCCTGCTCCTGATAGTGCAGGAGGAACGGGCTGTGTTGAGCTGCGACTGGAGACTGTAAAAAGTCCATAGGAGAGATGGTAGCTGATTAAACAAGTGCTATGAGATAATAATAAAAAGATTGGTGAAAGTGCCATGTCAGGAACCATAAGGCAACAAAACTGTGAGAAACAAACTAGGCTCTGCCTATGAATCAGTCTTTGCCTCTCCTCCTCCTCCCATCTCCTCATCTCATTTAGCACTCTCCACTTGCTGTCCATCTGAGGCACAATTTACTAATGCAATAAACTATGATTTAATTATTCAAACTTAAAAACTCATCCATCTATTCTATAATAAAACAATAAGAGAAAAATGTTATAGAACCAAACCATTGCAGGTGTGTTTATCATTGTTTTATACTGGAATACCTCTGCAATGCAACAACTGGTACATGTGTTCTTGTGACCTGTGCTGTTTTTTTTATTCCAGCCAGAGAGGGATCCACTGTGTTTACCCTCACAAAGCTCCTTTTGTCACTGTTCCCTTACAGGGCATGTCTGGACAATGTCATATCATGAGTAAAAATGAAAAAGAAATCTATATACATAAAATATGCACACATGCATACAGGTGCACATGCACAAGCAGTGATATTTTATACCTTCTCCAGAATACTACATGTATCCTACTAGGGCCACAGGTTTGCATCATGGTCCTGATCAAGAATCCTTATTGTTTATTCCTAACGCTATAATAATAAAGTAATTAAAATAAAAATAAGTAATAAAATATAATAAAAATAAAATATAATAAATTATTTATGATGATTCAATTTGTTTGACCATCTACTCTTTGCAGGCAGAAAGCTTATTAAATGCTTAAACTGTAGAGATACAATAATGTTGCTGCTGAAAATCAGCATTTTCTCATATTTGAAATACAAATCTAGTATATTCCGTTTAATATATTTTCTTTAAAACAGTGTTTTTTCATAATACTGTAATTATAATGAACCATAATTATGTGGACATGCATATTGGATAGTTTTTAGTGAAATATAAGACCCCCAGAAAGGCAGGGAAACGCCCTGTAACTTACTTTAAAACAAAACACGTTCCCTCAAACAGTGGACAGAGCTACAGACCCATGGCAGCGTTACCCAGTTAGCTGGTGGCTAAGACCAGCACTACTTGTGCAGTTAATGAAAGGACAGTTAATGTTTGTCCCACTGTTACACACACAGCCGCTCAATCAGCAGCTCCTTAAGGTACCGAAAACTAAGTATAAATTTAAAGGTGATCGTGCTTTTGCTGTAGTTGCTCCAAAGTTGTGGAATGATCTACCTTTGCATGTTAGACAGGCTTCTTCTCTTTCTGAATTTAAAAGTCTTCTTAAAACATATTTATTCGCTGAAGCCTTTGGCATTGATAGAAGGTTGACTCAATTTTAACATGTTTCAATTTATTTTAGTTATTTATTTTATCTTATTTTATCTCATTTTAATTTTCTTTACTTATGCTATTAGCATGTACAGCACTTTGTGAACTCTGGTTTTTTGTTAAAGTGCTTTATAAATAAAGGTGGTATGGTATTTGTTTCAATTCGTCAGTTGTCACAAGACAGTTTACCAACGTGTACAAAATAAGCTAATACTGTTGTGTGCTGTAGACTAAACAGTACGCTGTACACCTACTTACTGGCTTTTGTTGCATCAGTGTCCTACAGCTCTGCACCGCTCAGACGGCAAAAAATGAGTGTGCTCTTTGCGAGTTCGTTCCCGGTTCGTAACCAGCACGCGCTGCCATCAAGGACGATCATTGGTTAATGGTAGTCATGTGACCGATGCAAGTCACATCCTTTTATTTAGTAAAACTATGGTTAATAGTTAAATATTATTGTTGAGGGGAACAGACAGTACTCCACACGCACACAAAAATAAACAAAAAATAGTAATAAAAATAATAAAAATAAATAAAAATTTGACTCAAGAAAAGGGCACTTGGGGCACCCATCAGGAAAGGGGGAGGTGCTCAAGCCCTCCCCCCCTCACCCGTGCCTGCCCACCACTAATACACACATCTAACCTTCACCAACTCCTCCAACAATGAGTAGTCTGCGTGCAACCCCAATTCCCTGCCGCACAATCCCTTGGCACCTTACCAGAATGCTGTACATCCCTCCTCGACCAGAGTTGGGTGTAGACATCTCGGCAACACTGTACACCTGCACCTCCATGGCGTCCTCACACTGCTCAAAGACCTGTCCCTGTCCCTGTGCAGCCACCAGTGAGCCAGGTACAGCGTCTGGCGCTGCCAGGACCTGGGGATAGAAAGCAGAGAGGAAATGGTTGTTGGAACGTAACCAGTGGTCCTTGATGGTCAGTGTCGCTGGCACAGGCCCAGAAAGTTTGCTCCTCTGCGCCAAAAAGTGATCATCTGCCAAAAAGGGGTTTCCAGCATTTGCCAAAAAAAATTTACTGCAGGAATTTAAGCTGTTATAAATTACTTGTTGACTTAAAATCTGTCAGAAATATTGCTCATGACGAATATCAAGTAACTTAGAGAACATTTCTATCAAAAATTAGCTACTGTAATCTCTCTTTTTGGCAAAGTAATTGTTATATATCCTTTAGTTATCGGGGTAAAAAGTAATTGACAATAAAAATGTTTTTTTCAAGAGAGAGCTCGCCAAGAGGGCATCAGAAATAACAAATATAACATCACAGTTCTATAATCAAAAAGAACTGGATTGATGACAATATGGATACAAATACACATAAAGTCATAAAGATAATTGGAAGACAGATCATTTCTTTAATTTATATACAACCCCTTCATAAACCCTGTTGACTAAGGTGTATAAAATAAGTAAAGATATTAGACATCTTTGGCAGATGCTCACCTCCCCTGGCTGCAATCTTCTGGGGTCTTCAGCCAGCCTCACTGCCGCCTCCAGATTGAGCGGCTTGTGACACTTGACCCAGTCCGCCATTTCCCTTGGCAGCCCCTCTACAAACTGCTCGAGAATAACAGCCTCCAGCAGCCGTGCCTCCCCTTGTGTCGAGCCAGGATGCAGCCACCTCCCTGCGTCGTACCGGAGCTGCAGGGCAAAAGCCGAAGGCCGGTCTTGTGGTCCCATGCGGCAACCACGGAAGCGGCGACGATGGTCTTCTGGAGAGAGTTCATCCAGGTGGCGCAGATTCGCAGTGGCCCCAGACAAAAGGTTTTGTAGCACCCGCGTCTGCTGCTGGTGCAGTACCGCCTGCTGCTGCTGCAAGTCCGCCATGTCGGCCAACATTTGAGCCAGTGCGTGACCTTGTTGTAGATTTTGTGGGTTTGACATGTTGTAGCAGCAAGCTGGGCACCACTGTATCACTCTGTTACTGATCTCTGTTACGTCACACACAAGGAGACAGTTCTGCGTCAGTTCAGCCACTCGTTTCACACCGTGGCTGGCATCAGCTCTTTCTCCCAGCCTGCCGCTGTCACCTGAACTCACTCTACCCCTCACCTGATGCTAAACCACAACCTGCCACAAAATGATATGTTGAAATTTAATGTAATTAGGGCACCATAATAGTTCTAAAACAAACTCACCTGTATGTATTAATGGAAGTGACACTTTTTCAGATGAAAGGTAAGAAATAATTAATTTCACTCTGGGTCCAGCTAGGCATGGACTGGGACAAAAAATCCGCCTGGGCATTTTGACTAAAGACCGGCCCACCAGGTATTAAAGTCATAAAGCCTTTGAATGAAAACAAATGCTGTTGTGACAGTGATGTACAATCTTGTTGGTATATGTATGATTTCTATACATTTTATGTCAGATAAAAACTTTGGTTGTAAGCTTCAGATAGTTATTTAATAACAGCCAGACATTTTAAATGAGAATAAGAAAGTATTTCTTTGTGCCCCCCTTTCCCTGTTAATGCCCTACCTGGCCCCCTGGAAAAACTTTGCTAAACCCGCCCCTGCACAGTTACCAGCTGTCAGCTACAAAGGATCCTGGTGTTATTTGTCTCTCAGAAACAGTTCATAACTTCCCTTCAACTCATCCATGTCACCTAAAAGGTAAACCTGTTTCTCCATCACCTTTTCAGCTCTGATGATTCAGTAAGGACATCTCCTGGTTTCATCTTCATGTTTCTCTCTCACCACATATCCAAACCGATATCATGACCAGCAGCTTTACAGCTGTGGCTCCAGCAAATATCAGCTGATACTACAAAGTAATATTAAATCAATTCTAACAACAGCTTATCAAGCTTAAATGTGCTGCTATTGTTTAGCTCGACATCCGCTGGTTTCCTCTTTCTGGCGCAAAGTGGGCAAGCGAGAGAGACGGGACAGAAAAGCCGATCAGCTGATCATTGATTAGTTTCATGACTGAAGTGCCAAACAGGAGAGGGAGGGAGAGACGAAGAGGCAGCTGTGCAGCATGAAGACACAGAATAACTCCAGCTTTCTGTCTTTTTTTCATTCTAGCTGAAGTCCGGAACAAATCGTGTTCCTTTTCACCTTGGTACCATTTTCTTCTATTTGTCTGCAATAAGACTGCTCTCTGAGCCATTGTCCAAGAAAGGGGGAGGGTGCATCCAACCTCCTCGGCTGCAATTGGTCCAGCCCAGAGTTTATCATGACACTTTGGCCAATTCATGACCTTTCATTGTTTATACCGTTACAGAAAAAACAAAACAAACAAACAAACAAACAAAACCATCAGCCCAGTCCAGCTATGGTCAGAATCCAAGTAAAACCTGATCTGCTGATCGGGGAATGAGAAAAGAAGGACGGGCTGACGAGAGTGGCTGGATGTTTGTCAAATGTAGAAACTGTCTTGGTTCATTGTTATCTGTATGTCAAAGTTCAAAGGAGTTAAAGGGCTTAAGTAGAAAAACAAAGAAAAACAAACAACTTTGCAAAAATGAATAACAATAAATTAAAATAACAAAGAAGAAAAATTTACATCACTTACAACAGCAACAATGAGTTTAATAACAAACAGAGGTGCTGTTTCAACTTATTCAGATTATTCTCATGTACCATTTCATCAGAAACACACATTCTTGACAAAACAGCACAACAGGATCTGACTATCCTTCTTCCTTCTTCTTTTGACAATAAGAGAAGTAAAAAAAAAAAAAGCAAGCGGGGAGGCACACACTGGAACAGGGTGAAAAGAAAAATCTAGCAATAAATCACAAAGACCAAAAACAAACTGGGACTCGGTTTTGCAAAAGGTGTAGTTGACTGTTTGGCAAAAGGCAAGTGAAAGTGGATCTCTACATATAAAACAACCCTAAACCTAGACAGAGTAAAGTGGGTGTGCAGGGAAAAGCAGAACTGAGAAAACAAAAAAAGGGGGTGGGGGAGATGAAGAAGTGGTGTTGATGCATGACTATCCTTCTTCCAGAGCTGTTTAGCTAGACATAGTCAAAAGATGCTTATATTTAACTCTGAGAAGATTAAACACATAAAATATGTAATAAAATAGCCTTGTCCAGATAACAGAAAAATAACTGCTATGGAAAGTCACACATAAAGCAAGGTCAGGAAGCCTGCTGGAGGCAAAAAGTGTCAAGATAATGACAATAAGACTAACTTTCAGTTTCTGATAAAAAGGAAATGAAACTGAACTAAAGATTAAATCCTGCCATCTTTCTATTTACATGTTTTCATACATAAATCTACCTAATGCAAAACTTCCCAAAACCTAAATGCATTCACCAAATTGTTTCTGGTTTTCTTTATTACCAGTGTTGGGGAGTAACTTAATTCATGTACCGGTGTTGCGTATTTTAAATGTTATACGTCTGAAAACAGGGGGAAAAGAATCACAAGAGTGATTTTGACTTGCTTCTCTCATGCAGTCGTTTATTGCAATGAAAGTGAACATAAATATTTCACATTCTGTACTGCTCAATGTCACAGAGTGGAAGGAAAAGATAAATAATAAACCGAAATAATAATACGATATATATATCTGAGCACAAAATGGATGATGATAACCACGTTTCTAACTCCTGCTTTACAGATTAGACATTTGTGACCAACTTTAATGCATATAAAATCAGAGACACTGATATTAAATTCAGATTAAAAATTCAAACTGCTCACCTTTTGTTGAAAGTAATGCTGGAAAAGGCTGGTGTGGGAGATGTGAAGTAAGCAGTGAGACACAAACAGGAAACATTGATTATTATTATTTAAGTCATCCTTTGCTTTGCTCCTACTAAATAGCTTTAATAAAATATCCTGCATTCAGAAAGTTTAAAGTAAAGAGCACAGAAAAAGTGGTTGTATGAATGGGCGTGAATGGGTGAATGAGGCAAGTTGTCTAAAGCCCAATTTAAGATGGGCAGCAACAGTACCTCAACTGAACATAATGTCACTGGAAACAGAATAAAAATATTTCTGACAAAATATTTATAGACTATTACACTTTTAGAACAGAAGGAGAGGGGAGTAGTTTTTCTCAGACTTAAGCTGAGTTTGACAGAAAAAAATAACAGTTTAAAAAACAAATATTTGGCTAATATGACACTTTTGGTTCAATCCTTTTTTTTCTTCAGTTCTAAGACCTCCACCCATTTTGTGGACAAAAGAGTTATTTTAGCCACAGAACATCTGATATGATTTTCTTGGCTGTGCGGACCAGTTTCAGTTTATGCTGTTTTTTCTTGTGCTCTGTGTGCAGCTGGGTTTGCTAGTTCACAGACCTTATAGAGCATATTAGATCGTGACAAGAGGAATCCAATGTACACTTTATCTCTTACACCCTAAACCTCCCCACCCCCCAACTGCCTGGCGCAACCCACAGCTCTGGAGAATGTACAAAATGTTTGCATTGGACTGCAGAACAATGTTGTAGCACTTTTAGTAAAAGATTTTATGTTTAACAGATCACATCAGTATCAATATCTGTACCCATCAGGGACACATTTCAATACTTTATCTTCAAATCTCTCCAGCCACTTACTTAGGCCCATTTTCTGCGCAAAATCATCCATATGCAAGAAACTAAAACTAAAAGATAAACTGTAATATTTAATTTTAAAAGTACTGCTTGAAAATTAGGTCTTTGTAATCAACTGCTCCTTAAATGCATTGACTCTGATTCTATATTCAGATAAACTTTTATTGAATTCAGATTAAAAGTTTAAACTACTTACCTTTGGTTTAAAGTAATACAGAAAAAGACAGCTGACAATAAGAGAAGCAAATTAAAAAAGAAATGCAGGGAGGCACACACTGGAACAGGGTGAAAAGAAAAGCTAAAAATAAAAGTCTAAAAACAAACTGGGACTCGGTTTTGGAAAAGGTGTAGTTGACTGTTTGGCAAAAGGCAAGTGAAAGTGGATCTCTACATATAACACAACGCTAACCCTAGACAGAGTAAAGTGGGCGTGCAGGGAAAAGCAGAACTGAGAAAAATAAAAGGGGGTGGGGGAGACGGAGAACTGGTGTTGAGGCATGTAGAAAGCGTTTTTGTTTGAGGACAAACAAATGGAATGGATTAAAGTTTACAGATTATTACAGATTAAAAAAACAAAAGACATGAAATAAGAGCACTGTCTTATATATGTATGTAGCATAAACAGTGATAAAATCGCACAATTATGACCCCTTTTCTAAGCTTCAGTCCGTAACAAACAGGCGTCATGAGGATGTGAAAAGTGATGACATGAGCGCTAGAAAACAGTAAACCATCAGTTACTTTTACTTTTAAACAACATTATTAATCCATTAGAATAAAGCCTGAGTGCGCTGGAGCACTAACAGATCTGGTGTTTCATAAAAGAGAGAGAGAGAGAGAGAGAGAGAGAAATAATAAGAAGATAGCAAAGTCCATATGAAAGAAACTGCTCGAAATTATTTTATAACCCCAGTAACGCATGTAAAATCACAGTCAGATTTCATAAACAACATTTTAGATTGGCAGGGAAAACAACATGGCAGGAATGTTTGAGACCAGACTTTTTGTTTCAATGAGCAATTCCTGCGTCCAGGCCTCTGATTCTGAAACAGCAAAGTTGTGACACTATGAAAAATTCTATCATTACGTTACATTTTGAGTTGCAGCTTCCTGAATATGGACTGTTTGATCAGTATATATGCACTTAAAATAAATGTTAACATCATTAAGAAGGAACAGAAGCGTTTTATAATCACACTGAAGATGACAGTCATGGCATTTTAGGATTTACCCAGTTGGCGATATTCATTCATCTGGGTTACTCTGAATTTCATCATAATGTTACTTCATCACCTCAAACTTTGCTGAAACATCTAAAAAAATACAAAGCAACGATAGGAACAAAGCATGATCATAAAGAGAAAGAGAAAAGTGAGGAAGCATAATTAAACTACTGGAACTATAATCACAGGAAACTATTCTGTTAACCTGGGAGTAAGCACTCCTCAGCCTTGAATGTTCAGTCGATTCCATCATGGTTTTTACCTAATTTAAAACTCTAATCATTTATCATAGATCAAAATATTGCTTTTGAGTCAAACATGACTTGTTCAGATGTGTATTTAGAAACTTCTCATACTGAATACTGAAATATTAATAGTAACGTACAGTTCCGTATAGACCTATTCCACTAAAACAGAGAAAAACGGGTTTAAGTGAAATTGTGGCTAAAAAGCACATATGTAACAAAAAAATGATAATATTTCTTTATAAAACATGACAAACCATCAAATATGCAACTTTGCCAACATGGTATTTTTTGCCCCTTCAAGCATGTCCGTCTTTGAGTGCACATAGAATTCAATAGTCTTGCAGGTTAGTACTTGGTAAAAAAAACACTACCACTATGCATATATATCTGTGTGTGTGTGTGTGTGTGTGTGTGTGTGTGTATGTATGTATATATACATCTCTCTTACACCCTGAGCTGTTTCCTGTTGTTCTCGTTATAAGGCCCATGATCTTGAGTTTCACATCCTGAGAACATCCTGTACCAACTTTACCATATGCAGCTACAAGCAGAAAACTTCTTTTAATACCCTATGATTTGCACATTTATTAACTTCTGGATTATTATGATACTTATTATGATACTTATTGAAAAAAACAATTTCTGCTGAAATTTTATATATATATATATAAAAAAAAAAATATATATATATATATATATATTTATATATATATATATATATATATATATATATATATATATATATATATATATATATATATATATATATATATATATAATATATATATATATATATATATATATATTTATATATATATATATATATATATATATATATATATATATATATATATATATATATATATATATATATAGTTCGATTCCACCACACTTTCTGTGTGGAGTTTGCATGTTCTCCCCGTGTTTGCTTGGGTTCCCTCCGGGTACTCCGGCTTCCTCCCACCGTCCAAAGACATGCAGCTTGTGGGGATAGGTTAATTGGATAATCCAAATTGCCACTAGGTGTGAATGTGTGAGTGAATGTGAGTGTGAATGCTTGTCTGTCCCTGTGTGTTGGCCCTGCGACAGACTGGCGACCTGTCCAGGGTGTACCCTGCCTCTCGCCCTATGACAGCTGGGATAGGCTCCAGCGCCCCCCGCGACCCTGAAAAAGGATAAGCTAATTAACACCCTGGCAAATGCATGTTCTGGAAAACCTAATATTTATATTAATATACAGCATCGTATTACTGATAAAGAACTTTATTCACTTTTTCATCGTTGAAGACCAAATGCAGTGAACCTCTCCGGTCAGATAATCCCTGGTTATCCAGCTAACGTTATGGAGAAGGTGCCTTCCACATCACAGCAGTCCCCCACAACGGGTCCCATCTACAATCTTAGACCTTTCACTCGAAAGGGCCCAAGGCAGAAGAGGTAAGAACAGAACTAAATGCACTGAAATTACTGGTGGAAGGTTTGTAATTGCCCGTAGGTTTCAACTGCTCGACGATGCTAAGTAAACAAAAAAACTGCGATAGACTGACAGCGTGTGGATGTGGAGACTAAACTGTTCATTTGTTTAATTGTAGAAACAAGCAATTTCTATAATATTTCACGCCCCGTAAGCTTAATCTGCAAACATTGTGTAAAAGCAAAACACATCATTCAGTTGTTACAATACATAGTTTTTGACAGTGTATAATTTAATTAAACTTTTTTTATAGCAACAAAAGGACTCCGTGAATTTAGGAATTTTTTTATGTGATTGTTAAGTTTCTCCACCCACCCATCCCACTATCTTCCATCATCTATCTATCCATTCATCCATCCATTCTCTTTCACTTATCCAAGTCAGGATTCCAAGAGCCTATCCTAGCTACCATGGGGGTGTTTATTAATGCAAACTGGACATGTGTACAGCAGTGTGAGTATATTACATGTAGAAATGTTTACTTTGCCTTTATCCTCTATTAGGTTTCCAGAGCAGCTAAGCAGGTCACATTCTGTGGCTCAGTCTTTCACCAAAGATGTGATTCTCTTGCCAGACCATCTAACTGCACATGTGCCAAGGCGTAACAAAAAAACTTGGCTTATTGAAAATGGACATATAAAATCTGCACTGGAGTTTAGCTGTGACTGGGACTCAGAAAAAGTAATGCAGGCAATAAGGACTGCCTTTCAGCCAGTTGTTGAAGGATGCAGGCAAGCTTTAGATCCTTTTTTATAAAAATATAGTTTTTGTTACTTAGATTATTATACTATTAAAGATCATCTTTGGGTATTTCCAAAAAGGATCTGGGAGCACGGGTCAGATGACTGGATTGATATCTTTTAGAAACCTTTTAATGTACTGTATTGTATTGTAGTCTGTTAGCCTTAACAAAAATTTCATAAACACTATGTTTTCTTCTTCCCTAGGCTACAGATTTTGCTGACATGCCACACCAAACTTGTTGAGCCATCACTCACTTCCAAACAGACTTTGAATGGAGACCTTGTGAAAAAACTGTTTCATCAGAAGTCAATTTATGTCAGACCTGACAAGGTCATCTTATGTGAGGACAATGAATCAGTAAGTAATCCTGAGCATTTCAGCAAATGTATGAATGTTCATAAAATGAGAGTGAAAAAGGCAAAGATGGATTTTAAACTCCCTTAAACATTGTCACTTGTATTATGTTTTAATACATAATACATAAACATAATATGAATTTTTACTATGCCATTTTGTTGTCAGTATAATGAAATGTATTATCTGTTTTAATTTACAGACATATTCAGATGGAGAGAGTAGACATACAAGCAGGCAGGATTTCACAGAAACTTTGAATTCTGACAAATGTGGTAAATATTCCTATCTAAAAGTCGCTCCAAATAAACTGGAAATTAAGTTGGTTCAGTGTCTGTTACTTAGTCATCTTAGGCATTGTGTCTGTCAAGAGACTTCTTCAGCTGAGAGTCTAATGGTAGAAACACGCTGCAGATTTTACTTGCAAGGGCGGTCACAGAGCGCTCACATGAGAGTGGGGCCCCTGTGATGTGCGCTCTGTTCTTGCACTTGTCTTTATTTATACACGAGAAAAGTAATACAATAATGAATACATTTGTTTAGTGGAATGTTGATACTTGCATATGTAAGTGTGTGTGTGTGTGTGTGTGTGTGTGAGTGTGATTGTGGGAAGATTTTTTGTTCTGGTTTTTTGTTCTGTTCTCTGTCAAGATGATCCCACACAACTTTAATAATGCTGAGCCCAATCTATGTATTGTGATAATGTAATTATGTCAACATCATTTATATGAAATTTAACTAAATAATGTACAAAACATTCTGGTTTTGCAGTAAATGTCTTAGCCTGTTTGAGGAAGAATACCTGTGAGATGACCCCGAGCTCCAAGAAGCCATTTCAAGGTCTTTAGACTCAAGTGCAAGTGAAAGGTCAGTACAACAAAAACTTTTACTTGTCATGTTGAAAGGTCAACATATTAACCCTTATTTGATGTTTTTTGCAGAAAAGGAATCACTTACTGTCTAGTTCTGGATCAGTTTGAATAAGCAAACTACAAACTGCAACCTGTGAATTCTGTTGTCATTTGAAGATGACAAAGGCTATCAGATTAATTATATTTTACTTGATATATGTTTTGGTTTATTTTTACTTTTAAAAATAAGGTACCATCTTAAGGATGGTACCTTATTAGTCTGTTGGTGGGTTATTGCCATTGAGACAAGTATATTTCACAACACCGGTTGTGTGTGTGTGTGTGTGTGCGCGCAAGTGTGTGTCTACGCTTTCGTAATGTATCGCTTTGAAACCAGACTGAAATGTTTCTAAGATGTCATTAATTTCCAGTAGAGTCTGGAACTGAAGGAAGACATTTTTTTGCAGGATTTTGGACAGGAAGGAGAGTTTAGAGATTGGTTTAAAATTTGAGAACACTGTTGCATTGAGATTTGTTTTTTTGTTTTTTTTCGAGAAATGGGTTCACTATGGTATGGTTAAGATCGGCTGGGATGGTTTTAATAATGGTTAAAACTTTAGGTCCAATAGTGTCAAAGACACTATTATCTTTGACACTATTAAATGAGAGAGGGGATAATAGTGTCACAGGACATTCACAGACACATTTACACCTAACATCCTTCTAGAAAAAGGCTTTAAGTTAATTTGCCCTTTCCACAAAAACAGTCTATAAAGCACTGTCATCTTCTTGTTATTAATACATTGTTTGTAATATATAGCACCTTTTCACCAAAGCAATCGTCAGATAAGATATTACTTTTTGACAATCTAAGACTTTTTTCAGTATTATGAATATTTTCTCATAAATTATAAAGTCTAAGGAGCTTAGAAAGAAAAGCGTCTGGACTTCTTTAAATTGCTTGAAGACATTTCACCTCTCATCCGAGAAGCTTCTTCAGAGTCCCAGATTTAAGACCAATGGGAGTGTCCCCCATGGGTGTAAAGGGAATCAAAACTGGATTATAGATGGCAGACAGTTGTAGACAGTGTCGTAAGCCACCACCTCTGTTTACCCTCTTTAACCCCATGTTTGCCTACTGGTGGTGGTCAGAGGGCCCGGTGGCGCCAGTGTCCGGCAGCCTCGCCTCTGTCAGTGCGCCCCAGGGCAGCTGTGGCTACAATGTAGCTTGCCATTACCAGTGTGTGAATGTGTGTGTGAATGGGTGAATGACTGAATGTAGTGTAAAGCGCTTTGGGGTCCTTAGGGACTGAGTAAAGCGCTATACAAATGCAGGCCATCTTTGAACAGAGGCGGTGGCTTACGACACCAATTGTCTACCATCTATGATCCAGTTTCTAGATCCCGTGCCTATGCACATCCTGGTTCTTCTGACCTCAGGAGATCACATGATAGGGTGGGGCTTGGTTTCACAATGAGTTCACCCCAAACCTTTGCTGATTGTGACCTACAGCCGTTTTCACACCTTGGCTCGTATGATTAGGTAGAGGATCATTACTAGGTCCGCTGTCTCTCTTGGGGGGACACTCCCACAGGGCTTAAATCTGGGACTCTCCACCATTTGACCTTAGACCTGAAGAAGTTTCTTGGATGAGAGGTGAAACATCTTCAAGTCCAGACGCTTTTCTTTCCAAGCTCCTTAGACTACGATGACCTGGATGGCTGAGAACCTCCACAGACATAAACTATAAACTATATTCACTCCTACAGGAGAAAGCTAAGTACCCCAAAGAGAGAGTGGCTCTTTCTGCTACCACACAGATGTCTCTGAACAGGAAAAAGAAGTAAGACATAAAAGGGAAACACATGTTTTTATGGTAATGCTGTTTAGATCGAGTGATTAGTGGTGTATGTGGTACTAGGGTTGGTGAGTCTCCAGCACAGACTAGGAAGATGCAGCAGAAGCCAAAATGCCCCACTACCAACAAATACGATATTATTTCATTATTACTTTTTAATTGATTCTAAATTTCACTTGATGTTATTTCTAAATGATTGTCCCCAAAAGTTATTTACATACATTCATTACTCCTTTCCTAGAGTCTTGAAGCCAAGCCAAGGACAAAATGTTTGTGCCTCAGGACAGCTTAACCGTCAGGGGCAAGTCCGCACTGGTACAGATTGTAAAACATCTATTACAACACACCCATTGCCTGAAGTCATTTTCTGGATAATCATTCTTTTTCAACACATTGTCCACCAAGGTTTAAATATTTTTTATTATAATTAATTATAATTCTAACATCATTCGTCACATATTAATAAAAGTAGCAGTCTTCAGACACAACCTGCGTTTGACGTATAAACAAAGATCTTTGTTTACATACTGGCATGCTGTTACATTAATTGTAAGGGGCAAGTTTGTACTTGTCCAGTAATTATTGTACCAGTATAGTACCAGTAAACATTGTAGTCATTCTTTCTTAGCTCAGTGTCCGCAAAACTTTAAACATTTTTTGTTTTTTATAGATAATTAATTACAGTTCTAACATTATTTTAGTCACATATTCATAAATGCAGCAGTCTTCAGATGCACCCTGACTTTAATGTATTTAAAGTCATCACAGCGTGTTTTTCTTTTCTTTTTTTCAGAAACACTCCAGAGGAGAGGGTAAGGCACTCTGAGAAACTGAAGTAGCAGCAGCGTGACACAATATGCCCTGACCTGTTAACTGGAGTTTTTACTCTTTAAATGCAAACCTTTCACCACTAAAACTTTAGTCAGCACTGCTAACCACACGATGGTCCTTGAATTAGCTTTGAAAATTCACATGAATGAACTGTTGCTCACCGAGTAGAGCCGTATTGTGAGAGGGTCGCCATGGCTATTAGCCAGGCAAGCTTCCGGGACAATGGTTTTGGCCCCTATTTTTTTGCTTACAGGGTGATGACGCGAGGGGAGCCGCGGTGGAGCAATGGACTCCAGTGTAGAGTGCAAGCTGGCCTGGGACGTGACGAGCCCACTGGAGGGATGAGATGGGGAATAGGAGGGTTCTCCTCTTCTGCCTGGGACGAGGCTGGTCTGGACCCTGCTCTGAAGGAGGAATTTCGGTCCTGCTTGTGAACACCTAACAAACATTTATCCTTTGTTGTGGGACAGTTACATTGTGGGACAGGGTGGGAGTTTAGCGAGCATAGAACATTGTGTTTTATATGTTTTTTTGATATTGGGATTGTTTATTCCTGGGGATTTTAGTCCCTTGACAACATTTTATTGCTTTTTTAGAATTGTTTTTCATTCTTGCTCCCTGGTTTGGAAATAATCTGTTTCTGATGAGACCTACATCATCTATGTGCCCTGGGTTTCTGACTGGCACATCTCCCCCCTTGTATCTAAAGAACCAGCCTCTATAGTAAGACATTCGCACCAGCGTGTCTACATATTCACGAACAAAAACATCACAGTGCTGTTGGTTTGACTGGTGCCACTCGCCAAAATAATTTGTGTGAACAGCCGATTGTCAATGAAGGAAAAAATAAGTAGCTGTAGTTAAATGTAAGTCAAAAGAAGCTGAATTGAAAACACTTAAAAACAGTTGTGTGCCTAATTACTCTGGCTTTGTTATCTGTCATGTTTTAGCATGCATAAATTTAATATCAACTGCTTATAGCTGTAAGTTCAGTTTTATACAGACAGTCAGACAATTTAGTTGTGGTGAAAATACAATATTTAAATGTGTATGATTTATTCATTGCATTTTTTTTCTTCAAGGGCTTTAATTACCAGATGCATGCTTAATCATCAAGGTAAGTAAATCCCAAATGTACTGTTTGGGAAAAGAAGTCACTTGGATGAGTGACAAAACGTTTGTCCCACTGAAAACACTACGCCCAGATGAACACAATCAGCCTTTTGGGCTATAGTTACAAATTTGTACATTGTTTCCTTCTTTATCTATGCTGAGTTTTCAGTTCTCTGTGTCATATCAAAGTGTTTTAGTATTTGGTTTTAATGCCTTATGAAAAGGAAAAAAGATACAATCTCTGACATCTTCAGTATTCTGATTATTATTTTCATAAACTATAAACTACATTCACTCCAACAGGAGAAAGCCAATGCCCCAAAGAGAGAGTGGCTCTTTCTGCTGCCACACAGAGGTCTCTGGACAGGAAAAAGAAGTAAGACAAGAAATGGAAACACATGTTTTGCATTAATGCTATTGAGATCCAGTGATCAGTGGTGTATTTGGACTTCTTCAGGGTTGGTGAATCTCCAGCACAGACTAGGAAGATGCAGCAGAAGCCAAAAAGCCCCACTACCAACAGGTGTGAAACACGGCTGTGGGATGTTATTTCTTTTTTGTTCATTTTGTGTTTCCCTTTATGCAATTTCTGGATTATATTCTCCAGAAGTTATTTACATACATCCAGTATTCCTTTCCTATAGTCTTGAAGCCAAGCCAAGGACATACGGTTTGTGCCCCAGGACAGTTTAACCGTCAGGGGCAAGTCTGTACTGGTACACATTGTAAAACAACTTTATAACACAACCATTTCCTGAAGTCATTTTCTAGATAATCATTCTTTCTCAGCGCATTGTCCACCAAGGTTTAAACAGTTTTTTCTATAATTAATTTTAATTCTAACATCATTTGTCACATATTCACATAAAATGTCACATAAAAGTAGCAGTCTCCAGGCACAACCTTGTTTCGACGTATAAACAAAGATCTCTGTTTACACTCTGGCATGCTGTTACATTAATGTAGCTTCACATGACCACAGATGCACAGCAGGCATTCAGAGTGGACTTTGTTTAAGAAATGACTGAAGAATAAGAAATTGATGAGACCAAGAAACAATATGAGACATTTATATAAAAAGTATTTCTGTAATATTGTGTGAATTGATGCGTTCACTGCAGTACCACGCTGATTTCATATTTGTGCACTTGTAGCATTCAGTGTTGAGTTTTTTCTCCCACATTGCTGTGTGTGTCTTTTAAATGATGTTTGATTTAATTTAAAATGTCAGATAGTTTTTTCTTTTTAGTTTTAGGTCAACTTACGACATAAGTCTATATATGAACTTCTTTTCTGTTGTTTGCTTCACCGATGGTTCATGACCCAGTAAACATGTTTAACATGGTATTAAACAAGGATCCTACTTAGATATTTAAATCTGGCCTATGGTAAGGTAATAAAGCCACATATGAACAGTGGTCATGTTTATTTTTCAAAAATCTCTAAAAATCATTTACTGTATTTAGACATCCTTTTTTTTTTTTTTTTTTTTTTTTTTTTTAGGAATGAGACTATAATTTGAATTGACTCTGAATACCACCACAAATCCAAAGTGAAGAAGGAGATCAAACAGATTTTTCAGGCATATTTAAAGTAATAAGACTTTAATTATAATCATTTTTATGTAGCAGGATACAAACATTCTTGAGCAAATCAATCTGTATTATATTCAACAGACTTGCAGACCATTAAACAGAATAAGTCCCATCAGCCATTAGACAATAATATGAGGTAACATGAAGCTTTATGATCTGTTATCTTAGTAATAGCAATCTGTATCAGGATGCAGTAAACCACATTGATCCACTCACCCCGGATTTTTAGCCTGCATGCATGTTTATGTGTCACAATAATTTGCATTTCATTTTGAATAGAGGTAAACTGACATGTATGATAAATACATAGTGAATACAAAGTTGGGAAAGGCAAGCTTGTGGCTGTTTACAAATCACTCGATAATTTCCTCCATATACAGATAATAAACATATAGTACTGAGTGATATAATCCTACATTACACTGACTACATTATGTCCACACTGTCACACCAAAAGAAAACGTAAGCTACAGATCTCACACACATATGAACAAAATGACTCCAAACTGCTTTGAAAAAACTTCATTATCGTTCATTTTTCCAAGATTGGCCAAGACATTGTTTTTTTCCATCTTTACCACTGTCATAAACATAAAAAAAAGTTTTTAGTTTCCTGTAGTAAAAACAGCCATGTGCCATGATATACAAGACAGAGACAGCACCTTAGCTGTGCTTGAACTTCAATATCTTTCATACGAGTTTGGTAAAGGCACCAGCCAACCATCCACATACATGCATTTACACCTAACATCCTTCAAGAAGAAGGCTTTCAGCTGAGTTGTCCTTTCCACTTCCACAAAGATAGTCCTTGATGCACTGTCAGGAATCATCCTGCTGTCCTCTGCATCACGTTTGATATAAAACAGCTGGACCACAATGACTGAAATAGCTGAGCACAAACAGTTGGATGTGCAAACACAGTTCTCTTTAAACCTGACGATGAACTGTATTTCTCCATAGCAGCCATTCTTGAGTTTTATGACACAGTCTGTCCTGTCTGTCTCTTCATGGTTTACAGAGTAAACAGTATTTCTGTTGATGAAGCTGTCAAAGGCTTCCACTGATCTGAATGAAACAGGTCGATTTAAGAGCTCTTCTATTGCTAGTTTTATGGATCCTGTGATATCCAGATGCCGTGAATTTCCAAGCAGATTGTAACAATCAGTGGTGTCATTTACTGGTGAAATTCTGGCTAACGGAGAATTTCTGTTAGAAACAAAGGAGCGAAGGTGACTCGGCAGGCACTGCCAATAGAGAAACTTGTCTTGAATTTTTTTAGGATTGTAGTTTATGTTGCTAAGCAGTGCCCTTAAATTTGCGCTGTTCCTCTCAAAACTGAATGCTGATGTTGCCCAGAGAGGCCCCCAGTTACGCACACAGTCAGCTAAGTGGATCAACTGATGGCAGTTGAATGAAACGTTTTCTTCACCATAGAGTTCTTCCATGTTTCTAACAAAGAGTACCAAGTTCTCATGAGCCAGCTGGAGGTCATTTTGGGAGACTGATTCTTGTAGCAGAATGTGAATGCTGACCGACAAACAAAAAAAAAGTTGGAGAAATGGAGGCTGGAGAAAACCTGGTAGGACACTAACAGCATAAAATAAAAGGAAAGCTCGCCACTCAGATGCTTTCCAAGTGGCCCGACCCTTCAGTGACTGTGGAGATCTGCTCATTTCTGATGGAGGCTTTAACTTGCGAAGATAAGAGTCCATTTGTGAAATCTGTTGACCTACATACCAGTCTTTCAGTGAGTTCTCTGAGTTCAGCCACAATCCAATAAGTTGCTTAGTCACACCAATTAAAACTGAGTGCATATATTCGGGTACAAATCCAAACACAATGTCAAACAAAGGAAGTCTGGAAAGTAAGGACATTCCTTTTACTCCATACTCTGAGGAGTTTTCATGGGAGTTTTCAGCCTCTCTTGCATTTTCAACAAACATATTCTTTGATCTTGATTCTTGTTTAGTTTCATCATATCGGTATGACCTCACAGATCCAGAGCCTTTTGTTACCACCGTGCCAGGGTGTAAACACCAGTCACAACCATATTCTCCATTGAATTGTTTGCAATTCCGGAGAAGTGGCCTCGCCACAGCGTCAGAGGAGCAAAGCAAGCAGAAGACTTTTGATGAATGAAGAGTGCCTCTGCTGTCTCTCCACTGAAATGGATTTTGGGCTAAATCACAACATTCATCCACAAACGGTTTCAGAAATGTGTTCATATGAGGTTTTCCTTGGCCAAACCAAAATCCAGCAACTATCATATTTTCCTGTCTTTGTGTGTAACGTAGTTCATTAATAACAAACTGAAGGGGCCAAATTGAGTATCTGGTGGTGCTAAAAATTGGTACTTCATCAAAATTCCATGTCAGTGTGAGATCATCTGCAGCTAGTTTACCCTCTCTGAGGAGATTCTGGTACATCATCCCATCCATCACATCTTTGATGTTATCATGCTCATCTTTAACTGTTTTAGGTAACAACTCAGTGCTGTGGTTCTCAAGGATACCTTTCAGAAGGTCTTTCAGGGATGAGTACAGAAAGAAGTTTCCATTTTGAATGCTGCTTGCCTTGTTAAACACTGAGGCACAGTGAGAACAACAAGAATCAGGATTGTTTCCCATGAAGTTTTTACACTCTTGACAGTAAAACATTGTAAATTTGGATGGACTTTGTCCTTCAGTCACTCTTGCCCTGGAGCAAATTGGCGCGTTACTCTAAAAAGACAAACAAACATGTGTTTTATATACACAAATAATGTTGGCATAACAAAATGACTTGAGGAGGAACATCAATATTCCTTCTTACCGTGTCACTGCCTCTGTCAACTGCTGAAGCAGACTCCAACTGAAATGGAAAAATGTTGTGGTCCTGGATCTAAAACAATGCCAAAACATCAACCAGACCTACCTATAGTCTTAATATTTCATATTCACTTGATGAAGGTGCATTTCAGATATGCATTTGTTAGCTTCATTACTTATTGCTCCACTTAATGCAGCATTATGGAGACAAAATGTTTGTCTGCAGATAAAATATTTGTAAATCACTGGATTTTCAACCAGTTTGAAAATATTTTTTCTGACTTCCTTTCTTACCGTGTCATTACCATCTATTGTGTCAGATGCTGAAGCAGATTCCAAATGCTGAGGAAAAATGTTTGGCTCCTGTGTGAAAAGAAATACCAAATAATCATCCAGACAAGGCACAGTCCTTCATGTTATTTACTCACAGTTTGTGAAAAATAGTTGAGCTGTGCTGGAGAATTCTGGAGAGGACTTAGGTAAACAGCTAACCTGGTTCATTTAGCTCATATCGACACCTGTTTTACTCTAAAGATTTGAGTCCTTGAATCCATCAAAATGTATTTTTATTAGTGCTGTCAGCGTTAATCTCGTTAAAATGACGTTAACGCCATAATGTCATTTTAACTTTATGGCGTAACCTTGTTAACATGTTAGCGGCGTCCAGCTCCACGCATGGGGCGATCCGCGGTAACCAGCTAACGTAGATTTGCTGCGTTAATGCGGCTATGGTGTCAACGTCATTTTAAGTCTGACTCCCTGTCAAGTTCAGGGTTCATTTTAAGATTAGGGTGGCTGTAGCTCAGGTGGCAGAGCAGGTCAGCCACTAACCAAAAGGTTGGTGGTTCGATACCAGGCTGCCTCCTGGCTGCATGCCAAATATCCTTGGGCAAGATACTAACCCCATGTTTGCCTACTGGTAGTGGTCAGAGGGCCCGGTGGCGCCAGTGCACCCCAGGGCAGCTGTGGCTACATTGTAGCTTGCCATTGCCAGTGTGTGAATGGGTGAATGACTGAATGTAGTGTAAAGCACTTTGGGGTCCTTAGGGACTGAGTAAAGTGCTATACAAATGCAGGCCATTTACCATTTACCATTATAATCATGACCAATAGGGCTGTGCACAGTGTAGCTCCAACTTACATCAGTGATCTTCTTCTGCCTTACCGCCCCAGCAGGTCCCTGAGGTCTTGTGACCAGGGCTTGCTGGCTGTCCAGCATACAAGGTTAAAAACAAAAGGTGACAGAGCGTTTGTATCAATGGCTCCCAGAGTCTGGAACTCGCTCCCTTTGAGTTCGAGATCTGTGGACTCAGTCATTTCTTTTAAAAAGCAGTTAAAAACGTATCTGTTGAAACATACTTTTGGTTGATTTTGTTTGTTTGAGGTTGTATGTCCATTCCTGCTTCTATGAAGCACTTTGTGATTTTATCTTAAAAGGCACTATTTAAATAAAAATTTACCTGCTTACTTTACTTAAGGAGATTAACGCTGACAACGCTTATTTTTATATAATAACATGATGACATTGATAACAAAAATGATCAAAGATGAATAATTGAAGAACAAACCATGTTCAGGCACAATGATACCATTTGTGAACTGTCCTCTTGCTCTGCACTTGTTTCCATCATGTCAGCAGAATCATCATTTGTTCTATTCAAGTCCTGCAGTGGTGAGGGATAAATTTAAGATGTATTTCATATAATAAAAGAAGTGTGATCAGTTTTGTTATATTGATACCTGCCAGTGTGAAATGCATCACATGCACAGTAAATGTTACATTAAATACATTATCTTGTACTCGAGTATTGCGAGGTTATTTTTCTGAATGTCACAGTGCTCACACACAACCTCCACTCTGATGCATTTCATACACTATTAATCTACTGATCTTCACCTCCGTTTGCTTTTTTAAAAACCCAGTATGTTTAAACTTTTATGGCTTTATGTTCCAGGATTTTATTTGTAACATTTAATAAAACATTACCTGTAAGTATTCTCTGAGCCTCCTTTTAAACTTTACTCTTGGTCCAATTTTAGGAATCAAAGTATTGATTCTGCCTGACTCGAGACTTAGGAAAGCTTCTTTGTCAATACCCTCCTCTGGAACAAAATGAAGTATTCAAATTAAAATTAGACAAAACAAATATCAATATGGCGTTACAGTAGAGTAGTAGTTTACGAAGGACCAAAACCAAACTACAATAAAATACCTTCAAATCTGTGAATCAGCTCACTGAGACGCCATTCAGTTAATTTATCCTGGACAAAATGACATGTCTCCATCTACAGAATCAAAACAAACACATCATACATTAATGAAACAATAGACCTGATGATATAGAATAAAAAATAGCTGCCTTACCTGTAGGTATTCTTTGAGTGTCTTTCTAAACTTTACTCTTGGTCCAATTTTAGGAAACAGTAAATTGATTTGGATGGAATCTCCAAGGTTTAGAAACGTCTCCTTGTCAATGCCTTCATCTGAAATAATGCCAACAACAAAATAAAATATTCAAGTCAGATGAAGCTAACACTGCAAAACATTAATATTCATCACCTTTGAGTATGAAAGATTTCTGCTTTCTATTGTAAGTCATAAATCACAGGAATATCCACACTGACTTCTAAAACAGTAAATTACGATGCTGTTATTGTGCCATTACAGACACAACAAGTCCCATTAAAGAATAATAATAAACTCATACCTTTAAATCTCTGCATGAACTCACTGAATTCCCATTCAGTGAGTTTGTCCTGGACAAATCCAGATGTCTCCATGGAATTTGCTGTGGGGACAATCAGCAATAACTAATTATTATTTAAAGTATTATTCACTGAATAAGGTCATTTACTTTCCTGTGTGGTTCTGAAGTGTCAGAGGTTTAAGTTTCTATTTATCTCAATAACCTTTTTCATGTGACAACAGGAGGTAAATGTTTTTGTCTTTTAGCTGGATTGAACTCTTGCAACTTTTGCGACTTCATGTCACTCTGTAGGAGTTCATCTAAATATCTAATGTTTCCAGTTTAGTGAAATGTGTTTACACTGATGAAAAGGTCTCAGTTTTAATTTTCATTTGATTTCTTTTGTCATAGTGGAATAATATGATTTTTACAGAGCCAAAGATTTTTAAGGGGCAAAAAATATGAAATTAACAGGTAACTGTTGTAGCAAACATGTCGACATTTTCAAAAAAAACATATTCTAAAAGATCTCATTAGATCTTATTCATTTCAGAGTTGATAGTTTACATACACATAATGTGCTACAGGCACTGTTTCAAAATGTTTTAGTCTCCAGATGTCATTTATATAAAAAGTATTTGTGATATCTTGTTTAATCTCTCCACTCACCTTTACTGTCATCAGCACGTTGACAAAAGCATACATTTTTTTCATTGTCACTAAAACTATAGAGACTAAAGACCTGATGCTTTACCATCAGCATACTTTTTTCTTCATACAAGGAAGCAAAAGCAACTCAACTACTCTAACCTTCAATTCTTACTTAATAGTCAACAGGAATAAAAATAAACAATAGGAAGGACATTATGAAGACTGACAGGCAGGCATGAGTAGTGCCTGCCTGTATGACACTGATGCTCCCATATAAGCTCCAAACTCAAAGTTGCATTTTCCTTGAACCACTATTACAAAGGTTGCTTCAGTGTGGAAAATCACATGTCCCATGGACATGATCACACCCCGCCCTACTTTCTCAAGCATCCCAACACATCTTGTTTCACCAAGGACACCTTCTTCTACCTGCTACATTACATAAGTTTACAGATTCAACTGACCAATCAATCCATTGTTACAAAATTGCATTTATATCATTCACACAATGAATGATATAAATACTTTGATACAATCAGCAAATGGAAATTGAGACTTTATGTGCTGTCTCCTATTTCATTACTAGATGTCACTGAACAAAGCTTTGAATGAATGAACCAACTTTCAACAGGACTGATGACGTGGTTCAATAGAGGTTCACTGTTTTATTTGCACATCACTAGGCAGGAGTCGGACCCAAACGCAGCATTCGGAAGATGAAGTGGTAAACTAAAAAGTGACCTTATTAATTTAAAATGCAAAATAATTCAGATAAAAACAAAACAAACAAAAAAGAAACAAACAAGGAGATCTGAATCTTCGAGGAAAACAGACTACACAAGACTAAGGAGCTCGGAAAGAAAAGCGTCTGGACTTCTTAAAGTCACTTGAAGACGCTTCACCTCTCATCCGAGAAGCTTCTTCAGGTCTAAGGTCAAATGGTGGAGAGGCCCAAATTTAAGCCCTATGGGACAGTGCACATAGTGAACAGAGGCAGTGGCTTACAATAATAATAATAATAATAATAATAATACATTTTATTTATGAGCGCCTTTCAAGTCACCCAAGGACACTTTACAATAGGATAAAACACACATAAAACAACGGCAAAATAAGAACAATAAAACAAAGCACAAGATAAAATTAACAAACAGTGGATTCACAGTGAATATGCAGATTTGAGCAGATACATTTTGAGTTGAGATTTAAACTGGGGGAGAGAACCAATGTTTCTTATTTCTGGGGGCAGAGAGTTCCACAGCCTGCGAGCAGAGCAGCTGAAAGCTCTGCTTCCCATGGTGGTGAGGCGGAAGGAAGGTACAGCAAGCTGGATAGAAGAAGAAGCTCGAAGTGAGCGAGCAGAACAGGTAGTGGTTAACAGGTCAGAAAGGTAAGGAGTTGCAAGGTTATGAATGGCATTGAAGGTGAGCAGAAGAAGTTTGAATATTATCCGGAATTTCACAGGGAGCCTGTGAAGCTCCTGAAGAACAGGGGTGATGTGCTGGTAGGAGGGGGTTCTGGTGATAATGCGAGCAGCAGAGTTCTGAACCAGTTGTAGCTAATGGTGGGATTTTTGGGGGAGACCATGCAGAAGAGAATTGCAGTAGTCAATACGGGAGGTAACAAGACTGTGGACAAGAATGAACGTAGACTGGGTGGAAAGAGAAGGAAGCAATCTGTTAATGCTGCGTAGATGGAAGTAGGCAGAACGGGTGAGATTATTCATGTGAGATTTATAGGAAAATACAACACCAACTATCTGCCATCTATAATCCAGTTTTGAGATCACTTCCCAAACACCTCAACGCCCACGCACATCATAGGGCCTTCTGAGGAAATCACATGATAGGGTGGGGCTAGGTTTCAAAATGAGCTCACCCCAAACCCAACAAACAAGACACTAAGGACAAAACACAGAAAAAAGACTAGGAAACAAAAGAGAACCAACAACAATTAAACAAGAAACCGGAGACTAGAAATATAGATAACAAACCTCAACAACAACAACAAAACGCTGGGACTAAGACCCAGAACAATGACAAATATAATACAGACTAATTCAGTATCTACTTACATGTGGTCTCTTCTACTGAACTGAAGTCTGTTTCTTCTGTGTATTTTGCACTATGTATGAATAGTCCCCTCCCACCACTGACACAGGTCACATGGTGACATATTTTGTGTTACTTTCTGCAATCTAATTTATTTAGTGTCTATAAATAGTATAATATTTCCAGTTTATACTAAAAAATGAAACCAATCAAACACAACAAAACTGCAGATAATTTCTTAAACACTGTGTCATTACTCAGATAAATCTATTAATTCATGTTAATTCGAAGAAATTAAAAAAAAAAATTCTAGCAACTTGAGTTTAGATGTGTGGAGTTAGACATGTTACAGAAGGTGTTGAAAGTAATGCAGATACCAGAGAGTGAAGCCAAGTGGCACACCCCGAGAAGGGTTTGTTTTTTTTATAAACAGGTTTCTTATTTGCATAGACAGAAAGTTGCTGTTGATATCCGGAAGTAGGTAGAAGTGATTTGCACACTAGTTTGAATATCCACTCCTAATTTTGCTCAAAACCAGCGACCTCTTGTACAACCACCACCAACACCATTTATCATGCGTGCAAACAAGTTATTATCTGTGCAAATGATCTGATATCCCTATCCTGGGATATCAACAGTAGCTATGAAGACTATGAAGATGTGCTCAATGCAGATGTAGGCCTTAACATGTGAAGACTGTTGTTGTACCTAAATGCATTTAACAAAAGGCACACACACCAAATAAATTTGAGTGCAAATATTCGGGTATAAATCCACACAAGGAAACACAATGTCAAACAAAGGAAGTTTGGAAGCAAGGGCACTCCTTTTACTCCGTACTTTGATGTGTTCTCTTCAGCCTCTCTTACATCTTCAACAAACATATTTGTTAATCTTGATGTTTGTTTCATTTCATCATATCGCTGTGACCTCACAGATCCAGAGCCTTTTGTTACCACTGTGCCAGGGTGTAAACACCAGTCACCAGCATATTCTCCATTGATTGGTTTGCAATTCTGGAGAAGTGGCCTTGTCACAGCATCAGAAGAGCAAACCAAGAAGAAGAATTTTTAGGAGTGATCTATGTATGGCTTCATGTGTGTGAAACGTGTTTATATTAGGCCATTTTTAATGACTTTATATTCCATGATTTGACTGGTTTAAAAAAAATTAGTAAAATATTACTTGTAATATTCTCTTTATATAAACTTTACTCTTGGTCCGATTTTAGGAATCACAGCAACCTAAGCTAAACTGGCACTGGAAACTAAACACAAGGCAACACAGGCTCAAAACATGACAAGAGAACCACAGCACAAAGAGAGGGTACAACACCACACAGAGCAAAAAAAAAAACCCCAACAACACAGGGCTTAAATACACTTAAATTATTGGTAAATAATCAGGGAATTGGAAACAGGAGGGAAACACAGCTGGGAGAAATTAGACCTAATGAGACAAGGGGAAGCAAAACTAGAATCACTGCACGTAGGACTGGGACTATCAAAATAAATCAGGAAACAAAAGACAATTCACAAAGACACAGACATGACAGGTCATCGGATGTTCAAGATGGGCTTTACGTCTACCAACAACTGCTCACACTGCCAAACCAATTCACCGGACAATTATATCCACGCTCTTTGGTTCTGTCCACCAGTTCAGAAGTTTTGGCGTGAGATATGTGAAGACTTATCGAAGTGTCTGAAATGTAACATTCCAACTTCTCCTTTAGTGTGTTTGTTGGGCAGCTTAGATAATGTCACTTCAGAAAAGAATATAGCCCACATGGTTTTCACTGCCCTATGCATAGCCAAGAAAACAGTCCTCATGAACTGGAAAAATAAAAATAATCTTAATTCTAACCAGTATAGAAATTATCTATTAGATTACATTAGTCTTGATACAGCCTCTGCCACCACATCAGATCAATTGCTCTGGGCTCCTTTGATCAGCTCCATCACCTAGTGGGGGTGGGGGGTCATAGTTTGGTCCCGCCTTCACTGTTGTGATTGGTGTGGGGGTAGGGACAGGCTTAGGGCGTCGGGGGGTTCCCCAGGAGCATCTTCCTTGGGGGGCTCAACCCGGGGTAGCGGTCATGGCCAATTAAGGGCTCTGTTGGCTCTTAGGTGACGGTTTCCTCGTGGCTGCGTGCAGCGGGGCTAGGGGAGGGTCTGTGCTGACGGACGTGGGTTACTGACCTGGTAGCCTGGCTGCCCCTGGGTGGGTCCGGGACGGGCGTGAGGTTCTGGGGGCGCTCCGTCTCTGGGCTGGGGCCCTGGCCGGGCCTCGGGGGCTCGGGTCCTGGTTGGTGTGTTGCTGGGGTTGTGGGCGGGTGGGTATATGGGAGCCCAGTCCTGGCGCAGGGCGCCGCCAGTGCATCGAGCCACCTGGGGGACTCTTCAACTGGTGGGGGAGGTTGTCACATCTTGCAGGAGCTTTCCTCTCCTCAGGAATTCTCTCTGCAGGAGGGGGAGATATAGGAGAGGTGGAGGAAGATCTCAGCCTGGGCGTCTATTGTCTTGTGTAGTCTGGAAGATGAGTGGATGATGGGGTGGGTGCAGTTTTCTCTGTAGTGGGGTCGGGTGGGCTGTCCCGGGCTCTGTGGGGCCGGGCGGTGCTGCTGCACTGGGCCCTGGTCCGGATGGGCCTGGGCCCCCTTTCCCTGGCGGGTTGCAGAGCATGGGGGTGCCTACTGGGGTCAGCGGGGGAGCTGGCCCCAGGGAGGGGTCACTTGCCCCTCCCTTTCTTCCCTCCCCATCTCCAGCTGCCTCCCTCTTCCCGCTCCACCACAATCACCCACACATGCAGGGCCTTGGGGTAGGGGTGTGTCACCAGGGTGCAGAGGAGGCATCCCCCCCCCTCTGTCCCCTTCTGGCTGCCTCTGCCTCAATTTTATCTCACAACTTAGACATTCACATTACTCACACTCTCATAACACATACATATAGGATCTTGGGGGTGGGCTCACAACACGGACTCCAAATTACCATCAGGGTGTACACCTCACCCCTGGCGTCGTTGCCCACCTCTCAATTTTAAATACACGTAGACATTGAGGGCTATCAGGAGGGGCTATGCGCTTACCTGCTGCTCTCTGGCAGGTAGCTCCATGCCCTCCTGGGTTTTAATTGCACCTTAGAACACATATACATCAACACTACATATGAGCGGGTAGAGGGAGGTTTGGAGTCTTCTCACACCCCCGGTCTCTGCGGCCTGCTGGAGCGGGGGGGCTAGGAGGAGGAGTTGGCCGTCCGACTGGGGTCTGGTGTGTGGGGCCTCCCTGCTGCTGCGGAGTCGGGGCAGTCTGCTTCTCCCCACTGCAGGGAAAAGGGTAACACCACCTGGGTCTGGGTGCAGTTTCCCCCTCCAGGGGCAAGGGTACCTAGACCCGGTTCTTAGAGTACGCTTGGGGAGTGTGATTGTGTGTACAGCGTCTCTTTATGTCTGTCTCCACGTTGGTTGAGTGTGGAGTAATTGCCTATGAGAGCATGAGGGTGGGAATGGATGTTTGTATTTGAGTGTGCCTGTATGTCTGTGTCTATATGTCAGGTTGGGTATCAGACGCCACCTCTCTGGGGACATCTCAGGCCCTCCAAGGTTTGGAGGCCTATCTCCCCCCACCACTTCCCCTGCCGGTGGCAGACGCCCTCAGACATCGATGCGTTGGTGGTTCTTTGTGTCCGGGGGTGGGCGTCCGGGTACACACCGGCTCACTCCTTGGTGGCTGCTTATCGGGGCCTGGAACCTGGGGCTCGCTCGGGCCACTTCGGGGGTGGGGTGCCCTCGGCCTCTCGGCCTGGGGCTCGGTCACTCAGGCACAGCTGGCTGCCGGCGGAGCTCACGGGCACGTCACTGCAACCCCCCCTGGCTTCTGCTCCGCGGCTGCTGAGTGATCCCTCATCTGGGACTCTCCTCAGCTCTTTCTGGGACAGTGGCGCGGCTGCCCCTCTGTTGGTCTTCCTTGGTCTCTTGTGTTCTGGGGGCCTCTGGATGTCTGGAGTTTTGATCTCCTCCATACCTGCTTCATGCCCTGGAGGATGGGACTGTGGCCCCCCACACCCTCTAGCAGATCATTACATTAAGGAACCTTTTAAATACAAGCGCGCTCATGCTCACAGGTGTACACACAGGTGATCACACACACAAACTACACCCTTTTTGGCTCCTACCTCAAAGCACACTGTGCGCTGTCGATCTTACGTGCTGCACAATAATGTTTAATATTAAGTATTTAGTGTTATATTCCCATATATCATTGTGATGTTGTTTATTCTATTACTCTCGTTTTCTTCTGCTTGTTTTCTTTTTTCTTTCTCAACAGGTGATCCAGGTGATCGATATATGTATTTTTTGTCTGCTTATTTTGTTGTTTTTTGTTTTTTGCCCTTTATCCCCGTCCCTCTTCTCCGCTGTTTTTTTTTTGTTTTGTTTTGTTTTTTCCCCCCTCTTTCTTTCTCCCTTTTCTTTTCCCCTGTCCCGTATCTAGCAAGTAAAAAAAAAAAAAATAAAATAAAATAAAATAAACAATAAAAGGTAAATCAAATGGACCATTACGGCAAGGCTGGGATGGTCCATTTGGTAAAGTAAATCCGTTGGGCATCTTTCTTCGCCTTTAGACAATAATTCTGATGGCAAAAGAACCAAACGGGACAGGTTTAAAAAAAAAAAAAAAAAAGACACAGACATGACACTGAGAGACAGCCTGAAGGAATATGACACATGGACCACAAGGGAGACAGTGACTTAAACTAGAAGGCAAAACAACAAATAAGATCAAGAGAACAAAACCATGAGTAACTAATAATCAGGAACACTCAGGACCATGACAACCAGGTTGACATTTCTGGCTTTTAGCGAAGAAGCTGTATATCTTTTGGTACTTCATGTCACACTGTATGAGTTTACATGGTCACAGGGGTATAAAACCAATCATTTATGAAACAAACAAACAACAAACATTTATGAAACCTGATCACCTTTGTGATGAACTGACTTTGAGACTGCAAGCCTGTCCCTTACATCACTGAAAGAGGTCACATCTACACATGTACATCAACACTGCAGTACCAGACTCTGTGGCCACACAGTGGTTTAAGTTTCTTTTTAAAGGATAACCAGGTTTTATATTTGCATGAGCAAACAGCTTCTTTGATTCCCTGAAATAGAAAGTACAAAGAATTTGGGAACATGATGTCTGCCATCACCATTTTCCCAAACATGTCGTGTTCCACCCACTGCACACGCCCATAGCAAACAACCTCATGCAAACAGAACACACCATATTTACTCAGAAGAACAATTAAGCTTGAACAACTTGCTGAACACAGGCCATCTGATTGCCTGATATTGCAACTATAATCTCTATCTAATGTTCTCTGTCATTCAGTATTGTCACTGTGATTCTGCTTTTCTTAAATTTATTTGCTCCTTGTTATCATTTCTGTTGACAATGGGAGTCATATTGTGTAATGAAATTGTGCAAAGAGTAGCTCAGTTATCATAGTTTTTGAAGGAAAGGTTTAAAAATAATTTGAAATAACAATTGTTGTGTAATCTTTGGAGATGTTTTAGACTACGGTAAACTGGAGTTTAGTTTTATTGATGATGCAGTTATCAAGTTTCCCTTATAGATGACAGAAGAACTATTTTTAATAATTGTTAAACCTGTGAGCAACCGAAACCCCTTATTTACTCTAAAGTGAGAGGCCATTTCTGTCCAAAAGGTTTACAAGATAAATCTTAAGAGTCAAGGGATGATTAGCTTTTCCTGACTTGCACGTTTCTCCAAATATTCTTAGCTCCCTCAACTACTCATCCATGCAGTAACACATCGTGTTTAACCACAAAAGGACTCCAACTCAAATAAGCAAAGTTTTTGTGTCAAACGAGAGGCTAATGTGATACTATGTAAAACATCAAAAATAAAATATAATAAAGATAAAAAAAAAAAATCATATAAAAGATTTACACAAACATCTTTAGTTTTATTGTATTGTAAAAACAGACATTAGAACGAGATGTAAATCTTGCAGTCTGGCTAAGATGTTAGTTAACATACAATCTGTATAATGTAACCTGTAATTTTTGTGTTTCAAACTACAGTGATGTGAAAAAGTATTTGCCCCCTACATGATATATTTTTTTGTGTTTACTTGTATAGTTTTTTTCTAATGTTTTAATTTGTTTGCTGATCTGAAACACTGAAGTGTGTCAAACACAAAAATAGGAAATCCGGAAGAGAGCAAACACGTTCTAACACCACTGTTGGTCCTGAAATGCAATTGTTTGGTGGTTTTAGGGTTAAAAGATCTAGGTTATAATAAATGTGTTTCCATTTTATGGCTAAAATAAATATTTGCTTTCACTCAAGATTTATTGAACAGTATACAATATCAACTACACACATTCTTTTAGAATCAGTACAGATTAGGAAGCAAGAAAACGAAATAATATAAAAACTGCATCACATTGTGCTGGGAAATCCAGATGTGTGACTCCAACAGGAAGCAAAATAAACAATGAAACCAACAGTGAGCTTTAATAATTGATAAATTGTCAAGACAGCTTATTAAAATTATTGCCAAGAAACAGATTTTATTACAGCAGTATAATAATCAAAAGTCATCTGTGGCTTTAACAGTTATTTAATTTAATATTTAGAGTTGGGGAATGGCTGCAATCACAGCATTGTAAGATGGCGAAAGATGTACCCTTAGCCCTTCTCCTCGATTCAGAGATAGTCTGAAAGAGCACTTTTGCAAATATGTGATATCTTGATAATAGATATTTGAAGTTTACACAGCAACATTCTTGCCTGAAAATATCTTAAAAGTTTATTTTGTGATCCAGAAAGAGTAATATTTCAAACTCCGCCGCTATGCGTTCCTCTGCCACTGCCTCATTTGAGTTTTGGAGGAAATGCATTCTGGGATATTGCATCTCGTCATTTCAAGCTGATTGGAGACCAAAACAGCCAATCAGATTTTTTTGCATCCAAGTTTGAGATTGGCTGGTTTTGTTGCACAAATATAACGATGTACAGAAAGAGTTGAGTGCAAGCAACACATTGCGAGCAAGCGCAAATGCAAAAACTGAGTGAGAGGGGCAGCTCTTGTGTGTGTATATGGATAATAGCAAACAATGAAATACATTTTTTGCACGCAACAGGGACTTTTTTAACTCAAATTTAGCTTTTCTTCGCTCAAAATAAATTTCTCCTCAAAATGCAACACTTGCACCTGCAATTCTTTTTATGTGCACTCAGAATAGTGGCACAAAAATAATGCCATAGATAAGAAAGTCTGCTGGGGACAAAAAAGTGTCATGTTCTTAATGAAATGACAACAAGACTGAGTGACTTTCAGTTTCTGATAAAAAGAAAATGAAACTAAAGATCAAATCCTGCCACTTTTCCTTTACATTTTGTTTTCATACACAAATCTACTTAATGCAAAACTTCCCAAAGGTACCGGAAAGTTTGCATTAACCAAATTGTTTTTCATAATCTCTGTTTCTGTCCTCCTCTTCAGACATGAAAACAAGCACAAGAATCAAACGAAGCAGGGAGAACAGTCCACACCCAAAACACTAAAAGGCCTGGATCAGTTCTGTTTTGAAATCTCTCGGCCCATATTTCTGAAGTGAAGTTGTGGTATATTTTGATTTAAAAAAATTTCTTCATGTAAAAGTAACCTTTTCTGGAAGAATAACACAAGAACAAGGTTGGCAACAAAAGTTACCCTCTCACAATTTGCACCTTTATTAATGTTTTATTGAACAGTACACCATATCAAATACATGCACACCTTTAGATTTAGAGCAGATTGAACTAAATAGCTGAATGATGTCATTTTCGTCGTAGTTTAATAGTTTCTTCTATTTTGCAACATTTCTCATGTGGTCATTGATATGAACCATCATTGTAAAATAAGCAAATATTTGTCCTTAAAAACTTTTAATTGAAGACCATCGTTGTGGAGTATGTCTCAGCTCTGTGACCAATGAATAAAAAATATTAAAAGAAACTTGCAAAAACTGTTATAACTGTTTTACTTGGATACTTACTTTAAAACCTTACTGACTTTTGTAAGAGTATTGCAATAACATAGATAAATAAAGAGCAATTGTTGAAAAGGAAGATACATGTGAAACTATCATCTTCTTTCAGCTGCTTCTGTTTAGGGTTCGCCACAGCAGATCTGCCTCATCTCACTCTATTCTTAGCATTCTCTTCAGTCACACTCCCTGCATTTCCTCCACCACATCACTGCATCTTCTCTGTGGTTACATGCTTTTATTTGTTTCAACTAAACTTCTTCTGAGAACATACATTTTTATTTGCTTTTAACTGAAGGACAATTTCACTGCTACCACTGACAGTAGGCAACTTGCCTCACTCTTTCACACACTTTTGAAGACAGTCTCTACAAATCTCTGCTTATTACTGACAAAAGTATAAAAAAAAATTGCAAAAAGCTGCAAGAGTAAAAAGAAAATGCATCAACACAGCAATATAATGTCTTTGGTAATGATGTGCATGTCAAAACAATTGTAATGTGTACAAACAAATTCTAAAGTGGATAGGGAAGTGTGCTCCTGATTTCAGAACTGCATTATGTTTAAGTAGAACGAATGTAGGACACATTTTGAAAAGAAACTGTCATTGGTACAATAATAATAATAATAATGATACTGAAAAAACACTTAAATATGAAATTGAAAACAAAACATACGCTTGAAAAAATTAAAAACTATAGAAAAGATACACTTAAAAATCTTAACATAACATGGAACATGAAAGGAAATCATATTTGCTTAAAATATGTATTGAAATTTGTATGTTTAAAAAACAAAATACAATATTGAAAATTGAGAATCTCCTTAGTAAAACTGTGGACTCGGTTCCTAGTCAAAATATGATCTTTTGCTATTCCCTCAGTTAGTGACATTTCTTCATCGGACGACTGGGCTATTTTCAAGTTTGTCATAATTTTCCTTCACCATTGAAAGCTCTGCTGAAAAATCTAAAACAAGCAAACAAAAAATGTCAAAAATATTAAAAAAAAGATATTCAGGTTTCGGTCAAGTTGAAGTTGTTTTAATTGTCTTTAGAAATGTTTACCTGGAAGTGAGCAGTTATCCATCCTAAGTGAGAGTTCAATTGATTCCATCATCGTTTTCTGCAGCATCTCTAGGATGTATTGCTAAGATAGTGCCAAACTTTTAATCACTTATCAAAGAACCAGTGAGCATACTGAGTACTGAGAAATACATTTAAAAAACATAACTTAAGATGCGTTAGAGGTTGCTAGGACTGAGGAAAGTACTCAAGGAAACACACATTTCTTATAATATTCACTCAAACAGAAAAAGGCATTGTGTAAATATTGGACAAAGAAAAATTGATGTGCAACAGTATGGCTTAAATTGTGTTCTTATTATGTTTAAATATGAAATATAACAAACCATCAAGGCATTCAGCTTCTTCAACATGGTATTTTTTGCCTGCTCAAACATGCCCTTATTTGAGTGCACATGTCTCTCAATAGTCTCCCTCATATTGTTCAGTGTGCCTGGTCCTCTGAATGCTGCAGCCTCTAGAGTAAGACATAAAACGTCTGTCAAACTTTTGATGCAGAATCATGATAAAAAGAAATGTATCTTAGTGGCAACTTATAAATCTCTTTATTACGGATGTAGCATTCTTCCATAATTTCTTTAATTTTCTGTGTCACACTGTTGTAGACATCTTTCTTCTGCGTCCGGATGGTTTTATTGAGTTTTGCCTTGATTTTTTCCTCCTTAGAGAAAAAAATAAAATGAAATAATATATATATATATATATATATATATATATATATATATATATATATATATATATATATATATATATACACATATATATATATATATATATATATCATTATTTTTCAGTTTTGACTAATATATTGGGAATTTTAATCTTTTACCTCTGTCTTGAGAAATCTCAGCTGCAGTTCAACATCTTTGTGGTGTTTATTCAAAAAATCGGTGTTAAGTGAAAATGTTTCAATTACACCATTAAATGCGCCGCATTTAACTTCATTTCTGAAACATTTAAACAGGATGGTTTTAACACGCAGAACTAGAATGTTTTATTTTAAAACTGACTTTTATATATCCATTTCATGTTTTTATTTGTTAAGAGGTGTGGTATATAATGTGTATCCTTACGGGAAGGTCTTTCTGAAATCTTCATCAATGCTGTCCATCAAGTATGAAGCTAACATCATGTTAATGTTTATTTGCTTCCCCTTTTTTTGTTTGTAGATGCCACCACTCTGAACAACACGCTTTAGTGTCATGTGAAAAGCACAACCCTTCTTTCTCTGAAACAAAATAGAGAACATTTTAACACATAATCATATAAAATGCAAAGTTGCTTGCATTGATGGAACTAGCTTATACATACATAATACAAGAAGGTCTTCAGTTTTTGTCCATATGAACAGATGGAGCTCTCAACTCCCTTGCTAAGGCATCTCTCAAAAGTCCTATAGGCCTCTGCCATTGCTTCTGCCACTTGCTTAAGCTGTTGGCTCATTGTTCTCTCAAGTTCTCCACACGCATGTTTTTTACTAGCCTAAAATTAAAAAAAAGAACATGTTGCAATTTTTTATCAAACTATGTCAATTTTAAAAAAAGATTCACGAATGAGTCAAAAGTAAAAATACAAGAGAAAAAAAGAAAAAGAAAAAAAAAGAAGCATTTCAGATTAAGGAATAGGTATGGGTAATAGTTTTTGGTTTGTTTGGACAGAAATTTGAGATTCAAAATTACTAATTCATCAACTACCCAATCAACGCAAGATCCAATATTGGATTATTCACAACCTGCGACTTATCTTAGAGAAGTGCTATCCTGGCACTTTCTTATTCATGTCTAAGAATGTAAGAACTTCATCTAACACAACAGTAAGAACTGTTCTACTGGCCCTCTCCTCACTTACAACATGCTTTCAGGATTTAATGAAACTGTTTAAAAACATAGATCATACCAATATTCTTTGATTAAAAATTCCCTTCTGATTAAATTTCTTTTATTTTCTCAAGCGGTTGAAAATTGTGTTTTATTCTGCTTTATAAAATTTTGTTGTATTTTTCCTTTGCTGTTGTGCTTTCCTAAAAATCTTTGCGATTGACATTTCATGTGCACCTTGTCATTTTCCAGTGAAACTGAACACACTTTACTAAACTTAATTTCAATAAACACACCTTTAAAAACATATTAATCACAAATCTGAGTATTTATTACCACTTACCACTCCTCTGCAGTTGGCCCCTTGAATCAAAGACAGAATCCCATAAGCTCCAGACACATAGTTGAATGTCTCTGAGTGACAGTCATTGAGATCTTGCAAAAATTGCTGAAGTTTGGGTATTTCTGTTAAAAGGAATTTGAATACTAAAATCTTACGTGACTGTGCATACTTTGATTTAAATCCAATCGTTCACTCTTGTTTCAGTTAAAAAAACCAAAAACAAAATATGCATTTGCACCATTTTTTCTTAGCTACAATATGGTAATTTAAGGAGACATTACCTACCAGTTTCATCTGCATTTAAGCGTTTCTTTTTTAGAAACTCTTTGGAGCTCACTGTGAAGACTTTGAAATGGTCATCAGTGAAGTGTTTCTGGGGAAAATGGATTTCGTTTGAACTTAATCTTAACATTAAAAAGAGTTATTGTGTTAGCTTTCTTCAGCTTACTCACCTTAATTTTGTGCAGCCTGCTGAATTCTTTCCTCACTTCATCTTTGACTTGCATGTTTCTTTTAACTATAAGGTCCTGGCGTTGAGCTGCTAAACTAGAAGAAACGATATTTGCACATATAGTTGGACAGTAAGGGGGTACTTAGAGTCTCTAACTAGACCCTTTCTAAGTAAGCAATAAGTGCACCCTTACTGGGTATGTAACAGCTAGGTACTGCTGATAAAATGCACTTGATTAATTAATTAACGAGTGAGCACCGCTTTAAAAGTAGAGGTTGTTGCTAGGACAATCCGATAAGTGGCCATCTTAGAAAATTCACCTCAAGGTCAGACTGAAATTCTCAGAGAAATTACAAAAAATCAAGGGCTACATGTCAAGCTCTACAGGCTTCAGTTAGCATTTTAAATGTCAAAGTTCACAATGATACGGTTAGAACAAAGACTAAACAAGTATGGCTTGTTTGAAGAGTTATAAGGGGAAAACCTCACTTTTCTGGAAACAACGTGGTACCATGAGGATTGCAAAATGGGGCTCATTTATCTGGGTACTTTGAAGTTATTGAATTGACCTTGAACTTCTATGGTATACCGAAGTATTCTAGAGCCTGTTGTGGGGCATCTGTCTGACACCTAAAGCTTTTCCAGAATTGGACATTTTGTGTTATAATGTACTTACTGATCATCTGAATCTTCAATGTGATCTGACTTAGTGCAGATAAATAGGATTTGTCGACACTCCCCACCATTTCCAATATAGCTGCTGGCACTTTCCAGAATCTCCCAGGCTTCTTTTTCTGCGATTACTCTATTAATCTCAGTTACAATCCACACAGTAGAACAATTTTCAACAATCTGAAAGAATATTATAATTCAACTGTAAGTAACTTATTATCAAAACTTCATATGTAAAAATAGACAGCAGTGAATATGTGAATAAATTACTTGTTTCCACATTTTATCTCGACTCTTGTTACGGTCACCATTTCCAGGAAGGTCCACAAGTGTGACATGCTGGAGAAAATCATTGTTTGGCACCCTGACAGTCACACACTTCACTAGAGGCCAGTACCACTTCTTTACATTTTTACCACTTCCCTGTTTAGAGTCACTTCTTGTGTATTTGACACATCTTGCAGAGAGTTCTTTAGCCTGCAATAATTAACAAAAGACATCATTACTCTTAGCACTACACGTGTTTTACAAGTTAAAACATTAGAGCAGCATAAAATATGACAGAAAAGCACAAATAAAAAAAAAACAGTGTACACAGAAGAAAAATAAACATTTCATTTATTTTTAAGATACTTACTTACTTGCATGTTTTTCCTGTTTTTAAAGCAAACGTGAACTCCTTACAAACCCAACCAGCTTTGACGTTAGGAAGACCCCACACAGCAGCCTTGTAAGAATCTCTGGTTTTAATACCAGATCAGTGCATCACGTAGGGAGCACAAATGGGATTGTGGACCTAATTTATTCCACACATTCACTGTGTTTCACATTGTAAAATCATAACCCAGAATAAGACTATTAACGTCTGGGTTCTTGCACCTTGTTCTCTTCTCCAAAGTTAAATTCAAATTAAACAATGCACATTGCAAGTGCAGATTTGCATTTGTTCAGAGTAGGACTGTTTTGGTGTAATTTAACCCTTAGATACTGGTCAGATAAAATTTGACCTGTTGTGACATTTAACAGCAGTAAAATCCTGAAATTTGACGACTTTTATTAAAATGATTAAAAAAACACACATACTTCAGCTGTACTTGAATTATGAACCAACTTTTCAAATAGAAAAAGTTTTTAAGATGATAGATCCATCCATTCATTATCTTCGACTTATTCAATTTAGGGTCACAAGGGGGCACAGACCTATTCCAGTTGCCATATGACAAGTTGGGATACACCCTGGACAGGGTTGCCTGTCCATCGCAGGGCTAAAAAGAAACTATGAACTAATGATAGATAATATAACAAAATAGAACAGATTTTTAATTAGTGGACAATGGTCTCATACATGTGATGTATATTGGGCACACTAGTTAGGTTGCACAGTTAAGGATTACTGAAACCAAAGCTGTATGTAGATTATACCATCCTGAATACATCACCCTTGCAAGAATGCGTCAGTAAGTAATAGAGCGGTGATGTCTTACTGATTCACATGACAAAATCTTCCTCCTGCCTTGGAGAAATTCTGGAATTTCTTTGAAATATTTTCCATCCATGAGATCTTCATAGGACTTTCCTCTCCATTCTTCTCCATAGAGCGCTGAAAACTTTTCACTGATGTCATGATAGTCATTATCAACATCCATTTCACAGTCTTCATTATCCCCAAGAAACTGATAAGATGACCACAACTCATCTTTCCACTCCTTAAAAACAAAAAATGCTTTTCAGTTTTTTAAAGGGCATAAACCCAGAATAATAAGAAATTGTATTTTTGCAACTAAAAGAAATTTACCTCTGGTGTGATGAACTCAATGTCTGCCTCATAGTTAGAGCCTTGCATGTTAGCCTCCACTTTGATCATGACTGAGGTGCATGCACTGACACTTCCAGAAGGCAAAAGGTTCTTCTCTTCAATGATGGCATTTATCAGAGAACTCTTTCCAGCCCCAGTTTTACCAAAGACACCAACCAGCTCCCTCTTGTCTGTCTCCAAATCACTAATCTTTTTCCTGTTAAATGAGATTGTAAATATGGGTTAACTGATCCAACTGATTACACAAATAATTATCACAATGCTTTTCACGCTTCTATAGCTTTTGTTTTTGCTAACAACTCAATCTTTTAGATGCTATCTCAGAAAAAAATATAGATATTTAGTAGCTGAAGAGTTAAATTTTTACCTCAAATTTATGGATACCATAAACAGCAAATAAAAGTAGCTGTACTATACAGACTTACCAGAAATTCACAAGAATAAAAGTCTGGCAGACTTAAATCGAATCCAAGTGAGACTAACTGTGATCCACACTAAAAGCATTGGAAGAATTCATTTTCTGTTATAACCCGTCTGGCAGCAATACAACTTTAAACTAACTAATAAAGTAAGTAATATTAAAAAAGGTCTTGAGTCTTGCGAATTAAATAAGGAATGAATGTCCATGTTACCATGACTATTTATGATTTTAGAATCACTTGGTGGCAAACAAACATGGCTTTCTAACATGGCTACACAGACACAACACAGAATATGGAAACTTAATACTCACTTCAGGAAAGCACTGAGCTTGTCTTTTTCGTGTAGTCTGGCATGGACGAATTTCATTATGTTTTTTACATCAGACAGAACGATTGCTTCTGTAAGCAAAGAAGTAAACAACTATTTAGCAGGAGCTATAAACCTATGGATCCATCCATCTTCTACTGTTAATCCGAGTCCAAGTCTGAGTCCGAATCCAAATTTGACGCAAAAGGCTTTTCTCACAGGATCAAATACCCTGGTGAATCCCAAAAAACACATATACGTAGATTGGTTTGGAAAACTCCCATGCAACCTCAAATATCTTTGACGGCATACAGTGCTGGTACAGTGTTTTGTGATGATTACGATGGCTGGATTTTTATTCCTGAGTCAAAAGGTTTATTTCATAGCTGGACTGTGCCTAGCACTACACTGGCCAAGACCTTTCGGCAGTAGTCCACCACCTTGGTCTGTCAGTCTAACTGCACTGTCCCACCTCCATGTGACATTGTAGAAGCATATCAACCAAAACAGCCCCATCACATTCAGATCCCTGAGAAAAATCAAGGAGTATATTATCCACCCCAGTTGTCTCAGTGACCTTACACAAAGTAATCTCTGTAATTCTCACATTCGATCAGTCTTGCTTCATGGACTCATTGAAAACCCCCCACTTTTTGGTTCACCTACTGCCAGATCTACACTCTGCTTGGTCTATCAGTAACTGCGTGCTGACTCTCGAGCCCCACAAGCTAACAAGCACGCCTGACAGGACTCGTCCTAAAATTTGATGACTCCCTTCACCTTCAGTGTCCACCAGGGCTTGTAATCTGGCATACCAGACATTTGCCTGTTGGGTAAATGCACTTTCAGACTAATGAGTCAACAGAAGGGCTGTGGATCATCCACACAAACACTGACAGCTGCTTAGTCATTAACTGACACTGTTTTACCCAGTCAAATTGCTTAACACAACCAGGCCCTCTCCACCTTTGCTGTGCACTCACACACCTTGTAGAACAGAGTTTATTGTGTAAGGAGTGGTGAAAAGATGAATCTGAAAAGCTAAGAGAGAAAAAGAAAAAAAAATCCACTTACAATAAATGCAACAAAATATGTCAAGGTAACTGACATGTTAGCAGCTGCACCATCAACAGTGGTACCAAGAACACCACCGACACCAACAAGTAACAAGCCCTCACACTCACAGGGAGCTGATGTTGCTAGCATCAGCCATAGAGAAGTACAGGAGGGACAGTCCCCAAAAGAGTGAGAAAGGAGAAAGGTGAAATTACCACGGTAAGAAAATAGATGAAAGGACATAATTTGGGAGAGATTCAAGGATTCCGGTAAAATGAATGGCTACTTCGATGATATGCCACCTAATCTCTAAAGTATGGCTTTTAATTGTTGGAGTGCAACTAAGATATGCTAACCAAACAACAGCTTTACCAATCTGATTAAACCTGTTTAGACTAACATCTAGACTAATTGCAAAACAACAAGTAGCTCATTGTTCCAGTATCCAAGAGAAGTAACTGCTACCACAACTCAAGACTGATGATGTATAACACAAATGCTATGGCAACGGTGGGACAGGTCACGTCAGGTCGGAGGGGATTTTATGATCACCACATCTCACAGAGCTCCAAGAACAACTAGTGTATTGAAGGGATTGAGTACGAGAGCAGCTGAGCTTAAAGAAAAGATCGTGGCTAAGCTAGAAACCTGGATCCTCCATGGTTGATTACCAAGAGTATGAGATGTATCCTCTGCAGTGGTGGGAATAACAGCGTTACAAGTAACGACGTTACTTATGGCGTTACTATTTTCAGTAACGAGTAATCTAACTAATTACTATTCCTATCGTTACAACGCCGTTACAGTTACTAACAAGAAAACGCGGTCCGTTACTATTTTTCAACAAACAGACGGTTGAAGCTGTGTTCAGCTTACTGCAGCTTATATCAGTCGCACGGAAGTAGCTGTAAGTAATCTGGGCGCTACAGCTTTAAGCAGCTGCGCGCTCCAGCGGACGGTAATCACGATCACTGTCTAGCACAACACCTGGAGCTGAGGGGGCAAAACAATCGCATGAGTGCTGCTGTTTGCTTGAGGAAGAATAAAGTAGTCGTGGTAAGCGAATCACATGACCACTTAAAGACAAAGCAACAAGGTGACATATACCAGTTTATAAATTGTGTTGATAGGCCACGTAAAACCAGAGTCATGATAAACAATATATACGCATGTTTTTCCTCAATAGTTTCGTCATGTTTACTGTCTAAGGACACTCTCTGCTTATGACCAAAAAAAAACAGGGGAAGTTTTAGGAGTGACGGCGAGAGAGAGAGAGAGAGGAAGAGAGAGAGAGAGAGACAGCAGAAAAAGAGAGAGAGAGAGTTTTGAGATGTGAGAGATTTGTGACGTTTAGCGTGTTTGGAGTGTGTAGTTAATATGTTGTCTTGTGTAGTTAGTGTGTAGTGTTGTGGATAGTTTTGCGTTGTGTGTCAGAACAATGAGGCGACTGCTGTCTCCAGGTAAAAAAAAGGAGTGATACACCTGCTGCTGTCAGACCTGCAGGTATCAGGCTGTGATGTTCTCCTTTATAATGGACAGAAATTATTTTTTTGGAGTGTCACAAATAATTTGTGTGGCATCTTATTAAAGAACAGCTGATTGTTCTGTAAATAGTTTGAAATGGTTATTTAAAAAATCAAGGTAAAAGGTAAATGGATGCAAATAACTTTGCTGTTTGCAAAACTTTTGCATAGGATTTTAAAATTGACAATTTATATTTGCATTTAAAGTTATGAAATATGATTCATTAAACATGTTTGTGGTTGTTACAGTAAAAAATATAACTTTTTCTACTCTGATTTTAGATCAATTGTGTTAATACAGTATGTCAAAATGAAAACATAACTGTAAATTCAGACACGTGAGGTTGTGCTGAAAAGGATGATACCAAACAAGGCAAAGTAAATAGTTTTTAAAGGTAAAATGTGGAGGGAAAATCAAAAGTAGTTAAAAATGGCCAATTATACACTGGACCCCACAGGGTTAAACATGTTTTTTTTAAAGTAATGCAATAGTTACTTTTCAAGTAATTAATTACTTTTAGAATATTGTAACTCAGTTACTAACTGTTTTACTTACTTTTTTGAAGAAGTAACTAGTAACTATAATTAATTACTTTTTCAAAGTAACTTGCCCAACACTGATCCTCTGACAGTCTACTAGAAGAAGTGAATGCAGCATTATGGATAATCTTTACTATGACCATTACTGAAACCAACCAGTTGATCTACACCACAGAAGCAAATCTTTGGGATGCTTGGCTACAAGATAAAAAAGGCCACAAGAAGCAGTATTCTCCATGAAAAAGGAGACTAGAGGCCAAGATCAAGGCAGCAAGGATGGAAGTTAGCCAATTATAAGAGCTGCAGAAAGGTGTGATCAAGAAAGGGATGCTTAAGAAGTACAGCAAGCTACCCATGCAAGCAAAGACTCATAGCCTTCACTAGCCACCTGAAGGGATACACCAGAAAGATAGAGGCCAGGAGGACAAGCCAGATGCTATTCAGTAAACCATCCAAGGTGTACGCTAAGCAGCACGGGAAGATTATAAGAACAGCAGCCCCACCAAGCCTGGAGATGGAGCAAAAAGACTGGCTGTAGTGATAGATGTAACTATATCAAGATATGATGTCATTAGGAAGAAGTAAAACGAGAAGCTTGAGAAATTCCAAGGGCTGAGAGAAGAACTTTAAAAGATGTGAAGGGTGAAAGCAGAGTGGTCCCCACCATGGTAATCAGAGCACTCAGGGCAGTTATCCCCAAACTGGGAGGGTGACTACAACAGATCCCAGAAACACCATGTGAGCTCTATGTGTTAGAGCGCAATCCTGAGAATAGCAAAGATACTGAAATGATCCTCCAGCCTCAAGCTTTCAACTGTCATTAATCTGCATTAACACAAATGACATTTAAGACCCATTAACCAGCCCATAGGCTGGAAGAGGAGAAATATGAGTAAACCCAGCCCTGCCAATCACAGCTCACTAAGCTACCATTTCAGGGAGTGGTTCAGCTCCTGCCAGTCTCAGCAAGAGTAACTCCAGTTCGGGGGCCAGGGTACCTGGACCTGGGGTATAGAGTATGTTTGGGGAGTGTGGGTGTGTGTACAGTGTCCTTTTCTGTTTGTCTCCACATTGGGTGAGTGCCGAGTATGTGTATATGTGTGCATGAGAGTGGGAATGCACGTTTGTCAGGTCGGGTCTTCCCTCTCTGGGAGCATCTCAGGCCCTCCCAGGTATGGGGGCCTGGGAGGGCCTGTGTGAATGTAATGTATCAGGCACACAATATGGTAACTTTAATTATGGTATATGTAGTACTCGTGTTGTTGCCGCTTCAAAATTTAATTTTAATAACATACTTTTACACCAATAAACCAATACTTTTGTTTTTTTTTTAAATGGCAGTTTTGTTTAATGGCCAATGTTTAGAGAGAAATACCCATTGGTTGGGAGCTACGTTGTCGTTTAGCTGGTGGTTGCAATTTGCTGGACTCGTCCGGTTGGTCGAACCTTCTCTTTCCTAATTGGATAGAAAAATATTTAAAGAAAAGGATAAATATATAACTTTGTTGTCTGATATTTGCTCAGGAGTCAAATTTAATATTTAACTTTAATTATATTATTCTGTCCAAGTGACTGTTGTCTTGAAAATACTGCTTGTAATAAATAAGATGGCATACATCTTACATTTATCACTTGTGGATGGCAAAACCTGGGGATCAATGTACATATTAATGCATGAGATTATATATATCTATATATATCTATATATATCTATATATATATATATATAGATATATATATATATATATATATATATATATATATATATATATATATATATATATATATATATATATGTATATATATATATATATATATATATATATATATATATATATATACACATATATATAATTATATATATATATATATATATATATATATATATATAGAGAGAGAGAGAGAGAGAGAGAGAGAGAGAGAGAGAGAGAGATTTAATATAATTCTTACCCAATCTAAATCAGGTGCATCTTCTCGCTCCTGTTAATAGTGAATACAAAAAAACTGAGTGCAAAATAACTGAAATACATAATTGCTATTATTGATCTTAACCAGTTATAACAAAATTGTATCTAACTTACTTCAGCAGGTAAATTGACTGTTTCCTCATTTGCGCTTTGTTTTTCCTAGCAACAACAAAAGAGTCCCGGTAAATAGTTTTGTTTTAATCTGTAATTTGCAGATACCAATGTAATTCTAACACAGATGTGCATAAATTGAGATTTATCAGACCAAATGTTACAATGTACAAAATAATATAAGAAATATTAAATTGCATACAGTAAAATTACCTTTAACTGCTTGAATCTCTTCTTGAACTTTAATCCTGGTCCAACTTTTGGAATCAATTTATCAATGAGTTCATCATTAAGTTCATAAAAGCTTTCCTGTGTAATTTCTTCATCTGTAATTAAATAAATCTTAGTAATGCAGAAGTTTTTTAAACTTTAAAATTACTACACATGTCTGTGAAGGTTCTTGGTCATCCAGGTCATGGTAGTCTAAAGAGCTTAGAAAGAAAAGCATCTGGATTATAGATTTCACACAGTGGGTGTTGTTTCTGGAGTATTTGGTGTCAGACCCATTGTTATGGGCCATTCGATCCTTATACAACTGTTGCATGAGCTTGGTCTGCATAGCATTAAGTACTTTACATATCTCGGGTCTTGTTCATGAGTTATGGGAGAAGGGAGCAGGAGCTCAAAAGACAGATTGGTGCTGCGGCTGCATTGATGTGGACGTGGACATCCCTACCATCACCTATGGTCATGAGCTGTGGGTAGTGACTGAAAGAACAGGATCGCAGATACAAGTGGCAGAAATGGGCTTCCTCCAAAGGGTAGCTCTCTGCTGGCCTGGGAACACCTTGGCCAGCGGATAAGCTGGAGGAGGTGGCTGGGGAGAGGGAGGTCTGGGCTTCTCTGCTCAACCTACTGCACTCACGACCCTTCCCCGGATAAGTAGAAGAAAATGGATGGATGGACAATATGCTCTTCCTGATACAGCCCCAAATCTCCAGCTGGAAATAATCCAGTGACCTTTCGCTTGGCAAACTGACGTGTTAAACACTGCATCATATCAATATTGTTTAAAATCTGTGCTCATTAGTGAGGCATAGTAATACCTTACCTTCAAATTTATCCATCCACTTTTGTAGATCCCATTCAATCAGTTTTTCTCGCACAAAATCATCCATGACCACGAAGAGAAATTGAAAGATAAATTGTAATTTCTAAAGAACAACAAAATGGCTAGGAATAGGCAGATATATAGACAATACGTTTAGAGTAAAAGTTCAAATAGTTTACCTGCTATTGAAGATGCGGTAGAAAAGATTCTTTCAGAGAGGGTGAAGTCAGCAAGAAGGCATAGACTGGGAACAGTCAGGAACAAAAACAAAAAAGGAGAAGTCCAACGATAAGTAGAAGTTTTAAAAACAGAAGTCGATTAAGGTTAAAAAAAAAGAAAAAAAAAGCAAAAAGCAAGAGAAGGTAAGTAGAACAAAAGGAGGCGAGTGGAACCAGATCTGAACATAAACAGATGCTAGTCAGGGGATGAGTATGGGTAAGTGAGAAAAGGTGGAAGAGCTAGTGTTATTGCAGAGGTGATGGAAATGGCTGGATGTTTGGCTCAAGGATTTTAGTGGATATGCAAAAATAAGGAGCTGAATATAGGAACACTGACATTTAGTTTTGTTTGAATGTGACAATAAAATTTAAAAAAAAAAAGCCACTAGGAAAAATGTAAAAAGAAATAACTTTGGAAAACAAATACATAAAGAAAAAAACTAACTAACAGTTACTGTTAGGTATGACAAGCAAATGTGCTCTTTGGACACTCATTCTTTACTATTCTGTCAAAATGTCAACACAGTTTTGATAAAATCAGTTTTGCTGTTTCATAACTGGGTAAAACTTTAACCTTATTAAAACGGCCTTGATTAACTATGATGTGTTTTTGTCCTAAGTAACATTATCAGTGTTTTTAATGAAACTGAAGGTGATCTATTCAGCAGCTGCACTGAATCCATGAAATAGTCACAGGTCAATATTAGTAAAGCTGCTACTTCAACCTGAGACTCAAAAGGACAATGTTTTGAGTTCCCCATCCCTGTCTTCAGTGCCTTGCAGGCAAAAACAACATAATTCATGTATGTTTTTTGTCCTGTTTTGCAGATTTTGCAGACATAATCTGAACGCGATATTGCGCCAAACAGACTTGCTTTTCCAAGATAACCCCAACCTATAAATTCTCTATTTATCTGTTTATTTATTCATGTCTATTGCGGACCTGAATGTAAAATAAAGAAAGAAAGAAAAAGGAATGAGGGAAACGGAGAATATAATGAAAGGAGCACAAACGGAAAAGCAAAATGGATCAACAACTACTGCACCTGTTGGACAACCAGGCACAGATACAATGTTCTTGTGTTTTTGTTTTGTTTTTTTGCGTGTGTAGCAGTGCGAGTAAGAGAGAATTATAAGGACGATGTCACACGCACACACTAAAATGACGGCGTGACGATTGGGACCTCAAAAGTTACATACCAAAAAATGACAATGAATCCACATTTTTGCACAGATTTGGCCTTTTAAAGGCATGTGGTCGGAAAGTTTTGATCAGCTATTAAACAGCCTGTTGTTTTCAATACATCGCATGCTCAAAAACTGTTTTGTCTCATTCCCATTTCTTTTTGTTGCATGTTGAAACTCCACTTGGAACCTTGTTAAGATCCAACCATGCAAAAAAATAAATAAATAAATAAATAAATTTTTTTTTAACCATTTTTCAAGTGGTCTTAAACTTTTGATCAGGACGGTATATTATCAATTTACAAATGAAACGTTCATTCAAAAACCAAATATACATACACAACAAATACACACAACAGTACTGGGAAGTTGTTATATACACAAACTGCTCGAATCGAATAACTCCCGAACGAAAGAAGGGAGAATACAAAAAAAAAAGGCAAAGCAGCACTTCTGTAAATCTATGCCAGAGAAACAGTAATGCTATCAGCCACCCACCCAGGGCCAGACATGCTGTGAATGCACGGTAAATTTAGCATTTACAGTAAAAGATTATTGTGACAGAAATAAAGCTAAGACCGTGAAAAATCAAAGTTACATACCGATCAAACGGCGTCTCCCGATTCTCTGCAGCTACGACCAATAAATACACCTGTTTACTGCGAAGTAAAATAAACGTAAAATACGGCACAAAATTAAAACATACCAGCAATCGATGGAAGGAAAACTTCAGAGGAAACAATCCGCAGGTGATCTCTACAAAAACACGAGTATCACCAAATCAACAAAAATGTAACCAATTCAATCGGAGGGAGCAGCAACATTTTCACGACTCCTACCTGTAACAGCTTCAGAAGGCAGGTGACGAAGACCCGGAAGCGAGTGAGGGATGCTTAGATGGAAGCTACGATTGAACACAGGACATCTATTTGCCTGATTTCAGTGATATCGTACCAGTATTTTTATTCTCAAATAATCCCCCTTTCTTTATTTTTTTGCTCCATGTTGAACACTAGATAGATAGATAGACAGATAGATAGATAGACTGATAGACACCATCTGTCTGTCTTTCTATCTGTCTGTCTATACATATATATATATATATATATATATATATATATATATATATATATATATATATATATATATATATATATATGTATGTATACATAAGTCCCTAAGACAGCAGGGATAGGCTGCTAGACCCTGAAAAGGATAAGCGGAAGTGAATGGATGGAATATCCACTACAGTATCCAATGCAATTATACAATTATTGCTGTTATTGTTACTACAAAAAAAGAAGATTCAAAATAATTTTAAAATATCAGTTGTCATTTCACAAGTGGCACTTTTCTGTGAAATTCTATATGAAACATTTGCATTAAATCTTCTCTTACAGTGACACCTGTTAGCTGTTAATGAGTAGTTAAAGCAACATTAATGCCAATCTGGTGAAAGGGGTAATCTTGGGAGATGTTTTACACAACAAGTAAGTTATAAATGCATCAGAATACTTGAGTTTATTTTTGTTCATGATTCACTTCAATTAAATTCCAATTTAATTGAATTTATTTAGCGCTAAATCACGACAATAATTGCCTCATGCGTTTTATATTGTAAGGTAAAGAAACTACAATAATGCAAATATGCAAACAGAGAAAAACCCCAAAACCATGTGACCCCATATGAGCGGGCACTTTCAGGACAGTGGGAAAGAAAAACTCTGTGGTAAGAGGATGAAGATAACACAAAGACACGCTGTGGAAGAAAACCATAGATTGATAGCAATTGAATGCAGAGTAATGTATAAACAGATTAAACGTTTTAAGGCTAATCTTGATAGTAGAGAGATTGTCTGTCTCCTGAATCCAAATTGGGAACAGGTTTCACAGAAGAGAGGCCTGAAAACTAAAGGCCTTCCTCTCATTCTACTTTTAAATTCTTTAGGAACTACAAGAAGGCCTGCAGTCTGAGAAGGAAGTGCTCTAATGGGGTGCTACTGTACTGTAAGGTTATTAGGTTAAGGCCTGATTATTTGAGACTAGGGATGGGTATCGTTTAGGTTTTATCCGATACCGGTGCCAAACCGGTACTTTTGAAACGGTGCCGGTGCTTAAACGGTGCTCAAACCGGTGCTTAAAGAATGGAGAACACAAAATTGGTCCAAAAACCTCTCATGTTTAGTTGGGGTTTTTTTTGTAAAAAGATAACAATGTAAGCCTTTTCTGCAGCTATAGGGCATATATGGTATCACTCTTGGCTGGAAGCAGTGCTTAAACAATGGAAAAAACACAAAATTGGTCCAAAAACCTCTCATGTTTAACTGTTTTCCACTTTTTCTTTGGTCATTTTAGCCTTTTTGGCCAGGGTGAAGGGAGTATCTGACATCAAACAAGAAGACAGCCGCATGTAACTACGACGGTGTTTGCTAGTTCACCTTACATGCATTAATGTAATAACGTGGTTAGTCTACTCAACGTAAATTACACACGAACAACATTAAGCTACTCACGCAGAGAAGAACGGCTGCTGCTGCCATCATCATCCGTCATCATTTCTGCTACACTGGCAGGGCTAGGGGCCAGGACTCTACTCTTCGGGTTTTTGGGGGATGTTGCTAACTCCGGGTCCGATAACAGGCACCACACCCGCAGTAGATGTGCTCGGTGTGAGGTCTCGCAGCAAGCTATGAAACACGGCGCATTTCTCGGCTTTAAAAAAAACGCTATGCGTCGCCAGGTGTTTCATCGGATTTGAGGTGTTACCTCCTTTGACAGTATCACAGTATCAGCTTAAGCACTTGTTGCAGGCTGCTGAGTTTGCAGCTTTTGCTGTGAAGTACAGCCTGACTTTTGACCGCTTCGCCTTGGGCATTTTTAATCTGTAGCTCTGCTCTAAAAGAACGTACGTACCTGGGCCCGCCTACTATCCTCGGAAACGTAAAATGATTGGCTAGAATTGGCTCAGGGAAAAAAAAAAAACCACCGAAATAAAGCACAGAAATGTGCGCTGCTTTTCAGTCTGGTTACTACCGTTTATGTCAGAAGCACCGGACACCGGTACCCATCCCTATTTGAGACCTTGTATGTATAGCTTGGAAGAAAGCAGTCCGACATATTTGTTTAATATGCACGTAGAAGGACATGTACAACTCCAAGATTCCTTACAGTGCAACTGGAGGCCAAAGTAATGTCATCCAAAATAAGCATCTGGTTAGATACCATATTTCTAAGATTTTTAGGGCCGTGTACAATAATCTCAAGCACAAGTGTAAAGATAAATGTAGTCATGATAAATAGAAACTGAAACTCTGGCAAATAAAAACTATGGTCAAGCCGTCTGTGAAGGTTCTCAGTCATCCAGGTCATCGTAGACTAAGGAGCTTGGAAAGAAAAGCGTCTGGACTTCTTGAGTTGCTTGAAGACGTTTCACCTCTCATCCGAGAAGCTTCTTCAGTTCTAAGGATCAGTGGTGGAGAGTCCCAGAGTTAAACCTAGGGGGACAAAGAACCCCCTGATGATCCTCTACCTAATCACATGAGCCAAGGTGTGAAAGCGGGTGTGGGTCCTAATCAGCCAGAGTTTCGGGTGAGCTCATTGTGAAACCTGGCCCCACCCTATCATGTGATTTCCTGAGGTCAGATGGCCCAGGATGTGAGTGGGCGTTAAGGCGTCTGGGAAGGGATCTCAATCCAGATCTCAAAACTGGATTATAGATGGCAGACAGTTGGTGTCGTAAACCACCTCCTCTGTTCAAAGAGGCGGTGGTTTACGACACCAACTGTCTGCCATCTATAATCCAGTTTTGAGATCCCTTCCCACATGGTCAAGCCATTTGCATCATATTCATTTACAGATAATTTAAGGCTAATTCATTCATTGTATTCAGGAGGAACACCTTCCTCCCTTCTGCTATTACTTTACTATATGCACAGTCACAACAAAAACAAACATTACATCATGTGACAACACGGGACAGACGTGGGAGGCATGGCGGGATAATAAGGACAAGAGCAAGTAACCAATAATGATGACACATATGGAAGACACAGACTGGAGAACAGTCACATGCATCGAAATAGGCAATTCTGTTTTGAAATAATTAATTGTATAATGAAATATGCATTCGTAAATTCATTTTTAAAAACAAAATTGTAATTATTTTATTTATTTAAAAATTAAATAAATAAATAAGTAATTTATTCTCCTCACGCTCTGTAACTTCTGTCGGTGTTGTGCTTTTTTTTTTTGGAAACCGAATTTCCCAGAGGAACCCACCCGAGGGATTAATAAAGTTCTATCTTATCTTATCTTATCTTATCTTATCAAACGACTTCACATGAGTATGAAACAAAGTGGCCAACCTCTAACAGCTGCTCAGATGGCAGCTACTATTTATAGTAGCACCATATAATGTGATTGGCCACTAATTGGTGATTAACAATACAATATGAAAAATAATAATCATTCACCTACAATTCCATTCACATTGCATGTCAGTGTAAAGCTTGTTTTTTGGTGTTATTTATAATTGATAAACTAGAGATTGCAATGTCCAGCATGTTAGGGTCATAACAAAGAAGGGATATGTCTGTGAAGCTTCTCAGTCATCCAGGTCATCATAGTCTAAGGAGCTTGGAAAGGAAGCTCTGTTCGCACAGAGGCAGTGGTTTATAACACCAACTGTCTGCCATCTATAAGAATGTGATTTCCTGTTGTCAGAAGGCCCAGGATGTGAGTGGGCGTTAAGGTGTCTCGGATTATAGATGACAGACAGGCCACCACCTCTGTTTGAACAGAGTAGGTGGTTTACGACACCAACTGTTTGCCATCTATAATCCAGTTTTGAGATTCCTTCCCAGACCCCTTAATGCCCGCTCACATCCTGCCCCATAGGGTGGGGCTTGGTTTCACAAGAAGTTCACCTGAAACCTTGGTTGATTGTGATCCACACCTGTTTTCACACCTGGCTCTTGTGATTATGTAGAGGATAATTAGGGGGTCCATTGTCCCTCTTGGGGGGGGGCACTTCCATAGGGTTTAAATCTGGGACTCTCCACCATTTGACCTTATCAATCAATACTTTATTTATATAGCACATTTAAAGACCAGAGGTACAACAAAGTGCTTCTTAATAGTTAAATATGAAATAAAATTAATTACATGTGAGTACGATAGTAGAGTACAAATACATTGCCAAACAAAAAAAGAAGAAGCACTAATTAACCCAGGAGTACTATGTTAAAAGAAATATTTCACTCCTGGTGTAAAAGTTAGGTAAAATCAACACAGAAATATCAACTGGAAAAAAACAGTAACACAATAGGTTAAAATTACACACAAATTTAATAAAAGCACAAAGTGTACATCCGATAAATCACTAACTAATCGAAAATGCAAGATCAAATAAATAACCTTTCAATCGTGTTTTAAAAGATTGAATAGATTCCGGCACGCGAATATCAGCTGGAAGACTGTTCCAGAGGTTAGGTGCAGCAATGGCAAAGGCACGATCACCTCTGGTTTTCAGCTGGGACCAAGGTTGCACCAAGAGCATTTGACTCGATGATCGAAGTGCTCTCCTAGGAGTATACAGGCTGAGAAGTTCAGTTAAATAGCACGGCGCAATATTATTTACGATTTTGAATGTAAGCAATAAAATCTTAAAATTAATCCGATATTTAATGGGCAGCCAATGTAGGTCAGCAAGGATCAAGGTAATAGAATCACACCTTCTAGTACCAGTTAAAAGGCGTGCCGCTGCATTTTGGACAAGTTGTAGTTTATGAAGAAGGGCAGATTGGAAGCCCAGGTAAATGGAGTTGCAGAAGTCTAATCTTGAAGTAACAAAGGCATGGATAAGTTATGACTGAAGAAGCTTCTCGGATGAGAGGTGAAACGTCTTCAAGCAATTTAGAAAAGTCCAGACGGTTTTCTTTCCAAGCTCCTTAGACAACAAAGAAGGGAATTCCACACAAACAATTTTACCATATTCATTTATTAAGCACAGAGGTAAAGCAAAAAAAGCAACAATAACTGTGTGCTTACCTATAACCTACCTACAAGTGACTGAAACTAGAAAAAAACCTAAAAGCCACAAAAGCGAAAAAAACAACAGCAAGAAAAAAAAAAAAACTAAATTGGGTGCCAGAAAAGCCCCAGCCTTCTTAGAGGAGGGGGAGGGTGGCCGCCATCTTAAAAGTATATCACCTTACATAGGTTCCCAAACAGGTGAACTCCTTTTCTCATAATGGATGGGAGGAGCCACTAATGACGGCCTGAACAAAAAGGAAATAAAAACAGGCCCACCAAACGATAACACGGCTTAAAGCCTCACAGGATGTAAAACGCATTTTTCATCGTAGGCCACATACAGCTCACTTCTATCACAGATGGGTCAAACCATAGAAACTCCAATTTCTGTCAATGTAAAGATGTTTAAATACACATTTCTACACTATTATAGTGATTTCATATTTCCAAAAACTGTAATGTAATGGGGTTTTTGTATGTTTGTTTTGTTACGGAGCAGGACTTTTTAGTAAGTTTGGATCCTAAAACTTTAAAGAAAAAGTCAAGAACCAAAGAGGAAATAAATTTTTCTTAACACAGGACTAAGGAACACCAAGGGAGAAATTAAGCTCTAAACCAACAAGACAACATGACTAAATGCACTGAGAGGAAGAATACAAGAAATAATCTAAACATTACACAACTCCATAATGTCATGTAATGATTTAATAAGAAAAACTGTAACACAGGGTAAGCAGATCAAGGACATAAAAAATATATTCTCAAGCTTTTTAAACAGTATCAGTCAAAAATCAGTCAAAATGCATAAATAGTTTTAGAATTAGTACTGGTTAAACACAACCAGACAGGTGTGATACTGAACAATGACAAATGGAAGATATAAATTATTTACATTTTGTGTCTTAATATTACAATCCTCACACTACACGAATCCCTAAAATGGACTAATTGCAGCCTCTACGATGATCAGCATATGTACTTAAAACAAATTTTAACATTTTTAAAGACAAAAAACATTGACATTTTTTAAATTAAAAACATTAATTTAATTCAGTTGGTAACATTAGGATTTACAGAGTTAGTGATATTTCATTATCTGGAGTGCTTACAAGTTGATCATAATATTTCTTCACCATCTCAAGCTCTGTTGAAACATCTGAAAAACAAAACATTTTGAATTGTTTTCCCCCAGAGTGACACACATATGTGTGACTGAGTAATCAGTTATTTATTCTTTTTTTTAAGATAAATATATAGACACCCCTGCAAGACTGCAAAGATAAAGAGGGAAGGGAAACATCATCAAACAATTTGAACCAATGTAATTACAGAAAACTGTCCTGTTTACCTGGGAGTAAGCACTCTTCAGCCTTGAATGAAAGTCCAATAGATTCCTTCATAGTTTTTTCCAGAGTCTCCAAGATGTATACCTAATTAAAAATTTTTTAAAGTCTTTCATCACTTACCACAGACTAAGATATTGTGTTAAAGTTGTATTTAGAAGGTTCTCAGACTGGATGAAAAATATAAATGGAAACAACCATTTTTGTATAAGTCTAATCCAGTTAAATACAGAAAAAGGCTTCAGGTGAGTTATGAAAAATATGTTCATCATAATTCTTTATAAAACATGACAAACCATCAAATCGTGCAACTTCTCCAACATGGTGTTTTTTGCCTGCTCAAACATGTCCTTCTTTGAGTGCACATGGTTTTTAATAGTCTCCCTCATGTTGTACAGTGTGTCATCTCCTGTAAATGCTAAAGCCTCTACAAAAAGACAGAAAACTCTTATCAGACTTTTTATGCCGAATAATTATAAAAAAAAAATTATCTGTTTTACTGCCAAGTTGTGAATCTCTGATTTTATTTCTTACCGCAATAGCCTTCTTCCATAATGTTCTCAATTGTCTCTGTCAGACTGCTGTAGACATTTTTCTTCTGTTTCTGGATGATTCTGCTCAGTCTTGCCTTAATATTTTCTTCCTTACAGACAAACATGAAATAAGGATGAACTTTACCATCAGTCCATTGATAGACAGTAAAGTTTCACTTCTTACCTCTGTCTTGAGAAATCTGAGGTGCAGTTCAGCATTTTTGTACTTTTCAATCAGAGAATCAATGTCAAGTGCAAATGTCTTGATGACTCCATTGAATGCTCCACATTTTACTTGATTTCTAAAACAAGTAAACATTGTAGATCATAATGGCTGAACTGGCAAGTTTATATGTTATGAATTACATATCTTGAATAATATTATGTGACTGCTTAGAACATGTTTTTATTACGGGAAGGTCTTTCTGAATTCTGCACCAATGCTGTCAATCAGACAGGAAGCCAACTTCATATTAAGGTTTATTGGTTTCCCTTTTTTTGGTTTGTAGATGCCACCATTCTTAATAACACACTTCAGTAAATTGTAAAAAGCACCACCATTCTTTCCCTGAAACACAAAAGAAAACTCAGAATTATTGTATTTTACATTGTCAGGTAAAATCTGTATGCATTTTAACTATGATTAAAATACATACATCATACAAGAAGTTCTTAAGTTTTTCTCCATATGAACATTTGGATTTCTCAACACCATCATCAAGACATTTTTTAAAAGCCGTATAGGTGTCTTCCATTTCTTTCCTGACATTATCAAGTTGGAGGCTCATGTTTATCTTAAGTTCTTCACACACCTCGCCTTTTTTACTATCCTGAAAAACATTTTTATTAGTAAAACATAAAAACTACTTGTTGTTTCTTTATAGATTAATGAAATTCAGTTGGTTTAAAAAGTCACTCTCCTGTAATAAGGACCTGAGAAGCAAAATAGAACAGCAAAACTACACGAATCAATCAAATAATAACTCATAAATTAGTAATAAAAACCAATAAAAGAAACACAAATACATATGAGAAATCCAAACATGTAAGAGAATATTATTTTGTATCTTTTACTTGACCTTACCACTCCTCTGGAGGTGGCTCCTTGAATCAAAGACAGAATCCCGTGAGCTCCCTTCACATAGTTTACTGTCTCTGAGTGACAGTCATTGAGATCTTGCAAAAATCTCTGAAGTTTGGTTATTTCTGTTTAAAGGACATACATACATAGTTTAATTAAAATTAAACAATTCTTCTTTCAGTCAAAGCAAACGGAAATAACATTAGCATTCTAGCTATTGATTGATTGATTGATTGATATACCTTTATTAGTCCCACAAGGGGGAAATTTCATAAGGCTGCCGACCTATTGCACGCAATGGCAGCGCCATCTTGCCCTCCGACCATACATACATTACACAAAACATCACATGGGGAAGACAGTTATGACATATGCATGTTATGTTTACATAAAGGAAACTTCACCTACCAGTATCTTCTGGACTTAAGTAGTTTTCTTTTAGGAACTCTTTGGAGCTCACTGTGAACACTTTGAAAGTATCATCAGTGAAGTGTTTCTAGGGAAAAATGTGATTTCATTTTAATGCAAATGTGGAGAGTCTTTGCATTAGACTTTCTGTCAGACTATAAAATTCACCTTAATCTTGCTTTGCTTGTTGAATTCTTTCTTTATTGCATCCTTGGCTTGCACATTTCTTTCAGTTAGTAGATCATGGAAATCAGCTGATGAACTAAAAAAAAGGGGGGGGGGGTAACACACACACACAATTATTATTATTGTTATTAATCTTAAAGCACTATGTGACATGTCAGCATGTCATACAATGCTGTGATTGCAGCCATTCCCCAACTCTCTGTGAATGGTACTCATGGCCATTGATCAGTGGGTTTTGGTCAGTGGTTGTTGATCAATGGTCATGAGAATTTGAATAATTAAGATTAAGTACTGACCTCCCAGCCCATTGTTCCTTCACTGGGCTGGTTTCAGTTATTATGCAAATGTACTGTTTATAAGATTGGGGAAACCTGCAGTCAGCCGAGACATAATAATAATAATAATAATAATAATAATAATTATAATAATAATACATTTTATTTGAGGGCGCCTTTCAAAAGAACAAAATTAATAAAAGAAGCAATAGTGATAACATAAATAACATAAGGTAAAATTGCAAAACAGAACAGAACTTGACAACAGATAAAATCAGCACTAAAGCGAATAAGCCAGTTTGAACAGATGTGTTTTAAACTGTGACTTGAATGCAGGAAGAGAGTCTATATTTCTTATGGCTGGAGGAAGAGAGTTCCAGAGCCGAGGAGCAGAGCGACGGAAGGCTCTGTTCCCCGTAGTGGTAAGACGTGCAGACGGAACAGTAAGATGAATAGCAGATGAGGATCTGAGAGGGAGGGAAACAGTGGTGATATGGAGCAGGTAACACAAATAGAAAGGAGCAGATTTATGGATACACTTGTAAGTGAGAAGTAAGATTTTAAAGTTTATCCTGGCTTCTACAGGCAACCAGTGAAGCTGCTGAAGAACTGGGGTAATATGAGCTCTTGATGGAGTACGAGTTATGACCTGAGCTGCAGAATTTTGAAGGAATTTGGGTTTATGAAGGGACCTTTATTGAGATCAAATAAGAGGGAATTGCAGTAGTCAATACAGGACATAATAAGACTATGGACAAGGATGGCAGCAGCATGGGGAGTAAGGAAGGGACGGAGTTGGTTAATATTACGTAAGTGGAAGTACTCAGACCGGGTTATGTAATTAATGTGAGACTGGAATGAGAGAGTATTATCAAATACGACACCCAAACTCTTAACCTGAGGGGAGGGAAGGGTGGGAGAACTTTCAATGTTAATGGAAAAACTGTGGGATTAGGATAAGATAGAGGCTGCACCAACAAGTAAAACTTCTGTTTTATTACTGTTAAGTTTAAGAAAATTGGAGGAGAACCATGATCTAATCTCGATAAGACAGTTTGAGAGGGAGGTAGGCGGGAGGGATGAATTGGGTTTAGAAGAAATGTAGAGCTGGGTGTCATCGGCATAACAGTGAAAATTTATATTATATTTTCGGAATATATAACCAAGAGGGAGCATGTAAATAATGAATAAAAGAGGCCCTAATACTGAACCCTGGGGCACAACAGCAGAAACAGGAGACTTGAAGAGTGGGATTTAAATTAGATAAACTGAGTGTGGTCTGAGAGATAGGAGGTGAACCAGGCAAGGGTGATATTCCTAATGCCAATGGATGCTAACCGGTTCAGGAGGATATTGTGAGAAATGGTATCAAACGCCGCACTAAGATCAAGAAGGATGAGGATGGATAGGAGACCATAATCAGCTGCCATCAGAAGGTCATTGGTAATCCTTAACAAAGCAGTTTCTGTGCTATGATTGGGGCAGAAACCAGATTAAAATTGTTCCTAGAGATTATGGATACTGAGGTGTAAGTGAAGCTGGGAGGCGACAACTTTTTCAAAAATTTTTGAAATAAAGGGGAGATTTGATATAGGGCGAAGATTATCAAAGTTATTGGGGTCTGCACCAGGCTTTTTGAGAGTTGGAATAACAGAAGCCATTTTCAGAGATGAAGGAATGATTCCAGTGTTAAGGGAGGAATGGATAATACTGGTTATGAGAGGAGCTAATGAGGGAAGACAGGCTTTAACTAACACAGTGGGAAGAGGGTCAAGTTGACAGGTGGATGATTTAGATTTTTTAATAAGATTACATACATCGGTTATGGACGGAAGAGTAAAGCTTGAAAATAAGTGACAGGAAGACAGTGGGGGAAACAGGAAGTCTACTTCAGAGTCGGAAGCTCCTGCAGAGTTAAGTTGACGGTGAATATTTGAGATTTTACGGGTGAAAAAAAGAGATAAGAGAATTACAAAAGTCAGCAGAATACATATGGGAGGAGAATATGTCTGGAGGTTTTGTAATTTTACTGAACAATGAAAAGAGAGACCTGGAGTTACCTTTATTAGAACTGATTAAACCAGAGTAGTATGCGGATTTGGCTGAAACAATGCAGTCCTTATAGACCAAAACATTCTTTATGTATAGCAAGTCCAGTTTTCTTGAATAGACGTTCGAGTTGGCGTCCTTTAGCTTTAAGATGACGCAGGTTGGGGGTAAACCAGGGGTGTCCAAACTTTTTTCGCTGAGGGCCACATACATAAAAATATAGGAGGGGCTGGGCCACTTACTAGAAGTTAGGTATATAACCTTAACTTTACTGTATTAAAAATCACTTAAAAGTGGTCAAATGTGTTATATTGTTGAATATAATTAAAGACAAAACTGCCTTCATCACAGTTTTCCATAAATGGATCTTTATTGATTTATTCAGAAAAAGCTTTGGTAGCTCATTCTCAGAACAGCAGCAGATTTCTTCTTAGAGGGAAGATTTACAGTACAGAGAAAAAACAATAAAGGGGAAAATGGGACGGGTAAATTTCAAGTTTGTTATTTAAGTTATTAGGCTTAGCAACACACCTATCACACGTTAGTTTGAAACCGTTATCAACATTAACAGACTGCACTGGACTTAATAACAGGAGTCCATATAATTTTAGTAAATTATTCCAGTGAGTATCAGCTGCGCTGGATATGTAAATCGGGCCATCCAGCCGCGGTGCTGATCGCCACTCGTGGCAAAAATCCAGACAAATGTCACTTGATCAAGGAGCAGATCTGCATCAGATGAGATCAGCTGACTTTGCGTGTGCGTGCGCTGTGCACAGCGGTGTGTACTCTGTGTTAACAAGAAAAACGCATATAAGAAAGTGGTGCGCAAAAGCAGCGTAGTGACAGAATTGATGCGCATTATTGATATTTGAAGCATATGTACCTGCACATTAACACACGGGTACTGTGGAATATATTTTTTTTACTCACCTTAAGCGCTCGTGCTCTCGTCCACGCATCGGTGTTCTCATCGCATGCGATGGAGTAAAAATCAAAAGCACAGCTTTATCAGACAGCTGCAGTTTAATGTTGGCTGACGAGTCTTCAATGCGTCGCACAACTGTATTTCTGGACATGCTGACGTTGTTGAGGTCCTGCACTTTTTCCGGGCACATTATTTCGGTGACTTTAACGAGGCCGTGTTTAATGAGGTCTCCATCTGAAAAAGGCTTGCCATGTCTTGCGATGAGTTGGGCGACCTCATAGCTGGCTATTGGAGCCTTTTTCTGGACAATTTGAGCATGAAAAAAAATACTGTTGCTGACCCCGCAGGAGAGCTAGCATTTGCTTTAATTTCTGCTCTGGCTCAGCACCAGTGTAGGATGCATAGGCCTGATGTTTGGTTTAATAATGACGTCGTACATTATACTCTTTCATAACTGCCACAGTTTCCCTTGAATTCTTTGAAGAAATATTCACTCTCCCACCATGTCTGAAATTTTCTGCATTCACTTTCTACCTTTTGCTTCTTTGGTTCTGCCATGTTTAGTAACTTGGGGGTAAATTTCTTCTGTGATTGTCCTTTTTGGTGGAGCAACTGCCTTGATCAACAGTAGCTCCCCCTGGTGTTAAAACTAAGAAGTGCAATACACTCAACCAAAAGTTGAAGTGCGGGCCATATTCTATTCTATTTATAAAATTACTTGCGGGCCAATTGAAACTGGACCGCGGGCCGGACTTTGGACACGCCTGGGGTAAACCATGGTACTGAATGGGAAAATGAGACAGTTCGATGTTTAAGTGGAGCAAATATGTTAAGAAGGTTATGAAGGTTGACATTATAATGAGAAACAAGTTCATGAGGGGTTGAGGAGCTGTGAATAGATGGAAGGTCATGGATGGCAGATCTCTCTGGAAAGAGGGATTTTGTCATTGTCCATATGAATATTGAAGTAGTCAAGAAGTCACTTGGATGAGTGATGAAACATTTCTCCCACTAAACGCTACATCCAGATGAACAGATTTAACTTTTGGAGACATGTTCTAGATGGATTATGATTTGTTAGGAAGTTTCCTATAATCTCATAGATTTTGTACCCATACATAAAGCTGCCTTGCCTGTGTCACTCTCAAATAACTCAATTTCCTTCTGACCGGGCAATTCTCTTTTCATTACTCAGTGCACCTTATTTAGTAAACTTTGTAAAATTGTCTCAGCGTCTGAGACTCCTTTTGACCAAAATGTTCTGCATTAATAAACCCAAACCCTTTGCTTCACTCTTTTTCTAGCCTGGGTTGATCGTATATGGAAACACCCTGCAGTTGATCAGCATGGAAAATTTACTTACAGATCATCTGAGTCATCAAGAAGATCAGACTTGGTGCAAATAAAATGAATTTGCTGACATTCGCCACCATTTCCAATCAGACTACTGACACTGTCCAGGATCTCCCAGGCCTCTTTCTCTGATGTTGCACGATTAATTTCAGTCACAATCCACACAGTAGAACAATCTCCAACTATCTGAAAGGAGAATAATATGTCTCAGTGCTTCATCAAAAGATGACATTACTGTTTGCACAGAATAAAGCAAGGAACAGTAAATGTGAATTACCCCTTTCCACATCTGATCTCTGCTCTTGTTACGGTCGCCATTTCCAGGAAGGTCCACAAGTGTGACATGCTGGAGAAAAGGATTGTTTGGCACCCTGACAGTCACACACTTCACGAGTGGCCAAAACCACTTTTTTCCTTCATTACCATCTCCTTGTTTTGAATCACTTCTTGTGTATTTGACACATTCTGCAGAGAGTTTATCAGCCTGGAATAAATAACAAAAATAAAGCAATGCAAGACAGTTTAACTTCAATCCTACACTGCAAGTGTGTTACAGATTGCTTTAAAGAATTACAGTGCCATAAAAGATGACAAAAAAGCAATTCCCTGGTCTCAGTAAAAGTTTGCATGAGTCATTAATTTTAGATTTAAATGTGATCAGCGGACCCGTTTTATATCCACGCGTAATAGTTTTCTATAGGAGATCGCTGCAAAAAGTGCAGCCTTACCTAATGTCCACCCTACTGTTACTCATTTTATATTAAGATTTAAAATCTAGTTGGTATGGTGAGTAACCTTCAGTAACAGTAATAATGGCAAATAGCATGGCAAATAGTGAAATCATACCCAAGAATCAAACTGTTAAATGGTGTAAATTAAACCTTAGATACTGTTCAGATCATGTCACATTTAACAGCAGTAAAATCTTGAAATTTGATGATTTTTCCTAAAATGACACACACACACACACACACACTACTTGAATTTTGAACCAACTTTTCAAATATGAACAGTGTTTAAAATGACTGATCCATCCATTCATTCTTTTCAACTTTCTAATATAGGGTCTCAAGGGGGGCTGCAACCTGTCCAGTTGCCATATGGAGACCTTGGACAGGTTGCCTGTCTGTCACAGGGCTAAAAAGAAAATATGTCTGAAAAAGATAATATAACAAAATAGAACAGATTAATTTTTTGTTAGTGGACAATTGTCTCATACACCTCTTACTGTAGGTTGCACAGTTCCTATATTACTGAAACCAAATACTATACTTAATAACAGCAAATTTATACAATTTTAACACACCACACTTCCTGTTTAGTAATAGAGCGGTGATGTCTTACTGATTCACATGTCAAAATCTTCCTCCTACTTTGGGGAAATTCTGGAATTTCTCTGAAATATTTTCCATCCATGAGATCTTCAAAAGACTTTCCTTTCCATTCTTCTCCATAGAGCGCTGAAAACTTTTCACTGATGTCATGATAGTCATTATCAACATCCATTTCACAGTCTTCATTATCCCCAAGAAATTGATGAGATGACCACAACTCATCTTTCCACTCCTTAAAAACAAAAATGCTTTTCAGTTTTATTAAAAGGGCCTAATCCCAGAATAATAAGAAATTATATTTCTGCAGCTAAAACTAATTTTACCTCTGGCGTGATGAACTCAATGTCTGCCTCATAGTTAGAGCCTTGCGTGTTAGCCTCCACTTTGATCATGACTGAGGTGCATGCACTGACACTTCCAGAAGGCAAAAGGTTCTTCTCTTCAATGATGGCATTTATCAGAGAACTCTTTCCAGCCCCAGTTTTACCAAAGACACCAACCAGCTCCCTCTTGTCTGTCTCCAAATCACTATTTTTTTCCTGTTAAATGAGATGAAGAGTTAAATTTTTACCTCAAATTTGTGGATACCAGAAACAGCAAATAAAAGTAGCTGTACTATACAGACTTACCAGAAATTCACAAGAATAAAAGTCTGGCAGACTTAAATTGAGTCCAAGTGAGACTAACTGTGATCCACACTAAAAGCACTGGAAGAATTAATTTTCTGTTTTAACCTGTCTGTTAGCAATACAACTTTAAAGTAACTAATAAAGTAAGTAATAGTAAAAATACTTCACCGGTCAAGAAATACATTGGTGAATACTAACACAAAATGTAGGTTCATGTAGAATCAGCAAAAAGAAAACTGTGTTATTTCTTGTAATGAACATCCCCCAACAATGAAAGACAGCTCATGTGCTCCCAAACAATGGAGGTCTTCAGTCTTACAAATTAAATAAGGAAAGAATGTCCATGTTACCATGATTATTTATGATTCTAGAATCACTTGGTGGCAAACAAGCATGGCTTTCTAACATAGCTATACAGACACAACATAGAATATGGAAACTTAATACTCACTTCAGGAAAGCACTGAGCTTGTCTTTTTCGTGTAGTCTGGCATGGACGAATTTCATTATGTTTTTTACATCAGACAGAACGATTGCTTCTGTAAGCAAAGAAGTAAATAATTATTTAGCAGGAGCTATAAACCAGTGAAACCATCCCAATGATCCTTACTCTGAGTCCTTTCTGAATGACCATCTCACCATATCACTAATTTCTCACTCCACTCTCACTTGTGAAAAGGACCCAAAGACATATTTTACTCGAAGCAAAAGTGCTTCCCTGAGTGGCCACTCCATTCTTTTCTCACAGAATAAAATACCTTCTTGAATTCCAAAAAACCCAAATAGATTGGTTTGGAAAACTCCCATGCAACCTCAAATATCTTTGACAGCATAAAATGATGGTACAGTGTTTTGTGATAACTACGAATGCTGCATTTTCATTCCTGACTCAAAAGGTTCATCTAATAGCTGGACTCTCCTCTGCAGTACACTGGCAGTTCTGAGTTTTTCGTTCAGCTACTGCCAGATCTACATTCCACTTGGCCTATCACTAACTGCCAACTGATTCTCGAGCCCCACAAACTCAAAACCATGAGTGACAGGACTCCTCCCAAAACCTGATCCCTTCACCTTCAATGCCCACCAGGGCTTGACTGGTAATCTGGCATACCAGACATTTGCCTGTTTTGCCAATGTGCTTTTAGACCAATGGCTGCTGTGCACCATCCACACAAACACTGACAGCTGCCTATTCATTAATTAATCTCTATCATTAACTGACACCCAATCAAATAGCTTGACACAACTATTTGCACAACCAGGCCCTCTCCACCTTTGCCGTGCACTCACACACCCTGTACAACAGAGTTTATTGTGGAAGAAGTGGTGAAAGGATGAATCTGAAAAGCTAAGAGAGAAAAAAAAATCCACTTACAATAAATGCAACAAAATATGTCAAGGTAACTGACATGTTAGCAGCTGCACCATCAACAGTGGTACCAACAACACCACCAACACCAACAAGTAACAAGTCCTCACACTCACAGGCGCTGATGTTGCTAGCATCAGCAATGGAGAAGTACAGGGGGGACAGAAGTCCACAAAAGAGTGAGGAAGGGATGGAGAAAGGTGAAATTACCATGGTAAGAAAATAGATGAAAGGACATAATTCGGGAGAGATTCAAGGATTCCGGTAAAATGAATGGCTACTTTGATGATATGCCACCTAATCTCTAAAGTGTGGCTTTTAATTGTCACATGCTACATTGCAGTGCAACTAAGATATGCTAACCAAACAACAGTTTTACCAATCTGATTAAACTTGTTTAGACTAACATCTAGACCAGGGGTCGGCAACCCTGGGCACGCGTGCCACAGCTGGCACACGAAGGGTTAAGTGATGGCACGGCATGCAGTGAAATAATCTGAGAAGGTGTATTTAAAAATAAATATCTACGACTGGGCCACCAATGCACATCACAAATTAGCTCTCACAGAGCTAATAACAATACAGCTAATGACAGCGCGTCTTAATGACAGTATCTAAGCTAACAGCCCCACCTCCTTGTTTTACTTGTAACTGGCTAAAAGTTACACAGACGAGAGGGATGTAGCTAGCTAGCCAGTCCTGTGAATTATGGCCTCGAAGCGAGCGAAAAAAGATGATCCCTGGTCTTTTATGCCAATTTGGACGGAAGACTGGGGTTTTGTGCAACAGAAGAGTGTTGTTTGCTGGACCTCCAGTGTTAAACGACATTTTGAGACGAAACATCAAAAAACCTTCAAGGATGAGGCGGAGAAAGCTGAATCAATTACACGTGCTGTGTCAAGATATGAGGTACAAGCAATTACTCTAAAAGTTTTTACAGCTGCAAGACATCATGGAACTGAAGCAAGTTATCGTATTGCACACTGTACTGCTAAACATGGAAAGCCGTTTACAGACGGAGAATTTGTTAAGGAGGCTTTTCTCTCAAGCGCAGAAGTGTTATTTAATGGGCTTCCAAACAAAGATGCAATTAAAGCAAGGATACAAGACATACCTGCATCAGCCAGAACTGTGGAACGACGCATCCAGGAAATGGGTGACAATGTCAGAGCCCAACAAACAGCTGGTTTGAAAGAAGCCCAGGTGTTTAGTGTGGCTTTGGACGAAAGCGATGATATCAATGACGTTCCACGTTTGGCTGTTATGGTAAGATACTGTGATGTGGCAGTACAAGAGGAACTCTTCTGTTTAACCCCGATGCCTGAAACAACGCGAGGTGAAGATATTGCCAAAGTTTTTAAGGAGTGTTTTGATGAGCGAGGCATTGACATTACAAAGATTTTTGCTGTGACAACTGATGGTGCGCCAGCTATGGTTGGGAAACACAGGGGTGCTGTTACCTTAATTGAGGAACAAGTTCGCCATCCCATCATGAAACTACACTGTATAATACACCAAGAAAACCTGTGTGCCAAGATGTCAAATTCAGATCTTCATGACGTCATGGCCACAGTGGCAAAAGTCGTGAACTTTATAGTTAAGCGATCTCCTTTGACTCACCGCCAATTCCAGTCTCTGCTCGAGGAGATGGATAGCTCATGCAAAGACATCCCGCTCCACTGTGCTGTCAGATGGCTTAGCTGTGGAAAGGTTCTGGAACGATTTGTGGATTGTTTTGATGTGGTATAAAAATTCCTGGCAGAAAAGGGGCAAAGCCATCCCGAACTCGAAGACGAGAAGTGGGTTGAAAAACTTTTCTTTCTCACTGATATAACAGGACACCTCAACGAGCTTAATCTTAAACTGCAGGGATCCGGACAAACTGTTTTAGATATGCGCGACACGTGGGAAGCTTTCGTTCAAAAACTGGCAGTTTTTTCCAGCGATGTTGAAACTTCCACGTTCCGCTACTTCAAACGCCTCAGGGAGCTGTCCGCTCAGCGCAGCATCAGCACCACGGAAATACACGGATACGTCCAAAGACTCGAGAAAGAATTCAGAACGCGTTTTCGGGACTTTCAGGTGTATGGACCGATGTTTTCTTTTCTTATCAAGCCAGAAAGCTTTAATGAGCAGCTGGATTTGTCTCTTTTTAAATGGCTGGACACAGATGACATGGAAATGCAGCTGATTGAACTGAAAAGCTCGACTCTGTGGGTGACAAAGTTCACAGAACTACGAACGCAGCTAGAATCCACAGCTGCGCGTGATCATGGAGCTTGCATCTTCACTTGCTGGACATCACTACCAGACAAATTTAACTGTCTTAAGAACATTGCACAGGCCCTATTGACAGTATTTGGCTCTACCTATCTCTGTGAGCAAATTTTCTCTCACATGAAGAGTGTCCTTAGTGCCTCCCGTTGCCGTCTGACTGCTGGACACTCAGAGACCTGTGTGCTCCTTAAAGTTACAAAATGTGATCCCCAGATAACACAACTGGCAAATACAAAGCAGGGACAGGGATAACATTAACATGCATATCCCTGTATTAACAAATGTCATATTAGCCCAGTTTATGTTTTCTTTTCACTGTTGTGAGGAGACCATAAACAGGATTTGCATTTTCTGTTGTACAGTTTCTTTGCTGTTATGGTGTTTTTGTTATGTATAAAAAGTGTTTTTTGAAAATGGCTGATCTGCACTTTGCCAACATCTGTCAGCAAATATAGTTCAATAAAGTTATTCTATGGTGTGTAACTGTTGATATGCTGTTACATATTGTTAATGCAATTTTATTGGTATTGTTATTGTTGTAAATAAATTTCTTGTTAATGCAACGGTTGATATGGCACTTTGACCTTTGAGGAAATTTTAGATGGCACTCGTCATCAAAAAGGTTGCCTACCCCTGATCTAGACTAATGGCAAAACAACAAGAAGCTCATTGTTTCAGTATCCAAGAGAAGTAACTGCTACCACAACTCAAGACTGATGCTGTATAACACAAATGCTATGGTAACGGTGGGACAGGTCACGTCAGGTCGGAGGGGATTTTATGATCACCAGATCTCACAGAGCTCCAAGAACAACTGGTGTATTGAAGGGATTGAGTACGAGAGCAGCTGAGCTTAAAGAAAAGATTGTGGCTAAGCTAGAAACCTGGATCCTCCATGGTTCCAGGTTGTATGAGACGTATCCTCTGACAGACTACTAGAAGAAGTGCATGCCAAGATCAAGGCAGCACAGAGGGAAGCAGAGATGGGCAGTAACGTGTTATTGTAAGGCAATATTGTAATCCGATTACTTTTTTCAAGTAACGGTTAAAGTAAGGGATTACTATTGCAAAAACGGTAATTAGATTACCGTTACTTTCCCATAGGAATGCTGCGTTACTAAAACCGTGATTTTTTTGCGAGAATGTCTCATGACAGTGACGTAAGCAAGTGCGACGTTCGTGACAACAGCTGTGTGCAGATCAACAATGGATAATATATCTAGTGCGGGAGAGAGTATGAGCATGCAGCGTTTAAAGCGTGGAAGTACTGACCTTATTTTGAGTTTGATTCCATAAAAAGTGACAAAAACATTAGTTTTGCATGAAAAGAAAACTTCTTTTTACAGCAAAAAAACCCCCCTAAACTTCCAAGCAAGCACCGAGTGTGCTACCACATATTTCCGTACCAAGGAAATTCACAGAGAAACTCGCGGATTCTTCCACTGACCACTACGGCACACCAGGGCAAATTTCCGCCTACCCCACTCCTGCTTTACAGGTGAAAATAGAGCAACAGGACCACTGAGTCTTTGATTTTATTTATTTTCTGCTGTGTTTTACTTGCATCTATTTGAAAGAGTGAGTGTAAACACAAAAAAATATTTTATTTTATGTGCTGGAATGTGCAGAAAATAGGTTTAAATATTAAAAAAAATTCTTTCAGTCAGAGAATGTTGCATATAATTAAATTTTTGCTTGATGCATAAAGTTAAAAGATTAAAACTAATAAAACAAGTTTTAAAAAGAGACTTTTCCATTGGATTACATTTTGTATGATGGATTATGCAGAAAAAGTAGAATTGGGCTGAAAGATCTATTGCTTTATCACCTATTCAGGTTGTAAATCGTGTTTTTAAAAAGTAACTAAGTAACTAAGTAATTAATTACTTTTGAAAATAAGTAATCAGTAAGGTAATGGGATTACTTTTTTGAGGAAGTAATCAGTAATTAGTTAATGATTACTTTTTTCAAGTAACTTGACCAACACTGGAGGGAAGTTAACCAACTATTAGAGCTGCAGAAAGGTGTGATGAAGAAAGGGATGCTTAAGAAGTACAGCAAGCTATCCATGCCCAAGGCCTTATAAACTGCTAGGCAAAGACTCATAGCCTTCACTAATCACCTGAAGAGGTACACCAGAGAAAGAGAGGCAAGGGCGTAGATGTGGCATGGACGGAAGGGACATATCCCCACCAATATCCAGCGATTATTGAATTGTCCCCACCAATAATTTGATCTCTTCGAGTAAAGAAAAACAAACCCGATAGAAAAATAAAAAAGATCTGTCAACATCTCATTCACCCAGCGGTGCAGAAAGAGTTAAATTACGTTTTCTACTGGAGTCCTACCTCATGTGACAAATATGGCCAATGTGATTGGCTGTGCCTTTCAGGGAGCTCTGAAAGGCACAGCCCGCACAGCGAGGAGGAGAGGATGATGGCAGCAAAAAGGAAGAACCTGGATATAAGAAAGTATTTTTCAAAGAAACCTGTAAGTCACTTAAAGTCAAGTTCACTCATAAAATGTGTCCGTCACAATAACGTTACAGGATATGCTAGGCTTTGGCCCACATCAGTCTAAAATTGTATGTAACCATGAATAATGTATTTTGGAAACTAACTGCACAACAGGCAGCACTGTTAGTTCTCTCAGTCTCAGAGTAACATTTCGAATTTTGATTGAAACTGTCAGAGAAAATGGCAGCCTCGAGCAAGCCAGGATATCAGTTTAAAGAGCCTGTTAAAATTATATATCTAACGTTAAAATGTTGGTGACACAATAATTTCATCCTAATGGTGCTGACATATTCATAGGGTTGATTTTTGAGACAAAATATCATGAGGTAGTCATGATTTTGCAAATATTCCACCTTGTAGTGCAGTTTGCACAAATTGTTTTAAAAATGCACTCACCCTACAAACATTGCTGATGAGTCAAGATCTTCACAAAGTGACAGAAACACTGAAGCAGCTACACATTTTATTCTTATTGTCATGTATGTCCTATTTGTCAGGTGACAGAAGAACCAACACAAAGCTCAGAGAGTGATGGTGATACAAGATCACAGGTGACTGACTGATGATTTGGTGCTATAGATTAACGAGAGGAGAAGGCATGTGTTTGGCTCCTTCACATAGTGGACATTGAGTTGTTGTGTGGGGCACCAGTAGTCCATGTCTGTTGCTGTAACAGTAGTTCATGTTTAGAACAAAACATCCCAGCTCACTGAGTTGATCGGGGCAATAGTGCCTAAATGTTGCATAATTTTGCTGAGAGATCTTTTGTGGTAATCTTAGATGAGTAGTTTTATGGACAAAAACCAGCAGGTCATTCAGTGTTCCCTTAGTGCTAATGTATCAGAGATGTTGGTGTACTATAACTGAAGTAATGTTGTTAAGTCCTTAAAGTCATATTCTGTTATTGTCATGACTGTATTTGAAGCTATTTTTATTTTTGTATGATACCTGAGTTATATGGAATATGGCTGAAGTAAACTAAAGCCTAAAATACTTTAGTCAGTTATTTGTTTAATAGTAATTTAACATTATATAATTCACATATAAAACTATGAATTGTAATGTTAAATGGTTTAAAAGCATGTAGAATAGCATATGTAGGCAAGTATATTTCTCCTTTTTTGTTAAGAAGCAAAGACAAAAAGGAAAAAAAAAGAAACAGGGCAGGGTTCGGTGGTTGAATCATCCGTCCCTACCGATGCCAAAACCAAATCTACGCCCTTGAAGAGAGGCCAGGAGAACAAGCCAGATGCTCTTTAGTAAATTATCCAAGGTGTACGCTAAGTGGCAGGGGAAGAATATGAGAACAGCAGATATCTCTGTCCAGATATTCCCAGATATCACTGTCAAGTGTTGAAAGTCCTCGGTAGGGCAGTAAAGCCTCCTCCCCATGACTCCAAAAAGCTGTCAGTTGTCATTAATGTGGATTAGTTCAAATGACAGTCAGGACCCATTAACCAACCCATGGGCTGGAACTGGGTAAATATGAGTAACTCAGCCCTGCCAACCACATCTCACTAAGCTACTGGAGTGGTTCAGCTCCTGCCAGTCTCAGCAAGAGTAACTTCGGTTTTGAACAGTCCAGCCCCCTTCAAGATGACTGGTTCTGAGCTCATGGTGTCTTGTAGTAAGCCCAGCTAAGTCAGGCTCCTCCACACCAGTGTTAGTCGATACAAAATGTAATACAAAGAGGAAAAATGTTTGAACATTATGTATCATGCTCATAATATGGGAACTTGGCAAAAACATTAAATATTTAATTATGGTTTATGTGGCATGCGTGCCGTTGCCTCTTAAAAATTCAGTTTTATTAACATACTTTTACACCAATAAACCAATGAAAAAAATAATTTGAAAAAAATGCCATTTTTGTTAAATGGCATTGTTTATAGAGAAATACCCAAGTATGGTCTTGGTTGGGAGCTACGTTGTCGTTTAGCTGGTGGTTGCAACTTGCTGGACTCGTCTGGATGTTCAAACCTTCTCTTTCCTAATTGAATAAAAATAAAATAAAATAAAAATAAAAATGTACAATTAAATAATTTTAATGGGATTTGCTCAGGAGTGAAATTTAATACTCAAACTCACTGGTATTATTCTGTCCAAGTGAAACCATTGTTGTTTTGAAAATACTGCTAATACTTGTAATATATATGATGGCATACATCTTACCTTTATCACTCAAAATAACTTTAGAAATACTAATTACATGCAGTACAATTACCCTTTTTAATTAATTAATTTATTTATTTCTGTGCCTGTCCCATTTGGTTCTTTAGCCGTCAGAATTGTTGTCTGAAGGCCAACAAAGATACCCAACGGATTTAATTTACCAAGTGGATCATCACGGCTTTGCCGTATTGGTCCATTTGATCAACGTTTGTTATTATTATTTATTTTATTTTTATTTTCAGTTGTTACAGATGGGACAGACATGGCTGGGGGATAGGAAAGGCAGAAAGAAAGATGAAAGAAAAGAAAAAACAGAGTGGAAGAGTGACAGTGAGAAAGGGCACTTAAAAAGAAAAACAAAAATCTCGCTGATCACCTGTTAAGAGAAAAAAAGAGAAAACAAGCAAAAAAAGAGAGCAGCAAAATAAACACAAAACTAGTACAATTACCTTTAACTGCTTTAACTTCTTCTTGAACGTTAATCTTGGTCCAACTTTTGGAATCAACTTATCAGTGAGTTCATCATTAAGTTCATATAAACTTTCCTGTGTAATTTCTTCATCTGTAATTAAAATTTTAAATCTTAGTAATGCAGAAGTGCAAATCATTTTAAAATTACTACACATCTGCATTTGATGAAGGAGAGTTTAGTTATTGACACAGCTGTAAAAGTGTAATTTGCCCTCACAGGGGTAATTTAAAACATTGGCTGTTTGAATTGAAGGCATGTCAGTTGGGTTTTCTTTTATTAATTTATATTTTACTTTTCTCTGTTAATTTAACAACCTACAAGATGCTACAGAAAAGTAACTATCATAACTGTTATCGAGATTTGTATAAAATGTACCACTGTGTTGCCGTTTGTGCATATGCACTACTCCAGTACAGTTTTTACCTGATTTGCTGCAGAACAAAGTTGCAGCATTTATGTCTACACTAACAGATTCTTTTTCAGTATTCACAAAAGCTTCTTTGGCTACTCTCTTGCTACGAGTTGTTGCCACAGTGGGTGGCTCCAAATGCTTCATTAGGCAATATGCTCTTCCTGATACAGCCCCAAATCTCCAGCTGGAAACAATCCAGTGACCTTTCGCTTGCCAAATTGTCATGTTAAACATCACATTAATATTTTACAAAATCTGTGCTCATCAGTGATGCATAATAATACCTTACCTTCAAATTTATCCATCCACTTTTGTAGATCCCATTCAGTCAGTTTGTTTCGCACAAAATCATCCATGACCAAAAAGAGAAACTGAAAGATAAATTGTAATTTCTAATCAAACAACAAAATGGCTAGGAATAGGCAAATATATAGACAATACGTTTAGAGTAAAAGTTCAACTAGGTTATTGAAGATGCGGTAAAAAAGATTATTTCAGAGAGGGTGAAGTCAGCCAGAAGGCATAGACTGGGAACAGTCAGGAACAAAAACAAAAAAGGAGAAGTCCAACAATAAGTAGAAGTTTTAAAAACAAAAGTCGATTAAGGTTAAAAAAAAAAGCAAAAAAACAAAAGGCAAGAGAAGGTAAGTAGAACAAAAGGAGGTGAGTGGAACCAGATCTGAACATAAACAGATGCTAGTCAGGGGATGAGTAAGGGTAAGTGCGAAAAGGTGGAAGAGCTAGTGTTATTGCAGAGGTGCCGGAAGTGGCTGGATGTTTAACTATAGGATCTTAGTGGATATGTAAAAATAAGGAGTGAGTGAAAGACTAAATATAGGAACACTGACATTTAGTTTTGTTTGAATGTGGGAAAAAACCCAGCTAGGAAAAATGTAAAAAAGAATAACTTTGGTAAACAAATACATAAAGAAAAAACAAAACTAACAGTAACTGTTAGGTATGACAAGCAAACGTGCTCTTTGGAGACATTCAGATTCTTTACTATTTTGTCAGAATGTCAACACAATTATGATAAAACAGCACAAAAAGATTCTGGGTTTACTTCCAAAGCTATGTTTAAAATAAAAATATATATAAATAAACACCAAACTTTAAAAAAAAAAAAACTTTCCAAAGGGAAGTTCTCTAAAGAATAAACATAAATGACATGACACAGATTTGTTCCATGTCTTCAGTATTTATGTATTTATGTTATTCATCTATGTTTATGTCATTTACAAGGTCAGAAAGACTGCAGGAAGCAAGATTGATTGAATAAGTGATGAAACAGCATGGCAAGATTGTTTTCATAATATACACAAACTGAATCTAAAGAACAATGCATATACAATTTCGCCTAATACAAAACTTTCCAAAAGATACAGGAATATATGCATTTACCAAATATAAAATCAGTTTTGCTGTTTCATAACTGGGTAAAACTTTAACCTTATTAAAACGGCCTTGATTAACTATGATGTGTTTTTGTCCTAAGTAACATTATCAGTGTTTTTAATGACACTGAAGGTGATCTATTCAGCAGCTGCACTGAATCCATGAAGTAGTCACAGGTCAATATTAGTAAAGCTGCTACTTCAACCTGAGACTCAAAAAGACAAGATTTTGAGTTCCCCATGCAGTTTAAACCAGAGGTCCATTATTAATCAAGGCACATGGAAGGTTCCACCACTAAGGCATCCAGTCATTTCCACCTTATTGCATCAGCCCCTGATAAAAGGAAACAAGTTATTAATTTATCTAAAATATTCATCTAAAAAAACAGCCTCTGTTGTTAACCCTACTGCAGAAACACTGGTGCAGCTGCAGCTAGAACACGGAGAGAGGGGCTACTTCCAATTGTGTAACACAGTCCTGATCAAAAGTTTAAGACCACTTGAAAAATGGCACAAAAAATATCATATTTTGCATGGTTGGATCTTAACAAGGTTCTACCTGGAGCTCGAACATGCAAAAAGAAGAAATGGGAGTGAAACAAAACATTTTTTAGAAGGTTAATGAAAACAACCCTTAAACTGAAACAGGCTGTTTTACAGTTGATCAAAAGTTTAGGACCCCAGTAAACCCCCCAAACAGAAATCAAAGTTACAAACATGAATTCAGTAATGAGTAGCTGTTATTGTTGATCACTTCAAAAATTAAAATAAGTTGTTATATACTCAAACTGCTTGAAATGAATAATTCAATACATCAAAAACACATTAACAGGCTTCCATATACTCTACATACGGCTTAAAGGCTATTCTAAAATCTTAAACCAGAGCAATGCACAAAGATCAAACGATTAAGATCAAATTCAACCCAGACAGTTACTGAAATGGGAAGAATAAAACCCGAACGAAAGAAGGGGGAAAACAAAGCATAACGGCAAAGCAGCAGCACTTCTGTAAGTGTATGCCAGAGAAACAGTAGTGGCTCCAGCGACTTCTACCTGTAACAGCTCGACAGGGCAGGTGACGAAGACCCGGATGTATACAGCAACAGGTGAGCTAGTGAGGGATGCTTAGATGGAAGGGCATAACCCCTTTAAAAGCAGTACCACATATTTGTTTAATATTCACATTGAAGGACATAACTTCAACATTTGACGCAAAAGTAATGTCATCCAGAGTAATAGATTGTCTCGAAGACAAGTGTAAAAATAAATGTCTTCGAAGACATTTATTTTTACATTTATTTGCATTTATTTTACACAAATAGAAACTGAAACTCTGGCAAGTAAAAACTATGATCAAGCCATTTGCATCACATTCATTTGCAAGTCGTATAAGGCTAATTCAAATACTTGAACGCCCTCCTCCCTACCATCATTGCTTTACACAGTCACAACAAAAACAAACATTACATCATGTGACAACACGGGGCAGACGTGTGTATGTGTGTGCGTCTGTGTGTTGCGGGATATTAGGGAGAAGAGCAAGAAACCAATGATGTCAATATGGAGGACCAGAAGAGTCAAGTGCATCGAAGTGCGTCTGTGTCAAAATAATGAATTGTGTAAGAAAATACAAAATTATTTTACTCATTTAAAAATTACTAAATTAATGTATTACTTAATAACTTAATAACAATTTATAAATCAATGTTTCAAAATGAATTATTAATCAATTAATAAATACTTCAAACTAAAACAGATTTCACAAAATTTTAAATTCTCAATAAAAACCTCAGTTCAAAAATAATTTTTATATTCCAAATTAGAAAAAACAGATTTTCAAGTTACAATTTAAAAAAAGAGAAATAAGTAAATGAATTCAAATATCAAGGTTTTTAATTTTCCATTTTTGTGAAAATCCAAGTTGAATTTAAAGTGTTTAATTGGATAAATAATTTATTTTGAAATATTGATTTGCATATTATAATATATATATATATATATATATACACATATATACATATATATAGATATATGTATATGTATATACTGATATGGGCAGAAGAAAACTCGAACAAAGCTCTAAAGCTGTTAAGTGCCCACCCAGGCCCAGGCTGATCAAACGACATCATCTGAGTATGAAACAAAGTGGCCAACCTCTAACAGCTGCTCAGATGGCAGCTACTAGTTATAGTAGCACCATATAATGTGATTGGCCATTAATTTGTGATTAACAATGCAATATTAAAATATATGATTATTTCTCCTACAATTCCATTCACATTGTTTGTCAGTATAAAGCTTGTATTTCGAGTGAATAATAATTGTTAAACTAGGTACTACTGTAAAGAGTTTGGGTGCCATATTTAACAGTAATTTCTCACTTCAGTCTCACATTAATTACATAACCCGGTCTGCATACTTTCACTTATGTAACATTAACCGACTTCGTCCCTTCCCACCCGGTATCCAGTAAGGGTCCTGGCCAGACCCCCCATGCTAAAACCAAGCCCTGGAATGGCGCGGCTACGTCTGCAGCCAGTCCACAGCTCGGACACAAGCATTTTATACATGTTGTACTCTGTATGATTGTGTATGTGTCAAATAAAGTTGGTTGCTTGGTTTGCTTAGTTCCCTACTCCCCATGCTGCTGCCATCCTTCTCAATAGTCTTATTACTTCTCTGATTGATTATTGCAACTCCCTCTTATTTGGTCTCCCCAATAAGTCCCTCCATAAACTTCAACTTCTTCAGAATCCTGCAGCTCGGGTCATAACTCATACTCCCTTAAGAGACCATATCACCCTAATTCTTCAACAGCTTCACTGGTTACCCATACAAGCTAGGATAAACTTTAAAATTTTAGTTCTCACATGTAAGTGCATCCATAACCTTGCCACTCCTTATCTTTGTGATCTGCTTCATATCACCATTGTTTCCCGCTCTCTCAGATCTTCATCTGCCATTCATCTTGTTGTTCCTTCTGCTCGTCTTATCACAATGGGGAACAGAGCTTTCAGTCGCTCTGCTCCTTGGCTCTGGAACTCACTTCCTCCAGTTATAAGAAAAATAGATTCCCTTCCCTTATTTAAGTCAGATTTTACTTGTTGTCAAATCTTGGTTGTGTTTTTTATTTGTGGAGTTTTTTTGTATTTTAATTAATTTTAATCTATTTTAATCTACTGTTTTATTGATTTTTATCCATGTTTATCTTTTTCTCTTTGTAAGGTGACCTTGGGTTTTAGAAAGACACCCTCAAATAAAATGAATTATTATTATCATTATTATTATTGTTGTTGTCAGTAGTGTTATTAATATGCACAGCTTGTTAGGGACATGACAAAGAAGGGAATTCCACACAAATAATTTTACCATATTCATTTATTAAGCACAAACAGAAGTAAAGGAGAAAAAACAAAACAGCTTTGTGTTTACCTATAACCAGCAAGTGACTGAAACTAGAAATAACCGCAAAAGCCACAAAAGCAGGGAAAAAACAAACAAACCCTAAATTGGGTGCCAGAAAAGCCCCAGCCTTCTTAGATGAGGGGGAGGGTGGCCGCCATCTTAAAAGAATATCACCTTACATAGGTTCCCAAACAGGTGAACTCCTTGTCTCGTAATAGATGGGAGGAGCCACTAATGATGACCTGAACAAAAGGGAATAAAACAGGCCCACCAAATAATAACAAGGCTTAAGGCCGCACAGGATGTAAAACTTATTTTTCATCGTAGGCCACATACAGCTCACTTCAATCATAGATGGGTCAAACCATCGAAACTCCAATTTCTGTCAATGTAACGATGTTTAAATACACATTTCTACACTATTATAGTGATTTCATAGTTCTACAGACGTAGCCATGCCATAAATAAAATCAGTGAAGGTACACACATCAGGGACAAGAGGAGACAAAAAAAAAAAGACTTAAAACGGGCTCCTAACTGGGAGACCAGTTTGAGGACATTAAAAAAACACCTTAGCACAAAAAAGCACATGACATGAATATTCACATGTACAACATGTAAGCACGTGACATGCATCGGAGGCGTTTGGGATGGGTGAGGGTACGTGAGTGCGTATCTGTGTCAGTGTACTTGTGTGTGTGTGTGTGTGTGTGTATGTGCATCCTATGTTCAGCTTGAGAGACTGTCCTTTCACCTTGTTAAGCAAAAGTCAACAGTCCACAGCCTACGCAGGTGGCCTTGAAGGATATGGGCAAAAGAGTCTAACTGTCCCATTATCAAGGAGAATTGTGTATAAAAATGTATAAATGAGACATTTTTTCAGAATTTTACAGTCGTTCTGAGTACTCACAGCTCTACCCATAGCTTCGATCATAGCGGGTAGCCTTGTGGGGTTTATAACAGCTGTCACTGCTTTCTTCAATTTCCAATAAACCAGGGCCAAGCCATCTCCGATCAGCAAGAATCCTGTTATCATGATTCCAAATAGGTAGATGTCTTCAATGTCCTCAGTCGAAAGTCCCGCCAGGCACACGACATGCCACTTCTGCTGCCATCGTGTATCCGGCAGGGAACGTCCCTCCAGGACATTTGAACTCTCCCGAAACCAGGCTTTTCATCGAGAAGTGAGTGTCAATTGCTTTTAGGGATCAGTTGATCAAATTCATAGTTCTTCTTTAGGTATTAGAGATCAGGACTGAGAGGCTCTTCTGGGGTTAGAGATAGAGACGACTAGATATAAGACAAGAGAAGCCAAACAGGAAAGATAAGGGAGGGAGAGGGAGAGAGATGCGTCCGCCTCCATCAGAGCCAAAGCAAGCAAACAGAATCTATTGTCTATTAAAGACAAAAACACTGACATTTTTTTTTAAAATTAACAACAATAATTTCATACTGAAGATAAAATCTTAGGATTTACCCAGTTATATTTCATCATCTGGAGTGCCTACAAGTAGATCATAATATTTCTTCACCATCTTAAGCTCTGTTGAAACATCTGAAAAACAAAACTTTTTTGAATTGTTTCCTCCCAGAGTGACACACATACGTAAATGTGAGACTAAATGAGTAATGAATTAATTTTTTAAAAAGATAAATAGACACCCTTATTGTTATCAGCTGCAAGATTGCAAAGATAAAGAGGAAAGGCAAACAATTAGAACCAATGTAATTACATCAAACTGCCCTGTTTACCTGGGAGTAAGCACTCTTCAGCCTTGAATGAAAGTCCAATAGATTCCTTCATAGTTTTCTCCAGAGTCCCCAAGACATATACCTAATTTAAAAATGTAAAGTTTTTCATCACTTACCACAGACCAAGATATTGTGCTAAGGTTGTATTTAGAAGGTTCTCAGACTGGATGAAAAGTATAAATGGAAACATACATTTCGGTATAAGTCTATTCCAGTTAAATACAGAAAAAGCCTTCAGGTGAGTTATGACTAAATACGTTCATCGTAATTCTTCGTAAAACATGACAAACCATCAAATCATGCAACTTCTCCAACATGGTATTTTCTTTTGAGTGCACGTGGTTTTTAATAGTCTCCCTCATGTTGTACAGTGTGTCTTCTCCTGTAAATGCTAAAGCCTCTAGAAAAAGACAGAAAACTCTTCAGACTTTTTATGCTGAATAATAACAAACATAAATATCTGTTTAAGTGATAAGTTGTGAAGCTCTGATCTTATTTCTTACTCTTGTAGCCTTCTTCCATAATGTTCTCAACTGTCTCTGTCAGACTGCTGTAGACTTTTTGCATCTGCTCCTGGATGATTCTGTTTAATTTTGCCTTAATCTTTTCTTCCTGAGAGAAAAAACATGAAGTATAGATGAACTTTACCTATTGTTTATCAATGGGCTAATGTATAGAAAGTCTCACTTCTTACCTCTGTCTTGAGGAATCTGAGCTGCAGTTCAGCATTTTTGTACTTTTCAATCAGAGAATCAGTGTTAAGTGTAAATGTATTGATGACTCCGTTGAATGCTCCACATTTTACTTCATTTCTAAAACAAGTAAACATTACGGTTTATAATGACAGAATTGGCAAGTTTATATGTTATGAATTACATATCCTGGATAATATTATGTGACTGTTTAGAACATGTTTTTTTTTTTTTTTTTTTATTACGGGAAGGTCTTTCTGAATTCTGCACCAATGCTGTCAATCAGACAGGAAGCCAACTTCATATTAAGGTTAACTGGTTTAACCTGGGGCTCGCTCGGGCCACTTCGGGGGTGGGGTGCCCTCGGCCTCTCGGCCTGGGGCTCGGTCACTCAGGCACAGCTGGCTGCCGGCGGAGCTCACGGGCACGTCACTGCAACCCCCCCTGGCTTCTGCTCCGCGGCTGCTGAGTGATCCCTCATCTGGGACTCTCCTCAGCTCTTTCTGGGACAGTGGCGCGGCTGCCCCTCTGTTGGTCTTCCTTGGTCTCTTGTGTTCTGGGGGCCTCTGGATGTCTGGAGTTTTGATCTCCTCCATACCTGCTTCATGCCCTGGAGGATGGGACTGTGGCCCCCCACACCCTCTAGCAGATCATTACATTAAGGAACCTTTTAAATACAAGCGCGCTCATGCTCACAGGTGTACACACAGGTGATCACACACACAAACTACACCCTTTTTGGCTCCTACCACAAAGCACACTGTGCGCTGTCGATCTTACGTGCTGCACAATAATGTTTAATATTAAGTATTTAGCGTTATATTCCCATATATCACTGTGATGTTGTTTATTCTATTACTCTCGTTTTCTTCTGCTTGTTTTCTTTTTTCTTTCCCAACAGGTGATCCAGGTGATCGATATATGTATTTTTTGTCTGCTTATTTTGTTGGTTTTTGTTTTTTGCCCTTTATCCCCGTCCCTCTTCTCCGCTGTTTTTTTTTTTCTTCCCCCTCTTTCTTTCTCCCTTTTCTTTTCCCCTGTCCCGTATCTAGCAAGTAAAGAAATAAAAATAAATAAATAAATAAAATAAAATAAACAATAAAAGGTAAATCAAATGGACCATTACGGCAAGGCTGGGATGGTCCATTTGGTAAAGTAAATCCGTTGGGCATCTTTCTTCGCCTTTAGACAATAATTCTGATGGCAAAAGAACCAAACGGGACAGGTTTAATAAAAAAAAAAAAAAAAAAAAAAAAAGGTTAACTGGTTTCCCTTTTTTTGGTTTGTAGACGCCACCTTTCTCAACGACACACTTCAGTAAATTGTAAAAAGCACCACCATTCTTTCTCTGAAACAAAAAAGAAAACACAGAATTATTGCATTTTACATTGTCATATAAAATCTGTATGTATTTTGACTATAATTAAAAAACATACATGATATAAGAAGGATTTCTTAACACCATCATCAAGACATCTTTCAAAAGCCCTACAGTTGTCTTCCATTTCTTTTCTGACATTATCAAGTTGGAGGCTCATGTTTCTCTCAAGTTCTTCACACACCTCGCCTTTTTTACTATCCTGAAAAACATTTGAAGGAATAAAACCATGAAAACCACTTGTTGGTTTTTTTTTAAAAGGTTTAATGAAATTTTGTTGGTTTTAAAAGCCACTCTCCTGTAATAAAGACATGAGAAGCAAAAATGGAGCATCAAAACCTTATGAATCAGTGAACCAATAACTTATAATTTAATAAATATAGCAAAACCAAAATCAGACACACAAACACAATTGAGAAATCCCAACATGTAAGAGAATGTTGTTGTGTATCTTTTACTTGACCTTACCACTCCTGTGGAGATGGCTCCTTGAATCAAAGACAGAATCCTGTGAGCTCGATTCACATAGTTTACTGTCTCTGAGTGACAGTCATTGAGATCTTGCAAAAATCTCTGAAGTTTGGGTACTTCTGTAAAATAAATTTCAATGTTACAATTTTACAATACACACTTATTTGAAATTAAATAATTCTTCTTTCAGTCAAGGCAAACTAAAAAAACAAGTGCATCCTATGGAGGACCAGGATTATCAAAATGAATGAATTAAAAGTGCAATTAAATAATTAAATATATGTTTCATTAATTAATTAAAATTGGAATTAATTAATTAAATAAATATTTCAATATTTATTTATAATTTCAAAGTCAGGGGGCAGGCTGATAGTGTGGACTTGGGGCAGCCAGGTATCCCAGAATGCATTTCAAAACACAAGCGGCAATGGTGGTGGCGCTCTAAACTGTAAGCATCTTTTAAAATACCCGTTTTTCTGTCATAAACTGTACTTTTAATATTGTTTTAGCCGAGAATTCAGTGGCGTAATCTTCACATATCAGGTCAGGTTGTCAACAGAATATGTTTGCAAAAGTTCTCCGATGTTTTTGGAGAAGTCGCTAGCTTTGCTAACAGTCAGCAAAGGTCTCCATCCTCTCCAGTTCCTACAAATGCATACACGGATATTATCTTCATACAACAGTGAAATTATTTTAATTAAAATTCCACCTGGTCTTGTGTCTCTGTGTTTCTGTAACATAAATAACGAGCCGACTTTTTCCTCACAACACCAGCGATCAGCTTGATGGACCCTCAGTTCACCTGCATACATGCTGCTCACCTGTCAGCTGTTTAGCACCTGCTGCTGATTCGGGAAACAGACTCACGTTAAATGGTGATCGGCACAGTTTAACTTGGGCACTGCTGCTTGATATAACGTAATGTCGGAGCAATATTCTGCACAAGATAATCAAATGTAGTTTTTTTCCTGAGCGCAGAGCTGCTGGAACTTGTTTCCGAGTGACTGACATGGGTTAAACATGACAAACGGGATTTACAGAGAGTGATGGACACTTAGAAAACTACAGAGCACCTCATAGGCGAACCCACTTTATCAGCAGCTGATATCGAATCAACGGCACACAGCTTTAATACCTCTGCTGAGTTTTAGCTCTCAGTGAAGGTTAAACACCAGACATAATTTACTCAGGTTCTGTCTGTCGGGTCATGTTTACTTCACTGTTTTATTTACAACTGAGCAAATCGGATTGGCTCTGATTAAAGTTTTAAAGTTTTAGCTCTCACGTCTTTGGAATAGTCTGATAAAGATGATTTTCTGTAAAAGAATATCGATATGACCCGTGACGTATATGACCGTTAGATTAATTTGATGCTGCCAACACTTTGTGCCTGCCCTGGGAAACCCTGGGTTAACTTAGAGAGCTGACAACCAGCTTCGTGTGAGCATTTATCCTGGTCCCAGTGTTAGGGTCAGTGATTCCAGAACACTGAAAAATATCCTGGATATGCTTAAACATAATTTTAATGTTAGTTTTAATTCAATATTGGCGACTGAAACAAGTATGACATATAGGAACATCAGGAGATAAAGACCCGATAGATATAACCTTAGTAAAGGAAGTTGGTGTTCAACCTCCAGTCAGCTGGAGTTATGACAGTTGTGCACCAGGACCTGAGCTCGAGCACTTGCGAGCAGGCCTATCACACGCTTTGCCATGAAACTGGGCTGGACAGACATTTTTCAAATCATCGAAGAACTTTTGCAAATAGGCTCTATCTTGACACACTAACCAGATATCTGAAGATTAAAACATTACATTCTCAGCTAAAAAAATATTTAAAGTGTATTTGGTGACACACAAACTGGGTTTTTCAAAGTACAGCTCAGTTAGTTTTTACATGTCATTGTTGGCGCAGAGAAACGCCCACTTAAAGAATAGCCACCAGGCCAAAGCAACGGTTTTGACTCGAACAGCATTAACCCCGCCCCCTAAAGTTGATGGGTGAGACTGACAGCTAAAATAAAATTCATGAAGACAGTACCAGGGCCAAGAGTGCCAAAATAAATGTAAGAAATACATAATTAAATAATTAATTAAATGTGTCAATAAATAGCTGATCAAATGTATAATTAATTAAATAAATGTTTGAATAAACAATTTATTACATGTTTTAAATGAAATGAATGGGCATTTAATTAATTGTTGTTTTGGCTTATTGGCCCAATGGTATATTTAATTAGTTAATTTGGTCACTTCTGGCCCCCCATACTTTCAGTTATTTCAAAGGAGACTTCACCTACCAGTTTCTTCTGGACTTAAGTAGTTTTGTTTTAGGAACTCTTTGGAGCTCACTGTGAACACTTTGAATCTGTCATCAGTGAAGTGTTTCTAGGGAAAAATGTGATTTGATTTGAAAGCATTCTTGCAACTGTGGAGAGTCTTTGCATTAGATTTTCTGTCAGGCTACAAAACTCACCCTAATGTTGCTTCGCTTGTTGAATTCTTTCTTTATTGCATCAGTGACTTGCACGTTTCTTTCAGTGATTAGATCATGGACATCAGCTGATGAACTAAAAGAAAAAAATGTATATGTATATATATATATATATATATATATATATATATATATATATATACACATGTGTGTGTGTGTGTGTTCTGTCCACCATCATCAGTTTGCAGGAGGTTTTGTGGTTTTGGCTTTTAGGTGGAGTTGTGGGGGACTCCCTTTGTGACCAAGCTGAGCTTTGCCTAGGTGGCTTTTGCACACTATTATTATTTGTATTAATCTTAAAGCATTATGAGACATGTCAGCATGTTCTCCTTGGACCATGATTTGTTAGGAAGTTTCCTATAATCTCATAGATTTTGTACCCATACATAAAGCTACCATAATGCCATCATTGCATCTCTTTCTCCTCCTGCTCTTGTTTTATTCTTCAGCCCCTCTTGCTGTTCCAAACCCTTGTCTGTGCCTCTCCTAAATAACTCAATTTCCTTCTGACCGGCAATTCTCTGTTCATTACTCAGTCCACCTTATTTAGTAAACTTTATAAAATTGTCTCAGAGTCTGAGGCTCCTTTTGACCCAAATGTTCTGCATTCATTACAAAAAAAGGCTCAACTCTGTGCTTTATCTCACCTAGCTTGATTTTAAATGGAAACACCCTGTAGTTGATCATCATGCATCCTTAACTTACAGATCATCTGAATCATCAACAAGATCAGACTTGGTGCAGATAAAATGAATTTGCTGACATTCGCCACCATTTCCAATCAGACTACTGACACTTTCCAGGATCTCCCAGGCCTCTTTCTCTGATGCTGCTTGATTAATTTCAGTCACAATCCACACAGTAGAACAATTTCCAAGTATCTGAAAGGAGAATAACATGTTTCAGTGCTTCATCAAAAGATGACATTACTGTTCGCACAAGAACACAGTATAAGCAAAGAGCAGTAGATATGAATTACCCCTTTCCACATCTGATCTCTGCTCTTGTTACAGTCACCATTTCCAGGAAGGTCCACAAGTGTGACATGCTGGAGAAAAGGATTGTTTGGCACCCTGACAGTCACACACTTCACTAGTGGCCAAAACCACTTTTTTGCTTCATTACCTTCTTCTTGTTTTGAATCACTTCGTGTGTACTTGACAACTTCTGCACAGAGTTCATTAGCCTGCAATAAAAAACAAAAGCAAAGTAGTGCAGTTTAATTTCAGTCCTCAATGCAAGTGCTTTACAAAATCCATCAAAAAGTCAGTGACTAAAGAACAATTAATTAAAGAAACTGGATCACTGAAGCTTGAGTAATTAGTTTTAAATTTTAGATTTAAATGATTTGATTGTGTACAAGCTGTACACGTATGTCTATCACAGAAGTATGGGATAATGTAGCTTCTCCTTGTTTTATATTGGACCAAGACAGTCCCCCACTCTGAGGGGTACTGGGGGGAAATTCAGGTAACAGTAATTTCTATGGAAATTGTTGCTTTCTTGAACTGTTTAAAACGATCAACCATTTGATAATTTAGAAAAAGGATCATTGCCAGCCACAATTAAAATGTATTTAAGAAGTTATTTAGGAAAAGTTTTATATTCTTTATAACTAGTATTGCTCTTAGCAGAAACAACTTTATGTGGGCATGTTGCAAAGTTGTCCACAAATTTGACACATTAAAAAGCTACTTTACACTGCTCCCTTATTCAAAAGGGGGTACCTCTGCGGGTAACTCAGCATGTTTTGATTGACAGAGTTGTACGCCCTTTTGCCTTTCCTGATGCAACCGACTGTCAGACATTAACTTGCTAAAATTTCTGGCCCCTTTAATTCACTTTTTGCCAAAGGTGCTCAGTAGTGGATTTCTATGAACACATTTAAAAGTCACTAGAAATTTAACATGTGAAAAAGCCAACTACTTAATTAATTTTGCTGTATATATATGATAGATATAATGTAATATGAGAGTTTTTGTCTTACCGATTCACATGTCAAAATCTTCCTCTTGGATTGGAGAAATTCTGGAATTGCTTTGAAATATTTGCTCTTCATGAGGTTTTCAGAAGACTTTTGTTTCCATTCTTCTCCATACACTGCTGACAGCTTTTCCACAGCATCAAGATAATCATCATTATCTTCCATTTCGTGATCTCCATTTTTGCAAAAAAACTGATGAAATGAGCACAACTCATCGTTCCATTCCTAAAATAACATTTTTACATATTATTTATTGAGGCACGTACCCAGCCTTAAGCCCCCAGAACTGCAGTGTAACACATGATTTGGTTTTAAGTAAAAATGAAACTTTTATAATTCAATTTACCTCTTTTGTGATGAACTCAATTTCTGCCTCATACTTCGAGCTGTAGGTGTTAGCTTCCAATTTAATCATGACTGAGGTGCATGCGTTGACACTTCCAGAGGGTAAAATATTCTTCTCTTTGATGATGGCATTTATTAAAGAGCTCTTTCCAGCCCCAATTTTACCAAAGACGCCAACTAGCTCCCTCTTGTCTGTCTCCAAATCACTAATCTTTTTCCTGTTGAACAAGATTTTAAATACGGTTAATCGATTCAGTCATGAAAACATTTTCAAATGTAATTAAAAAGGTTTAAAACAATATTTTGACATCACTAATGCATAAAAGAATAGTGATAGTCATTATAGTATATAATATATGTCATTATAGAATATCCAAAGAATTATCATTAGATGTTTCAGTTTTATACACTTATTCAGCTCATTGTTTATTGTTATTTTGGTCCATAGCTTCCTTGTTTGTCAGCAAAAGTGCTGATGTTTCCCCAAGAGCTAGTGGATGACATATTTTATAAGTCTAAGTGGGATACACATTAAAATTCAGATGTTCAAGTGCTACTAAAGCAGTAAATCATCTATAATTTGTATGGTTGTTAGTCAGAAGTACAACTTAACCTCCGAAGACCCAGACTCTTTCATGGCATGCATTTTTAATTTCTCTTTGCTATTTGGGCTGATAGGGACCTGATGAATGTAAAAACAAAGAATTAGCTGATTTTTTTATTTTTACCTGATTATTATTTTTTTCTAAAAATTGGGATCCACATATCATTCATTTTGATAGAACAGTGGCAGTATAATGTCCTCGTAAGTGGATATCAGACCCTTGAAGAGCAGAATTTAGTTTTATTTAGTTTTAAATAAGTTTAGTTTTAATTTTGGTCTGAACAACCCAAAATGTGATGTCTACATATGTGGACGCCAGGTCCTAGGAGATTAAAAATAGATAAAGAACCAACATACCAAACAGACTGACACTAGAAATAAATGGTTGAATATTGAACCAAAAGGATTTGAGACGAAGCTAAAAATAAACTGATTTGTTTGTGAAACCTGCACATGGTCATGAGTGGAACCATGCACATATATTACAAAACATAAAAAACTAAGGCCCATTCATTAAAAAATATGAAAACTTAATACTCACTTCAAGAAAGCACAGAGCTTGTCTTGGTGATGTAGTCTGGCATGTACAAATGTCATGATGCTTTTTGCATCAGACAGTATGATTGATTCTGTGGGCATGAAAGTAAAGAACTATTTAGCAGGATTTCTAAACTAGCATTTAGTCAATGTAAAGTCTCATAACAACAACAACAAAAATTTTGTTCACAAAATTCACAAAAGTGTGAATTAGAGTATATCAGGAGCATAATGTGACAACTTACCGACAGACATTAATAAACCATGCAACATGCTGACTGTTAAAATTTGATAGCAGCCCAAAGAAAAAGTAATTTCTAACACCAAAGCAGAAACTGACTGTGGCGGGGCGTGGGCGGTGGTGCCGCGACAGGGAAGGCAGACGCACCTGCGTGGCATCGTAATCACTCTTCACTAGCTTAAGAATGGTGTAGGGTCCTGTAATGTTGTTGTTGTTGTGGGTATGTGTGGAAGTGTATTAGATCAGCAACCATAGATAAAAGTATGTTGGAGAATGCAGAATTGTGGTCACGTCATGCCTCATTCCTGCCACACCGACATTTTATATTTTGGAAAATTTGTCCTGCACAGAAATTTAACCCTATAGTGGCTTCAACTGTAAAACTGTTCAGAAAGAGATGTAAATACCTACAAATCCCGACACAGACAGACGTTGTCGCTTAGCTGGTGGCTGTAACCTGCTGGGGTCACTTTGAAGATCCGATTTTCTCTTTCCTGATTGGCCAAAAACAAAAAAGAAAGAACAAAAAACGTTTCTCTCAGCATTGAAAGTTGATCTCAAAGTTTGATTGTACAAAATAGTGCTGCCTTTAAAACAGATTAATGAGATGCAATAAATAAGATGCATGTGTCTCACCTGTATCACTTGTGGATGGAAAGACCTGAGGATGAAACTTAGTTATACAGATAATTATTCAACCAGCAGACTGATGAAGAATACATTATAATTACATTCCTGCTTTTTAGTAAACATCTCATCCTATGAGACAATTCTTTTTCCTAATTAAGTCTCTATCACGCAGACCTGTAGAGACGGTCGGTGAACCCCTACAGCAAGTTGTAGTTGCTAGGCTAGGTTAAAATGTATATTAACCGACCCCCTATGAATTAAGTTTTTAGATTCAGTCTCTATCAGCCAGAGAAGGAGCTTTACTTTGTCTCAGGCAGTTGGCCCAAATCAGATTTGTTGTCTAAAGGCGAAGAAAGATGCCCAACGGATTTACTTTACCAAATGGACCATCCCAGCCTTGCCGTAATGGTCCATTTGATTTACCTTTTATTGTTTATTTTATTTTATTTATTTATTTATTTTTTACTTGCTAGATACGGGACAGGGGAAAAGAAAAGGGAGAAAGAAAGAGGGGGGAAAAAACAAAACAAAACAAAACAAAAAAAAAACAGCGGAGAAGAGGGACGGGGATAAAGGGCAAAAAACAAAAACCAACAAAATAAGCAGACAAAAAATACATATATCGATCACCTGGATCACCTGTTGAGAAAGAAAAAAGAAAACAAGCAGAAGAAAACGAGAGTAATAGAATAAACAACATCACAATGATATATGGGAATATAACACTAAATACTTAATATTAAACATTATTGTGCAGCACGTAAGATCGACAGCGCACAGTGTGCTTTGAGGTAGGAGCCAAAAAGGGTGTAGTTTGTGTGTGTGTGATCACCTGTGTGTACACCTGTGAGCATGAGCGCGCTTGTATTTAAAAGGTTCCTTAATGTAATGATCTGCTAGAGGGTGTGGGGGGCCACAGTCCCATCCTCCAGGGCATGAAGCAGGTATGGAGGAGATCAAAACTCCAGACATCCAGAGGCCCCCAGAACACAAGAGACCAAGGAAGACCAACAGAGGGGCAGCCGCGCCACTGTCCCAGAAAGAGCTGAGGAGAGTCCCAGATGAGGGATCACTCAGCAGCCGCGGAGCAGAAGCCGGGGGGGTTGCAGTGACGTGCCCGTGAGCTCCGCCGGCAGCCAGCTGTGCCTGAGTGACCGAGCCCCAGGCCGAGAGGCCGAGGGCACCCCACCCCCGAAGTGGCCCGAGCGAGCCCCAGGTTCCAGGCCCGGATAAGCAGCCACCAAGGAGTGAGCCGGTGTGTACCCGGACGCCCACCCCCAGACACAAAGAACCACCAACGCATCGATGTCTGAGGGCGTCTGCCACCGGCAGGGGAAGTGGTGGGGGGAGATAGGCCTCCAAACCTTGGAGGGCCTGAGATGTCCCCAGAGAGGTGGCGTCTGATACCCAACCTGACATATAGACACAGACATACAGGCACACTCAAATACAAACATCCATTCCCACCCTCATGCTCTCATAGGCAATTACTCCACACTCAACCAATGTGGAGACAGACATAAAGAGACGCTGTACACACAATCACACTCCCCAAGCGTACTCTAAGAACCGGGTCTAGGTACCCTTGCCCCTGGAGGGGGAAACTGCACCCAGACCCAGGTGGTGTTACCCTTTTCCCTGCAGTGGGGAGAAGCAGACTGCCCCGACTCCGCAGCAGCAGGGAGGCCCCACACACCAGACCCCAGTCGGACGGCCAACTCCTCCTCCTAGCCCCCCCGCTCCAGCAGGCCGCAGAGACCGGGGGTGTGAGAAGACTCCAAACCTCCCTCTACCCGCTCATATGTAGTGTTGATGTATATGTGTTCTAAGGTGCAATTAAAACCCAGGAGGGCATGGAGCTACCTGCCAGAGAGCAGCAGGTAAGCGCATAGCCCCTCCTGATAGCCCTCAATGTCTACGTGTATTTAAAATTGAGAGGTGGGCAACGACGCCAGGGGTGCGGTGTACACCCTGATGGTAATTTGGAGTCCGTGTTGTGAGCCCACCCCCAAGATCCTAAATGTATGTGTTATGAGAGTGTGAGTAATGTGAATGTCTAAGTTGTGAGATAAAATTGAGGCAGAGGCAGCCAGAAGGGGACAGAGGGGGGGGGATGCCTCCTCTGCACCCTGGTGACACACCCCTACCCCAAGGCCCTGCATGTGTGGGTGATTGTGGTGGAGCGGGAAGAGGGAGGCAGCTGGAGATGGGGAGGGAAGAAAGGGAGGGGCAAGTGACCCCTCCCTGGGGCCAGCTCCCCCGCTGACCCCAGTAGGCACCCCCATGCTCTGCAACCCGCCAGGGAAAGGGGGCCCAGGCCCATCCGGACCAGGGCCCAGTGCAGCAGCGCCGCCCGGCCCCACAGAGCCCGGGACAGCCCACCCGACCCCACTACAGAGAAAACTGCACCCACCCCATCATCCACTCATCTTCCAGACTACACAAGACAATAGATGCCCAGGCTGAGATCTTCCTCCACCTCTCCTATATCTCCCCCTCCTGCAGAGAGAATTCCTGAGGAGAGGAAAGCTAAATCCAACATGAGTAACGCGGGAGCAGGGAAAAGCAGAATGGAGAACTGAGAAAAGCAGGAAGAGGAGGTGTTTGTGCAGGTCCCATGGCTGAAAGACAGGTAGCAACCTGCCAGACAGTGTTTGTTTTTTTTGTCTTACACAAGCCAAAGGGATAAAACTTTACAAATGTTATGGGTTAAAAACAAGACAAAAACACTGTTTTATGTCTACTTACAGTAAACTGGAAAACAAAACATTAAAAAAGAAGAAAAAAGAGGTCATCACAACAGACAGCTCAACATGTTAGGAATCTGCTCACTTACACAGTTTGCATAGTTTTAACACTACACCATCCAGCTGCTATATCTATATATCTGTATCTGTATCTATCTATATCTATATATAGATATAAAGAGATAGACATATAGATATATAGGTATATATATATATATATATATATATATATATATATATATATATATATATATATATATATATATATATATATACCTATATATCTATATGTCTATCTCTTTATATATATATATATATATATATATACACTGGTTTGTTACTTATTTATGATTTTTGGGGATGTTGACAAACCCAAATTTTTCAAATGAAGCTCATGCATAAGGAAGACGTTCAATGCTTAAATTAGTCATTATTACTTATGTCAGGGGTTCTTAACCTTTTTTTTTTTTTTACCTCGGGGCCCAACTTTTTCACTACAAAGTGGCCCAGGGCCCATTCAGATGTTAACACTGTATTCAATAAACTGAGGTTGCTTTTGGTTTGATTTATATTTAATAACTAAATCAAATGTACTTCATTTTGACAACTAAAACCAAATAAACATGATGATGACATAACGCAATGTAATAATCACAAAGACATTTATTTATTACTTGTATGTGAACCTGGACATAAAACAAAATGCCAAACAGGTCAACAATTCATGGAACAAATCCAACTACAAGTAGAAATTGAAAGGCTCGAGTCAAGCTTAATAATAAAAAATAATAATTCAATTTTACTACAGCAAAAGAGACAAGAAAAAAAGGGACTCGTCTAGTTGCAAAGAGAAAAATGTAGTACTTTTTAGTCTTTCCAGAAGCTGATGCTGTTTGTCTAAGACCATGTCTGTAATACGGTAGCTCAGAGTTTCGTTTGAGAGTGGGATGGTCAGTAGCTTCTTTGCAGCAGCCTCTCCCATCAGCTCATGGCACATATATACAGCAACAGGTAAAATCAGTTCAGTGCTTCGTTGGGTAGCATTAGTCCACACTTCGCACACTGGGCTCTCAGGTCCACCTCCTTTCCTCTGTTCACAAACACATACTTCAGGAAGTCAAGCTTGTACTTGCGCAAAAATGTTGCCGTTTTAGAAGGGGGGTTGTGACTTTTATCTTCATTTTTGCATTTTAAGAACTTCTCCATCTATTTTGGTATTTGTAAACAGCGGGCAGACTGTCTTCCTTTGCTTGCTTATTGAGGCTGATTAAACAACCCCCAACAAGTGGTGGGAAGCTGTATTGAAAGTGAAATTATTTTTAATGGACAGGGACACAGGTGTAAAATACATTTTTTTTCCAGCCCTCAAGGTGTGACTCACGGCCCAGTGGTTAAGAATCACTGACTTATGAGATGCAGTATCAGTTTATACTGTAAATAACCATAAGAGGGTGGACAGGATATGCTTTAACACATTTGTGAATCATTCAGAAAAAAGGAGAAAAAGGTTGATGAAAGATTGATATTTATTCTGGTTCTTTTTTCCCCTTCAAAAAACAAAAAGACAAAAAACAAAAGAAATGCCTTAGAAATGAAAAATGCCTTAGTGGAATAAAATAACATCTGGCTATAATATTATGAGTATGGCTGTAAAACTGTAATGAAGAAGGTCAAATGTTTTTGTCAATTTTTTATAACTTATATTAACAACTGAACCTAAACAAAAATGATGGCATTTTAGGATACTCATACTAAAAAAAGAAAAGAATATTTACTGAAATGTAGAATTTATTACAAAGGTAAATTGGGATTAACATTTTAGGACAAGCTTTTAGAAATAATGTGATAATATATTTTTATACAATATACACTCAGTTCTTTTGTGGGGAAGGAGTTAGTGCCTCAAATGGCACCGAGTACTTGGAAAGACCTGCATAACAACAACAATGGCTGTTAGGTGTGACAGAGGTCAAATTCTGTTAAGAGCACACAATGTTGTCAAAATATCACAACAGATTCTGCTAATACTACTGCCAAAACAATGTTTATGTAATATTTTTTGTGAAGAATAAACATAGATGACAGGTCAGAAATGTTGTTGGGAGCAAGAAACTTATAATTAAAAAACATGACAAGAAGTATGAATGTGTCCTTGAAAAAAAAAACTTTTACAAATAAATCTATGACTATTTGTGTTTCTCATACACAAATCCATCTTATCCTAATTCAGATATTGTTTTCAAGAAAAACACCCTCTGCTGTGGCTCTAATGTATGAAAACCTGTCAAAAACACATATTTGAGTGTGAAAAGTTGAGATGTAAAACTACTTTAAATCTCACAATCAAACAATTAATTCCACAGTGAAAAGAACTCCTGAAATTGAGGAAAAAGATGGACACAATGTAGAGGGATAAAACTAGTCCTGTAGCTGCATGGAGATGGAGCTACTTACCCTAACTGACCAATCCTGTCTCAAAGTTTACAAGATCAATTTTAGGATTCATTAGATTATAGTACTAAACATTTCAGAAATCCCTACCTTTAAATATTTGTAGGTAAATACAATCACAATTTTAATTGTAATTTTAGATAAAATACATTGATATTCCATTTAATTACAGGGGAATTACGCGTAAGTCGTGGGCTGTATTATAAAGTGTTGCCATGTTTTTATCTTCTGTGTTAAGTAGACTGATTTTACATGTACTGAAATGTGCTATATAATTGTCATTGGCATCTGAATGAGCCATAACTTAATTCATAAAATAAAAACATTAAAAAAGATTTGAAATATATGTAGAGTGATGTAATGTAAATCTCTTTCAGTTTTTCCTCAAACTTCTCTGTCAGCCTCAAGATTTGAATCATTAAAGATACAGACATTCTCAAAATCAAAGTCAAATGTCACCAAACAACTTTTAACCAAACAAAAACAACTGAAAATGACTGAGACAAAATCAATCAAAGATGTTTTTTTTTGTTTTAAACAGCACTTCCTCTGGGAAAACCTGTTTGTGTCCAGACTTCTGCTATTTCTACCCAGTCAGCAAATCTGAAACATCCAAAACAGAAAAAAAGGTTTAACAAAGAGCGATAACAAATGGAAACTTTGGTTTCCACTGGTTCCATTAAGGACAATTGTTTTAATTTAAAACATTTAATGTAATACTGATGATGACATTTAAGGATTTACCCAGTGATGTTTCATCGTCTGGAGTGGCTGCAAGTTGATCACAATATTTCTTCACCATCTCAAGCTCTGTTGAAACATCTGAAAAACAAAACATTTTTTAATTGTTTCCCGTCAGAGTCAAAGTGTCACTCAGTAATTTATAAGTTAATTTAAAAAATGGAGAGACAAATAGGTAAACAGACTGTGCTATCAGGTGCAAGACTGTAAAGATAAAGAGAAAAGGAAGGAAACTTTATCAAATGTAATTACAGCAAACTGTCCTGTTTACCTGGGAGTAAGCCCCCATCAGTGTTGAATGAACGTTCAATGGATTCCTTCATAATTTTCTCCAGAATCTCCAGGATGTTTACCTATTTTAAAAATTGTAATTACTTATCACAGATCAAAATGTGTTAAAGTCAAATACAATTACATTTAGAAGTTTCTCAAACTGGATTAAAAATATAAATGGAAACATACATTTTTGTCTAAGTCTATTCCAGCTAAACATAGAAAAAGCCTTTGGGTGAATTATAACAAAATACGGTCATAATATTTCTTCATAAAACATGACAAACCATCAAATCGTGCAACTTCTCCAACATGGTATTTTTTGCCTGCTCAAACATGTCCTTCTTCGAGTGCACATGGTTCTTAATAGTCTCCCTCATGCAGTACAGCATGCCTTCTCCTTCAAATTCTGCAGCCTCTACATTAAGGCAGAAAACTCCAATCAGATTTCTCATGCCATATAATGTTAAATATAACTATGTGTTTTAGTGGTAAGTAGTAAAGCTCTGATCTTATTTCTTACTCTTGTAGCCTTCTTCCATAATGTCTTCAATTGTCTCTGTCAGACTGCTGTAGACTCTTTTCTTCTGTTTCCGCATCATTCTGCTCAGTTTTGCCTTAATTTTTTCTTCCTTAGAGAATAAACATGAAATATGGATGAACATCATTTTAAATCACATCAAGTCATAATACATTTGTTTCCTTTTACTGTCCATTAGTTTAGACAGTAAAGTTTCATCTCTTACCTCTGTCTTGAGAAACCTGAACTGCAGTTCAGCATTTTTGTACTTTTCAATCAGAAAATCAGTGTTAAGAGAAAATTCATTGATGACTCCGTTGAATGCTCCACGTTCTGAGTCATTTCTAAAACATGTAAACATTGTGGTTATTAATGGCAGAATTAGCAAGTTTAAATGTTATAAATGATCTTGAATAATATTATGTGACTGTTTAGAACTTGTCTTTTCTCACGGGAAGGTCTTTCTGAATTCTTCATCAATGCTGTCAGTCAGACATGAAGCCAGCTTCATGTTAAGGTTTATTAGGGTCCCGTTCTTTGGTTTGTGGACACCACCATTCTCAACAACACACTTCAGTACCCTGCAAAAACCACTGTTCCTTCCCTAAAACACAAAAAAGAATTATTTAAACACATATTCATGTAAAATCTGTTGTTTTGTTACAACTAGATTTAAAATACATACACGATACAAGAAGATCTTGAGTTTTTCTCCATATGAACCTTTGGATTTCTCAACGCCATCACTAAGACATTTTTCAAAAGCCGTATAGGTCTCTTCCATTTCTTTTCGGATATTTTCAAGTTGGAGGTTCACGATTCTCTCAAGTTCTGCAAACACCTCGCCTTTTTTACTATACTGAAAAATATTTGAAGGAATAAAGCCATAAAAACTACTTGTCGTTTCTTATAGGTTTTTGAATTCAGTTGGTTTTAAAAGTCACTTTTCTGTAATAAGAACCTGAGAAACTAAATATAACAGCAAAAATACATGAGACAATTAATAACCCATAAATTAATTAAAAATAAATAAATAAGTAAGAAACACAAAGACAATTGAGAAATGCCAACATGTAAGAGAATGTTGTTGTGTATCTTTTACTTGACCTTACCACTCCTCTGGAGTTGGCTCCTTGAATCAAAGACAGAATCCCATAAGCTCCACTCACATAGTTTACCGTCTCTGAGTGACAGTCATTGAGATCTTGCAAAAATCCCTGAAGTTTGGTTATTTCTGTTAAGAAGAAATTTCAGTGCCACAGTTTGACATTACACACTATAAAACAAACTAAATAATCTTTCTTTCAGTCAGAGCAAACTAAAACATCGTGTGCTTCAAGACTTCACCTACCAGTTTCTTCCGGACTGAGATACTTCCCTTTTAGGAACTCTCTGGAGCTCACTGTGAACACTTTGAAACTGTCATCAGTGAAGTGTTTCTGCGGAAAAATGATTTTATTTTAATGCATCCTTAGAACTGTGGAGAGTCTGTATTATTTTCTGTCAGTCTATAAAACTCACATTAATCTTGGTTCGCTTGTTGAATGCCTTCCTTACCCCATCCTTGGCTTGCATGTTTCTTTTAACTATTCGATCATGGATATGAGCTCGTGAACTACAAGAAATGTGCAAATATATACTGTTACCATCATCACTAGTATCATCACCATCATTAATTTGGGGCAGGCTGGGTGGTTTTGATTTACTCTTGGACTACGTCCACATGTCCACATGTATTTTTGAAAACTGAGATTTTCTGTCTTCGTTTAAAAAAACCCATCCACATGTGCAGTTTAAAAAAAATATCTCTGTTCACATGTAAACGCAAACACAAAGTCAAACGCTGTCAAGAACATGCCAAATCCTAACCTTCTAGAAATATTGGCCAATCAGAAGTGTAGAAGCCTGGGAGGGAACGAGTAAAGACAGTATTTTGGATTTTGCCTCACTGGCTCTCTTGGCCAGAGTTTATTCAAATAAGAAAGAAACTGACAATACTACATTAGTCTGGGTGATTCAAAATCATGAGTCACAGCGCTGTGAAATATGGCTGGTGTAGAATCACAACTTAGGAATAGACAAGATGCATACAGCATACAAATATTTAATTTTATAAAATTAAATTTATTCAAAAACAATGACGTGTTGGCATCGGGATTTGGCTTGTGTTTAATGTAGAAGCCATGTCCGAAGTTCACTCTAGGGGTGTCCAAATTCATAGGCTGCATCCTCCTGAGGACCTGGCCTTCGCGGTCTACATTGGCCGGGTCTTCAGGAGGCTGGGTAGGCCAGAAGTGAGCAGCTGTGAAATTAGACGATCTAGCCTTCAGTTTTGCGTCACCAGCTGTCTCGGAGTTTAATAAACTCAGCCGTCTGCTCCTTGCTATCTAAAATATAACAGGACACTGGAGTAAATTCTCGATCATCTCACACTTCTGTTTAATCCGTTTTCTGTTTGACGTTTATTCAGCTGTGTAAAAACCCCGGAGGAACCCACCCAAGGGATTAATAAAGTTTTATTTTATCTAATAATTTTAATCTCAGCCAAAATTCTCACAAACAAATAAAACAGAAAAAAGCCAAAAAGTAACATTTTCAGTTATCTAAGTGACTTATATATCTTGTTTAACCTGAGTAGGGAAAGACCGCGTGAGGTTTGAAAACGACGTGCCAGGAGTTCGCTGTTCTCGAGCTATCGAGCTGGTGGGTAACAGACGTCTCCGAAAAAGTCGGAGCACTTTTGCAAATATGTGATGTTTTAATAAACCAAGCACATACTTGAAGTTTACACAGCTATAGTCTCACCTGAAAATCTCTTGAAAGTTTATTTTGTGACCCAAAAGGAGTAATATGAGTAATATTAAAACTAAGTAGCTGCTGCCATTGTTGGAAACTGGAATTGGCTGGGCCACGCTATGAATTCTGGGATATGGTGGGCCACGAAGGATACACTCGACCCATCCTTCAAATCTGGGGAAATGAAGGACGCATTTGTCGGCCACATTCGGAGGAGTCTACGAATATGGACAGCCCTCATTGCGTCGCTGTGATGTAATCGGCCTACAAATGCGGCCTCAGCAGGATGCAGCCCATGAATTTCGACACCTGGAGGGACAGTAACTGCGTGCGTATATGTAAGCGTGTAAAAACTGCAGATAGTAAGATTAACAGCAACGGTATATTGTGTAAATCCACCATTGTAGAAATTTATCTCATCTAAACAATACTGTGGTGAACAGCATGATGTCAAAACGTTGCGTGACGAAATCTCTGTATTCCAGTTAAACGCAGAAACTGAGTTTTCAAAAATCTCCATGCTGGCACGAGTTTCTTAAAAATCTCAGTTTTCAGTGATCCTAAACACAGTTTACGTGCGGACGAAAAGCCCAAACGCATAGAAAAAGCTGCGTTTTCAAAAATACCAATGTAGCTGTGGACGTAGCTTTGGCCTTTAGGTGGAAATGTGGGAGACTCCCTTTCTGACCAAGCTGAGCTTTCCCAGGCTGTCGCACACCTGTAACTCATGGTCATCGCCTAGATTGTGTTTAAAAACTGGCTGTGGCACTGCTTCTCTGCCACCTTAGGGTGTTGCTCTCCACTAATTCACCAGTTCATTTTATATATTTCTTTCATTGTAAATTAACCTATTAAATGTCATATTAGTTGTGTAAGTCTGCCTTGTGGATCCAGTTTATAATGATATGACTTTATTTGTTTAGTGTATTTTTTTGACTGTTAACTTTGTTGCTGAAGGACAGTGTAATGGTACTTTTGCTTTACAATGTAAAATTGTCGAATTACTCGACTGTAAGGACCAGGATATGCATGATTTCCTATAATCTCATAGATTATGTGCAACATACATAAAAGCTGCCATGATGTCATTTGCATCTCTTTCTCCTCCTGCTCTCCTGTTATTGCTCACCCTCTTCTCTCTTGCTGTCCCTCTAGAACTAAAAAATTCCACTGCCTGTCCCACTCTCCACTATTCCACTCTGGCCAGGGAATTCTCTGTTCATTACTCAGTCCACCATCTTCAGTAAACTTCATCAAATTGTATCTGCATCTGAGACTGCTTTTGACCCAAATGTTCTGCATTCATTACAACAAAGGCTCAACCCTGTGCTTCATTCTTTGTCTAGCCTCGGTTTATCTTACATGGAAACACCCTGTAGTTGATCAGCATTCAAAATTTACTTACAGATCATCTGAATCATCAAGAAGATCAGACTTGGTGCAAATAAAATGAATTTGCTGACATTCGCCACCATTTCCAATCAGACTACTGACACTTTCCAGGATCTCCCAGGCCTCTTTCTCTGATGCTGCTCGGTTAATTTCAGTCACAATCCACACAGTAGAACAATCTCCAACTATCTGAAAGGAGAATAACATGTCTCAGTGCATCATTAAAAGATAACTGTTTACAGACAACACAGTATAAGCAAAGAGCAGTAAATGTGAATTACCCCTTTCCACATCTGATCTCTGCTCTTGTTACAGTCACCATTTCCAGGAAGGTCCACAAGTGTGACATGCTGGAGAAAAGGATTGTTTGGCACCCTGACAGTCACACACTTCACTAGTGGCCAAAACCACTTTTTTCCTTCATTACCTTCTCCTTGTTTTGACTCACTTCTTGTGTACTTGACAAATTGTGCAGAAAGTTCATTAACCTGCAATAAACAGCAAAAGCAGTGCAGTTTAATTTCGATCCTCAGTGCAAGTGACGATTGCTTTCTCAGAGATTTTGAGAAAGCGATCCATGCCTTCATCTCATCTCGTCTCGACTTCTGTAATAGTCTCTGTTCTGGTATTACCGCTACATTAATTGTCTGACTGCAGCTAGCCCAAAACGCTGCAGCACGGCTCCTAACTGGGACACGCAAGCGGCATCACATATCTCCCATACTTGCATCATTACATTGGCTACCAGTCAGCTTTCTAATTGATTTTAAAAAATTTAACACTTGTTTTTCAGACGTTACATGACCAAGCCCCTATATATCTTGCTGATCCCCTAACCCGGTATTCTCCCCCAAGATTTATTTGTTTTTTAAATTTTTAATTTTATTTAGAACGAGGGGCAATACATATTAATGAACATTTTAACAAATATAAATATGCCAGGTTATAGCCTTGGGCTAATTTCCATCTGCAGACCCTCTGGCAGGTTAGTGTTAAACACAAGTTAGTAAAAACATACAGAGACACTATTTATAAGTCATGTGACAAGGACAAAAACAGTGATCACATTATACTAGAACAAACAATGACAAGAAGAGTGGACACAGAGGACAATATAGATAACAATAATAGAAACACATCAATTATATTGCACAAACCCCAGTATTGCACATGCCCTGACTGTCCTGATATTGCACTGCCCATTACACTGATCGTTGTTTCCCTTTTCTTTAATACACTAACTCTTTTTCATGTCCAATATAAAGCATGATTAGTAAACATGATCACATATTTGAGTGTACCTCAGTCGCCCTTTTAAGTGACTCTTAAAGATGGGTAGACTTGTAGGGTCTTGAGGTCTGCCGACCAAATGCTTTTTGTTGTCCCAAGGTCGAGGTTAAAACACAGAGGAGACCGGGCATTTGCCGTGACTGCTCCTAAATTATGGAACTCATTCCCTTTTCATATCAGGACGTCTCCAACACCGGAGACTTTCAAAACCTGTTTAAAGACCCACTTTTACTCTCTGGCTTTTAAATCAAGATGAGTCTGTTTCTATTGTTCTTTCCATGATTCTATTTTTGTTTAATCTATACTTAAACAAAAATACAATATATTTTATTTGGTATGTCTTCTGCTTTGACTGTGTTGATGTACAGTACTTTTAAAAACAACAGTTGTCGACCAAAGTGCATTATAAATGAATAAACTTCAAACTTGAAGTGCTTTACAAAAACCATTAAAAAGTCAGTGACATAAAAAAAATACTAAAAGAAATTGGATCACTAAAAGCTGAATAATTAGTTTTCAATTTTAGATTGTGATCATCTAAAGATTATTGAGGGATCTCAGTAAGATCTGTTTCGTTGGGATCACTGGATCTATTTTCAGTGTTTTGTGTTTTCTGGACTTTTGAATCTATGCTGCATGCTATTTTCAGACGCGAGATATGTTACCAATTCTTAGTCTTTTGTTAATTTGGTCAGTTCCCTTTTGTGTCCTGGTTGTCCTAGTTTCACCTGTGTGCATTTCCCAGCATCCCCAGTGTGTAGTCTATCATGGCTGACTGTTATAGTAGTAATATGAGAGTTTTTGTCTTACTGATTCACATGTCAAAATCTTCCGCCTGGATTGGAGAAATTCTGGAATTTCTTTGAAATATTTGTTCTCCATGAGGTTTTCAGAAGACTTTTTCCATTCTTCTCCATACAGTGCCGACAGCTTTTCAACAGCATCATGATAATCATCGTCTTCCTTTTCCTGATTTTTATTATTGTCAAGAAGCTGACGAAATGACCACAACTCATCTTTCCACTCCTGCAAAAATAGATGACAAGCCATTTATTGAGCCATGTACTCAGCCTTAAGCCCCGAGAACTACAGTGTAACACACATACTAAACAAACTTTGGAAATTTATTTTACCTCCTTTGTGATGAACTCAATTTCTGCTTCATACTTTGAGCTGTGTGTTTTAGCTTCCAGTTTTATCATGACTGAGGTGCATGCATTGATAGTTCCTGAGGGTAAAAGATTCTTCTCTTTGATGATGGCATTTATCAAAGAGCTCTTTCCAGCCCCAGTTTTACCAAAGACACCAACCAGCTCCCTCTTGTCTGTCTCCAAATCACTGATCTTTTTCCTGTTGAACAAGATTTTAAATATGGTTAATTGATTCAGTCATGAGAACATTTTAAGCATGCTTTAAAAGATTTCAAATGTATAATCATGGAAGTGATTATTCAATGAATCATTACTAGATTTATATTTATATTTCAGTTTTATACACTGGTTCCACAAATTATTTGCTGTATTTTGTTTTATTTTACTACTGAATTATTTCAGCATCTGTAATTGTACTGCTGTATGTCAGCAGTCTGTGTCATACAATCTGACACAAGAGACAAATTGGTGAATATTAAACCTAATAGGTTCTTGTACAGGCAGCACGATGGCATGATGTTTTGCACTGTTGTCTCACACCACCATCTGGCTGGGGGCCTTTTTGTTTTGAGTTTATCTCCATGTTTGCCTCGGTTTGCTTCCGGTACTCTGGGTTTCTCCAACAGTCCAAAGACATGCAATTAGTATTGATTCTAAATCCTCATCAATGTAGTAACTCATTCCTGTGACTGTTTCTTGGTGTAACCAGTGTGACATCCATAAATTTTGTTTGTACTGAATTATTTTAATTGTTGTGATTATCTGAATATACTGAATATTTTTGCGTGTGTCAAGACTCTTGAAAAGGGATCATCTTCTCTGTGTGACTAAATTACACATAACTAGCAGCTCCTGAGGATGTTTTACAGATATTTTGTGCATTTTTGCTTTCTTTAAAAACAATCTCTCTGTGATCTGTTTGTGAAACTGTCACATGATCAGGAGTGGAACGAGGCCCATACATTACAAAATATGAAAAAACTTAATACTCACTTCAAGAAAGCACTGAGTTTGTCTTGGTCATTTAGTCTGGCATGTACAAATGTCATGATGCTTTTCACATCAGACAGTATGATTGATTCTGTGGACAAAAAAGTAAAGAACTATTTAGAAGGAATTATAGACTAGAATAACCAGAAAATGTAAAATCTCATGTTTTAAAAAAAAGCAAACCTGTGTGAATTAGAGTATATGAGGAGCATAATGTGACCACTTACCAATCAAACTTACTATACCATGCATCATGTGACTGTTAAATTTTGACAACAGACCAAAGAAAAAGTAATTTCTAGCATCAAAGATGAAACTGGCATGTTGGACAGATTGTGCTGCACAGAAATTTACTCTATAGTGGCTTAAACTGTGACACTGTTTAGAAAGAGACGTAAATACCTGCAAATCCTGGCATTGACAGACGCTGTCGCTTAGCTGGTGACTGCAACCTGCTGGCATCACTTCGAAGGTCTGATTTTCTCTTTCCTGATTGGATAAAAACAACAAAAAAATAAGAACAAAGCATTGAAAGTTATTCTTAGTAAAGTTATGTTGATTGCAAAAAAATACTGGTGCCTTTAAAACACCGACTAATATGAGATACAATAAATACGACACACGTGTCTCACCTGTATCACTTGTGGATGGCAAGACCTGAGGATGAATATGAGTTATACAGGAAATTATTACTATTTGCATTGGCATTGTTCTTTAACAACATTTTAAGGACACCAACATACAAGTTTTACAATCAACGAACTTAAATGCAGTTATGTTTTCAACCAGCAGGCTGATAAAGAATACACTATAAATTACCTTCTTCTTATTAAACATCTATGAGACAATTCTTTTACATAATTAAGTCCCACTCATGAAGACCTACAGAGACAGTTGGCGAACCCCCTAGCTAGGGCAAAATGTATATTCTCCAACCTTCTATGAATTAAGTTTTTAGATTCAGTCATTTATTGGTTTCTGTAGAGAGTGGTCAGTCTCTGTAGACCAGAGAATGGAGCTTTAATTTGTCTCAGGCAGTTGGCCTAAATGTCTGAAATTCAGTATAACCCTTACCTGAACCACATCAGCTACTTCTTCATGCTCCTGTTCACACTGTTGATAAAAAGTGCAAAGCAGTGTTTAATATTAAGCTCTTAAACATGTATTAAAAATTGTATTTGTCATATGGACATTAAATCTGAAGGAAAAAACAGTTTTAAACTGACTTGAAAAGAAATGACTGTTTCCTGATTTGAGGTTTGTTCTTCCTACAACAGTAAAAACAGTTCAAATCTATATTAGTTAAGAATTAATAAAATTACTCTACAAATAATTACTGCCAGTGAGACACAGGAGGCCAGGATCACAGAATTGGAGACTCTGCTTCGCACCCTCAAAAATCCCATAGCTAGCCAAGCCCCTTTAGCCGGTGGAGCCAAAGGTAGCGTAGGCCCAGTTAGCTCCCTCTGGCATATTGTCCCGAGCAGCAAGGGAAACAGGATGACTGGGTGACGATGAGGAGGAAGCACAGTCTTAAACAGAAGCCCCTGGTACACCACCAATCTGTTCATGTGTCTAACTGTTTTTCCCCACTTTTCGAAACACCTGCCAGGCATCAAACTCTGGTAATTGGTGATTCTGTTCTGACACATTTGAAGCTAGAGACACCAGCAAAGACGACCAGAACAGGCGACACTGAGGGAAATGTAAAACTGAAAGCATAACATAAATTCGGCAAAACTGTAATTTACGTCGGCAGTAATGACATTCGGTTATGTCAATCGGAGGTACTAAAATTAATATTGAATCAGTATGTTACCCTATAGGTAACAAAATCAAGCTTTCCTTTGTCTCAGGCAGTTGGCTAATATGTCTGAAATTCAGTAAAATCCTTACCTGAACCAGACCAGCTGCTTCTTCATGCTCCTGTTCAAGCTGCAGATAAAAAGTGCAAAGCCAAATACAATACTGAGCACTTAAACATGTATTAAAAACTGTATTTCTCCTATAGATACTGAATCTCAAGGCAACAAAATAGTTTGTAAATTAACTGAAAAGAAATAACTGTTTCTTGATTTCTGTTTTGTTCTTTCTAGCACGATCAAAACATTGCAAATCCATCTTAGTAAAGAGTTAACAAAAATTGCGCTAGATGTTATTTTGAGTTTTGGGCAAATTACTTTTAAAAATTAATTCGTTATAGTTAGTAGTTACTTCTTCAAAAAACTAATTTAGTTAGTAACTGAGCTACAATATTTTAAAAATAAATTATTACTAGGAAAAGTCACTATTACGTTACAAGGTTAAAAAACTGAGTTCACAACTACACATTTGATTTAAAAGTACAAAATATTTATGACCACAATTTAAGCCCATAGAAAGGATGGAGTTTTTTGTTTTTGCTTCTTAGAAAATGCAGCTTTTACAGTTTTGTCCTGCAGAAACATGGCAATAGTATTCAGGAGAAAATCTATCTAATTTATAGTCTCCACTTTAAATTAGCTGAAGACAGCTTAAACCATCTGTGTATTGAAAAACTGTAACGCGTCCACACCACATTTTCTTGTTAGTAACAGTAACAGCGTTGTAACGATAGAAATAGCAAATAGTTAGATTACTAGTTACTGAAAAAAGTAACAGCGTTACTTTTATCGCTGCTGTTTTCATCACTGATTATTACTGCCAGTGCATTTTTAAATGTACAGATAATTCTAACAAAAATTCACCCCTGTATATAGCAACATTAAAAAAAAAAAAAAAAAAAAAAAAAACTTAATTACCTTTAACAGCTTGAGGTTCTTCTTGAATTTCACTCTTGGTCCAGCTTTTGTGATCAAATTCTCAATTTCTCGATCATCAAGCTCACACAGACTTTCAGAATCGATTTGTTCATCTGTAATTAAAAACAAAGTTGCAGAGATAAAGTTTATTGTCAACTTGCTTCAGAAATTCTTGTTAATGAGTGAAAAAGCAATCGGCCCAAATCTATAATCTGTTTTACAGTTAACAGAACACAACAGAATCAATATCTGTACCCATCACAGATTCACGTTAATAGTTTACCTTTAAATTTCTCCACCCACTCACTTAGCCCCCATTCAACCAGTTTGTTTCTTACGAAATCATCCATGACCAAGAAATGAAACTGAAATATAAAATGCAATATTTAACCAGACAGTACTGCTTTACAGATTAGACATTTGTAACCAGCTTCTTCTTTAATGCATATATAATCAGAGACACTGATATTAAATTTCAGATTAAAAGTTCAAACTGCTCACCTTTTGTTAGAAGTAATGCAGGAAAAAGCTGCTGAGGGAGATGTGAGGGAAGCAGTGAGACAAAAACGGGAAACAAGCGGGAAAAAAGAAATCGAGCAAAAAGCAAAGTCCACAAACAGATACGGTTAAAAACAAACTGGAACTGTGTGGCTCAGACTGCACAGGTGCAACTGCATCTATACATATAATAGAAAGGTAAATCCAACATGAGTAAAGCGGGAGCAGGGAAAAGCAGAACGGAGAACTGAGAAAAGCAGGAAGAGGAGGTGTTTGTGCAGAAGGGTGTGGCTGGCAGACAGGTAACAACCTGCCTCAGAGCAAGTGTTTTGTTTTTCTTTTTTGTTTTACTTTTTAACAGAGGAGTGAAACGATGTTGGGTGATGAACACTTTAAAAAATGATTATTAATACCATCTTTAATCCTCAAAAGTATCAAAAAAATAGAAATTGCCACTCTGTTCTGTCACAGTCATCGGGCCAGCCACAACCATCCCACAATAGATAAATGCAACTGTTAAGTTTGACTTGCTGAATTATGGTGTATAGCTAGTAGATTCACTGACAGAAGGAAAAATAATTTATAAATCTTGGCTGAAAGTTGTTGCTTTGTGCTTTGTTGTTTGTGTTTTTAGAATGGCGTATTTAATGGCGTATTTAACATGCTCAAATGTTGTATCGCTACATAAAATGATTGTGGTTCACACAAACATTCCTTCTTATCCTCCCTGCGCTATTCGTTTTAATGTTAATGTATTTACATTGTAAAACACAAAAAGGGACAGCATATGAAAACATACATTTGTAGGGCCACATAAAATATCTGCAGTTTGTGATGTGATAGAACTTATACAAATGATTTTCCTTCCATATTCAAAGAGCCAAAGACAATGAGATCCCTCGGTTCATCTCTGTCTAAATGTGGAAAAGAAGGACTTAACATCCAGCCTTTTTATGGGAATCGTGATGCAGAGTGATAAAACTGAGTTTACTTAGATGTTATTTTGCTAATGGTTAATCATGTTTAAATTTAATTAATATGATGAAATAGAAACTGTAAAATTATTTGATGCCAGACTTCTTCACCTTGATTGCGGGAGTGTTTTTGACTATGCTGCTCATCCTTGTGTCTCTCTGTATGTGTGAGATTGTGGAAATCTGAGAGATGTGAGAATCTCTGAGTTCAGTTCACCTCAATTTTATTTATATAGCGCCAAATCACAACAAAAGTCACCTCAAGGCGCTTCATAGATACAGAGAAAAACCCAACAATCACATGACCCCCTATGAGCAAGCACTTTGGCGACAGTGGGAAGGAAAAACTCCCTTTTAACAGGAAGAAACCTCCGGCAGAACCAGGCTCAGGGAGGGGCGGCCATCTGCTGCGACCGGTTGGGGTGAGAGAAGGAAAACAGGATGAAAGACATGCTGTGGAAGAGAGACAGAGATTAATAACAGATATGATTCAATGCAGAGATGTCTATCAACACATACTGAGTGAGAAAGGTGACTGGAAAGGAAAAACTCAGTGCATCATGGGAATCCCCGGCAGCCTACGTCTATTGCAGCATAACTAAGGGAGGATTCAGGGTCACCTGGTCCAGCCCTAACTATATGCTTTAGCAAAAAGGAAAGTTTTAAGCCTAATCTTGAAAGTAGAGATAGTGTCTGTCTCCCGAATCAAACTGGAAGCTGGTTCCACAGAAGAGGGGCCTGAAAACTGAAGGCTCTCCCTCCCATTCTACTTTTAAATACTCTAGGAACAACAAGTAAGCCTGCAGAGCGAGAGCGAAGTGCTCTAATAGGGTGATATGGTACTACAAGGTCATTAAGATAAGATGGGGCCTGATTATTTAAGACCTTGTATGTGAGGAGCAGGATTTTGAATTCAATTCTGGATTTAACAGGAAGCCAATGAAGGGAAGCCAAAACAGGAGAAATATGCTCTCTCTTTCTAGTCCCTGTCAGGACTTTTGCTGCAGCATTTTGGATTAGCTGAAGGCTTTTCAGGGAGTTTTTAGGACATCCTGATAATAATGAATTGCAGTAGTCCAGCCTGTAGGTAATAAATGCATGAACTAGTTTTTCAGCATCACTCTGAGACAGGATATTTCTAATTTTAGAGATGTTGCGCAAATGGAAGAAAGCAGTCTTACACATTTGTTTAATATGTGCGTTGAAGGACATGTCCTGGTCAAAAATGACTCCAAGGTTCCTCACAGCGTTACTGGAGGCCAAGGTAAAGCCATCCAGAGTAAGAATCTGGTTAGATACCATATTTCTAAGATTTTCAGGGCCGAGTACAATAACCTCAGTTTTATCTGAATTAAGAAGCAGAAAGTTAGCGGCCATCCAGGTCTTTATGTCTTTAAGACATTCCTGCAGTTTAACTGATTGGTGTGTGTTACCTGGCTTAATGGATAGATAGAGCTGCGTGTCATCTGCATAGCAGTGAAAATGTATGCTATGTCTTCTAATGATGCTGCCTAAGGGAAGCATGTATAATGTAAATAGAATTGGTCCTAGCACTGAACCCTGAGGAACACAATAATTGACCTTAGTGTGTGAAGAGGACTCTCCATTTACATGTACAAATTGGAGTCTATTAGATAGATATGATACAAACCACTGCAGTACAGTACCTGTAATACCTACAGCATGTTCTAATCGCTCTAATAGGATATTATGGTCAACAGTATCGAACGCTGCACTAAGGTCTAGCAGGACAAGCATGCTTGTATTCAAAAGGTTTCTCCATGTAATGATCTGCTAGGGAGTGTGGGGAGCCATAGCCCCGTCCCCCAGGGCATTCAATTCAATTCAATTTTTTTTAATATAGCGCCAAATCGCAACAAAAGTCGCCTCAAGGCGCTTCATAGATACAGAGAAAAACCCAACAATCATATGACCCCCTATGAGCAAGCACTTTGGCAACAGTGGGAAGGAAAAACTCCCTTATAGCAGGAAGAAACCTCTGACAGAACCAGGCTCAGGGAGGGGCGGCCATCAAATTGGAGTCTATTAGATAGATATGATATAAACCACTGCAGCACAGTACCTGTAATACCTACAGCATGTTCTAATCGCTCTAATAATGTCATGATCCTGAGTCCATGACTCAGGGATTTTGTGTTTGGGGTATTTATTGTTATTATTTGTGGGCTGTTTTGGGATGGTTTGTGTTTTGGGATTTTTAGATACTGGGTTTCTGGGTTTGTGCTCCCTCTGTTGGTCCCTGGTGTTAGTGTTCCCCTGTCTCGTCAGGTTAATCAGGTCCAGCTGTGTCTCCCACCTGTATGTGATTGCCCAGTGTCCCTCTGTGTATTTATAGTGTGTGTTTCCCTTAGTTCCTCGTCGCGTTGTCTGTGTTCATCCTCTGTGTCACCCTACGTGCTCTCCCTGCTGTCCTCCCTTCATGTTCAGGTTTGCTGCTCTTTGGTTTAGTTTCTCCCAGTTTAGTTCATCCTTAGTTCTGTTTTACCATCTCCACTTTATGTTTGGTATTTGTAATAAATCTCCCTCACATCTGAATAAGTACTGCATTTGAGTCCTCCTTTCCTCACATCACACGGCCGCTGCCCCGAGCCGTGACAAATAAGATATTATGATCAACAGTATCGAACGCTGCACTAAGGTCTAGCAGGACAAGCACAGAGATGGGTCCACTGTCAGAGGCCATAAGAAGATCATTTGTTACCTTCACTAAAGCTGTTTCTGTGCTGTGATGAGCTCTGAAACCTGACTGAAACTCTTCAAATAAGCCATTCCTCTGCAGATGATCTGTTAGCCGTTTGACAACTACTCTTTCAAGGATTTTTGATATGAAAGTAAGGTTGGACATTGGCCTATAATTAGCTAAGACTGCTGGGTCTAGAGATGGCTTTTTGAGTAAAGGTTTAACTACAGCCAGCTGTGGTACATAGCCGATTATTAGAGATAGGTTGATCATATTTAAGATTGAAGAATTAATTAATGGCAGGACTTCTTTGAGCAGTTTTGTAGGAATGGGGTCTAAAAGACACTGATGGTTTGGAGGAAGTAATTATTGAAGTTAACCCAGAAAGATCAATTGGAGAAAAAGAGTCTAACTTAACATCAATGGTACTAAGAGTAGCTGTAGATAATATTACATCTGTGGGATGATTATTGGTAATTTTTTCTCTAATGATAAGAATTTTATTTGTGAAGAAGTTCATGAAGTCATTACTCGTTAACGTTAAAGGGATGGTTGGCTCAGTAGAGCTCTGACTTTTTGTCAGCCTGGCTACAGTGCTGAAGAGAAACCTGGGGTTGTTCTTATTTTCTTCAATCAGTGACGAATAGTAAGATGTTCTGGCTTTGCGGAGGGCTTTCTTATAAAGCAGCAAACTATTTCTCCAGGCTAAATGATGATCCTCTAAATTTGTGACACGCCATTTCCTCTCCAGCCTACGAGTCATCTGCTTTAGGCTACGCGTTTGAGAAATATACCACGGAGTCAGGTACTTCGGATTTGAGATCTTAGTTTTCACAGGAGCTACAGTATCCAGAGTCGTACGTAGTGAGGAGGTAAAATTATAAACAAGATAATCGACCTCTGTTGGGGTAGCGTTCAGATAGCTGCTCTGCTCTATGTTGGTACAGGGCATTGAAGATGATAACAGTGGGTGGATTATATTCTTAAACTTAGTTACAGCGCTTTCAGAAAGATATCTACTGTGATAAAGTCTACTCTCCACTGTTGTGTAATCAATTATTGTAAATGTAAATGTTATCAGAAAATGATCAGACAGGAGATGGTTTTCAGGAAATACTGTTAAATGTTCAGTTTCTATTCCATATGTTAAAACAAGATCTAGAGTGTGATTAAAGTGGTGGGTGGGTTCTTTTACATTTTGAGAGAAGCCAATTGAGTCTAATAACAGATTAAATGCCATGTTGAGGCTGTCATTTTTAGCATCTACATGGATGTTAAAATCACCCACAATAATTATTTTATCTGAGCTGAGCACTAAATCAGATCTGAGAAATCAGAGAGAAACTCTGTTTAAGGCCCAGGTGGACGATAGATGATAACAAGTAAGACTGGTTTCTGAGTTTTACAGCTGGGGTGGACAAGGCTAAGCATCAGGCTTTCAAATGAAATAAAAGTCTGTCTTGGTCTTTTGTTGATTAATAGGCTGGTGTGAAAAATTGCTGCCACACCGCCCCCTCGGCCTGTGCTTCGAGATTTCTGGTAGTTAGAATGACTCGGGGGTGTTGATTCATTTAAACTAACATAATCATCCGGCTGCAACCAGGTTTCTGTAAGGCAGAGTAAATCGATTTGTTGATCAATTATTAAGTCATGTACTAACAGAGTCTTGGAGGAGAGAGACCTAATATTTAATAATCCACATTTCACTGTTTTACTGTTTGGTTCAGATGTGGATACTGTATTGTTCTTTCTTTGTAATTTTTTTTTCTGTTTACGTTTCTGGGCCCACATAGTTTCTGGGACACCTCTCAGACAGCCAGCAATTTAAGGAGAACATGCGGCTAAACATGTCACTCCTGGTCTGATTGGGGAGGGGACCAGAGAAAACTACAGAGTCCGACATTGTTTTGGCAAAGTTACACACCTGTCAGGAAGCACTGTGTGGCAGGCAGGAGTTGGACCCAAAATGCAGGCACTCAGGCATGAGGTTTAACACAAAGAACTCAGCTTTATTTGCTCGCAGGGGAAAGTAGAAACCATAGAATAAATCACACGAGTACAAAATACAAGAATCACAAAGAACTAAAAACGCTGGGTCAGGAGACCCAGGATCCTGACAACACCGATTCAATATTGATTTTAGTGACCTCCGATTGGCGTAACCGGGTGTCATTACTGCCAACGTGAATTATGATTTTACTGAATTTACGTTTACCCTTAGCCAGCAGTTTTAAATTTCCTTCAGTGTCGCCTGCTCTGGCCCCTGGAAGACAATTGACTATGGTTGTCGGTGTCTCTAGCTTCACATGTCTGAGAACAGAATCACCAATTACCAGAGTTTGACCCCCGGCGGGTGTGTCGCAGAGTGGGGAAAAACGGTTAGACACATGAACAGGTTGGTGGTGTACCTGGGGCTTCTGTTTAGGACTATGCTTCCTCCTCACCGTCACACAGCCGCCCTCTTTCCCCAGCTGCTTGGGATCTGCCGGGGAACAGCTAGCGCGGCCTACGCGGGGCCTGGCTAGCTATGGGTGAATGAAGGGTGCGAAGCCGAGTCTCCAATTCAGTAATCCTGGCCTCCAGAGCTGCAAATATGCTACATTTGTTACAGGTATCATTACTGCTAAATAGTCATGTGTCGGTCGCGAACAAAACGGCTCTTACGGTGCGCACACACCGAACGCGATAGAGGCGGCCAGAGCGTCAGGTTCACATGTAAAGTCAATGGAAAGAGCGCGATGACACGCGATTGTGCATCCGGCGAAAATGCGGAAGCAGATTTGCGTCGCGAAAATGCCAAAACCCGTGAAACGCGCGTCAGTGTACCGCGTGGGGCGCGTTTGACTCGCGAAGAAAACCACGCGTGTCAGATTGTGTGTTGCATTTTGTGCACACGCCCGTACCGCGCCAACCGCTCGAGTTGGAAAATATGAACTCCGGCGTCAAATCGCGCCCCGACAACCAATCAGGAGGCCGGTGCCGTGGCTGTAACCAGGTCACAGGGGCAGATCAAACCAAAGCCCTTCATTCTTCATTCAGTATGGAGGAAAAACTCATCAGTGCCGTGGCTAATCACCCAGAGCTGTATGATGCCAGCTGCTACTTCTACCGAGACAGGAATAAAAAGGACCGAGCTTGGAGGCACAGAAGTGAGGAGATCGGGCAACCTGGTAAGTTCATTCATTCTTCTTTTTAATTTTCAGACTGACCCGATAAAGCCGCGCAAAAGCTAGCAAGCCCGCCTACTGTCCCGCTATTTTCCCACTGATGTACAAATACCGTTCTGCTTTTATGCATGTTGTCATATAGGAATATAGTTTATTAATAAACAGCACACAGTGGTCCCGCTCATCCGTCACTGCCTCGCTTTTTCGCTGATTTTTTATTGCACAGTACAGCATTGCATTCTGCAGCCTGATTGACAAATCTCCTCCGTGTCGTGTCTCCTGCACTTGCCAAATTTATCATGTTTGGTTTTGTTAACCATCACGTCAAATAGAAAAAACAGCACAAAAACACTCATAACTATGACCCTCGTTCAGAAATACACACCTGCACCGCGAGGGAAAAAGGCGCACGAAAGTGGCAGGCAGATGAAGACAAAACGCGACATAATAATACTTTTACGTTTTGCAATCTACAAAGGTTTGCACTTTGAGAATCAACTTGTGAGAACTGTGACTAATGTTCATGTGTGTGGTGGAAAAAAGTGTATAAAGTGCGTGGCGAGGGGCTAGTTATTCTGACAACCCCTGCTGCAATAAATGAGGGACCACTGTATATACTTTCTCTATGATTATTGTATTCAACCTGTTAACATTTAATATTGTCTTGATAGAACCAGCTGATTCTGCAGCAGAGCATCCCCTGTTGCTTCTCCTTGCTCCCCAGTCCCTGAGCTCCTGCTGCTGCACCGACAGGTATGCAATTGTAGCATCAGATGTACAGCGCGCACTGATAGCTTTTTACTCGGTGGGATTCCCTTGTGATCACTTTACTAAATGTCAACAACCAATCTGATTATATCCTGTGTTTTGTTTTTTCAATGTTGAAATGAAAATCTAGCATCAGCCTTCTCTTTTCCTTGTGTTTTGTGCTGTTTCACAGGCCCAGAGAGGAGGACAGCTCCGAGGCAGATGAGGGACGGGTCCCAGGATGGTCCATCGGTGGTGGAGCTGGCCATCCTAGAGTTCCTGAAGAGGCCACGCCAGTCTCCAATGGAGCATTTCCTCCTCAGCCTTGTTCCTGCTCTGGAGAGCAGCTGGGTCCTTTTTATTCCTGTCTCTCTGTAAATACTTATATTTTATATATTTATGTTTAATGTTTTTCTGTTTGAGAATTTTAATATTATTTCAAATAAATTTTTATAATGACTAATGTCTCAGTTCTACTACACAGCAAATGTTGGCACACGACTTGACACATGTAGAATTTATTTCATATTATACCAATGACAAAATACACTAATACAGTGGGATGCAAAAGTTTGGGCAACCTTGTTAATAGCCAGTATTTTCCTGTATAAATCGTTGGTTGTTACAATAAAAAATGTCAGTTAAATATATCATACAGGAGACACACACAGTGATATTTGAGAAGTGAAAAGAAGTTTATTGGAATTACAAAAAGTGTGCAATAATTGTTTAAACAAAATCAAGCAGGTGCATAAATTTGGGCACCACAAAAAAAGAAATGAAATAAATATTTAGTGTATATCAATGTGTGTGTCTCCTATATGATATATGGGGGGGCCTTCGTCTGGACGTGCTTCCCATCCAGAGCTCCACAGCAGAGAGGGAAGTTCCAGGGCTCCTGGAATCCCTCTGTGATGGAGCGCCAGTCTCCAGGTGAAGGCACAGCCATGAAGTCGTCCACTAGACAGTCCCAGATGGCCGTCGCTACCTGGGGGGTGATCTGGCACACCGTGGACACACCGACTCTGAAACTGAACGTGATGGTCCTGAAGGAGTCCCTGGTGGCAAGGGACCTGGACAAAACTGTTCAAAATTAGTATTATGTGTACTGCAGTTACAAAATACATTATTCAAATTCCAAAATACTTTTGTGATGTCAGATTTAAATTTCAAAACAAATCTTACATAAAACATTTTGTAATTATAAGGCTAATTACATAATATATATTAGATATAATATAAAACAGTTGTGTTTTTTTTAACTTTAACATATCATAATTTGATTGGTAGCAACTTTTACCACTACAGTGTGCCAATCTCTCATAATTCCTAGACATGTCAGTCAGGTAGGAATGAAGTAAGACATTAATAGAAATAAAGAGTTGTATGTTGACATGTAGCCCTTTCCTTGCTTAAATCATTGTTGATATTTTTGAAAAATTAACCTGTGATAAGACATAGCATATCAAGATAGAATATGCTAGATAGAACCATATAACTAAAGATGAACCAAACTGTTCACAATTTCATCTAGCTCTCAGTTTTAAGAAAGGCTGGTGACCCCTGTTATAGAGTCTGACAGCTGCAGGGATTATATACAAATATTCAACTATACCAGAATTAAACCAGGTGTAAATAAAAAAAGGAGAGTATCACTACAAAGATTACCAACAGTGGGCCTCATACCACAGTGTGATATCAGCAAACACAGAGAGCATACACTGATAGACACCACAGCCATGCTATCATTGCGAACAAATTAAATCGGGACTTGATGAGACCTTTCGAGTATCACTAGAAATATTATAAACAGTCGTCTCCATACCGCAGTTTGCTATCAGTAAACACCGACGGCATTCACTGTTAGCATAGCACATCCATGTTAGCAGTGTATAAACGGATGGTTTAGCATATATTAGCACAGGTATCAATAAAGGACTGCCGTATTAAACACTTTTACTAACCTCAGGCAGATGGACAGACGCTCTGCAGGTGGGATTGAGCGCCTGTAGTTGGTGTCTCGGCGGGCGATCCTGGGACCGACGCGGGACAGCAGGTCCTCAAACTGGCCGGGTGACATACGGTGGTATCGCTGGGCGCAGCTCCTGGAGCAAATGGTGAAACTCACCAAACTGCTCACGCCTCTGGAGGAGCTGATAGACCCAGGTACGGCGAGGACGTCTTTTACGCCGCTGCTCTGCTCTCCACAGTAGATAGAGAAGGCTGACTCTCTCTTCAAGCTCTAGCTCGACAGCTGCCATCTTGCAAAGATACCATCTGGCACACCTTCCTCCCACATCCCTCCCACATTTCCGGTTCACGCGCGTGGAAAGATGCAATTTTGAGGCGCGGTGGATTTTTCCTGGACACGCGTTGAGGTGCGAATGTGCACGCGTCACATTAGGGGCGTTTGGGGCGTTTTCGCTCGCCTCTATCGCGTTCGGTGTGAACGCACCGTAAGAGCCGGATCTTTGACGTGAACGACGCGAGCCGGCTCCTTATCGCGAGCCGTGGGGTTTTTTTTTCTTTCTCTCACCCTCTGTCTTGTACGGAGCCCCGCAGGGGACATGGGAGAAAAAAAAATTAAGACGGACTTTTGCGAGATCTCGCAAAACTAACTCGGGATCTCGCAAAACTTTTGCGAGATCTCGCAAAACTTTTAGCCGCATTCTTCGGAGGCCGCCAGCTCGAAGCCGACCGGGAGGTCGAGGCACGATGTGCCGGGAAAGCGGTTTGCGAGATCCCGAGTTTGTTTTGCGAGATCCCGAGTTAGTTTTGTGAGATCTCGCAAAAGTTCATCGTAATTTTTTTTCTCCCATGTCCCTTGCGGGGCTCTGTACTCTTGCACTTTTTTCCGCTTGTGCTTTGCGCTGTGAAGAGTGGGGAGGGGCGGTAGTTACACTCGCAGTAGCACAGGAACAGAGCGGGAGAGAGAGAGACAGAAAGAGAGCCAGGGACAACAACGTCACATTAGAAGGGTATAGTAATCATCCACAACTATTTTCAGTTGCAGATGATAAAGGATTCAGAAAGTTTATTCATGCAGGTCCACATGACAGAGAATATGCATCTTCTTTTTGTTTTCATATTTAAATTTATATTTAATTGTGTTGTGGTTCGCAGTGTTTTGTGTTGTTTTACTTTAAATTTGTTGAAAAGTAAAAAGCTGAAAATTTAAATAGTTAAAAGTTGAAATGTGAATAGTTGGTTTTGTATTATATGATTTATTTATTACATTTTATGTGGAGTGAATAAATAAAAGTATATTTACGGTGGCCCCTGGAGACAAAGCCCATACAAACAAACTTGAAAACACGTACGGACTCTGAAGCACGTACAAACCCTGAAGCACGTACAAACTCCAAAACACGTAAAAACTCAGAAGAACGTAAAAACTCCAAAACACGTACAACAGACAAAAGAAGTGCTCCAGAATGCAGTGTTGAGCTTTTGTTACCTAGTGGCTACACAAGCCAGCAAGTATCAACGACCAGATTTGGTGTGTGGTAGTAACAGGTAAATGAACATTTAAATATATATATAATATATATGTGTGCTTGTGTATAAATACACAAACAATACACATATGCTTTCAATTGTGTAATTTAAGTGATCTAGGTAATCTGTTTTGGAAGTTCACTTAACACTAGAAATGTGTTTTGGAGTTTGTACGTGTTTTGTCTCTAGGGGCCACCGCATATATTTATATATAAACATATATAAATAAAACTACTTTTTTTAACATTAGTAATAATTTTTGTGCATAATTTTATATTATTGTTAATAATAAATTAATTAAAGAAACAAAACAACCTGAAGAGCCGGTTCGGAGCTTTAAGAGCCGGCTCTTTTTAGTGAGCTGAGCTGAAAGAGCCGGTTCTCTAAAAAGAGCCGGAAATCCCATCACTACTGCTAAAGGAGGCAGAGGAGTAGCTAAACACCTGACACAATGAGCAGGAAAGTGCAGGAGGGACAGGTGAAGTAGCCATGGTGCTAACGAGTCGGCTACGAGCTAAGCTAAGCTAGCGAAACAGTACAGAGAGAGTGAGTGAATACTTTGGCTATAAATTAGGTAGTGAGTGCACAGAAAGTGTGCTTTGGATGAAGCACGTGAAGATTATACTATGAAAAAAGAATGTATTTAAAAGTTTTTAATTAAATTGCTAAGCAGATAAGCTACTCAGAAACACCACTGTGTTTGAGCAGGAACAGGAAGTGATACTCTACCGCAGAGCGAGCGAATGCCACACAGTGGAAAATTTTTATATTTTGTTTTGGGTCAGACTGTGTGTTGGTACATCGTGTTGATTTTATTTGCATGATTTTATTGTGATAGTGATATTGCGTGCTTGTTTATTGATATTTCTATTGCATGGTTTTATCCCCATATTTACATTGTGTGTTTAGTGTTGTTGGACAATATTCTTTTTATTCCACTGTGGACTAAGCGGATAATTGTAGGCACCTGTGAGGTGGGGGCATTCCCTGAGGTGGCCTATCAGCCTCCAAACTGACTTAAGGGGGATAGTGAACGCAGAAACGAGGGGAGAGACACACGAAAAGTGAGCAGGAGGAAACAAAACGTGTGCAAGCCAGCATATGTAAAGAAGGACCTGCGGCCTGACTGTGGGGCGCCACGGGACATTCGGCGATCGGCCAGCAGAACCCGGCGATCCAGTCCCGATGGCACTGATGGCTTAAGCACATTTTTGTAACTATTGGCTATTTTTGCAAAACTCTACACACAATAAGAAAACCCTTCACCAAATCAGCAAAACATTGTAGTTTTCTTGTAAAAGCTAATAAACCTTGCTTAACTCTCCAAACCTTTGTAAAAATGGTATTTTCGTATCCAACAGTTAACACAAGCCATCACATTAATAAGCACACAATGCACCCACTACACACTGATGGTATGAATGAAAAACACATCTGGCTTTTGCTTTCTCTGTGCACAAGGTAGGCCATGTCAGATTGAGGTCATACTTTTGTCATAGGTCCGTAAACATAGACAGATCCAAACTTCAAGTATTGGTGTTTATTCACACACATCAAAACAAACACAAGTGTTTATTTCCAAGTCAAAACAAAATAGTAATTTCACTGAGGAAAAAAAAGAAATCAGTCTATATCGTGTCGTCTCTCTGGGTCCGGCCACAAAATTTCGTCCACATCACATGCAATGTCCTCTAGTCCAAGGCACCGGGGAAAATATCTTCTGGAATTTTACATCTATAGTATTGTTGAGTTTCTCATTAGAATATGGCAGTGCTACAAATCTTAGTGCAAAGTGACTGTACTAACCGATTCTCATTTCAAAATGTCCTTATGATGCTTGCTACAGTGTAGCGGCTTGAGTTAGGCTGAACCCGTTGGCCAGCTTCCCTCAGGGTCATTCCATGGTTGATTACATGGTCCACTATTGTAGCTCTGATGTCATCAGCAATTCTATTTCTTACTCTTCTTACCCTTCCTCTCCCCCCTCCTCGTCCTCCTCTCCCCCCTCCTCGTCCTCCTCTTGCTCCTCCTTGTCCCTACTTCTTCACCTCCACGTCCTCTTCCTCGGCTTCCTCTTGTAGCACTTACGTGGGTTGAAGTACAGTACCAATGGATAATTACTAAGGTAATGAGTAATTCGGGCTAGTATCAGAAGATTAAGAACGACTCTTAGAGCTCTGGTACATGAATGACACAGAAACCAGACAAAACACAGTTGTGTGGCTTAAAAGTACTTTAGTGATGTCAAGCCTTTTGAAAGAATTTTGTAACCAACACTGAATTACAACAGGTTTTAACAGAACTTCAAGTATAAAAATTTCCCCCAAAGTAGCAAAAAAATAGAATAAAATAAAATTGTGCACAAGTAAAAGAATTAGTCTGTTTTAAGTCCAAATGGTACTGGTGGGGCCCATGACAAACGGGTGTATTGCATCCGAGTCCGTCCAATGGTAAGAATGTGTGTGATTGTCTATCCTACCGTACTACTTGTACAGTAGAGGATTGTAGTCCATCAATGTGCAAATGAGTGTGCGTGTGTATGTATATCGTCTCCTAGGATCTTGGGTTGGCTCGCCATCCAGTGAACACTGGAACACTCTGGGTTCTGGAATCGCTGACTGGTCTTTGGATTCGTCCCATATAAAAACCTGACCTATAAACAATGGCCAAATATAGGGAGTGCAGAATTATTAGGCAAGTTGTATTTTTGAGGAATAATTTTATTATTGAACAACAACCATGTTCTCAATGAACCCAAAAAACTCATTAATATCAAAGCTGAATGTTTTTGGAAGTAGTTTTTAGTTTGTTTTTAGTTTTAGCTATTTTAGCTATTTTATCTGTGTGTGCAGGTGACTATTACTGTACATAATTATTAGGCAACGTAACAAAAAACAATTATATACCCATTTCAATTATTTTTTTACCAGTGAAACCAATATAACATCTCCACATTCACAAATATACATTTCTGACATTCAAAAACAAAACAAAAACAAATCAGCGACCAATATAGCCACCTTTCTTTGCAAGGACACTCAAAAGCCTGCCATCCATGGATTCTGTCAGTGTTTTGATCTGTTCACCATCAACATTGCGTGCAGCAGCAACCACAGCCTCCCAGACACTGTTCAGAGAGGTGTACTGTTTTCCCTCCTTGTAAATCTCACCATTGATGAGGGACACAGGTTCTCAATGGGGTTCAGATCAGGTGAACAAGGAGGCCATGTCATTAGTTTTTCTTCTTTTATACCCTTTCTTGCCAGCCACGCTGTGGAGTACTTGGACGCGTGTGATGGAGCATTGTCCTGCATGAAAATCATGTTTTTCTTGAAGGATGCAGACTTCTTCCTGTACCACTGCTTGAAGAAGGTGTCTTCCAGAAACTGGCAGTAGGACTGGGAGTTGAGCTTGACTCCATCCTCAACCCGAAAAGGCCCCACAAGCTCATCTTTGATGATACCAGCCCAAACCAGTACTCCACCTCCACCTTGCTGGCGTCTGAGTCGGACTGGAGCTCTCTGCCCTTTACCAATCCAGCCACGGGCCCATCCATCTGGCCCATCAAGACTCACTCTCATTTCATCAGTCCATAAAACCTTAGAAAAATCAGTCTTGAGATATTTCTTGGCCCAGTCTTGACGTTTCAGCTTGTGTGTCTTGTTCAGTGGTGGTCGTCTTTCAGCCTTTCTTACCTTGGCCATGTCTCTGAGTATTGCACACCTTGTGCTTTTGGGCACTCCAGTGATGTTGCAGCTCTGAAATATGGCCAAACTGGTGGCAAGTGGCATCTTGGCAGCTGCATGCTTGACTTTTCTCAGTTCATGGGCAGTTATTTTGCGCCTTGGTTTTTCCACACGCTTCTTGCGACCCTGTTGACTATTTTGAATGAAACGCTTGATTGTTCAATGATCACGCTTCAGAAGCTTTGCAATTTTAAGACTGCTGCATCCCTCTGCAAGATATCTCACTATTTTTGACTTTTCTGAGCCTGTCAAGTCCTTCTTTTGACCCATTTTGCCAAAGGAAAGGAAGTTGCCTAATAATTATGCACACCTGATATAGGGTGTTGATGTCATTAGACCACACCCCTTCTCATTACAGAGATGCACATCACCTAATATACTTAATTGGTAGTAGGCTTTCGAGCCTATACAGCTTGGAGTAAGACAACATGCATGAAGAGGATGATGTGGACAAAATACTCATTTGCCTAATAATTCTGCACTCCCTGTACAAGGCTCCAACATTTAGGAATTATAGTCACCATATAATTCACTTTCATGGTAAACATTAATTACATCCATCAAAATAAACTCACTGTACATATATATCTAATCACAAATAAATAAGTATATTACCCATTTTAAGAAATGGAATAATATGCAAATGCATATCAGAAACTGAACAAAGTGCAAATAATTTCAATAACATGTAAACACAAGGACTCAGTCTACAAATAGGAGTATTAAAATAGATGTGCTTAATTCCACGTGTACCATAGGCCTACTAGTACCAGTGGAAATACACTAAAAATTACCTCCAAGTATTCAATACTGAGTATTGTAAAACAACTGATTGACATCAAAAAATTAAACAGGAAGCAGCATAAAGTCTGCTTACAATTATCTCTCATGGACTTATTTTTAGCTGCTTTAACCATTTACAGCTTTTCACATGTTACAGTTTTTGCCCATTGCCTGAACACATTTTGCAAAACGTCGCTCATTGTGCCAAAACTCTAAACACAAGTAAACATGACACAACACTGGGAAATATACCATGCACATGTGTGCCAAATTGAAACTCTACTCTCAAAACCTAAACTCTGCTAACAAAAACCTAACATTCCTGTGTCAAAATGTAACTCTGTTGACAAAATGACACCTACTTGCATCATATGCAAACACTTTCAGATCAGGGGGAACACACTAGTCTACTTTATATAAAACACTGCAGCCTTTGATTGTCATTGTTTATTCAGAAGGCACATTTGAAACAACCAAAAAAGCAAATCGGCCTACTCAATATTGTACATTGTAGTACCATGAATTCAGATAAAGCAACAAAAAAAATAAAATAAAAATAATACAGTAATAGAAAAAACACTGTCATGTAAACACAAAAAACCATGTCAATTGTGCATACGTGGGCTCATGGATCCCGCCGTCTGTTGGGGTCCGGCCACAGGACCTCATCGACATCGCAAGCAATGTCTTCTCTCGCTAGGCACCGGGGAAAATATCCCCTTGCATGTCGAAACCATCCATGGATTGCTGTCACCTGAATGTCGCCGCAGGCCTGTTCCATTGCCTGCAGAAGAGGCATGCGGGCATGTGGTTGGAGGTCATATACACGCCATCTCCAAGCCGAAAAAAATTCCTCTATAGGGTTTAAAAATGGTGAGTAAGGGGGCAAGTATACCACTTCAAGTTGATTGTGGTTGGTGAACCAGGCCTGGACCAGAGCAGCCCGATGGAAACTGACATTATCCCATATCACCACAAACCTGGGCTGATCTGGTCTGTTCTGTACAACTATATTATGGAGCGCATCTAGAAATGTGAGTATATGTTGGCTATTGTATGGACCTAGTTGTGCATGATGATGCAGGACCCCTCGAAGGCTTATGGCGGCACACAATGTGATATTTCCCCCGCGCTGCCCTGGGACGTGCACAATTGCCCTTCGGCCAATTAGATTACGACCCCGTCGTCTTGTTTTGCACAGGTCAAATCCAGCTTCATCAATGAAAATGTATTCATGAGGCTGTGCAGCTCCATCCATGGCCAAGATTCTCTGTAAAAAAAACATTAGAACATCTTACTGTACTACAGTCCTACACATACAGAACCCTCACCCCATCACACCTGTGTAGCCCTCAGAATGGATCCATGTGGTACTGATATGGTACATATTCAGCTGCTACTGGATTTCACCAATACTGTATTGTAAATGTAAAGGACATTTACACTTACCTGTACATATTCAGCTCGAAGTCCTTTGACCCTGTCACTGTTCCTCTCGAATGGGACTCTGTAGAGCTGCTTCATGGTGATGCTGTGTTTTCCCAAGATGCGTCTGATGGTGGTGATGCTCACATGGTTTATGTCGTTGAACACTTGCCTGTCTGCAAGTATTTTCTGTCGTAGCTGGTGGAGACGGATGGCATTGTCTGCCCTCACTAGGTCCACAACGGCAAGTTCCTGCTGTTGTGTGAACAGGCGTTGGCGTCCTCCCCCAGAAGGTCTTCGAGTCATTCTAGAGACATACAACCACATATTGTCATTGGTTTGCTCATTTTTCTTACAGTACTTTACTGTATATACTGTATCATCCACTGTACTTCAATATAAGTAATCATGGTATGTTTCACAAAAACTACCACTTTGGCTGCAAAAGAAGCATTAGCACCCTGCAATATCCTGTACACTTGATATGGTAATGTGATATACTGTAGAACAGTGCTATGAAAACCATCTGAGTGGAGTAGAAGGTAGAGAGGTGACGACATACCTGTTTTCTAGTCTGAATGTTCGTATTACAGATGCCACTGTGAAGCGGCTTAGATGTGGGTGGACTCTCTGCCCAGCTTCCCTCATAGTCAGGCCATGGTTGATGACATGGTCCACCAAAGTTGCTCTTATGTCATCAGAAATATGGGTCCGTGCACGGCCTCTTCGACCTCCTCCTCCTCCTCTTCCTCTTCCTCTTCCTCCTCTTCCTCCTCTTCCTCTTGCTCTCCCTCCATCCATGCTTGCAAAGTTCTTGAAATGGCTGAACTGAGGGCTTTTTGTAGTTGGCTAATTGGTGTTCAGTTTTGCAAGTAAGTGCCTTCAGGTGTGCATTTGAGTGGTTGCAATTACCCGATGTGTTTTGTATTTTGGATACATGTGTTTTCCAAATGGCACCCTGAAATTTCATTTTTGAACGGAGTGTCTTATGTATGAAATAGAGTGTAGTATGCAGGACCATGTGTGTTGCATAAAGGAGTAAGTGTGTTGCATAATTGCAACTAGAGTGCAAAGCAGCGCTTTTGCTTAAGGAATGGGTACATGTGTTTGAGGTATGGTAACAAAAGCTTCAAGTTGTGTTACTTTAGTCTAAGCATGGGTTTATAGTGTTCAGGCAACGGGCAAAAACTGTAATGACTTAGTTAATGATCTAACTGGCATAACAACAGTGCGTTTCAGAGACACCCAACCACTGTACCCACACTCTGCACATCACGTGTCTGATTAGCCACATTTAGCTTACCGTCGTTGAGTGGATGCTCAGCGTTTACGTGAAGCCACAGCTCAGTAAACCTTCCGGTTTCGCTCTGCCCTCAACGACAACAAGTGCAAAACCATACTTTGTGAACAATATCAGTTTAGATGGTATTTTTTAACTCGTTAGAGGTTAATTTCTCCAGCTTACCGATAACAAAGTTTTAGTCCGCCTGCTCTGTTCGGCTGTAGAAGCAAGAGACTGAAAACTTGGGAGCTGGCACTAAGGCGGGACAAGAGCTGCCTAGAGCTTCACCGATCGGCTGACATGAGAGGAGTGGAGTAAAACAATAGGCTCTCATCAGAGCTCATCAACCCTCGGAGAAACTTAACCCTTGTTTGACCAGAGCATATCATATATAATCTGCGTCCCTTTTTTGTTTACAGTTTTTTCTGAATGCTTAAACCCTAACTGTGATTCTTATAGCACAATTTTTTTTTTTTTTTTTTTAACCTGTCCCGTTTGGTTCTTTTGCCATCAGAATTATTGTCTAAAGGCGAAGAAAGATGCCCAACGGATTTACTTTACCAAATTGACCATCCCAGCCTTGCCGTAATGGTCCATTTGATTCACCTTTTATTGTTTATTTTATTTTCACTTGCTGAATACGGGACAGACTTGACTGGGGGAAAGAAAGGGGAGAAAGAAAGAGGGAAAGAAAAACAGCTGAGAAGAGGGACGGGGAAAAAGGGCAAAAAACAAAAACCAACAGAATAAGCAGACAAAAAATACATATATCGATCACCTGGATCACCTGTTGAGAAAGAAAAAAAGAAAGCAAGCAGAAGAAAACGAGAGTAATAAACAACATCACAATGATATATGAGAATATGACAGTAAATACTAAATATTAAACATTATTGTGCAGCACGTAAGATCGACAGCGCACAGTGTGCTTTGAAGTAAGAGCCAAAAAGGGTGTAGTTTGTGTGTGTGATCATCTGTGTGTACACCTGTGTTTTTTTTTTTTTTAAAGGTTCCTTCATGTAATGATCTGCTAGAGGGTGTGGGGGGCCACTGCCCCGTCCTCCAGGGCATGACGCAGGTATGGAGGAGATCAAAACTCCAGACGTCCAGAGGCCCCCAGAACACAAGAGACCAAGGAAGACCAACAGAGGGGCAGCTGCGTCACTGTCCCAGAAAGAGCTGAGGAGAGTCCCAGATGAGGGGTCACTCAGCAGCCGCGGAGCAGAAGCCAGGGGGGGTTGCAGTGACGTGCCCGTGAGCGCCGCCGGCAGCCAGCTGTGCCTGAGTGACCGAGCCCCGGGCCGAGAGGCCGAGGGCACCCCACCTCCGAAGTGGCCCGAGCGAGCCCCAGGCTCCAGGTCCCGATAAGCAGCCGCCAAGGAGTGAGCCAGTGTGTGCCTGGGCGCCCATCCCCGGACACAAAGAACCACCAACGCACCGATGTCTGAGGGCGTCCGCCACCGGCAGGGGAAGTGGTGGGGGGAGATAGGCCTCCAAACCTTGGAGGGCCTGAGATGTCCCCAGAGAGGTGGCGTCTGATACCCAACCTGACATATAGACACAGACATACAGGCACGCACAGATACAAACATCCATTCCCACCCTCATGCTCTCAATTGCAATTACTCCACACTCAACCAACGTGGAGACAGACATAAAGAGACGCTGTACACACAATCACTCTCCCCAAGCGTACTCTAAGAACCGGGTCTAGGTACCCTTGCCCCTGGAGGGGGAAACAGCACCCAGACCCAGACCCTTCTCACTCTTCCTGCTCCCTCCATTGTACTCCACACACACAGCTTACCTGTATTATAGTGCTTAGGCTGATTGCAAAGTGAACTAATTATCTAAAAAAGTTTTCACATGTGACAGTGTGCCAGACAGTTGGTAAAATAGTGTAAATAATGGCCATAAATGTGTATAGTTTTGCTAGGAGTGCGTTGATCATTTGGAAATTGAGTGTAAAGCAGTGAGTTGTGTTTACAGTTCTGCAAAAAGAGTGCTGTGCAGTGGATTGTAGCTACAGTTTTGCAAAGTGTGTGTTACAAAATGGCAAACTGAGTGCAAAGCAGTGTTTGTGCTTTTAGTTTTGCAAACTCAGTGAGTGGTTTTGCTATAAGTATTAATAGTTTTAGAAATTGTGCTATGAGAATCACAGTTAGGGTTTAAGCATTCAGAAAAAAACGGCAATGGCTTGTGGTTCAGTCTTCAAAGATAATTTTGTTGTATGTTACAAACTACTGTGGTGCTGCAAAATACTTTTTGGCAGGTAGCTTATTTTTAGGCTCAGAAAAAATAAGATCAGGGTTTGAAAAATCATGTTTACATCTTACAGCTATAGAATCAATACAGAATAGAAACAACAGAAAACAATATGATATAATAGCTAAAGCAGAAGGAGAGACTTATTTTTTTGCTGCTGCTTTATTACTCATATGACAACCAAAGAAGCCACTGTATTACAGTAAATTCATATTTATTTTAGAAATGTAAGTAAAATGGTATACATAAGTCATGTTCTATAGAAGTTTAAGAATAAAACTGACAAATACATCAAGAAAATAAATATTTAAATTTACTTAAATTGAATCCTTAAAACTGGAAAGAGTCTGAATATAATGGTATTCCTGTGGTTTAAAGCACTAAAGTTAAAATCTGTAGCATTGTAGTTCTACCGCTGTATAATTTTCTGTATAACTAGGGTCTACAAATAATGAACAAATACAACAAAATGGAAAAAATAGACATCAAAACATTTTAGGACAGAGTGCTGGCCTTTTGGTTTAGACCCTCACAACTAAAACCTTAAAAACCTTAATACCCCTGAGAGGAATTCATGCTTAAAAATCTTCATCCATCCATTTTCTTTTGCTTATCCAATTCGGGGTTGCTGGAGTCTTTCCCAGTTGTCAGGCAAAAGGCAGAGTACACCCTGAACAGCTTGCTAAGGTTATTACACTCAACTAAAACTAAAGTAAAAACTAAGACTAGATATGAATATTTTAGTTAAACAAAATTAAACCAACAAACAAAAGAAACGATTAAATGACCTCATTTGAAATACAAATCAGTGTATAGAGGAAATAGCCTTAGTTTCAGTATTTGTTAGTTTGGTTTTAATGTTATTACAATGTGCCTGACATGGTATTGATGGACGTGTTTGAGACACTGGACATGTACAAGACAAATGGGTCAACTGTTTTCAAAAAGTGAAATGTTCCTATTGTTTCTACTGGTTTTCGTAAATTTTGCCTCTGACATTTGCACTAAATACACAACAATTAAAAAAAAATTATAACAGTAATAAAACTGAACTAAAACTAAACATTTTCAAACAATAAAAAAATAAATTGAAATAAGAACAGTCTTGAAACTTACTGAAACTAAACATGAAATAAAAACAAAAAGTCAAAATGAAATAAAATAGAAATTAATGACAAAATACAAAACTATAATAACTGTGTCACACAGCTAACTATTCTTGCTCACATGCACATCTATATCCAAGATCACCCATTAACCTAACCCCCATGCATGTTTTTGGCCTGTGGGAAGAAGTTGGAGTACACAGAGAGCACCCACACAGACACAGGAAGAAAATGCAAAGTCCACACAGAAAGGCCTCAAACTGGATTCAAACCCAGGACCTTCTCTCAGTGAAGACTGAAAAATCTAATTTCATCAAATTCATTAAAAGTCAAACACAACATTCAAAGACAGCAGTAAACACAACTTGACAAAAATGTCTGTGGTGATATCCAGAGACCTCATGCTTTTGGTCAGTGTTCCCTCAGAGATGTTAAGTGGGTCATCAGGTTTCTGCTGTTACTGTGTGGAGCAAATCTGAAAAGTCCAGTAATAATAAGCACAAAGATTTTTAACACTCAGCTACTCAAGCAAACAGTACAAGTGTCAGTACTTAAAATGTGCTTTAAAATGTCTTGAAGCCTCCTCATCCTAGAATAGAAAATGTTAATATCTGTTGTTTCTGGTACTGTTTGTGTAGAAAATCATTTTTCGAAACACTTTATTTTAACATGTTTGAGGTGACTCGGATACAAAAAGGGTAAAATAACACAAATTATAAGTGGTGATATTATTCAAATACTTCATCTGTGCTCAGCAATAACAAATTCAGCCTGTTTACTTCAGCTGTCAGTCTGATGTGAGTCAATAAGTCACTTCTGTCAAAAGACTGTGGACAATATTCAGAGAAGTTTTTGAGCAAAACCTGAACTTTTATGTTGGTAGTGCTTCTGGTGTTACCACTGTTAGCAGTCGTTTAGCAGCTTCTTGTAAACTTCTTTTGAAGAAGATGTAACGTTGTGGTGTCATACTTTAACACTGCATAACATTACCGGGCACAATGCTAGGTAAGAACCAGTTGGGTTTTTTAGCTGAGATGATGAAATGGCCATATGTAATTTAAAATGACTATTTCTGATCTTTAAATTATGACAAACTTATCATTGACACTAAACACAATTAAACATATTTTATATATTATATTTTATATATTAAACAATTAAAAGTTACTGTATATTTAGGTGCTTAGGATTGTCATCAAATTTCACCCTCTTTCTTTGAGAATTCACAGGAACTGTTAAAGTAACATGAAATAACATTTATATATTTACCTGGTTACTGTGATGTCATTTCTCTCTCTTGACTACACTTACCTTCATTGTAATGTTGCTGGACAGTTTCAAGATGCTCTGAAACATCTGAAAAGCAAACAAATAAATAAAAACATGTGTTTGGCATTGTTCAGCATTTTACTAATGATTTACTTTCATAGCCTATATTTTCTTTACCTGGAAGACTCTCACTCAAAGCTGATGCCTTGAGTGAGAGTATAATGGAGTGGTCCAAGGTTTCCTTTAGTTCTTTGCAGATGATCATCTAAATAAACATCAGAGCTTTTATTACTTTTCACGGAGTCAAATATTGAGGTTCAAAAAAACTGAAACATCTGAATTAATGGGTAGATGTTTGTTCTTGTGTCCAGTTTATGCTTTAAGCTCTTCAGTTCAACTCATCATTGCAGACTAAATCTTTGTAATACTGAAAAATACAAATATTAACAGCCACTCGCTAATCTTTAGAGAATGTTCAGACTAAGCAAAAGCACTCAAATATAGAAAAAACACAACATGGTCTCAAATTAATTTGTAATGTGACAAACCATCAGTTCATCCATCTTCTCCAACATGATCTTTTTTGCGTCCTCATACATGTTCCTATTTAAGGATACATGTGTCTCAATAGTCTTCCTCATTTTTTTCAGTGCATCATTCCCTGAAATTTTTCGTGCATCTACAAGAAGAAAATAAACTTTGTCAAAACATTTTTTATGTACAATTGTGATTTATTATAGTGGCAAGTTGACCAACCTATTACCTTCATAGCACTTTTTCATGTTTTTCTCAATTGCCTCTGTTAGACTGTTGTAGATTATTTTCTTCTCTTTTAGGATTATTTTGTTGAGTTTTGCCTTAATTTTATCCTCCTTAAAAGCATGAAACATGGATCAGTTAATAAACAAACTTACTATTTGAAGAGTGAATAGGTCAGTTCTGCTATAATGGACTGACAAACTGGATTGTTTCATGTCGTACCTCTGTCTGAAGAAATATCAGCTGCAGTTTGACATCTTGGTATTTTTGAATCAGTGAATTTGTGTCAAGTGAAAATCTACTGATGACTCCATTGAAAGATCCGCCTTTAACATCATTTCTGAAAAAAATGTTTCATGATGGCAGTATTGACAAGTTTGTTTTAATCATTTTAAGTATAGTCTAATATGATACAGTTTAATATTTGTTTATTCTTACGGGAAGGTCTTTCTGAATTTTTCATCAATGCTGTCAGTCAAGCATGAAGCTAATACTGTGTTGAGATTTATGTGTTCTCCTTTTTTTGTTTTGTGGATGCCGTCTTTCCTAACCACCGCCTCTAGTGTCTTGAAAAAACTAGGCTGTTTCTGAAACAAATCAGGAAAACAATTCTAAACACATGCTCGTATAAAGTGCAAAATCTGTTGCTATGATGTTAATTATAATTCAGATATGTACATCACGGTCCAAAAAGGATTTCAGTTTTTCTTCAGAGGTTTTGGAATTTTTAACCCCTTCTGTAAGACATTGTTCAAAATCCTTGATCGCTTTTTCAACTGCTTTTTTCACTTGATCAAATTGTTCTGTCATGTTTTTCTCAAGAACTTTGCATACATCATCTGCTTTTCCAGCACCCTGAAATGAAAACAGTATATTTATTTTCTATTAAAGCAGTAATAGCATAAATACAACTCTCTATTTTCATTCATCATTTTGATATTTTTTTTCAGTCAGTTCCTGTAAAGAAATCTTGATAACTAAAATTTTGTTAAGTGTCAGAGTTATGGAAACATTTGAAGTTTTAAATTTGTCAGTAAAATATTGTTCCTCATAGATACCTTGACCTCACCTCTTTTCTGCACCTGGCACCTTCAATCAAAGACAGAATCCCATAAGCTCCATTCACATAGTTTACTGTCTCTGAGTGACAGTCATTCAGATCTTGCAAAAATCCTTTAAGTTTGGGTATTTCTGTTGAGAAGAAGTTTGAGTGCCACAGTTTGACATTACATACTTTGATTCAAATTAAATAATTCTTCTTTCAGTCAGAGCAAATAAAACAACATGTTCACTGAGACTTAACCTACCAGTCTCTTCTGGACTTAGATGCTTCCCTTTTAGGAACTCTTTGGAGCTCACTGTGAACACTTCGAAACTGTCATCAGTGAAGTGTGTCTGAAGAAAAATGATTTCATTTTAAAGCATCCTTGCAACTGTGGAGAGTCTGTATTATTTTCTGTCAGCCTATAAAACTCACATTAATCTTGCTTCTCTTGTTGAATTCTTTCCTTACTCCATCCTTGGCTTGAATGTTTCTTTTAACTATTCGATCATGGATATCAGCTGATGAACTACAAGAAATGTGCATATATGTACTGTTACCATCATCACTATTATCATCACCATCATTAATCTGGGGCAGGCTGGGTGATTTTGTTTTATTCTTGGCCTTTAGGTGAAAATATGCGAATCTCTCTTCTGACCAAGCAGAGCTTTGCCTGACTGTTGCACACCTGCAACTTATTGTTAACACATAGATTGTATTTAAAGACTGGCTGTGGCAATGTTTTTCTGCCTGATGGTGGTTGTCCTCCAGTTTGTTGAATTCTAGTTTTAAACGTCTGGTCTGGTTAATATCCTCTCATACTCCTACTTGCTAACCTGGGTTGTCAGAGCCTCACACCAAAATACTTACCTGATCACTACAGACTCCGTCTCAGCCGTGTTTCTAAACCAAGTAAGAACAACTCCCAATTTCTCTCAAAACATTTGATTTTGTTTCCTCCCTGCCAGTCATTGAGTACTCTCTCCCAGACCATCACCTTAGGGTGGTGCTCTCCACTAATTCACCAGTTCATTTTATATATTTGTTTCATTATAAATAAACCTATTAAGCTTCAGTTGTCTGCCTTGCAGCTCCAATCATTTATGATGATATGTCTTTATTTGTTTAATGTATTTATTTTGACTGTTTAAAAAACAAACTCGCAAATATTGAAGACTGGTACCATTTATACTTAAAGCACTTGGAGAAAGGCCAACATGTTTTATTTGGATCGTGACATTACCACACGCTGACATGCTTACATTTTTTTTGTCACAGCAACTACTTTAACTTTGTTGCTGAAGGACAGTGTAATGGTACTTTTGCTTTAAAATGTAAAATTGTTGAATTACTTGACTGTAATGACCAGGATATACATGATTTCCTATAATCTCATAGATTATGTGCACCATACATAAAAGCTGCCATGAAGTCAGTTGCATCTCTTTCTCCTCCTGCTCTCCTGTTATTGCTCGCCCTCTTCTCTCTTGCTGTCCCTGTGCAAAAGGGTAAGGTTTGTGTATGGGATTTCCCATACCCCCTGAATGCACCATAGGCGTATTTCCGCAGCTTCAGTTCAGAGTAGTGATGTGCCATACCACTGATTTCCTTTCCGATCCGATACCAAGTAAAAGTGTTGTTGGTTCTCTGCTCTGTGTACCAGATGATAAACAGTGTAAAGTTGCCTTCAGTGCATAGTTGTGTGTGGTGTCTTAATGCATAATGTCTGACTAAGTTTATGTAACCAGTCTGAAGAAATATGTCATACTGCATTTGAGTACACCTCAGTTGTATCTTTATGTTTATTGTGTAATTTGAGTTATAATTGGTTTGTATCATTATGTTTTGTCTACAGAAACCACACACACACTCTTGCCCACCTGCGGGCACATTCTCAATTGGAAATACAAAGAATGACAACTTTATTCCTGGACTCTGCCTGTTTGTTCCTCTCACATCTGAACATTTGCAGAGGTTCTGACCTGAGACTGAAGCCATTGCTGCCAGCTCATTTTTCTTTAACCCTTCTAAACAGTTCCTCTAGAACAGGGGTGCCCAATCCCAGTCCTCGAGAGCTACCGTCCTGCAGCTTTTAGATGGATCCTTGTTCCGACACACCTGAATCAAATGAATGGCTTGTTATCAGGCATTTGCCAAACTTGATGGCATGCTGAAGAGGCAATCAAACCATTTGATTCAGCTGTGTTGGAGTAGGGATGCATCTAAAAGCTGCAGGACAGTAGCTCTCGAGGACTGGGATTGGGCACCCCTGCTCTAGAACAAAGAAATTTGACTTCCCCTCCCTCTCTGTTTATTACTAAGTCCACCATCTTCAGTAAACTTTATAAAATTGTATCTGCATCTGAGACTGCTTTTGACCCAAATGTTCTGCATTCATTACAACAAAGGCTCAACCCTGTGCTTTGCTTTTTGTCTAGCCTGGGTTGATCTTACATGGAAACACCCTGTGGTTGATCAGCATTCAAAATGTACTTACAGATCATCTGAATCATCAACAAGATCAGACTTGGTGCAGATAAAATGAATTTGCTGACATTCGCCACCATTTCCAATCAGACTACTGACACTTTCCAGGATCTCCCAGGCCTCTTTGTCTGATGCTGCTCGATTAATTTCAGTCACAATCCACACAGTAGAACAATCTCCAACAATCTGAAAGGAGAATAACATGTCTCAGTGCTTAATAGAAAGATGACTGTTTACAGACAACACAGTATAAGCAAAGAGCAGTAAATGTGAATTACCCCTTTCCACATCTGATCTCTGCTCTTGTTACAGTCACCATTTCCAGGAAGGTCCACAAGTGTGACATGCTGGAGAAGAGGCTTGTTTGGCACCCTGACAGTCACACACTTCACTAGTGGCCAAAACCACTTTTTTCCTTCATCACTTTCTTCTTGTTTTGAATCACTTCTTGTGTACTTGACAAATTTTGCAGAGAGTTCATTAGCCTGCAATAAATAATAAAAGCATTGTAGTTTAATTTCAGTCCGCAATGCAAGTGCTTTACAAAAACTATTAAAAGTCAGTGACATAAAAAAATCAGGTCATGTGAAATCCTTTTTAGAACAATCAACCATTTGATAGTTTCAAGAAAGTGCCTAGTTATTATTCAAAACCAAAATTAAAATACATTTTTATGATTTATTTAAACGTTTTTATTTTCTATTTAAAATCACACTAAGTACACTCTTGGTCGCAACAGTTATTATTACTATTAGCAGAAACTACCTGATCTCAATTATTTTGTACAGTTGTCCACCACTTTGAGATATTAATAAGCCACTTTAGACCGCTCCCTTATTCACTATAGCGGATAACTTGCCATGTTTTGAATGTCAGGGTTTTACACCACTTTATGCCATTGCTGACTGTCAGACACTGATTTACTAAAGTTTGTGGTCACTTTGATTCAATCTTTGCTGACTTTGCTCAGCAGTGAATTTCTACAGAGAGATTTAAAAAGGGTAAGAGTAGGTTGAAACAAGGAACTGATCACTGTTGTGTGAAGAGGTAAGCGTTCTTACTGCGATGTAAAAAAATTAATAAATCGTGCTCTACATCAGTGTTTTCCAACCTTTTGGAGCCACGGCACATATTTCACATCAGATAAATCACACGGCACACCACCAAAGAAAAATGTCAAAAAAAAAAGCATATTGATAATATTTCCGCTCACCTGGTGGTATAGCGGAATTGGTTCGGTTTGTCTCCAATATACCTTTTTAGCTTTCTTCTGAAGGCCTTAGTCTTGCTAGGGCCTTCATCTGGGTTGGAAATTTCTCCAGGACCAGGGTCTTGACTACTTTTTCTTTTCAAATATTTATCTATCGTTATTATGTGCTGCGTTGTCTCACTCACAGCATGACTATTGTATAATTTCTTCTTCTTCTTCTTCTGTTTTACTAGCAGTTGGTAACCCATTTAATTAGAGCAGGTAGTTCCAAGGCACACCTGATCATTTCTCAGAATGGTTGTGAAACACTGCTCTACATAATTGACCTGACCAGTCTTGGGTCCTGTTAACCACAGTTATGACAAGAACAGATTTTTTTTCTGCATATGTGATCGTCTACATGTCATTATGGGATCTCAGTAAGAACTATTTCGTTGCGATTACTGGATCTGTTTTCAGTGTTTTGTGTTTTTTAGACTTTTGAATTTATGCTGCATTCTGTTTTCTGAAGTGAGTTATGTTTCTAGATCTTAGTCTTTTGTTAATTTGGTCAGTTCCCTCTTTGTGTCCAGGTTGTCCTAGTTTCACCTGTGTGTCCTTCCCAGCATCCCCAGTGTGTAGTCTATCATGGCTGTCTGTTATAGTAGTAATATGAGTTTGTCTTACTGATTCACATGTCAACATCTTCTGCCTGGATTGGAGAAATTCTGGAATTTCTTTGAAATATTTGCGATCCATGAGGTTTTCAAAGGACTTTCTCCAGTCGTTTCCATACAGTGCTGACAGCTTTTCAACAGCATCATGATAATCATCGTCTTCCTTTTTCTGATTTTTATTATTGTCAAGAAACTGACGAAATGACCACAACTCTTCGTTCCACTCCTACAAAAATAGACGACAAGCCATTTATTGAGGTATGTACCCAACCTTTAACCCCAATAACTGAAGTGTAACACATATTATAGTTTTAAGTAAAAATCAAACTTTCATAGCTCATTTTACCTCCTTTGTGATGAACTCAATTTCTGCCTCATAGTTTGAGCTGTATGTGTTAGCCTCCACTTTGATCATGACTGAGGTGCAGGCATTGACACTTCCTGAGGGTAAAAGATTCTTTTCTTTGATGACGGCATTTATCAAAGAGCTCTTTCCAGCTCCAGTTTTACCAAAGACACCAACCAGCTCCCTCTTGTTTGTCTCCAAATCACTGATCTTTTTCCTGTTGAACAAGATTTTAAATATAGTTAATTCATTCAGTCATGAATTTTTTTTTTAGGTATGCTTTAAATAAGAGAGTTTAAAAGAGAGTTATAATCATGGTTTTGATTATCCAATCAATTATCATTATATATTTCAGTTTTATACACTTCGTATCAGTGGCAGTGTACGTGTGTGTGTGCGTGGGAGAATGTGTGTCCTGTGTTCAGCCTGAGAAAGTGTCCTTTCGCCCAATTAGGCGAAAATCAACAGTCCGCAGCCTACGTAGGTAGCTTTGCGGGATCGGGCAAGAGAGTCGGTGAATTATCGTTTCTCAGGGAAGAACTGTTTTGTTCTTGTCGGCATCGACCTTTAAGTGTCCAGCTGGCGCTGTCGTGTAGGGGGGGTAGCCGCATGAAAGATGTTGATTGTGTTGTTTTAGGACAAACAGACTGCATTTGACTTTTACAGCTGTTCTTAATGCCCATCACTGGTCACCAGGTGTATCAATCTCCCGTTGAAGAGCCGGGAGCTTCTCCAAGATCTTTCCCATGTTACGTTCAATAAGAAGAGTCTGAGTACTTACAGCTCTTCCCAGACCTTCGGTCATAGCGGCTAGCCTTGTGGGGTTTTGAACAGCTGTCACCGCTTTCTTCAATTTTCGATAAGCCAGGGCCAAGCCAGTTCCGATCAGCAAGAGCCCCGTTATCATGGTTCCAAATAGCTAGATGTCTTCAATGTCCTCAATAGATAGTCCCGCTAGGCACACGACGCGCCACTTCTGCCTCCCGTCCATGGTGTATCCAGCAGGAAACGTCCCTACAGGACACTCGGGCTCTCCCGAACCCTGGCCTCTCATCGAGAATAGAGTGTCAATTGCATTTAGGGACCAGAATTTAGGGACGAGTTCTTCTTTAGGTTTTAGAGAACAAGAATGAGAGGCTCTCTCAGGGTTAGAGTCAGATGACACTAGACAAGGACATAGAAGCTAAGCAGGGAAGATAAGTATACCATAAAAATAACTAGACAGTGAACCAACACACCAAAAAGACTGACACAAGAAACAAATTGGGGAATATTGAACCAAAAGGGTTCATGAACAGGCAGCACAATTTCCTGTTGAACAAGATTTTAAATTTTTTAGGCATGCTTTAAATAAGAGAGTTTAAACAAGAGTTATAATCATGGTAGTGATTGTTCAATGAATTATTACTACATATTTCAGTTTTATACACTGGTTCCACTAATTGTTGTTTTTGTTTTTTTCCACACCTTCCTTTTTGTGTCAGTTAAAGCGAAAATGTTTCCCCCAAGAATTGGTAGATACCAGGAACAGGAAAAAAATGCAGCTCAGTCACCAAAACTTTCCAATAAATTTTACTACTGTATTATTTCAGCATCTATAATTGTACTGCTGTATGTCAGCAAAATACGAAAAAACATAATACTCACTTTAAGAAAGCACTGAGTTTGTCTTGCTCATTTAGTCTGGAATGTACAAATGCCATGATTTTTTTCACATTGGATAGTATGGTTGGTTCTGTGAACAAAAAAGTCAAGAACTATTTAGAAGGAATTATAGACTAGAATAACCAAAAAATGTAAAATTTGATGTTAAAAAAAGCAAACCTGTGTGAATTAGAGTATATCAGGACCATAATGTGACCACTTACCAATCAAACTTACTATACCATGCATCACGTGACTGTTAAATTTTGACAACAGCCCAAAGAAAAAGTATTTTCTAGCATCAAAGATGAAACTGACATGTTGGACAAATTGTGCTGAACAGAAATTTAACCCTATAGTGGCTTAAACTGTGACACTGTTTAGTAAGAAACGTAAATACCTTCAAATCCTGGAATTGACTGACGCTGTCGCTTAGCTGGTGACTGCAACCTGCTGGCATCACTTTCAAGGTCTGATTTTCTTTTTCCTGATTGTATAAAAACAACAACAAAAAATAAGAACAGAAAATGTGTTTCTCTCAGCATTGAAAGTTGTTCTTAGTAAAGTTATGTAGATTGCAAAAAATATTGGTGCCTTTCAAACACAGAATAATATGAGATGCAATAAATACGATGCATGAGTCTCACCTATATCACTTGTGGCTGGAAAGACCTGAGGATGAATATGAGTTATAAAGGAAATTATCACTATTGGCATTGGCATTGCTCTTTAACAACATTTAAAGGACACTAACATTCAAGTTTTACAATCAACAAACTTATATGCAGTTATGTTTTATTAACCAGCAGACTGATGAAAATTAAATTACAGTAACCTTCTTCTTACTAAATATCTGTGATCCTACGAGACAATTCTTTTACATAATTAAGTCCCAGTCCCAAAGACCTACAGAGATGGTTGGCAAACCTCCTAGCTAGGGCAAAATGTATATTTCCCAACCCCCTATGAATTATGTCTTTAGATTAGTCATTTATTGGTTTCTGTAGAAAGTTGTCAGTCTCTGTAGACCAGAGAGTGGAGCTTTACTTTGTCTCAGGCAGTTGGCTCATATGTCTGAAATTCGGTATAATCCTTACCTGAACCACATCAGCTGCTTCTTCATGCTCCTCTTCACACTGCAGATAAAAAGTGCAAAGCCGTATAGAGTATTGAGCTCTTAAACATGTATTAAAAATTGTATTTGTCATATGGACATTAAATCTGAAGGAAAAAACAGTTTTAAACTGACTTGAAAAGAAATGACTGTTTCCTGATTTGAGTTTTGTTCTTCCTACCACAATCAAAACGATTCAAATCTATATTAGTTAAGAATTAATAAAATGACTCTACAAATAATTACTGCCAGTGAGACACTGTCAAACACCCAGTGGTGTTTTTGTGTAGCTTATCTGCGTAGCCAATTTAATTAAAAACGTATAACTTACTTCAAGGTGTAATCTTCACACACTCTGTGTATTTACTCACTAATTACCTGTCCCTCCTGCACTTTCCTGCTCATTGTGTCAGATGTTTAGTTACTCCTTGGCAGGGATGGGTACCGGTTCTGACATAAACGGTAGTAACCAGAAAAGCAGCACACATTTTGGTGCTTTATTTCAGTGCTTTTTTTCTTGAGATGTCATACAGCTGTCTTCTTGTTTGATAGAGTGATACCATATATGCCTTATAGCTGCAGAAAAGGCTAACATTGTTATCTTTTTACAAAAAAAAACAGCTAAACATGAGAGGTTTTAGGACAAAGTTTGTGTTTTCCATTGTTTAAGCACTGGTTCCAACCAAAGGACGTATCTTGTATCAACAGAAAAGGCTAACTTGGTTATCATTTTGCAGAAAAAAAGAGACTGCTAAAAATAAAAACAAGAGGTTTTTGGACAAAGTTTATGTTCTCCATTCTTTAAGCACTGGTTTGAGCACCGTTTAAGCATCGGCACCGTTTCAAAAGTACCGGTTTGGCACCGGTATCGGATAAAACCTACCCATCCCTACTCCTCGGTCTCCTTTAGCAATAATGATACTTGCATTAAATGTACCCTATTTGCAGCTCTGGAGGCCAGGATCACATAATTGTAGACTCTGCTTCGCACCCTTAAAAATCCCATAACTAGCCGGGCCCCTTTAGCCTGTCCAGCCAAAGGTTAGTTCCCTCTGGCATATTGTCCCGAACAGTCGGGGAAACAAGATGACTGGGTGACGATGAGTAGAAAGCACAGTATTAAACAGAAGACCCGTGGCACACCACCAACCCGTTCATGTGTTTAAGTGTTTTTCCCCATTTGCAGACACACCCGCCGGGGCTCAAACTCTGGTAATTGGTGATTCTGTTCTAATGCATGTGAAGCTAGAGACACCAGCAAAGACGACCAGAACAGGCGACACTGAGGGAAATTTAAAACTGCTGGCTAAGTGTAAACATAAATTGAATAAAATTCTAATTTACGACGGCAGTTATGACACCTGGTTACCTTAATGGGAGGTCACTAAAATTAATACTGAATCAGTATGTAACCCTATAGGCAAAAGAATGGAGCTTTATTTTGTCTCAGGCAGTTGGCTCATATGTCTGAAATTCAGTATAATCTTTACCTGAACCACATCAGCTACATCTTCATGCTGCTGTTGACACTGCAGATAAAAAGTGCAAAGCCAAATAAACTGAGCACTTAAACATATACTAAAAATTTTATTTCTCATATAGATACTTCATCTCAAGGCAACAAAACAGTTTGTAACTTACTTGAAAAGAAATGACTGTTTCTTGATTTGTGTTTTTTTCTTCCTAACACAATCAAAACATTGCAAATCCTTATTAGTAAAGAGTTAACAAAAATTACACTACATAATATTACTGCCAGCACATTTTTTAATATCCAGGCAACTCTAATAGAAATTCACCTCTGTACACTCAAACAACAATGATTGCTTAAAAAAAGGTAATTACCTTTAACAGCTTGAGGTTCTTCTTGAATTTCACTCTTGGTCCAGCTTTTGTGATCAAATTATTAATTTCTTGATCATCAAGCTCACACAGACTTTCAGAATCGATTTGTTCATCTGTAATTAAAAAAAAGTTGCAGAGATAAAGTTTATTCTTAACTTGCTTCAGAAATTCTTGTTAAATGATTGAAAAAGAAATCGGCACAGATCTATGAGCTGTTTTACAGTTAACACATCACATCAGGATCAATATCTGTAACCATCACAGATTCACGTTAATACTTTACCTTTAAATTTCTCCACCCACTCACTTAGCCCCCATTCAACCAGTTTGTTTCTTACGAAATCATCCATGACCAAGAAATGAAACTGAAATATAAAATGCAATATTTAACCAGGCAGTACTGCTTTAAAGACTAGACATTGCGACAAACTTCTCCTTTAATGCATATATAATCAGAGACACTCATATTAAATTCAGATTAAAAGTTCAAACTGCTCACCTTTTGTTAGAAGTAATGCAGGAAAAGGCTGCTGAGGGAGATGTGAGGGAAGCAGTGAGACGCAAACAGGAAACAGAAAAAAGAAATCGAGCAAAAAGCAAAGTCCACAAACGGATACGGTTAAAATCAAACTGTAACTGTGTGGCTCAGACTGCACAACTGTCTGCAACTGCAACTGCATTTATACATAAAATAGAAAGGTAAATCCGACATGACTAAAGCGGGTGCAGGGAAAAACAGAACTGAGAAAAGCAGGAAGAGGAGGTGTTTGTGCAGCGCAGATGGGAGTGGCTGGCAGACAGGTAACAACCTGCCTCAGAGGAAGTGTTTGTTTTTTTAGTTTCTTTAAAATAAATCAAAGGGATTAAATATTATAGTTTAAAAACAAGAGAGAAACAGCTTTATGTATATTTGAAGTATACTCTAGTTGCCAAACTACATTAAGGTAGTTAGAGTAAAAATATCACCATAGGTTTTTTTTATATGCTGCCACGTGTGTACATTATTATTATTTTGTATCCCCACATGCCTCCTCCATTGCCTGTAAAAGGGATATGCATTGATGGGGATGACGGTCATAGACCTTCCAGCTCCAGGCAGAGAAGGATTCAATTGGAATCTTCAATTGGATTCAAGAATGGAGAGTATGGGGGGAGGTTGAGTACAGTGAAGAGTGGGTGATCTGTAAACCAGTTGCGGACCAAAGCAGCCCTATGGAAACTAACGTTGTCCCATATGATGACGTATCTGGTCTGCTCTGGTCTCTGAACATTAGTGAGCATGTCATGTAAGGTGTCCAGGAATGTAATAATGTGTGCAATGTTATATGGTCCCAGGGTTGCATGATGGTGAACAACAACATTTTGACTTATAGCTGCACACATAGTTGTGTTACCACCACGTTGTCCTGGGACATTGATTATGGCACAGTGTCCAATGATGTTCCTGCCGAGTCTCCTCGTCTTAGTGAGGTGAAAACCAGCTTTGGAAGAAGGATAGTTGTTCTAAAAGTCATTGTTACTGTTGTAAGTGGTTTTACTTTTTCTTCTTGATTATTGTTATTTCATATATTCATTTTGCAAAGTTTTTTTTTCTTTTTCTACTTAACCCCTTTAACTCATTTGAACTTTGTCATACAGACAACAATGATCCAAGACAATTTCTACATTTAACAAACATCCAGCCATTCTCGTCAGCCCTCCCTGCTTTTCTCATTCCCTGATCAGTGTCTGTACATGTGCAAGTCAGGTTTTACTTGCTTTCTGACAGACAGTCTTTTGCTCCAATAGAACCATTCATGTCTAGCTTTTTTAAAAAAAAAATCTGAATCTGTTTTTCTTTAATCATGCTGGTTGTTGCACTTCTCCTCTTGCCTGCTATTTTCATCCTCCATAACTGACCATTTTTGGACTTGACCAAACAGCCGAGCACACTAACAAAATTGAAGTTTTGATCAATCTGTGCATCTATGTAACTGCTCTACTCATTCAATTTCAGCTGAAAGGCCTAATTTATAAAGTAGGAGTGGTTTATCTGAAATTTCAATTCATCTTTCAGTTTTGAATCTTGGTCATGGATGATTTTGTGCAAAGCAAACTGACTGAATGGAAACTAAGTGAAAGGATAGTGACATTTGAAAGTAAATTATTAAATTTGTTTTGTTTAACATATTTCATTTATTGTGGGTACATATATTGATACTTTTATGTAATATTAACCATGAAACAGAGCTTTTCTCTTGCTTTTCTCATTTGGTGTAAAAACTCTTAGCAGTTTGCTTAAAACACAGAGAATTAAAATGCATTCAATTTATACACCAATGCAGAACTCCTTTAAAAAGGTATTTCTGAACTAATTTTATGAATAATCCTTATTCCTACTAAATAGTAGGAATAGTCTAAATAGTCTGTACCAGTTGAGGGGTGGAGCAGCGGGTTCAGGTGACAGCGGCAAGGGAGGCTGGGAGAAAGAGCTGATACCTGTCACGCCGATTACATTTCTCCCTATTTTAGAACTGAGAGCGAAGTGAGAGAGCTGTGGCAGTGAGAGTTGGAGTGTGTGAAACGAATGGCTTTGAGTTGTGAATTGAATAAAGAGGATTATTGAAACGTGACGCAGAACTGTCTCCTTGTGTGTGCCCGCGTCGTAACGCGGATCAGTAACAGAGTGTTACAGTGGCGCCCAGCTTGCCGCTACGATATGTCAAACCCACAGAACCTCCAGTCAGCTCAGATACTGGTTCAAATGATGGCCGAATTGGCGGCCTTACAGCAGCAGCAGGCGGTAGTGTACCGGCGTCATCTGGAAGACCTGCAGGCCCAGACTGAGCAGCAGACACGGGTGCTACAAAACCTTTTGGCTCAGTTTGGGGCCGCTGCGAATCCGCCCCATCTAGATCGGCTGAAACTCTCCTCAGAAGACCAACGTTGCCGGTTCTGTGGTTGCCGCATGGGAGCAAGATCGCCGGCAGGGGAGGTGAGCGTCCGCCAAAGAGTGTTTTTTTTTTTTTTTTTTTTTTTACGTCTAGTATATTTACTTGTATCAGTAATTACACTTTAGTCAACAGGGTTTATGAAGGGGTTATGTATATTGTAACGATGGTTAAATGTTATGTTACAGTCAGGTTGGTTATCTCTGCACACTGTTGTTTCTTTAAGATACATGTTTGGTTGTGTTGCAGGAAAAAGGGGAGTTAATGTGTGCAGGAAGGGGAGGGGGGGTCCTGGTTGTTGTTGTGTGTGACTGTGCGGGGCTGAAGTGAGGTGTTGTATGAGAGCACTCTCCCCGGAGTTAACGGGCCGTTTGCCTGTCACCGAATAAACGGACAAACTGAGACCAAAATGTCTGGTTCTTGAGAACGTTACAATATCAAACAAAGAAATTATCTGTTTTCTTAGTATCTTTATGACTTTATGCGTATTTGTACCCATATTGTCATCAATCCAGTTCTTATATATATATATATATATATATATATATATATATATATATACATATATACATATATATATATATATATATATATATATATATATATATATATACATATATATAGAACTGTGATGTTATAGTTGTTAAATTTTGCTGCTCTTGGCTAGCTCTCTCCTGGAAAAAACACTTTAATTGTCGATTACTTTTTATCCAGATAAATAAAGGATATATAACATTTAATTTGCCAAAACTTGACGACAGCAGCTACTTTGTGATAGGAATGATCTCTAAATTACTTGATGTTCTTCGTGAGATATATGATTGACCTGTTTTTGACAGATTTTAATGTCATTTAAAATCTGTCACCGAATTTATAACAGCTTAAATTCCGTGCCAAGGTAGGTTCCCCCTGCGTCGGAAGCACACATTCTTCATATTTAGTTCTGAAACTCTTCTAATAATTGTTATATTCTGGTCTCATTCACAACAGACTCCAGAATATCTATTTCCTACCCAACGGGGTAGTGAGGTTTATTAATAGGTCCACAGCAACATACAGTCTGCGCCAACACTCCTTACTTGTGTGACACTCTAAAACGTCCGTGCAGCAACACAATCTATTGTGGAACAACCATCTTACAAACAATAATTCACATTATTACATGCCTTCTTTTTTTTCCTTTTTTTTTTCTTGGAAAAAAACCATTTTTGTTTTGATTTGTCCTTCTTCTTACTGAGGGAGAAAACAATATGAAACACTCAAAGAATACAAAAACATTCCACTATTCCAACATGTACATTTCTGCAAACTGTAGTGAACATCAATTTCCACACAAGACATAACTTTTCCCCTCCAACAATAAAGACTGTCAAGTCCTCATTATGTAACATAGTCCTTGTACCGAAGTGGTGGAACCACTTTGCGGCCTGACCTTGTCCGGATACCCCCTGATACCTTGTCAGTCTTGATCTGCTGCTCACGACTTTCTGACGGAGCCGTCACTGAGCTGCTCAGTGCCCCAGTGTCTGTCATGGCATTTTCTGGATCCATCACGCCTGCATGTCTTAGGTGCCTCCGATTCCTCCTCAGGACACTTCCAGAGTCCAACTGAACCTCATAGGACCTCGGGTCAACAGTCCCAATCACCACCCCCCTGCTCCAAGTGGAAAGGCGGTCAAAAGGCTGAACTCTGACACTGTCCCCAAGCTTCAAAGAGTCCATGTCTCGTTTTGATCGGTCATAGCACACTTTTTGGCGCTTCTGTTTCACCTCCAACTCCCGCAGGGCTGGAATGACTTTTGGCCTTAGCAGGGTCGTCCTGGTTGGCAAAAGCGTCCGTGTCCTCCTGCTGAGCAGCCTCTGAGCTGGGCTGGTCTCCAGGCCTTGTGATGGTGTGTTGCGATGGTCCAGAATCGCAAGATACGGGTCCTGCCCCGCCATTTTTGCCTTTAGCAGCAGCCTCTTTGCTGTCTTTACTGCTGATTCAGCCTTCCCATTACTCTGAGGGTAACCTGGTGAAGAGGTTTTGTGCTGGAAATCCCACAGTCGACTAAATCTCAGAAACTCACCAGACGTATATTGTGGTCCATTATCTGAAACAACAATGTCTGGGATGCCCTGTCTGGCAAAGTGAGCCTTCAACTTCCTAATCACTGTGGTGGACTTAGTGTCCGGGAGATAGTCAATTTCCCAGAAGTTTGAATAGTAGTCCACTGTGATAAGGTAGTCCTTGTTGTCAAACATAAACAGGTCTGAGCCCACCTTAGCCCATGGTCTAGTCGGGATCTCGTGTGGGACCAAAGTCTCTTTCTGCTGTCTGTAATCAACTGACCTGCAGATGTCACACTTAGTCACATAAGTCTTAATTTGTTCATTCATGCTTGGCCAATACACACACTCTCTGGCTCTCCTTAGACAACCTTCTACACCTAGGTGTGTCGAGTGTAGTCTGGCTATGATCTGCTGTCTCATGGCAGTCGGGACAACAACACGTTCACCTCTAAACACAAGTCCATCCTGACTACTCAGTTCATCCTGAAACGAGAAGTATGGTCTGATGTCACCGTCAGTGTCTCTTTTGTCAGTCGGCCAACCTCTGTGAATTGTATCTATGAGGCTCTGTAGTGCTTTGTCCTCCTGTGTAGCAGTCCTTATGCTATTCAGTCTATCAGGTGAGATGGGTGCATGCGTGACCATGTTAATGCTCTCTATTTCCTCCTCTATGGAGCCCTGTGGTGAGCACTCTGGAAGATATGCCCTACTCAACGTGTCTGCTAATAACATGTCTTTGCCTGGCACATACACCACATCTAAGTCATATTTCTGAATGCGCATAAGCATCCGCTGCAGCCGTTTGGGTGCACTCAACAGCGGTTTTCTTACAATGGTCTCTAAGGGTTTGTGATCACTGTGTACTACCACTTTACGACCATACGTGTACTGATGAAACTTCTCCATACTGAAAACTACAGCCAAAAGCTCCTTTTCTATCTGGGCATAACCTTGCTCTGTACGTGTAAGAGCTCTACTCGCAAAAGCCACAGGCTTACCCTTCTGCATGAGTGCTGCACCTAACCCTTTGTCAGAGGCGTCACATTGTACTGTCAGCTCTTCCTCTGGGCAGTAGTATTTCAGGACTGGAGCCACTGCTATAGTCTCTTTCAGTCTCTGGAATGCGTCTTCATGTCGCGTCGTCCAGTTCCACTCACTGTCTTTGTGTGTCAGTTGTCTCAGTAAGTCACAGTGATCTGACAGATGTGGGCAAAACTTCGCTAAGTAGTTCACCATACCTAACAGTCTCTGCACTGCCTTCACGTCTGGAGGTCTGGGCATCTGCTCTATAGCCCTAACCTTCTCTGGGTCTATTTTCAGACCGTTGCATGTCAGCTGATGTCCAATGTACGTGGTCTCCTTCTGTTTAAGTTTAAACTTGTCTGCGTTTAACTTAATGTTTTTCTGCCTGCAACGAGTCAAAAACTGTCTCAGCTTCTCGTCATGGTCATGCACTGCTTCAGCATCTGTGTCCCCCTGACCCGTGATCAGCACATCATCTGCAATGATGTAGATCCCTGCCAGTCCATCCAAAGCTTGTGTGAGCTTTCTCTGGAACACTTCCGGAGCTGGACTTATCCCCATTGGCATCCTCAGCCATCTGTAGCGTCCAAACGGAGTCGAAAATGTTGTCAGGTAGCTCGACTCCTCCTCCAGTTTCACGTGCCAGAATCCACTCTTCACGTCGCAGACAGAGAACACTTTAGCCTTTGACAGATCTGGCAAAATGTCCTCAATGGTGGGCAATGGGAAGTGGCTCCGTTGTAGGGCTTTGTTTAAGGGTTTTGGATCTATGCACACCCTTAAGTCCCCACTCTGCTTTTGGACCACAACCATCCCACTGATCCAGTCTGTGCTGCATTCTACTGGCGTAATGATCCCTCTGCGCTGAAGATCTTGAAGCTCCTTTTTTAACAGCTTTATCATCGCAATAGGGACACGCCGTTTTGGTAACTGCACTGGTTTCACAGTTTCATCCACTTCGAGCCTTAACTCTCCCTCCAAACAGCCATCCCCTGTGAAGACATCGGCATATTCTGCTTTAATCTGATCCATGTTCCACTCATTGGCTGTTGGGTGCTCTGAAGTAACGATGCTGTCCAGTTTCATGATGTTTTCATAGTGCACCTTTATGAGTTTCATTGCTTCGCTGGCCCTCTTGCCCAGCAGTGGTACTTTACAGTCTTTGTCAACCACTTGAAACTCCAACCGATACAGTTTCTGATTTCTCGGGTTACGTAGCTTAACTTTGCACTTTCCCAATGGCTTTATCTTACTTTTGTTGTACATCATCAACACTGTCTGTGTGTCCTCCAACTGTGTGTTCGGGCTTAGCATGTGGATTGGCATTACATTACAACTGGCACCACAGTCAATCTGAAAATTTACAATCTCTTTGCCCATCAACATGCCTGCAAAGAGTTGAGTGCCTCTCACTTTGTCAGTGTTCTTTGTAGTTGAATCATGTGTGTCTGCCTGTGTAACACAGAGAACGTCCTCATACTCATCACTCTCACATGCTGTCACGTTGTGTACATTCGTCCTTCTTTTCTGCTCTGAACGTGCCGTGCATTTAACTGCAAAGTGGTTTTCTCTGCCACACTTTTTACATTTCTTCCTGTATGCTGGACATTTTTCCTTCTTTTTTTCATGTGTTCTGCCACAGAACTTACAGTCCACTGCGTCGCCGATCTGTTTCTGGTGCGCAGCTCCACGCACAGCATGCACCTCCTCCACTGCAGCTCCCGAAATGGTTTTGCTGTTTTCCCGCGACAGCTCCGCGGCTCTGCAGTGCTGTATGCATGCATCCAGTGTCGTGTTTTTCTCACGCAGCAGTCTCTCCCTCAAACTCGGGTTGTTAAGTCCACATACAATCCTGTCACGAATCAGTGAGTCTCTTATTACTCCAAAATTGCACGTTTTTGTCAGCAGCTTTAGCTCCGTCACATAGCTGTCGATTGTCTCACTGGTGCCTTGGTTTCTCGTGAAGAACCGATAACGCTCCACAGTTTCATTAACCACAGGGTTGCAATGATTATCAAACTTCTCGATAATGTCCTTAACTGTCCACTGATCTCTCGCCATGTCGCCCATTAGCGTGTCTAGCAGCTCCCTGCCGCTCTCACCAACGAGGTAACTGAACAGGCTTACTTTTTTCTGTTCTCCGTCTGAGTCCATGGTCAGCTCCACATAGAGCATAAACTCGTCTCTCCAGGTCTTCCATGTCCGCGATAGGTTACTGGAGTCCAATAGCAGCGTCGGCGGCGCTTTAAGGCCCTCCATGCCTCGCGGCGGTGCTAACTCAATTAGCCGCTAGTTGCTCACCGCTCCGACAGGCGTCTCCCGGGGGTCCACTCCGGCCGTGCTGCTCACTCCGCTGCCTGCTCCGCTGCCACCATGTTATATTCTGGTCTCATTCACAACAGACTCCAGAATATCTATTTCCTACCCAACGGGGTAGTGAGGTTTATTAATAGGTCCACAGCAACATACAGTCTGCGCCAACACTCCTTACTTGTGTGACACTCTAAAACGTCCGTGCAGCAACACAATCTATTGTGGAACAACCATCTTACAAACAATAATTCACATTATTACAATAATGACTTATTGCTCCTGAAATTTCGGAGGTTTTAGCTGTCTACAGTTACACAAGGATACAAATAATTATCAGTCAAAATGTCCTTGGTTTATTGAAATAATAAACACCTGAGAACAATAAATGTATCATTTTCTGTTGTAACCCACAAACTGAACGGTAATGTAATGACACTCATTTTTCACTTATTCACTAAAACAGTTCATTACTTCCACGTCTAAGTTGGTTGTAATGGAGGCGGAATCAGTTGAATCCCAGCGAACGCTCCCGATGCAAGGGAAACAAATTCTGTCGGGGATACCTACCTTGGCAAAACAAGTGAAACCTGCAGTCAGCTGAGACTGAAGAAGTCACTTGGATGAGTGACGAAACGTTTCTCCAACTAAAAACAATGAACTTTTTGGGATACCAGTTTTGGTTTCTTTGTTACTCCTGGATTCATCAAAAAGGCAACCTGGCCCTCATGGTAAATGCCGCTGCTTTAAACAGTCATAGCAACATTTACTGTAATCGAAACAAATATCCAGAATATATCATGGCTCAGATTTGATTGAATATAATTACCCTTTAGTGTTAACTGTGAAAGGGATACTGTACAGTTACTATACTTAAACTACAAGTAGAAGTGATAGCGACTTATCATTTTATTATTTCTGTCCTTGGTTTTAATTAATAATCCAAAGGAAAAAAAATCCCCCCCAAACACTTAAAAGTCATGAAAATTCATTTAGATTTAGCAATTTGATGATTCATCCACCTTAAGCATTATTTAAAGTAATGCAATAGTTACTTTTCCTAGTAATAACTTACTTTTATAATATTGTAACCCAGATACTAATTAAATACTTTTTTGAAGAAGTAACTATAAGTAATTACCTTTTCAAAGCAATTTGCCCAATACTGGTAACAATATTTAGCATATTTTTAGTTAATTCTGTACTAATATAGATTTGAATTGTTTTGATTGTGGTAGGAAGAACAAAACTCAAATCAGGAACCAGTCATTCCTTTTCAAGTAAGTTAAAAATAGTTTTGTTTCCTTGAGATTTAGTATCTATATGACAAATACAATTTCAATACATGTTTAAGTGCTCAGTGTTGTATTCGGCTTTTCACTTTTTATCTGCAGTGTAAACAGGAACATGAAGAAGCAGCTGGTTTGGTTCAGGTAAGGGTTATACTGAATTTCAGACATATGAGCCAACTACCTGAGACAAAGTAAAGCTCCATTCTCCATTCTGTGGTCTACAGAGACTGACCACTCTCTACAGAAACCAATAAATGACTGAATCTAAAAACTTAATTCATAGGGGGTTTGTGAATATACATTTTGCCCTAGCTAGGGGGTTTGCCAACCATCTCTGTAGGTCTTTGGGACTGGGACTTAATTATGCGAAAGAATTGTCTTGAAGGATCACAGATGTTTACTAAGAAAAAGGTAATTTATAATGTATTCTTCACCATCTTCTGGTTGAAAACATAAATGCATTTAAGTTTGTTGATTGTAAAACTTGTATGTTAATGTCTTTCAAATTTTGTTAAAGAACAATGCCAATGCTAATAGTGATAATTTCCTGTATAACTGATATTCATCCTCAGGTCTTGCCATCCACAAGTGATACAGGTGAGACACATGCATCATATTTATTGCATCTCATATTATTCTGTTTGCAAAAAATATTGATGCCTTTCAATCTACATAACTTTACTAAGAATAACTTTCAATGCTGAGAGAAATGTTTTTTTGCTCTTATTTTTTTTGTTGTTTTTATCCAATCAGGAAAGAGAAAATCAGACCTTCAAAGTGACCCCAGCAGGTTGCAGTCACCAGCTAAGCGACAGCGTCTGTCAATGCCAGGATTTGCAGGTATTTACGTTTCTTTCTAAACAGTGTCACAGTTTAAGTCACCATAGGGTTAAATTTCTGTGCAGCACAATTTGTCCAACATGCCAGTTTCATCTTTGATGCTAGAAATTACTTTTTCTTTGGGCTGTTGTCAAAATTTAACAGTCACATGATGCATGATATACTAAGTTTGATTGGTAAGTGGTCACATTATGCTCCTGACATACTTTGATTCACACAGGTTGGTTTTGTTTGTATTTTTAAAATGAGATTTTACATTTTCTGTTTATTCTAGTTTATAATTCCTTCCAAATAGTTCTTTACCTTTATGTCCACAGAAGCAATCATATTTTCTGATGTGAAAAGCATCATGAAATTTGTACATTCCAGACTAAATGACCAAGACAAACTCAGTGCTTTCTTAAAGTGAGTATTTTTTTTTTCATATTTTGTAATGTATGGGCCTGGTTCCACTCCTGATCATGTGATAGCTTCACAAACAGATCAAAGACAGATTGTTTTTAAAGATAGCAAAAATGTCTAAATATACATACTCAGAAGCTACTAGTTATGTGTAATTTAATCCAATTAAACTTTATGAATGTCACAATGGTTACACCAAGATACAGTCACAGGAATGAATAACCACATCGATGAGGATTTAGAGTCACCAATTAACCTAAACGAACTAATTGCATGTCTTTGGACTGTGGGAGAAAGCCAGAGTACCTGCAGAGAACCGAGGCAAACATGGAGAGAACATGTAAACTCAAAACAAAAAGGCCCCCGATAGTGGTGTGAGACAACAGTGCCAAACATCAAGTCATCGTGCTGTCTGTACATGAACCCTTTTGATTCAATATTCACCAATTTTTTTTCTTGTGTCAGTCTGTTTGATGTGTCGGTTCTTTGTTTAGTTTTTTTACGTTATACTTTTGACTTACAGCTGTACAATTATAGTTGACGGAATGATTCAGTAGTAAAACAAACCATCCAAATTAAGACCAACAAAGACTGATATTTTCTGCTGTTCCTGGCATCTACCAACTCTTTGGGAAAACATTTTCAGTTTAGGTGACACAAAAAGGAAGGTGTGGATCAAAACAAAATTCAGTAAACAATTGGTGGCACAAGTGTATAAAACTGAAATATGTAGTGATAATTCATTTGATAATAACTACCATTATTACCATTATAACTGTCTTTTAAACTCTTTTTTTTAACGCATGCTTAAAATGTTTTCATGACTGAAACAATTAACCCATATTTAAAATCTTGTTCAACAGGAAAAAGATCAGTGATTTGGAGACAGACAAGAGGGAGCTGGTTGGTGTCTTTGGTAAAACTGGGGCTGGAAAGAGCTCTTTGATAAATGCCATCATCAAAGAGAAAAATCTTTTACCCTCAGGAAGTATCAATGCCTGCACCTCAGTCATGATCAAAGTGGAAGCTAACACACGTAACTTAAAGTATGAGGCAGAAATTGAGTTCATCACAAAGGAGGTAAAATGAATTCCCAAAGTTCGATTTGTACTTTAAGCAAAATCATGTGTTACACTGCAGTTCTTGGGGCATAAGGCTTGGTACATACCTCAATAAATGGCATGTCATCTATTTTTGTAGGAGTGGCGTGATGAGCTGTGGTCATTTCGTCAGTTTCTTGACAATAATAAAAATCAGGAAAAGGAAGATGATGATTATCATGATGCTGTTGAAAAGCTGTCAGCACTGTATGGAGAAGACTGGAGAAAGTCCTTTGAAAACCTCATGGATCGCAAATATTTCAAAGAAATTCCAGAATTTCTCCAATCCAAGCAGAAGATTTTGACATGTGAATCAGTAAGACAAAAACTCTCATATTACTTTATAGGAAGCATTCTTGCAAGTGTTGCACTGTGAGCGTCAGCACTGAACAACTCCGCTGTGTTCCAGACTGACTATAACAGACAGCCATGATAGACTAAATACTGGGGATGCTGTGCTAGTTTCACCTGTGTTCTTCACAGGTGAAACTAGGACAACCTGGACAAAAAAGCGAACTGAAGAAATTAACAAAAAACTAAGAAGTAGAAACAAAGCTCATTTCTGAAAACAGAATTCAGCATAGATTCAAAAATCCAAAAAATAAACACACTAAAAATAAGATCCAGTGATTACAACAAAACAGATCCTACTGAGATCCCACAATGACATTTAGATGATCACATCTAAATGATCATATCTAAATGAAAAAAAAACTTATCTCCTCTTGTAATAACTGTGGTTAACAGGATCCAAGACTGGTCCAGGTCTATTATGTAGAGCATTATAAACCCTTACCTCTTCACACAACAGATTCCTATTTTAATCAACTCTTACCCGTTTTAATATGCCTGGTTTTAAATTCACTGCTGAGCAAAGTTAGCAAAGACTCATTCAAAGTGGCCATAAACTTTAGTGAATCACTGTCTGATAGTCAATTGCATCAAGAATGGCATAAAGTGGTGTAAAAACCTGACAGTCAAAACATGCCAAGTGATCCACTGTAGTGACCCTTTGTAAATAAGGGAACAGCCTAAAGTAGCTTATTAATGTCTCAAAGTGGTGGACAACTGTGCAAAATGCCCACATGAAGTAGTTTCTGCTAATAGTAATACTAGCTGTTGAAACCAAAACAAAATGCCCACAAAAAACACTGGAGCACAGGGAGCAGTTCAGAATCACCTCAGGGGTCAGCAGCACAAAGGTCCATAAATCAAAGGTTCAGGGGGCCGTCCCAGAGGCCAACATCACGGAACTCCAAAATCCAGAAGTTCAAGGATCCGACTGTGTGGAAAGCAGCAGCGGCATGGAAACAGTTCCGGAGCTCGACCACGCGGAAGGCAGCGGCGGCGACAGAGCAGGTCCCGTGGCTGGCCAAGTGAAAGATGGTGGCAGTGACTGAGTTCAGAAAGCTGTCCATGACAACGAAGAAATCTAGCCAATGGCCTGGAATGTGGCCGGCGACAGCAAGGTGGTGCAGGCTGAGTTGTATCAGATGCAACAGCAGGAGCAGGTGGCGGTGCAGCAGGCAACAGAGTAGAAGCTGCTGATGCCAGTACTAATGGCTGGACAGGCTCCTCAGACCCTCCAGCTGATATGACGTGATGCTGGCCAGGTTCTCCTTAACCCCCAGCTAGAACAGATGAAAGGCCAGATGGTACAGAAACCCCTGGCTGAGACGAAGCTATCTGGAGCTGCGTTAGACAGCCAGCCAGCTCGGGTTGCCTGTCAGGCTGCAGCAATACATAGTCCATTGAGGGCAGGATGAGCTTGCCTGTGCCGTTGGTGGGGGCTACTGTAGAGTGTGGGGACAGCTCGCACGAGCTGTCAGCAGAGACAGGAGGCTGAGACAACCCAGCAGAGCACTCAGTGAAAGCTGCTGTGGACCGTTGGGGAGGCTCGAACAGGCTCTCAGCAAAAACAGAAAACTGAGATGCCTGACAGAGCTCCCAGGGGAAGCAGCAGAGGGAGGCTGAGAGGATTCAGAGCTCTCAGCAGATGAGGGCGGTGGTTGAACAGGTGGCTGAGTAATTGACTTCACTGGTGACTGAGCTAATGAGTTACCTGGAAACAGAGCTAATGTCTGATGCCGAGAACTGAACAGGTAACCGGGCTGGTGACAACACTGGAGCCTGAACTGGTGGCAAAGCAAGTGAATGAGCTAATAACTGAGCTACTGACTGAACTATGGACTGCAGTAGAGGTTGTAGCGGTTGTAGTAATGATGGTGTAGGTTTGCTTACAATAACCAGTCCGTTGTAACTGTATGCCAGGTGTTAATTAGCAGCCAACATGAACGTTCGTACACAGGTAACAGGAAGTACTGTCATAGCCAAGTTACAACTACAATGACATCTGTTGGAAACCTCTGTAAAAGCAGCAACGGCAGGCAGTATGGACAAACATAACGTCACTGTTATCTACACCCCCTTTTTCTTTCGTTTTTTTTTTTTTTCTTTTAGTTTTGGACCTTCAGGCAGACCCAAATCAAACAGCACCACTATTATGGAAGAACTTATCAGGTTATGGATTACAAAAAAATAAAGGTTCATATGTCAGATGAAATTCACTGTAGTCATTGTCATAAATGCAACTTCACAACATAACATGACAGTAAAACACATTTCAAAACAGAAAATACAGCATCAGTGTGCTTTTAATCTAAGTATTTACTATTTGGTATTGACACTCTACCAGATCTGGTTCGGTACAAGTTGTCATCAGAGCGTACTTGGCATTTTTTAGGTTCATTTTACCCAGTGTTTTTCTGTCCTTGATCACTTGTACGGACTGTTTTTTTGCCAAGTTGTGGTGGGTTGATTTGAGCTTGAATCGTTTGTGTTGGTTTGTGTTTTGTTGAGTTCAGTTTCATCTGAGATGTGTCCAGTTCATTTTGTGTTGTAGCGAGCTTTTCCGGTTGAAGCTCGTTCACAGGCAGAAGATGTTGTCTGTTGCGCCTGTATTCCTTTCTGTCTGACTCAACTACACAAGAGCGAGGTTCAGCACATACCTTACTTACAACTCCAATCTTGTCATGTCCTCTCTGTGTTTGTAATCTCACCACCTGGTTTGGTGTTAATGGACTGAGCAGCTTGCTGGACTTATCGTAGTGCTGTTTTTGAATTCTACGCTTTTTTGTGAGTTGAGTTTTGATAGTGGTTTTCACTTTTGCTGTTGGTGTTAACATTTTTTTGCACACAGGAAGGGTTACGTAGATGTAACAGGTTTAAGTAGAACTCAGTTCTATCTCTTTTTGATGTTTCAAGGAGTCTTTTAGCACTCCAGACAGCTCTTTCACTGAGTCCATTTGACTGAGGAAACTCAGGGCTGCTTGTGACATGTAAAAACTCCCAGTGTGTGACAAACTCACGAAAAGTCTGGCTGGTAAACTGGGTGCCATTGTCTGAGTACAGTTTCTGTGGTATCACATGTACTGAGAAGTGGCGTTTGAGTTTGTTAATGACAGAGGCAGATGTTAGGTTTTCAAGTTTATCCATTTCAAACCATCCTGAATACGAATCCACAAGCACAAGGTAGTGGCGGTTGCCCCATTCGAATATGTCTGTGGCTGTGAGGCTTTAGACTGTTGCAAATGCTGCATGATTTGACTTTGACAATAAACTCTGACTTTGAGAACAGTCAGAACACACTGTCCCTTCCTCTCCTTTTAGTAGACTCCATGCCTGGATGTCCATTCTGTAGTTCCAGTAGATAGGTTTCATGTAGTGATGCTGGAACGATGGCTCTGTTGCCTTTCATAATGACATTGTTGTTGATGATTAGTTCATCGTGGTAGCTGAAGAATGGTTTGATTTCTATGGGTACACTACTCAACTTGTTTTGGCCACCCCTGCTGGACGTAACAAGCAAGTGTCTATAGAGTAGCGTAATTGGAGGTGTGTTCGGTAAGCTCTTGTAGGTGTCTTGGTGAGGTGAGCTGAAGTAACATTACCTCGAAGTCGTGCCCCTCTTCCTTTAGAGGTTGCTCATCCCGCGTTGGTGTGTGAAAGAGTGTGTCTGCAATGTGTGTTTGCCTTTATTATATACGAGAGTCAAGCTGAACTTTTGTAATCGTAGCATGTAATCGTATCATGCGCTGTAGCCATGCCGGAACTGTGTGGATAGGTTTGTTTTGGATTGTGACCAAAGGCTGGTGCTCAGTTTCAATCACCAATGGTTTTCTGCAGATGTAGTCTCAAAACCTGTAACATGCGAACACTACAGCTAGTATGTCTGTGAAGGTTCTCAGTCATCCAGGTCATCGTAGTCAAAGGAGCTTGCAAAGAAAAGCGTCTGGACTTCTTTAAGTTACTTGAAGACGTTTCACCTCTCATCCGAGAAGCTTCTTCAGTCAGTTTGACCTTAGAACTGAAGAAGCTTCTCGGATGAGAGGTGAAACGTCTTCAAGTAACTTAAAGAAGTCCAGACGCTTTTCTTTGCAAGCTCCTTTGACTACAGCTAGTGACTCCTTCTCTATCTGAGGGTACCATATGCATACACCACAGGTTTGTTATCCTGAAGGCATGCCGCTCCTAGACTATGCTGGAAAGCATCACATATGAGAGTCACTGTTTTGTGCATGTCATAGTATTGAAGTAGGCACGCTTTAAGTTTGTTGAAAGCATCCTGGTGATGTTGAGCCCAGCTCCACACCACACCCTTGTGAAGCAGCTGATGAAGTGGTGCTGACAGTTCACTTAAGTTCGGGATGAACTTTCCCAGGTAATTGATAATTCCCAGGAAACGGAGAGATGTCTTGTCTTCTGGTGGTGGCATTTCTTTGATCGCAGTGATTTTAGTTGGATCTGCTTTTAGTCCTTCATCTGTGAATATATGTCCCACGTAGTTCATTTCTTTGAGTCTGAACTTGCACTTTTTGGATTCAGTCGGAGTAATTGTCTGGCCCACTCCAGGACTTTTTAAAATTTTTTGTCATGCTCCTCTATTCCTTTTCCTCCCACTAGGAAGTCATCTACAATCACTGTGCATGATTATGAAGTGCCTTGAGGCGACTTTTGTTGTGATTTGGCGCTATATAAATAAAATTGAATTGAATATCCTGTCATGGTCCTGGGTCATTTTGACCCAGCGTTCTTAGTTCTCTTGTGTTTTTGTATTTTGTTCTCTATTTATGCTGTGGTTCCTTGGTTGTTCAGTTTAGTTTATTAGAATTCCCCCCTCATGTCTTTATCCTGTGTCCTCCTCCACGTAGCTCAGTTCCCTTGCCTCGTTCCCCTCATGTTTTATTCCATGTGTTCCCCAGCCCGTTATGTCTGAGCTCTCCCCGTGTTCTCTCCTCCCTTCCTGTCTGCGCCTCTGTGTAATTCCTGTTTTTACTTTGAGAGACTCCTGTCAGTGTACGTCAGTGTTGTGTTTTTCCTGCCGTGTCTCGTTATTATTATCAGTGTCACCTGTGTTCCCCGTGTGCCCCCACTTTCCTCGTTAACCCTCTGTGTATTTATGTCCAAGTCTCCCTCTCTTCGGTGTCGCGTTCTCCCTCATTCATGGCCGTGTGTTTCTCCGTGTAATACGTTATAGTTTCCAGTTTAGTTTGTATGTTTTTTTTCTCTCCAGCAATAAAGCTGTGTTTTGAGTTCATTCCTCCGTGAGCTTGCGTTTGGGTCCAATTCCTGCCTGCCACACAGCCGAATCATGACATATCCCATGAATATCTCTTCCATGTCTCTCTGAAAGACTTCAGAAGCGGTGTTGATGCCAAAGGGCATCCTCAAGAATTTGAATCTGCCGAAAGGTGTTGCAAATGTAGTCAGAAGAGATGAGGCAGCATCTAGTTTGATTTGCCAGAAGGAGCTCTTCGCATCCAGAACTGAGAAGATGGTTGCTCCAAACATCTGAGCAGCTACTTCCTCCACAGTTTGCATGGAATGGTGAGGTCACATTAGTGCCTTGTTCACATTCCTTTGGATCAATGCAGAAATGAACATCATCGGTATTCTTTTCTTTGTTGCAACCATGTTGGATACCAATTCTGTAGGCTCCTCCACCAGTTCAATTACTCCCAAGGCCTGCATTCTTTGGAGTTCCTCTTTAACTCTTTTCTGTATGGGAACAGGAACGCGCCTTGAAAGGTTGACGACAGGTGACATGTTTGGAGTAAATTTCATTGAGTAGGTTACAGGTGAGTCAACGACTTCATCTTTAAACAGGTCTGCATGAAACACTTTCTGTGCTAGTGTCTCATCCTGATCTATGTCAACATGGTAGACTTCCTTGCTGAAACTAAGCAGTTGCATTCGCACGCTGTCCTTTAATCCGAGAATGGATTGCACATCATGTTTTACAACTTGAAATTACAGGTCATATAACTGCCCAGCTAGCTTGCACTTGAGAGTAATTGTGCCTGTGGGCTTAATCTTCGTGCCTCCGAAAGCAACGAGATTTACCTGTTTTTGTGACTTGCTGTTGCAGATGTCTCTTTAGGTGTCTAATGAGATTACGTTGGACTTTGCCCCAGTGTCTACCTTTAATTTGAGGGCCTTATCTAAAACTTTGACTGTGAAATATCCTTCTTTTATGTGTTTGTTCTCACCCTGCATTGTTTGTTCCTCAATGCAAAATGTCTCATAGCTGTCTGGATTGGTATCCTCTGAAATCTGGTTCACTTGTTGCCTCTTTGATGTGGTTTTGCTGATCTGCATTGGTTTGTTTTTTGTTTTTTTGTAATGATTGTATTTTTTGCAAATGTGACACTGTTGTCCAAAAGCAGGACATTGCTCCTGTTTGGCTGAATGTGAACCTCCACAGTTTCTTCAATTTTGAATGTTCATTAGGGGTTTATTTGTTTTCCTCTTGAACTTGCCATGTTTAATCTGTACAGCGTCCACATTAGCAGATGTAATATGTTTTGGTGTAGAGAGGGCTTTGCTATGTTGATCTGTGAGCTCGCTTATTTGGCATATATGCACCACTTTGGCAAGTGCGAGTTCCGTGTCTTTAAGCAGGGAACCGTTGACGCTGTCTCTGGTTATACCACATACTAATCTGTCTCTGATTAGCTCGTCTTGTAGTGCAACAAAGCTGCAGGTTCTGGCCATGTTCTTTAATGTGCTCACATATGCTTCAATGGTTTCACCGGGTTTCTGTTGTCTTTTGTTAAAGTTGTGCCTCTCCATTATGACATTGGTCTCTGGGTTGCAGATCTCCCTGAACTTGTTTTTAGAAATGCGGGGTTTTCCCTCGATTCCATGGCGACTTCTACTACGCCTTCAGCTGATATGACTGCGGGGGCATACATGAATGATCACTCTCTTTTGATGGCCTCTGGTCCCGCCAGATTGAGGAGTATATAGGCCTTAGTATTAGCATTTTTTGTTACTGTGGGCAGCGCTGAGAAAGATGGCATATTCGCGCTCAAACTTACGCCAGTTTTCAGCGACGTTGCTGTCAAAGATGAGAGGATGGTGGCTGAGTTAAGCCTTCTGAGCCTTCAGAACACAAGGAAAACAGCTGGACGGGCTCAATTGAGCTTCCAGTGGAGACAGGAATGGGTGCAGGCACCTTCTGAACACTAGCCGCTCCCACTCGAGGATTAGGTACAGGTGTGGAGACAGACTGTGACCTGGCAGTATGGGCTCAAATTGTGGTCATAAATATTTTGCACTTGTAAATCAGTTGTGTATTTGTAAATCAGGATTTGTATGTGTAAAAAGAATTTGTGTGAGTGTAAAAAAGATACGTGTGAAACTCTGCACTCAAGTTTCAAGTTACAAGTATGAATTTTGACCCTATTTTTCTTCCTTTCATCTGATTGGCCAATGTCATGTCAATCACAAATTTAACAATCCAATCAGAGAACAGATGAGTTTGGATATTGGAAGGGTGCCGCCCTCACCCGAGGAACTGGCACGGGTGAAGGAGAAGGCCGGGCCCTAGCTGCTCTGGGCACAGAGATAGGAGGCAGAGGAGGTGGCGCAGAAAACACTGACACATTCAATATAAGCTTGACTTTTCTACCACCACAAATCATAGTGTTTGAAATTACAGTGTCTGAGTTCACACAACAAGGCTTGGAAAACACTGATTCACCAAAGATGGATTCAAAATCCTTTCCGCCATGAAAAACATTATTTGAAACAACAGTCTTTGATTTAGTAGTAGTAGTAGTATTTATTTATTGTCATTGTCAAGAACAATGAAATTGTGTTTGGAGCTTCTACAACAAATAATAATAAATACTAAATTCCCCTTAGACCCAAGTGTGACTATTTAACCCAGTGTGACTTCAGTGCAATGAGACGATCCTTAGCAAAAACATGAGAATATGACAGGTAATGTTCATGGGACATTCAGACAAAGACCTGAGAACAGAACAGTCTTAAATCTTACAGTGTTCACAGTCTGAGAAACATGAGTTTTTCTCCAGCTCAGAAGGAGCAGAACAGAAAAAGGGAAACACCGAACGTGTCTGGGGTGAGTTTATATTCTCTTAAATTAAAAGACACAGCAGGGTCCATTTTATAGCAGCGTGTGCGCCGCTTCCTATGGTCAGAAGAAGCGAGCAGAGTGCGCAGCTGAGCCTCAGACGCTGGGCACAACCAATCAGAGGCCGGAGCATGAGTGCGGAAACGCGGAGGATTCCCACCTGGAGCGGTCAAGGCTTGGGTGCCAGCGGGACCACAGGGAGAGCCTTTTGGCAGCTTTGAGGACCTCCAAAAGCTAGCGGAGTTCCATGGAATAGCCGCTCATAATCCAGAGCGCGCCACGGCTTCCAGCGGAGCTCCCCCTCCAGCTGGGCGATGGCTGCTTCCTGGTGCTTGAACAGTTTGTGGTCTGCTGGGTCCAATATGTGGTCGTGTTGTACTGTCATGGTCTATGGATGCAGACCGTGTGTGGGTTTGTGTTGAGGACCCAGAAGCAGACGGAACTTGAGAACCAAAAACAAGCCTTTATAGGACTGGTGGCAGGTGTTGAAAATGAAAACCAAGGAAACTAAGACCAACCATTAAATACTGACTACTAAGTCCTGAACTATGACAACACACTGTGACAATAAACTATGACCAAATATGGGGTGGGTAACACAGGTAACACGACAATGGGCGACAGAGGACTTAAATACATACATGACGTGATCAGGGGAAGTGGAGACACATGGGGACACCGCTGACTTGAATGAAACATAATGACAACACAGGAGAGGATAACACTGGACACTCTAACATGAGACACGGACCTTCAAAGTAAAACAGGAAACAGGACAGGCACAGACTAGACACTGAACTCAAACTAAGAACAAAACTCTTAACCAGAATAACACTGGATAACAGGATTATAATGTTCAAAACAGGACAACTAATGAATCAGAAAATAAACCATAATGTAGAAAAAACACCAAAACACAAGAAACTGAAAATGCTGGGTCAAAAAGACCCAGAACCATGACACGATGTAATAATTTAAATTTGAGATTAAAAACGAATGACTCGACTTTTAGTGATCAAATTTCCTTAAGCTTTTTACTTTTGTTTTTTATTGCAGGCTAATGAACTCTCTGCAAAATTTGTCAAGTACACAAGAAGTGATTCAAAACAAGGAGAAGGTAATAAAGCAAAAAAGTGGTTTTGGCCACTAGTGAAGTGTGTGACTGTCAGGGTGCCAAACAATCCTTTTCTCCAGCATGTCACACTTGTGGACCTTCCTGGAAATGGTGACTGTAACAAGAGCAGAGATCAGATGTGGAAAGGGGTAATTCACATTTACTGCTCTTTGCTTATACTGCGTTGTCTGTAAACAGTCATCTTTCTATTAAGCACTGAGACATGTTATTCTCCTTTCAGATAGTTGGAGATTGTTCTACTGTGTGGATTGTGACTGAAATTAATCGAGCAGCATCAGAGAAAGAGGCCTGGGAGATCCTGGAAAGTGTCAGTAGTCTGATTGGAAATGGTGGCGAATGCCAGCAAATTCATTTTATTTGCACCAAGTCTGATCTTGTTGATGATTCAGATGATCTGTAAGTACATTTTGCATGCTGATCAACTACAGGGTGTTTCCATATAAGATCAACCCAGGCTAGACAAAGAATGAAGCACAGGGTTGAGCCTTTGTTGTAATGAATGCAGAACATTTGGCTCAAAGGGAGTCTCATAGGCAGATACAGTTTTATAAGGTTTACTGAAGATGGTGGACTGAGTAATAAACAGAATTCCCTGGCCAGAGTGGAACAGCGGAGAGTGGGACAGGCAGTGGAATTTTCTAGTTCTAGAGGGACAGCAAGAGAGAAGAGGGTGAGTAATAACAGGAGAGCAGGAGGAGAAAGAGATGCAAATGACATCATGGCAGCTTTAATGTATGTTGCACATAATGTATGATATTATTGGAAATCATGCATATCCTGGTCCTTACAGTTGAATAATTCAAGAATTCTACATTGTAAAGCAGCATTACACTGTCCTTCAGCAACAAAGTTAAAGTAGTTGCTGTGACAAAAAACCTTTGTATGTAAGCATGGCAGTGTGTGTTGATGTCACGATCCAAATAAAACATGCTGGCCTTTCTCCGAGTGCTTTACGAATAAATGCTACCGATCTCCCATATTTGGAAGTTGTTTGCTTTTTTTAAAGAGAAATGCATTAAACAAATAAAGTCATATCATCATAAATGACTGGACCTGCAAGGCAGACTCACACAACTGAAGCTTAAGAGGTTTAATTACCATGAAACAAGTATATAAAATGAACTGGTGTATTAGCAGAGAGCACCACCCTAAGGTGGTGGTCTGGGAGAGAGTATCCAATAACTCGCAGGGACGAAACAAAATCAAATGTTTTTAGAGAAATTGGGAGTTCTTCTTACTCTGTTTAGAAAAACGGCTGAGACAGAGTCTGTAGTGAACAGGTAAGTATTTTGGTGTGAGGCTCTGACAACCCAGGTTAGCAAGTAGGAGTATGAGAGGATATTAACCAGACCAGACATTTAAAAATAGAATGCAACAAACTGGAGTACCAGCACCATCAGCCAGAGAAACATTGCCACAGCCAGTCTTTAAATACAATCTATGTGTTAACAATGAGTTACAGGTGTGCAACAGTCAGGCAAAGCTCTGCTTGGTCAGAAAGGGAGATTTTACACATTTCCCCAAAAAGGCCAAGAATAAAACAAAACCACCCAGCCTGCCCCAGATTAATGATGGTGATGGTGATGATGATAATAGTGATGATGGTAACAGTACATTTTTGCATATTTCTTGTAGTTCATCAGCTGATATCCATGATCGAATAGTTAAAAGAAACATGCAAGCCAAGGATGGAGTAAGGAAAGAATTCAACAAACGAACCAAGATTAAGGTGAGTTTTATAGGCTGACAGAAAATAATACAGACTCTCCACAGTTGCAAGGATGCTTTAAAATTAAATCATTTTCCCCCAGAAACACTTCACTGATGACAGTTTCAAAGTGTTCACAGTGAGCTCCAGAGAGTTCCTAAAAGGGAAGCATCTAAGTCCAGAAGAGACCGGTAGGTGAAGTCTCAGTGCACATGTTGTTTTAGTTTGCTCTGACTGAAAGAAGAATTATTTATTTTGAATTATAGTGTATAATGTCAAACTGTGGCATTGAAATTTCTTAACAGAAATAACCAAACTTCAGGGATTTTTGCAAGATCTCAATGACTGTCACTCAGAGACAAACTATGTGAATGGAGCTCATAGGATTCTGTCTTTGATTCAAGGAGCCACCTCCAAAGGAGTGGTAAGGTCAAGTAAAAGATACACAACAACATTCGCTTACATGTTGGCATTTTTCATTTGTCTTTGTGTTTACAATTCTGTTTTTTGTTTATTTATTAATTCATGAGTTATTAAGTGATCGATTGATTCATGTATTTTTGCTGTTCTATTTTACTTCTCAGGTTCATTAATCAAGGAGCGTGACTTTTAAAACCAAGTGAAGTTCATAAATCTATAAGAAACAACAAGTATTTTTATGGTTTTATCCCTTCTAATATTTTTCAGGGTGATAAAAAAGGCAGGATTTGTGCAAAACTTGAGATAATCATGATGCTCCAACTTGATAACGTCAGAAAAGAAATGGAAAAGACCTTTCTGGTTTTTGAAAAATGTCTTGCTGATGGCGTTGAGAAATCCAAACGTTCATATGGAGAAAAACTCAAGAATTTCTTGTATCAAGTATGTATTTTAACTCTAGTTGTAACAAAAAAAAACACATTTTACACAAATATATATTTAAATAATTGTTTTGTGTTCCAGGGAAGGAATAGTGGTTTTTGTGGGGTACTGAAGCAGGTTGTTGAGAATGGTGGTGTCCACAAACCAAAAAACGGGAAACTAATAAACCTTAACATGAAGTTGGCTTCATGTCTGACTGACAGCATTGGTGAAGAATTCAGAAAGACCTTCCTGTAATAAAAAAAACCAAGTTCTAAACAGTCACATAATATTATCCAAAATATTTAATTTATTACATACCACATTTTTAACATAAAAATATTAAATAATGATAATAAAATTGCCAGTTCTTTCATTATAAACCAAATTTTTTACATGTTTTAGAAATGACTCAGAATGTGGAGCATTCAACGGAGTCATCAAGACATTTTCACTTAACACCGATTCTCTGATTGAAAAGTACAAAAATACTGAACTGCAGCTCAGATTTCTCAAGACAGAGGTAAGAGATGAAACTTTCCTATACATCAGTTCAGACAGTAAAGTACAGTAAAGTAAAACATGAAAAATTAACATTAGTTTTGTGACTTGTGATTTAAAATGATGTTCATCCATATTTCATGTTTTGTCTCTAAGGAAGAAAAAATGAAGGCAAAACTGAACAGAATCATCCGGAAACGGAAGAAAAAAGTCTACAGCAGTCTGACAGAGACAATTGAGAACATTATGGAAGAAGGCTACAAGAGTAAGAAATAATATTAGGGATTCAAAACTTGGCACTAAAACACATATTTATATTCATCATTATTCGGCATGAGGAATTTGAAGCTTTCTGTGTTACTGTAGAGGCTGCAAAATTTAAAGGAGAAGGCACGCTGTACTGCATGAGGGAGACTATTAAGAACCATGTGCACTCGAAGAAGGACATGTTTGAGCAAGCAAAAAATACCATGTTGGAGAAGTTGCACGATTTGATGGTTTGTCATGTTTTATGAAGAAATATTATGACCGTATTTTGTTTTAGCTCACCTAAAGGCTTTTTCTATGTTGAACTGGATTAGACTTATACAAAAATGTATGTTGCCATTTATATTTTTAATCCAGTCTGAAAAAATTCTAAATGTCATTGTTTTTTACTTTAACACATTTTTATCTGTGATAAGTGATTAGTTTTCTAAAAATAGGAAAACATCCAGGAGATTCTGGAGAAAACTACAAAGGAATCCATTAAATGTTCATTCAAAACTGATGGGAGCTTACTTCCAGGTAAACAGGCTAGTTTGCTGTAATTATTCCTTTTCTCTTCATCTGTGCAATCTTGTACCTGATACCACTGCTGTTTTACCGATTTGTCTATCTATTTTTTTAAATTACCTTATAAGTTACCGAGTCACACACATAATTATGTGAAACACTCTGGGGGGAAACAATTCAAAAAGTGTTTTGTTTTTTAGATGTTTCAACAGAGCTTGATATGGTGAAGAAACATTATGATCAACTTGCAGCCACTCCAGATGATGAAGTGTCCCTTACTGGGTAACTCCTAATATGTTATCAATGGTATTACAATAAATATTTTAAAACTTTACAAAAATGTAAACAATTTTTTGTCCTTAACAGTGTTAACATTTATGTTAACAAGTAAATATGCTGATCAGCATAGGCTACAATGAGTCCATTTTAGGGGAATCTGCAATTTAGCATTTAAACTAATTATAGCAATTAGTATTCTTTAGTGTGAAGAGTTTTACAATCAGTATTAGGATTTAAAAATGTAGACTTTATATTATTTCCATTTCCATTGGTTATTGCTCACTGTCAAACCTTTGCTCTGGGATGTTTCAGATTTGCTGACTGGGTAGAAACAGCAGAAGCCTGGTCACAAACAGGTTTTCCCAGAGGAAGTGCTGATTAAAACAAACAAAAAAAAAAAACAACATCTGATTTGGTCTCAGTAATTTTTTATTTGTTTTCATTTGGTCTTTTTAAAAGTTGTTTGGTGATATTTGACTTTGATTTTGAGAATGTCATTACCAGTGATTTTGGATTTTTATTTCTGTAAGACATGTATCTTGTAATGATTCAAATCTTGAGGCTGACAAAGAAGTTTGAGAAAAACTGAAAGAAATTTACATTACATCACTCTACATATAGTTCAAATCTATCATTTTATTTTATGAGTTTAGTTATGTTTTATCCAGATGACAATGGCAATTATATAGCACATTTCAGTACATGTAAAATCAGTCTACTTAACACAGAAGATAAAAACATGGTAACATTTTATAATACAGCCCACAACTAAGGTGTAATTCCCCTGTAATTAAATGGAATATTGATGTATTTTATCTAAAACTACAATTAAAATTGTAATTTTATTTACCTACAGATATTTAAAGGTAGGGATTTCTAAAATGTTTAGTAGTATAATGTAATGACTCCTGCAATTTATCTTGTAAACGTTGATTGGTCAGTTAGGGTAAGTAGCTCCATCTCCATGCAGCTGCAGGACTAGTTTTATCTCTTTACATTGTATCCATCCTCAAATGTTTAATTTCAGTAGTTCTTTTCACTATGGAATTAATTGTCTGATTGTGAGGTGAAAAGTAGTTTTTCATCTCAACCTTTCACACACAAATATGTGTTTTTTGAAAGGTTTTCATAAATTAGAGCCACAGCAAAGGGTGTTTGTTTTGAAATTATTGATTTATTTGTAAAGTTAGAGTTTCTGTTTTTTTTCAAGGACACATTCAGACTTCTTGTCATGCTCTTTATTTGTTGCTTCCTTGCTCCCAACAACCTTTCTAAACTGTCATCTGTCTTTATTCTTCACAATAAATATTGAAATGCTATTTTATTAAAATGGCTTATATTATGTCCTGGTCTCATCAGTTTTGTTTTCTTCAGTAATTACAAAGTCCACACTGAATCTCTGCTGTGCATATGTGTGTGCATTAATGTAACAGCATGCCAGTGTGTAAACAAAGATCATTGTGAAATGTCAAAAACAGGTTGTGTCTGAAGGCTGCTACTTTTGTGAATATGTGACAAATTATGTTAGAATTATAATTAATTATAAAAAAAATGTTTAAATCTTGGTGAACAATGCACTGAGAAAGAGTCATTATCTAGAAAATGACTTCAGGAAATAGATGTGTTATAAAAGGCGTTTTACAATATGTACCAGTACAGACTTGCCCCTGACGGTTAAGTTGTCCTGGGGCAGGAACCGTTTTTCCTTGTCTTGGCTTCAAGACTCTAGGATAGGAATACTGGATGTATGTAAATAACTTCTTTGCACTATAATCCAGAAATTACATAAAGGGAAACAGAAAATGAACAAAAAAGTAATAAAATCCCACACCTGTGTTTCACATCTGTTGGTAGTCGGGGGTTTTTTTTTTACTTCTGCTGCATCTTGATGCATGCTCAGTCAGACTTACAATGCTTCTAGTTTTGTTTTCTTCAGTAATTACAAAGTCCACACTGAATCTCTGCTGTGCATATGTGTGTGCATTAATGTAACAGCATGCCAGTGTGTAAACAAAGATCATTGTTAAATGTCAAAAACAGGTTGTGTCTGAAGGCTGCTACTTTTGTGAATATGTGACAAATTATGTTAGAATTATAATTAATTATAAAAAAAAAAATGTTTAAATCTTGGTGAACAATGCACTGAGAAAGAGTCATTATCTAGAAAATGACTTCAGGAAATAGATGTGTTATAAAAGGCGTTTTACAATATGTACCAGTACAGACTTGCCCCTGACGGTTAAGTTGTCCTGGGGCAGGAACCGTTTTTCCTTGTCTTGGCTTCAAGACTCTAGGATAGGAATACTGGATGTATGTAAATAACTTCTTTGCACTATAATCCAGAAATTACATAAAGGGAAACAGAAAATGAACAAAAAAGTAATAAAATCCCACACCTGTGTTTCACATCTGTTGGTAGTCGGGGGTTTTTTTTTACTTCTGCTGCATCATGATGCATGCTCAGTCAGACTTACAATGCTTCTAGGTGAGAATACTCTTAAAAAGGTGTTTGAATTTACTGAGAAATCTCATCTAGCACAGCACAAGAAGTCTAAAACCAGGCAACATGGAAAGTTTGACTTACTTTTTATACGTCAGAAACCACTGTTGGGTCTAAACTCAGACCCCGCTGTATCCAGGACTTATTCCCGTGAAAGAAAAACAAGGCAACAGCGATCAATCGGTTTACTTGCAAGGGAGGCCTCGTCGGTATCTCAGCTCATTACGAATGACCCCGACGGTGGCCTCCTCTCTCTGCCTTTTATTGAAAATATTCAAACAATAGTTTACAAACACCTCCCCTCGTAACCCCCCTTGGTTACAAAGACAAGGCACTGTATGCGTGTGTGTGTGTGTGTGTGTGTGTGGCCTCCTGCTGGGCAGGAAGCTTACATCAAAAAGACCTTCACAAGGATGTGTCTGTAATAAAAGACTACAGCCCCCCACCCAGAACCTCGAGAATCTGGGGAGGGGAAGACAGAAAGAATTTCTTTCATCACAGAGTTAAAACAATGTAGAGATGGTAAGCATAAAAATGACAAACATTTAACAATTCACCTTAACATTTCCCTCCTGTTTTGTTATTTTTATGCTCCAAATTATTCCTGTGTGGTATATTCTCAGCCATGCACCTCTTGCTTGACATTTTCAGCGCAGGCATCATTTATACACAGGCTTCTGTCATGTCATTCATTTCAGTCATTTCATATTGTCGTAAGAATACATAATTAACAAATGTATTAGAAATCATTTTAGTTAGCATTGATCTTATACACGGTAAAATGCATCCTATACATAATCAAATCAATGTCAACAGTCAAAAAACAGGAGTTAATATTTTCAAAAGAAGATGCCACCAAGGACCAGATATTAACCAAGCTATCCACCCTTGTGGTGCATCTACCCCTGCCGTGCGATTCATCACGCATTTCTGCAAGTGAACAACTCAATGTCAACAGTCAAACAAGAAGAATTAACATTCTCAAAAATCATATGTCACTACAATACAACTGTATACAGACATAGGCATTCAAACACATCAGTTGACTTTATTGTTTGTCCATGTGGCTCTCAGCTAACTTCAAAGCTGTAGCCTGGTCAACACTCTTCTTTATGACTCCTATCAACCCCCCAAATCTTCTCACTGTAGGCATTCTGTGGGGGTTAGAGTTAACTGGTGAATTATCTGCATTTACAACTCTTCTCCTGTCCTGTTGTGACCACAGGAAAAGCTTTGTAAAGGAAATTGGATCAAGCTGTTTTGATCTTCTTGGCTCAAAACCTCAACCAGCTTAGAGAAGTGTTTATGATGTAAATGTAGACAAAAGGCTTCTCTGTTGACATCCCTTCTTGCAGAGGACACAAAGAATAGGTGATGTTGTACAAATTCCATGGTAAATCTCCAACTTGGACTAATCCATTGCCCTTCATACACATAGGTAACTGGCCTGTTTCCAGTTCGTTTAGCTGTTCAATATCCTGCAGCAACTTGGAGTCAGACTAGCAGGTCTGTCTCACCAGAGCAGTTCACCTTCCCAGCTACTGGTGAATCAACCGTCCATTCAGGTTCAGAGGAGTTAAAAAGTTGGCAGTGTTCCAAGTACGTTTACTCCTGGATGTGTTGCTAAGGCAACCAAACAAACTGTCTCGCTCTCAGTGGTGCTATATGGCCACAGTCCAGAAGAATGTTTAGACAGTGGCCTCACAAGCATAAAAATTCGTCTCGTTCTTTATGTGAGTGGTTGTGTTCACAAACTGCCACCAGTAGTTGGTTGAAAACCCAACTCTGTCCCAGTGCGCGTCCTGTCATCCCACTCAGGGTCCACAGGCTCAAGAACATGCACAGCACATTCCCAGCCATTCTGATGAGTACCTGTGGCTCAGTTGGTTTCTTCACCGGATTGAGACGAGGGGCCCTGGAGGCTTTCCCCCCCTTTGTATCCGGTCTTCCTGCCACTTACTCCGAGCTGGCCTGGATGTGTGTCACCTTTTTGCAGTGCGCTTGATGTATCCAAGTGTTCCTTTCAGCAATCTTCACTGCTGTGGGCGTCATCAGCAGCACCCGATAGGGACCTTCCCACCGTGGACTGGACCAGCACTTCCTCTCCATGGCCTTATCAACATCCAATCTCCAGACTTCAGACTCTGCTCCTGCGGAGAAAAAGAATCATCTGGCAGATCATTTGTTCTCAAGACTTCTTTACTTTTAAACATTTTAAGCATCTAATCTGCTAAAATGCTCTCTCTTCTGCTTTTCTATCATCACTACAGAAGACTAGAACTCTAAATGCTTTAACATATATAATCTCAAAGAGTCAGACCATTCTCTGTTAGAGTAATCCTCATGTACATCTTAACTAATTCTATAGAGTCTAACCATGTCCTGCCTGTCTCTTCCATTGACTTCCTGATTCTTAACTTTACTGTTCCTAAAATTCCCTCTATCAACCCTGCACTTTGTGGATGATATAAACAATGATGTTTTTAGTGTTATCCCTAGATATTGTGCCATTAATCTAATCACTTCATTTACAAAGTGTGGACCATTATCACTAAACAGTACTCATAGTTATTACAGTTGGACAGCTCTATAGTCCATGTGAATAACTTGTAATGGGTGACTGGGTCTAGGGAATTTCCCTCTCTTAGGTCTCAAATTACCCCGAGAATTATCCTTGCAACATGTCATACATGACCTGCAAAACATTTTTTTAAAGGTATTTAATCCTAGAATATAAACTACTGCTGCCATCATCTTCTGAGTCTTCTCCCTCCTCTTGCGACATGGCATGGCCCATGGCTCAAAATAGCAGCAGTCTTACACAAATTGTAAGGCAGTAGTGGTTTATCACACAGATAATAAACACCATCCTACAAGCTCGCTCCTTCTGTAAGTCACAACTGTTTTCCTGCAGTAGGTGAGTGGGCCTGCATGTCTGCCAGTACACCTTGCATAATAGGCAACGTCTGCTGGTGTTGCACTGCTAAAATGTTAACATCATGTGCTCCTAAAACTGCCTCTCTTGCGATCTTATCTGCAAAAGCATTCCCTAATGCAACTGGATCTTTCCCTCACATGTGTGCTGCACATTTACAAACGGCAATTCTACTGGGTAATAACACTGCCTCCAGCAGATTTTGCAGCAGTTTGGCGTGTTCTACAGGTTTCCCTGTAGAGGCTGTCACACCTCGTCTCACCCACTGCACTACAAAGAAATGTAATGTAGCAAATGCATACTGGCAATGTCTTGCAGGTGACAGAAATGTCATTTTAGTCTGCAGTAGTAAAACATCCACCTCGTGTGGAACTAACAGTGTCAAAGGGTGAAATAGAACTATTTCCCCACATTGAACGGCTTGAGCTGCTGCACACACTGATCTCACACACGGAGGCAAAGCACAAGCATCTGGATCTAATCTTTTAGAAGAGTAAGCTACTGGCTTCATTCTTCCCCCGCTGTTTTGTGCTAACATTGAAGTCATGAAATGTCCTTTGCAGTCAACTGTTTGGACAAATGGCTTATTATAATCAGGCAATCCTAACACAGTCGCACTTGTCAACAGTTGTTTCAACGTGCAGAATGCCTGTTCTCCCTCTGGAGTCCAGCTTAGACTATCTGACATAGCTAAAGACTCACTGTACATCATGTCTAGCAAAATTTGGTACCCATGAACGACAATAATTGGTCAGTCCTAGAAATTGCATCATATGTTTCTTTGTCACTGGCCTAGGAGCTGCTAAAATAAGTAAGTAAGTAAGTAAGTAAAATTTATTTATATAGCGCTTTTCACAGATAAAAATCACAAAGTGCTTTACAACACAGGAAATGGGAATATAAAAACAATATAACAGTAAATAAAACAATGTAAAACAATAAAACTATAAAAACAGCATAAGAAAAAATTAATCAAATGCTTTTCTAAATAAAAATGTCTTCAGCTGTTTCTTAAAAGAATCAATGGAGTCCGTGCAGCGAAGAGACAGTGGGAGAGAATTCCACAACCTTGGTGCCACAGTCTGAAAGGCCCGATCACCACGAGTTTTAAAACGAGTGCGCGGTACCACCAGCAGTCTCTGATCTAATGACCTTAAAGCCCGAGAAGATGTATGTGGTTTCAGCAGGTCAGATAAATATTGAGGAGCCTGACCATGTAGGGCCCTAAAGGTTAGAACTAAAATTTTAAAATGAAACCTAAAATTTACAGGCAACCAGTGAAGGGAGGCCAAAACTGGAGTGATATGCGACCTTCTCTTGGTGCCTGTTAAGAGACGTGCTGCAGCATTCTGCACAGTCTGAAGACGATTTAAGGCTGATTTGTTAAAACAAGTAAAAAGGCCATTACAATAGTCTAAACGAGAAGAAATAAAAGCATGAATAATCATCTCAAGTTCAAGCTTTGATACCATTAGTCTGAGTTTAGAAATATTCCGTAAATGATAAAAACAGTTTCGGACCAGCTGCTTAGAATGTTGCTCGAGCGACATCGAGCTGTCAAATATGACACCGAGGTTTCTAAGGCTTGATTTTACATAAGGGTCTAAGAAGCTGATATGCTGTCTAATTTCTGGGACCATGTGGTCTGGAGCAATAATTAGAGTTTCTGTTTTATCAGAGTTTAGTTGGAGAAAATTGTCATATAACCATTTGTTAATTTCTGTCAGGCAATTACTTAAATTAGACAATTTATAAAACTCAGACATTTTGAAGGAACAGTATAGTTGGATGTCGTCAGCGTAGAGATGATAGGAGATATATTTATAGCGCTTAATAATTTGGCCTAGGGGAAATACATAAAGTAAAAAGAGAATTGGACCCAGGACAGATCCCTGAGGTACCCCACACGGCAAAACTGTTGATTCTGATGTGACATGATTCATGCAAACAGTAAAAGATCTCTCAGACAGATATGATATGAACCATTTTAAAACAACACCAGTAATCCCAAACAAGTTCTCGAGTCTGTTTATCATGATACTGTGATCTACAGTGTCAAAAGCAGAGCTGAGATCTAACAGGACCAGCACTGTGTATTCTCCAGAGTCTGCTGCCATCAAGATATCACTAGATACTCTAAGTAAGGCCGTTTCAGTGGAATGCAATTTACGAAAACCAGACTGGAAAGTGTCCATAACAGCATTTTTATCCAGGAAATAGTTAAGTTGCTCTAGTACTACTTTTTCTAAAATTTTCGATATAAAAGGCAATTTGGATATTGGCCTATAACTGTTAGGAAGAGATGGATCCAACTGGGGTTTCTTTAATATTGGCTCAACAATAGCTTGTTTAAAGAAGCTGGGGACTGAGCCAGTATGAAGAGACGTATTTATCATTTCCACAATACAGGGGCCAATGGAATCAAACACACTAGTGAAAAGTGACGATGGAAGGACATCAAGGTGGCTTGAAGTCTGTTTTATATGACAAAGCAGGCCTCTGATGTCTTGTAATGTAACAGGAGTAAAAGAGGACCAAGTATCAGAGGAGAGCAAGTTGAAAGTTTGATATTGAGAAGATGATGGAGAGATATTAGACCTGATGGCAGTGACCTTATTTCTGAAATAGTTCATAAACTCATTGCATTCGGACGTTGAGTGAACTGGTGCACAAGGAGCATCAGGAGAAACAATACTCTTAATTGTTTTAAACAAGAATTTAGGATCTTTCTTTTTTGAAGCTATGAGGTGTGAAAAATACTCTGTTCTGGCATTTTTCCACATGTCATTTAGCAAGAGGATAGATTCTTTAAGGTGTAACTTATAAACCTCAACCTTGGAAGCCTTCCACAAACGTTCTAGCTTGCGACAGTATCTCCTGAAACTACGAATGTTTTCATTTAACCAAGGATGAGATTTCAAACATAGGACAGTACTTTTTTTCAGAGGTGCCACTATGTCTAAAATAGAATTACACTGGTTATTAAAGGATGAGACAAGAGAATCCAAATCATTGTAAGTCATTTCAGCGTCGAACATGGCAGAGAACCTTTTGCCGGCGTTCTGATTTATGATTCGCCTTTCAATCGTTATTTTGGGAGCCGGGGGATCCAAATAAAATGACAAGTTAAAATATATGCAGCTATGGTCACTCACATGGACATTTTCCACACGAATATCATTTATATTTAAACCCAAGGAGAAAACAAGGTCCAACGTGTGACCCTTTACATGTGTAGGGCCAGAAACATGCTGCATAAAATTAAAAGACTCTGTGATAGTCATGAAGTCAGCAGCCATATTACAGGATGCATCATCAATATGAAGGTTAAAATCTCCCAACATTACCACCTTCTCTAATTTAATAATGGATGATAGGAGGTCGTTAAATTCAGTTAAAAAGATTCCGGCAGGGCCAGGAGGTCGGTAGATTAAAATACAATAAAAGGTGTGCAAAGAGCCGACCTTGATCATCTGAAGTTCAAATGAGGTAAAAGAATCCGAGTTCATCAGTCTGCATGTGAATCTGTCCTGGTGCACAACAGCGAGACCTCCGCCACGTCCCGAAAGACGTGGAGTTCCGATGACGGAGCAGCCAGTCGAACAAATTTCCTTCAGATGTATATAATCCATGTTTTGTTGCCACGTCTCAGTTAAACACAAGAAGTTGAGAGATTCCTTTATAAAAAGATCGTTTAAAATAAACGATTTGTTAGTGATTGAGCGAGTGTTGAGCAGGGCAAACCTGATTGAAGACGTTTGGTTGGTGCAGTCAACAGCTGACTGCAGTGGTACTCGAATTAAACACCTGTGCGCACCTCTACACCTGTTACGCCGGGCGGGGACTCCAGGGCTAGCAGAAGCTAATATCCATAGTGGTACATCACCTCTGCCATCAAAACGGCGGTCGAAGGAGGGACGCCAAGTGAACATGGGGCCATCAGACCATAGATTCCGAGCTGGGAACTGAAGTGTAGCGTCGGCACCAGGTGACAGTAGGTGAATTGGTCGTAGGCACCGGGATTCTTCCCACATCCAAGAAGCTAATCTTCGGTACCTTCTCAGTCGCACCTGGACACCGGCCCTGGTTCCCCTACTTCTTCTTTTCTTCGTGTTAAATCCCACCGATATGTACGGTAACATGCACTCAGGTGAGGAACACACAAAGGGTGGAGGGAAAAATTTCCTGTAACTGTCCCAGCTGTCAAAGTAGCTCTCCATTGAATCTTTGATATACAACATCATGCCCCGATCATAAGTATTGGTGGCAGAGACAAAATCAAAACACAGGACGGTAAAAATAATATTGCAAGTGACAATTGCGGCCAGTATAAAACTATACCAGCGAGCTGTACTGGCGGCACAAGCGGCAAAGCCAAACACAGGCGCCATCTTGTTCCCAAAATAGCTGCTTTCCTTTCTGGGTGTATGCTTTTTCCCGCTGCACTGAGCTGGTGACCTAAGAATTTCACCTCCTTCTGCACCCACTGTAACTTTGAAAGTGAGGCTTTATTCCCTGTTTTTGCTAAATGTGTCAACAGTGCTATAGACGTTGTTTTACAATTTTGTTCTGAGTCGGACGCTATCAAAATATCATCCACGTAAACTAGAATCTGTGAATGGGATGGTATTATGAAATCAGACAGACAATTAGTAATTGCTTGCATAAAAAGGGTAGGACTGTCACAAAAACCTTGTGGTAATCTAGTGTAGGTATATTTTTTTACCTTGGTATGTAAATCCAAACCAACCTTGTGAGTTCTCATGCACTGGTATGGAAAAGAAAGCATTACTCAGATCTACCACTGTGAAATATGTCATACCTGGTCTTATCTGATTTAACAAGGTATGGGGGTCTGGGACACATGGTGCAATACTTTCTACAGCTTGATTTACAGCCCTCAAGTCTTGAACCATGCGCCACGACTGAGAATCTGTTTTTTTCACTGGAAAAATGGGCGTGTTACATGCTGCATTTGGAGCTTCTACCAGTGTTCCTGCTTCAATCATGTCTTCTATTACAGGCTTGATCCCTACTTATTCTGCCCTCCCTGTACGTTGATGCCCAGTTTGGCAGATAGATAAACAGTTCTTCAAAAGGAGAGGCAAAGGCTTCCAGTTCTCATTGCAGGGTTTATTTGTCTCCCTAATGAAGGCACTGTAAAACTACAAACATAAGAAAAGCATATTAAAAACATACATTTGGAACATAATATATTTCTCACATTACAAGGTACAGACATAAGACTTGAATTACAGCTTGTGTAGCCAAGAAAAATAAATGAAAATATGTCAACCCCAAATCCCGCTAGCTTAATGCTAACTTATAATGGAATTTCCCATTGACACGCTAACACAATTAGCATCGGCAGTGCAGCTAACATGCCGGCTTCACATATGAGAGTCAACAAACCAATTTAGCTCACATGCTTAACATGAACACAGAATATAATTGTACTTACAAGCATATACTTCTCATGCTACAATATAACCAACTCCTGAGCTAATATTTTGTGTGCTGGTATCAGCTTAGCCAGACTCCATGAACTTTCCCTATATTTACTAGACAAAATTAAGTACACAAACCCGCTTCCGCCCCCTAGTGGGGTGGTGGAGCTACTGCACCCCAGCAGTGGCAGCACACTCCCCGCCTGGTATAATGAAGTATACCACTACCCTTTCTCTGGATGTAGTAGTAAAACAACCTCCGACACTGGCCGCAAATACACTTTAGGAGTGCCATTCTTGACTACCTTCACTTCCACCTTACGGACTCTATGATCTTGGCTAGGAAAGGCTTTAATCACAAGTCCAACAGGCCACTCAGTCCTTTTTACTTGCGAATCCTTCATCAGTACAACATCTCCCACTTGAAGATTTGGCTTCTCTGTTGTCCACTTTCTCTGTGTTTGAAGCGTGGTCAGATACTCCGTTTTCCACCTTTTCCAAAATGCATCAGCGAGTGCTTGGACCCTTTTCCAGTGTTTCTTGGACAGATCATTAACATCAAAATCCCCAGAGGGAGCAGTCAATGTATCTCTTTTCTGTGTCAACAACATTGACGGGGTGAGAACTGCCGGTGCTTCTGGGTCAGAAGACACTGAGACCAATGGTCTTGAATTTATAATGGCGGTAACCTCTGCCATCAGGGTGACAAGTGTCTCATGTGTGAGGTACGATGGATTCAGCTTCAGAAGAAGAGCATCTAAGATTCGCCGAGCAATGCCAATCATCCTCTCCCACACCCCACCCATGTGGGAAGAGTGGGGAGGATTGAATATCCAAGTACACTTGTTGTCTTTAAGGTAACTCCTCACCTCAGAATCGGATGCATCAAGTTTGAGTTCTTTACAGGCGCCAGTGAAATTTGTTCCCCGGTCTGATCTGATTGTTTTGATCGGCCCTCTTATGGCAATGAAACGTCTGAGCCCATTGATGAAGCTTGTAGTGGTCATAGTCTCTATAACCTCAATGTGCACAGCTCTGGTAGTCAAACAAGTGAACATTACTGCCCATCGTTTACTTTCCGCATGCCCTCCTCTTGTTCGCCGGGCAGTCACCATCCAAGGTCCAAAAACATCCAACCCTACGTGAGTGAATGGTGGATCTGGTGAAAGTCTTTCAGATGGCAAGTCTGACATCTTCTGGTCCTCCATTTTACCTCTCAGCCTTTTGCAAGTTACACATTTGTGTATCACACTAGATACAAGTCTTTTTCCCCCAATCAGCCAAAGTCCTGCCAATCTAATAGCTCCCTCCGTGAAATGACGTCCTTGGTGTGCAGACTCTTCATGATATTTTCTGACCAATAACGTAGCAATGTGCGTCTTGGGAATCACCAGAGGATGTTTATCATCAAAGGACATATCGGTTGAGGACATACGGCCGCCAACTCTTAGCAGCCCATCTTTGTCCAGAAATGGTGTCAGCTTTCGCAGTGGACTTTGTTTTGGGATTCGGTCCCCTTTGACAAGACACTGCAACTCCCTTGCAAAGGCATCTTGTTGTGCAGTCTTAATGATCACTGTTACTGCTTGTTCATCTTCATTTCCAGTGTTGCCACCATGTGTATCTGCAACACTCCTTGCCTTTTTGATTAGTGTGGAGACTGCACGAGTCAAAGCTCTCCAAGTGGAAAATGTAAGAAACCTTTGAGCTCCAAGCGAGCTTTCTTTAACCATTGTGCTGAAAGTCGTTACTTCAGGGCGAACTTCTGGATCCACCTCCGGATGTATCAGCTCAAAGTCATCACTCTGGGGAAGGAGTCCTTGTGAAGGGCCCAATAGAAATGATGGTCCAGTGAACCAATTGGTGCTTTTGAGAGCTGCAGCAGTTGTTGGCCGAGTTCCATGGTCTGCCGGGTTTTCTTCAGTGGTGATGTAATGCCACTGATCTGGACGAGACGACTTTCTGATCTGTGCTATCCTGTTTGACACATAGACATAAAACCTGCGTGAGGTGTTATATATGTAACCCAGTACTATTTTGCTGTCAGTATAGTACGTCACAGAATGAATGTCAATATCCATTTCATCTTGGATGAAGACCGCCATTTCAGCTGCCAAAACCGCAGCACAGAGCTCAAGACGTGGCACGGTGTGCGCTGGGTGTGGGGCCAGCTTTGCCTTTGCCATAACAAATCCCACATGGATCTCTCCTGTTGCAGAAATTGTTTTCAAGTAAGCCACAGCAGCTATAGCCATGACTGATGCATCTGAAAACACGCACAACTCTCTGTGCTGAGTCTGTGTGGACAAAGACACTGGAACATATAGTCTTGGAATCTGGAGCTGATCTAAATCTTTCATAGAGTCTTTCCAGAGTTTCCAGTGTTCTTGTTTTGAAGCTGGCAATGGTGTGTCCCAGTCATACTGTTCAACGGAGAGGTTTCTCACTAAATGTCTTCCTCCCACTGTGACTGGCACTACAAATCCCAAAGGGTCAAATAAACTGTTCACTGCAGACAAAATCCCTCTTTTTGTCAAGGGCTTCTCCTCCTTCGACACACAGAAGGTGAAGTTGTCTGTCTCCAGATTCCAAATTAGGCCTAGACTCCTCTGAAGAGGTAGTGACTCCACTCCTAAGTCTAGATCTTTCAAATCCTTGGCCAAGTCTTCTGGTGGGAATGCTTGCATAACACTGCTGCTGTTCGATGCAATCTTGTGTAGCTTAATGTTTGATCTAGCTAGCATCGCTTGGGCAGTGCGCAGGACACCAGTGGCTTCTGCTTCATTAGGAAAAGATGCAAGTCCATCATCCACATAAAAATTGCGTGTGATGAACTCCCTTGCACTGGTAGTGGAGTCATCTGCTTCCTTAGCAGCTCGTCTGAGGCAGTAAATGGCAACTGCTGGTGATGGACTGTTGCCAAATACATGTACTGTCATTCGAAACTCTTTCACTGCCTTTTGGAGATCATTGTTTTCATACCATAAGAACCTCAGAAAGTTGCGATGTTCCTCGCAGACCTTGAAGCAGTAGAACATCTGCTGCACATCCGCTGTAACTGCTATAGGTTCTCTGCGGAAGCGGATCAGAACCCCAAGGAGAGTGTTGTTCAAGTCGGGTCCACTCAGGAGCACATCATTGAGGGAAATCCCTTCATGTTTGGCACTTGAATCAAACACTACCCTTATCTGGTCAGGTTTTTGTGGGGGGTAAACCCCAAATATTGGTAGATACCACCTTTCCTCACCTTCTTTTAATGGTGGCGCCGGCTCTGCTTGCTTTTCAACAAACATTCTTTGCATGAAATCGATGAAGTGTTTCCTCATTTGTGGTTTTTTCTCCAGAGTTCTCCGAAGAGATGCAAGATGCTTTAATGCTTGAGGTCGGTTATTGGGAAGGTGGTTTCGTGGTGACCGAAAAGGTAATGGGGCAACCCAAGTATTGTAACTGTCTTTATAGACTTTTTCATCTAATGTCTTCAAGAAACTCTCGTCATCGATTGACATTGCCGGGACGTCATCACGTTGTGTCCTTTGAAACACCTGACTGGCAAACTCACTTTCCTTACTTTCCAAGTGTTGTGCAGAGCTTTGAAGACTTAGGTTTGAGGTGTGACAACCAAGCTTTTCTTTGACTTGCATATTGTTTGGACATGCACTCAAGAGTGAAGCTCGTCCATTTGGTAGAATGTTGGTCTTGTATACACAGATGTTGGATGTCTTATGCACTTCTCCCAGACACACTTCTCCTACGATCACCCAACCAAGGTCGAGTCGCTGAGCGTATGGTTCATTATGGAGACCATTATGCTGTTCTCTGACTTTGTGCACACGCAGAATGTCTCTGCCAAGGAGAAGGAGAATGTCAGCTTCTGGATCAATTTCTGGGATTTTTCCCTTGATTGCCTTCAGATGTGGGTAGTAATGAGTGATTTCTGGGGATGGGATTTCCGTCCTATCATCAGGTATCATATCACACTCAATAAGAGTAGGCAGGGGAAGCTGAGTGGTGCCATCAAGGGATTCCAAAATGAAGTCACGGGCTCGTCTCCCTGCTATCTCCACAACACCTGAGCATGTTTTCAGTGTATACGGTTCAAGCTGTTCCTCAATGTTGAAGATGTCAAAAAAGTACGTTTTAGCCAAGGAGCGATTGCTTTGTTCGTCTAGAACAGCATACATCTTGACAGCTTTCTCTGGTTGTCCAGCAGGATACACTCTGACCAAACATATCTTAGAGCATGACCTTGAACCAACTGAGTTACTGCAGACTTCTGTGCATTTAGATGTCACGTCAGCCACACTCGCTTCTCCTTCTCTTTCCTCCCCGCCATAACCTTCACTAGCCACCAGGCTCTCTGCATTTTGAGGACGAGGATTGGGGTGTAGTGCGGTGATATGTCTTTCACTACCACAATCTGTGCACTGCACTGATTTAGGACAGTCTTCGGCCATGTGCTGCACAGAAGAACAACAAATGTTTTTGTCCTTTAAGTATGCCTTTCTTTCTTCCAGGGTCTTACTTTTGAAAAGACGGCATTTTCTGAGAGGGTGAGGCTTGCAGTGTAGTGGACACTGTTTATCAGGGTCCAAGTTGTTCTTGCCTGTAGGAACGTTTGGGCTGGCTGCCAGATCATTTGCTATCTCCGTCCTCTTAGCAGAGACATGTGAACGATACTTCTGTTGCGTCATTCTCTCGATTCTAGGATTGTTGGTGTTGGCAGCGGTGACGCAAGAAAAACTCGGGTCATTGCGAATTTTAGCTTCTTCGTTCACAAGTTTCACAAAAAATGAAAATGGAGGATAAGACACTGCATTCTCTCTCTTGAACCTCGAGGCAGCTGTAACCCATTTCTCCTGAAGGTTGTATGGGAGTTTTTCCAGAATCGGATTCACCCCGTGGGCTGTATCGAGGTGTGAAAGGCCTGGGAGATGACCGCTTGTCTTTGCAGCATGTTCTAGCAGAAGATCCCCCAATTCTCTTAAACGCTGGTTGTCTCTGTTCGTCAGCTTCGGAAAATCCTGAATTTTCTTTAAAAGTGCATGTTCAATGACTTCTGGTGCACCAAACCACTCTTCGAGTCTCTGCCACACCATCTGAAGACCTGCAGTGGGATTGTTTATGTACGCAGCCCTGACTCGCTTGGCTTGTGCTGCTGATTGTGGCCCGAGCCATTTGGATAGCAGGTCTAGCTCTTCTTGAGGTGTTACATCCAGATCCTGAATTGCACTTAGAAAGGAAGCCTTCCAAGCCCAGTAATTTTCTGGTCGATCATCAAACCTCAGCAGGCCCGAGCTGATCATCTCCTTTCGTATCAGGTATCTCGTTAAATCCGACGTGTCAGCATGACCACTCTTTACAGGTGTGGGTGTCCATACCTTAGACTGAGGATGGTGAAATCGATCCTTGTTTGCTGGCTCGCCTCCATAGCTCCAGTTGCAAGATTCTCTCTTTGGGCTCAAAGCACGGAAGACTGTCAAAGGTGTGAATTCTTGGTTGTTGCTCCTACTGGGCTGATGGATACTTGGTTCTTTGTGAGCTTTTGGTGTTGCATCGATGGCCGTGGCTGGCTGTGGCACCAGAGAAGATAGGAGTTCTGGATGATTAACTTGTGGAGTCTGCAGATCGTCGCCGAGTTCTGATTGTTGCTGCACATACTCTTGGACTCGTTCTATTGGGCTGATTTGCTGCATGTCGTCCAGCTGGGGCTGTTGTGGATGCTCACTCTCATGCGCAGACGCTTCCCAAGCTTGAGCCTCAGCTAGAGCTGCTGCAGCCGCTTTCTGTGATTTGAGTATGTGTAGCTCTGCATCCAGATCTGCTTTCTTTTTAAGCTGCTCGGCCTGTTGTTTTAGGATGTCGGCTTCCTGCTTGGCGAAGGAGAGCTGAGCACGGGCAGCTTCTGCCTTTGCTCGTGCTCTGGCAGCAGCAGTAGATGACGATGTAAGCTGGCTGGAACGTAAAGAACTGGACACTTTTGACCTTGTTTCCAGCGTCTCATCCATCCTTTCTTTTAGAGAACTATCTGGCTGATGAGAATGATGCTTTTTTACTATTCTGCCCTCCCTGTACGTTGATGCCCAGTTTGGCAGATAGATAAACAGTTCTTCAAAAGGAGAGGCAAAGGCTTCCAGTTCTCATTGCAGGGTTTATTTGTCTCCCTAATGAAGGCACTGTAAAACTACAAACATAAGAAAAGCATATTAAAAACATACATTTGGAACATAATATATTTCTCACATTACAAGGTACAGACATAAGACTTGAATTACAGCTTGTGTAGCCAAGAAAAATAAATGAAAATATGTCAACCCCAAATCCCGCTAGCTTAATGCTAACTTATAATGGAATTTCCCATTGACACGCTAACACAATTAGCATCGGCAGTGCAGCTAACATGCCGGCTTCACATATGAGAGTCAACAAACCAATTTAGCTCACATGCTTAACATGAACACAGAATATAATTGTACTTACAAGCATATACTTCTCATGCTACAATATAACCAACTCCTGAGCTAATATTTTGTGTGCTGGTATCAGCTTAGCCAGACTCCATGAACTTTCCCTATATTTACTAGACAAAATTAAGTACACAAACCCGCTTCCGCCCCCTAGTGGGGTGGTGGAGCTACTGCACCCCAGCAGTGGCAGCACACTACTTCTGCATCTGGTTTGAGGGGATACTGTTTCACTCTAGGTCTATATGAGGTTTTAGGCTTTATTACTACTGGGTTTGCTGTTATCATTAACCCTACATCAGTCTTCCTTTTGACCACAAAATGTCTGGAATCTGTTTAAGCTCAGGATGATCATTTAGATCTACCATATGTCATTCTGCTGTTTCATTCTCACTTCCCTCTAAGTGTATCTGCGGGCGAAGAAGCTATTTCCTGTGCTAGCTGCACACTCAGGTTTTCTGTTTTCACAGTTCTGCCTCTGTGGTTTATGATGTCTATTATTCCCTGCCACACCTCTCGTGTGTTGTTGCTGGACAGGTGGGACCTCTTTTCAGGTCAGCTCGAGCAGACCTGTACAGAGCTCTGTCATCTGACCTAAAGTCGGCATCGTGGGCTTTGAGGAGTGTGCAGACTTCGCTGGTCATCCAGGGTTTTTGGTTTGGGAAAACCCAAATGCTTTTGTCCACAGTCACATTTGCAATACAGAACTTGATATAGTCCAGTACTGATCCTGTGCAATATATTATACTTTACCAATGTAACACTGCATGCCAAATCAATTTTGAAAATATCTGTGAATTTTGTATTGAAAAATGCAGGTATCTCTCAGAATTTATTTTTATGTTATCGAAAATGTATTAAAAGTACAAGCATGAAAAATTACAAGAATGCAATAAAAAATATAACCAAACAAGCTTAATTTATAGTTTGAAATACAGAACATAATGAAAATATATAAATAACTACCTATTAATCCCCATATCCAAGTATCAAGAAGTGTAAAAACATTACATTCTTTCCTCAGTTTCTATTAATAAGACTTCAATTTACATGAAATTATTCAAAATTATATACATTATTCATAAGGTGACAGAGAATTCAGAAACAACACAGAGAATGTCTTGATGCATGCTCAATCATCCAGGTAATTAAATCCCTAAAGTTTGATTCTGTTCATCTGGACGTAGCGTTTTCAATGGGAGAAAAGTTTCGTCACTCATCCAAGAGACTTCTGCGGTCTCAGCTGACTGCAGGTTTCCCCTATCTTATAATAATAATGATAATAATGATGGATTGCATTTATATAGCGCTTTTCGAGACCCTCAAAGCGCTTTACAATTCTACTATTCATTCACACACGGGTGGAGGCAAGCTACAGTTGTAGCCACAGCTGCCCTGGGGCAGACTAACAGAAGCAAGGCTGCCATATCGCGCCATCGGCCCCTCTGGCCATCACCACTAGGCAGTAGGTGAAGTGTCTAGCGGCTAGCCCAAGGACACAACGACCGAGACTGTGGGAGCCGGGGCTCGAACCGGCAACCTTCCAATTACAAGACAAACTGCCAACTCTTGAGCCATGATCGCCCTATAAACAGTACATTGCATTTTCAGTTATTATGCAATGTACTGTTTAAAAGAAAAAACTTTTTTTGCCTTGACAACATACATTCATCTTCATTTCAAATAAGTAGTTATTTTTCACACAGAGAGCAATACCATTCTCCAGCCTCTGCTGTCCAAAACTACTCTGTATTCACCTGGAGGCACTGTGTGTGAAACCACTTTAAATAGCTCTCATGCAGGAACAAAGCAATTGTATAGACATAGGAACACAAGTTTTAACATTAATGTTTCTGGGATATAATAAACAATATAAGCATACAGGTGTCTAAGCAAACATTGTGGCATACAAAGTGAGAGAGTGCAGTGAGTCATGTTTATTCCTGTTCAATATATGTCTGACACAAGTGGATGAATTAAAAAGTCTGACAGCAGCAGCAACAACAGGCAATGCCTTCCTGATGACTTTCTATCTGTTTACATCTTTTTCTTTGATGCCTGTATCCCAGCTTGAAGACTCCAAGACCCTTTTTCTAGTCAGTGGGTGTGTGGGCAAACAACTCTGGCTTGTCACCCAGTTGGATTTCCTGGTATTTCTAAGATGGCACTATCTTCAAATCAGGACACATTAACTATGATATTAAAAAATGACATGATGACATAGTCCTTGGTCAGTTTACCAAGCATTTCTCAGTTTTGTTCTTTATAGTTCTGTTCATCATATCATTGTTTGTGAGTCCTGGATTATTTGATGATATGTATACATTATGTATTCTTTTGCTTTCAGTTCCATATTGCTTTTTAGTGTAGTTCTTCTTCAGCATTCCACAAGTGGATGGAACACTTGTGAAAACACTCTAGTGTTAAAGCCCGTCTTGTCTTCATGTCTGTTTATCGTTTTGTCTGTGTCAAGCTCGTGTGTCTTAGTCTGTGTTTTAGTTTGGTGGCCTCTTGTCTCTTTCTAGTGTTGAGTCTTACTTCCACTGTCTTCTTATTCCCAATGTGTCCCTGCTGTGTTACGCAGCTGTCTCCAGTTCCCCTAATCACCATCCAATTTATACATTTTGCCAATCTCCCGGTCTGAAGTACATTATTCTATTCTATTCTATTTATACAGCGCCAAATCACAACAAAAGTCACCTCAAGGCGCTTTATATTGTAAGTTCAATTTTACAATTATACATACAGAGAAAAACCCAACAAACATATTATTCCATATAAGCAAGCACTTTAGCGACAGTGTTAAGGAAAAACTCCCCTTTAACAGGAAGAAACGTCCGGCAGAACTAGGCTCAGGGAGGGGCGGACATCTGCTGCGACCGGTTGGGGTGAGAGAGAAGGAAGACAGGATAAAAGACATGCTGTGGAAGAGAGACAGAGATTAATAACAAGTATGATTCAGTGCAGAGAGGTCTATTAACACATAGTGAGGGAGAAAGGTGACTGAAAAGGAAAAACTCAGTGCATCATGGGAACATCTATTGCAGCATAACTAAGGGCGGATTCAGGGTCACCTGATCCAGCCCTAACTATATGCTTTAGCAAAAAGCCTAATCTTAAAAGTAGAGATAGTGTCTGTCTCCTGAATCCAAACTGGAAGCTGGTTCCACAGAAGAAGGGCCTAAAAACTGAAGGTTCTCCCTCCCATTACACTTTTAAATACTCTAGGAAAAACAAGTAAACCTGCAGAGCGAGAACGAAGTGCTCTAATACGGTGATATGGTACTACAAGGTCATTAAGCTAGGATGGGGCATGATTATTTAAGACATTGTATTTTGAATTCAATTCTGGATTTAACAGGGAGCCAATGAATTGAAGCCATTATAGGAGAAATATGCCTCTCTTTCTAGTCCCTGTCAGTACTCTTGCTGCAGCATTTTGGATTAATTGAAGGCTTTTCAGGGAGTTTTTAGGACATCCTGATAATAGTGAATTACAGTAGTCCAGCCTGGAAGTAATAAATGCATGAACTAGTTTTTCAGCGTCACTCTGAGACAGGATATTGCTCATTTATGAGATATTGCACAAATTGAAGAAAGCAGTCCTACATATTTGTTTAATATGTGCGTTGAAGGACATGTCCTGGTCACAAATGACTCCAAGGTTACTCACAGTGTTACTGGAGGCCAAGGTAATGCCATCCAGAGTAAGAATCTGGTTAGATACCATATTTCTAAGATTTTCAGGGCCAAATGCAATAACCTCAGTTTTGTCTGAATTAAAAAGCAGAAAGTTAGCGGCCATCCAGGTCTTTATGTCTTTAAGACATTCCTGCAGTTTAACTAATTGGTGTGTGTTACCTGGCTTCATTGATAGATAGAGCTGCGTGTCATCAGCATAGCAGTGAAAATTTATGCTATGTCTTCTAATGATACTGCCTAGGGGAAGCATGTATAATGTAAACAGAATTGGTCCTAGCACTGAACCCTGTAGAACTCCATAATTAACCTCAGCATGTGAAGAAGACTCTCCATTTACATGAACAAATTGGAGTCTATTAGATAGATATGATACAAACCACTGCAGCACAGCACCTGTAATACCTACAGCATGTTTTGCAGCCATCTTATATGGTGTGGTCTGCTGGGGTGGCAACATCTCTGCTGGAGATAGGAAGAGACTGAACAGGCTGATCCGCAGGGCCAGCTCTGTTCTAGGATGCCCTCTGGACCCAGTGGAGGTGGTGAGTGACAGGAGAATGGTGGCTAAGCTTTCATCCCTCCCACCCCATGCAGGAAACTCTAACAGCACTGAACAGCTTCTTCAGTGGCAGGCTGCGGCACCCACGGTGTGGGACGGAGAGATTTTGCAGGTCTTTCCTCCCTGCTGCTGTCAGACTCCACAACAAAGACTTCAACTGATCGAACACACACAAACCCACACATGTGCAATAAGACTAAGTGCAATACTCTTTTCTGACAAAGTTGTATTTTTACTCAGTTGTATATAGAATTTGTATTCTATTTTTATCCTATTGTATATTTTATTCTATTGTTGAGTGTTGAACGCTGATAAGAAATCAGCAAACACAAGTCTGGCGGAGGAGTCAGGGAGTTCTAGATGACTTTTTGTCAGCCTGGCTACAGTGCTGAAGAGAAACCTGGGGTTGTTCTTATTGTCTTCAATCAGTGATGAATAGTAAGATGTTCAGGCTTTGCGGAGGGCTTTCTTATAAAGCAGAAAAGTGTTTCTCCAGTCTAAATGATGATCTTCTAAATTTGTGACACGTCATTTCCAGCTTACGAGTTATCTGCTTTAGGCTATGTGTTAGAGAATTATACCACGGGGTCAAGTACTTCTGATTTGAGGCCTTATTTTTCACAGGAGCTACAGTATCCAGTGTCATATGTGGTGAAGAGGCAAAATCAATTCACCTATATATTGTGTATTGTGCCTTAATTAAGTGTTCCCTGGTGTTTCCCAGTTGCAGTGTGTGTTACTAGCAGTAAGTTTGGTAGTTCATGAAATAGAAGAGCTTCTGTTCCTGTAATATTGAATGTTGTTTTAAAAGGTGTCCAAAAACAGAAAATAAAGTATTTCAAAAGACAAGGAGTATATCACAATGAATATATAATTTGAATTTATACAATTTAATTAATTCCGGTGTTAGCAGTTAAATGTTATGTATTTAGCACCATCAGCAGTCGCCTAAAGACACTTTATGTTGCTGGGTAAAAACACAACAATAATACAAAGAAAACCCCAACAATTTAATTACCCCATATGAGCTAACATTTAGTGAGAGTGGGAAGGAAAAACTCAATTTGAAGAGGTAGAAACATCTGGCAGAAACAGGCTCAGGGAGAGACAGCCATCTACTGTGACTGGCTGAGGTTGGTGAAAAGGAGACAGGACAACATATACACTGTGCAAGAGAGCAAGAGATACATCCTAACTAATGATTAAATGCAGAGAGGTGTATAAACACAGAACGAGAAAAGAAGGAAAAAATTCATACATCATGGGAAGCCCGCAAGAGCCTAGGCTTATTACAGCACAAATAAGGGAAGATTCAGGGTCACCTGATCCACTCTAACTGTATTATTTGTCAAAACTGAGGGTTTTAATGCTAATCTCAAAACCAGAGACAGGTGTTTGTCTTCTGAATTAATATTGTGAGCTGCATCCACAGAAGAGAGGCCTGAGAGATGAAGACTCTGATTCCCGTTCAACCTTAAAATTTTATAGGAACCACAAGTACACCTAATATTCCAAAATTAAAATCTGGATTTCAAAGCGAGTTAGTGAAGACAAGCAAATATGGCTGAAATATGCTGTCTCTTTATAGTCCCTGTCATGACTCTCTCAGCAGCACTTTTGATCCATCAATATTAAACAATTATTGATGCAGCGGATTGAGATGAAACCTGGCACACAGGTACAGTAGATGTCCCACAGGAAGAATGTGTTGAAAGTTGAACCTCAACTATTCAGGCTGATTTTTAATGAATTTTTGAAATTGACACAATTATAGTTTATTATAGCTGTATTGCATTGAATACAAGTTTCCTTTAATTTCTGAGGAATTTTGCAGTAGATCTGGATGAAACTTGGCACAGAGGTATAGGTGTCCCAGAGGAGAGATGCGTTGAAAGTTGGACCTCAACTACTAAGGATGATTTTTAATAAATTTTTGAAAATTGACATAATTGTATTGACTGTATTGCACTGAATACAAGTTTCCTTTAATTTCTGAGGACTTTTACAGTAAATCTGGGTGAAACTTGGCACAGAGGTACAGTGTCCCAGGGGAGGGATGTGTTGAAATTTGGACATCAACTACTAAGGATGATTTTTTAATGAATTTTTGAAAATTGACATAATTGTAGCGTAAAAACTGTATTGCACTGAATACGAGTTTACTGTTGTGACTGTTCGCGCGCGTGCACGTGTGCGCGGGTCTAGGCTTTCAATCGGGATATAAAGCGAAAAGGCGCTACCGTAAAGACTGCTGTAAAAGCGCAAGGAAATTTATGCGGCGGATAAGAAGCGGCTCACAAATGACGGCTCACTTGACTTTACAACATCAAGAAAACAACTAAAACCTGCAGGACACCGGCCCTGGATGTCTGGAGTTCGACACCTGTGATCTAGTTAATTATTAAAATAAAGTTATGAGAAAAACGACCCCTTAAACCCAAATTAATGTGATAAGAACTACTTAAAATGGCAGAATGCAACTCAAGAAAAAAAAATCCGAGGAGGAGACGGGGTTTATGATCTACAATGTAGCCAGCATTATGGGGAGCTGTCAGGTCGCCCACATTTTCTACAGTCATTGGTTCACGCTCTTTGCCATACGCACCTGCAATCTCTCCACTCACCGGCTGCGCAGGGCGGCGGCTCTGTGCTACTTGTCACATATCGTTTTGCGATTTAAGTCAGTAGTACTGGCTCTCTCTCTGGTTTATCGTGCTTTCCGTAGTCGTGTTTCTGTGGATCTCTAATTTGTGTTCTCTCCCTGTGCACAGACCCTCCTGGACCCCTGCCTGTTTTACCTTGACTTTGTCGTGAGTTAGGATATTCGTATGTGGACGTCGTGTATCGTACAAAAGAGGACGTGTGAGTGACTGACAAGAGAGAAGAGGAGTTTTGGACGTGTTCACTTTTCCCTGGATTCCCGGGAGCACCCGTTGTTTATAGCGCCTGGTGTCACTGTAAATAAAATCTCTTTAACTGAAACCTTTCAGAGTTCTGCGCTTGAGTCCGCTCGTTCACGTTGACAGGATCAGAAATAACAATTTATCTTTCAGTTTCTATTCTTGGTCATGGATGATTTTGTGCGAAACAAACTGACTGAATGGAAACTAAGTGACTGGATTGAGGCATTTGAAGGTAAATTATTACTGTGCATCAGTGATGGCTACAGATACTGATATTTATACGTTCTCTTAACTCTGAAAAATAAGGCCTATTAATACACATTTAAATGGTGTTCTGTACTATAGCATGATCAGTTTTGAATGTTGTCTATGCTTAGAGTAGAAAAGCACTTGCGGTTTTCATATTAACTACACAAAATGTTTAAGCAAACGAAAATGTCCTAAGACTGGAAAGTGATAGTTACTTAAAATAAAAAGGAATTGTGTTCAACTCCATACATCAATACAGAAGTCCTTTAAAAAAAAAGTACTTCTCAAGTAATTTTATAAATAATGATTTTTTCTGCTATTTAATTTTATTACAGCTCAAGAAATTGATAAGGACACTCTATATCATCTCGATGATCAGGAAATTAATCAATTGATCACAAAAGCTGGACCTAGAGTGAAATTCAACAATAAACTAAAGCTGTTAAAGGTAATTAAATCCTTCAACATTTCTTTCCTTTTGTCTGGAAAAATCTCACTCTTGTTAATGCTTACAGATGAATTTGCTGTAGAATTATTATGTGCAAACTACTTTAACTTTCAATGTATCTGTGATAGCAATATTATTCACAAAAATTCTTCTATGTTTTGCTGATGGATTTGCAATGTTTTCATTATGTTAGGAAGAGCAAAATACAACTCAACCACAAAAAGAAGCAGTCAATACTTCTGGTCAAGTAAGTCAAAAACAGTTTCATGGCACTTCTTTCAGTATCTGTACTGTAACTTACATTTTTAAAGTAAACATTTCACATTGATTTGCACTTAGCCTTACCTGCTCTGCAAACAAGAGCCTAAAGAAACAGCTGATTTGGATCAGCTAAGGATTATTGGAATTCAGATAATGAACCAGCAAGCCTTCATTTGTCATACATATACACTAAGGTGACCTAAGTCAAAGTAAAGCTCCAGTCACACAACCCTAGAGACTAGTCGGCAACCTAAAATCCTTAAAACCTCCACCGAACACTAAACTGATGTAGTTGCCTGATGTTTGAGTACACATTTTACCCTAGCAGCTGGTGGTTGCCAGGGACGGGATGGTTACCAACTGGTCTCTAGGTCTGTGTCACTGGTGCTGAATGAGGCAGAAACATTGACTCATGGGATCTTGTTTGTTGAGAGGCAAGGATATGAAAGCTTTTCATTTTTTAATCGTTGTACTAATGGAGTATGTATGTCCGTATACTTATTTTTACATGGTTTGCACACTGTAAAAAGTGCACGTGAAAGTTGTTTTTGTTGTTGTTGTTGTTTTTTTAAGTTTGTTAAAGAGCAATGTGTCCCTATACCGGTGCTATAATTTCCTGTATAAATTCAATTGTGCATATATGTACAACTATAGTAGTTTAATTTCAAACATGAAAGTCAAATATTTCTATTCATCCTCAGGATTCGCCATCCAAAAGTGAAAAGGGTAAGAAAAATGTCTGTCATTCTCATTTTATTGCATCTAATATGTTTATTCTCACAGTAGTATTTTTGCAGTTTTTAAACTTCGTTACACAGGTCAAAATCATCAGAGATAAGTTTGAAGGCATAATGTCGCCCCATTACCACAGACCTTAAGAAGATATACAAATTGTACTTTGGCTCTCCACTGGCCGAGCAGGACTAAGTGTTCCAATGGACTGCATGACTGGCTAAATCTACAAAGGGTAGCAATACCATTTGAAGTCCCGATAATGTGGCAGGAACCGCAAGCTCATCAATGATTGCTGTTTTTGTCGTGCCAATACAAGATTCTCAGCTGAAAATAAGCACAAAATTGTATATCCCAGCCTGGATTCTGCAGTAAGGCCTGTTACTCGTGATGATCCATTGCCTGACAATCCAGACACAGTATACACAAGAAAATCTTTTTTTGAAGAAACAGTGGTAGCTGACTGACCCTGATCATTTATCTATGCGACAGTGTGCATCTATCTGACTTCACAATGAAATTATTGAAACAGTTACTTGATCTGTCTGTGCGGTTTAATAAAAACTGCATGCAAGTCCATTGCAAACTATAATTAGTTTAAATTATTAGTTTTAGTAAACTTTGAATTAGTCATAATTTAAAAAGTCGATGTGACTGAAAAAAAAATGAAAGCAGATCTGAAATCAGTATGAAAAACTGGTTTAGAAAAGTGTATTGTGGTTTCTGATGACTACAAAAAGAAATTTTGTTGACCTGTGTTATCAGAAGTTTCAATCTTGAGAGAAACTGTTCTTTTTTTTCTTTCTAAAAAAAAAAAAGAAATCCAAAAAAGAAAGAGAAAGTCAGATCATCTTCAGGGTGAGTTCAGCCAATGGCAACCAGCTCCTAAACATCAATACAGCTGTGCAGCAGGATCACAGTCAGGTACACATATAAATATATAATGAAAAATACTAACGGGCATTTAAAAAAAAATAATAGCCATAGTATAAACATGTGAAAATCCTCACACGTTTTCCTGCTTTGCATATCCGTGGGCCACATTTTGTATTACACTGGTTCCTGGTTCCTACTTATTAGTTCTTCACTTTCACTCTGACAGAAACAGAAATACTGTCTGATGTCAAAGACATAATGAGACGTGTCAGTGAAGGACTACATGGCCGTGACAAGCTCAGCGCTTTCCTAAAGTGAGTAAAAAAGATTTCCTATTTTTGTTGGATGTTGTTCCAACCAATTCCAAAAAAGCTGGGACATCTGTCAAATGAAAATAAAAACATTCATGAAATCTTTTACTCTGAAATTGTATTGACAATAGATGACAAAAACATATCAAATTCTTAAGATGAGAAAATGCACCATTTTAAGAAAAAATAAGGTCATATTGTATTTGATGTCAACATGTCTCAGAAAGATTAGGAAGGGGGCAAAAAAGCTAGAAAGTAAGTTGTACCAAAAAGAAACAGTTGGAGTAGCATTTTCCTGTAATTTGGTATAATAGAGATACTAAAGATTTAAACTCTGTCAGAGCTCAACATGCAGCTGTGATGCAGTTCATTCCAGTATTAAGATGAATTGTACCAGAAACCATAATCTCAGTTTTTAGAGGTGATCAGTAGCTTTTGAATACTGATTAATATTTTATGTTTTGCATGTATGTAGTCTTCAGAGACTTTAAAATAAAACAATAGGCAACAATAAATATTCTAATAATTTTTTAAAACAAATTTTCAAAAACAAATCTTTCTGATTTTGCCACATTTTCAGTTTGTTTCTGAGAATGGGTCAGTTAATCCATATTTAAACTCTTTCAACAGGGATAAAATCAAGGATTTGGAGACAGAAAAGAGGCACCTGGTTGGTGTCTTTGGTAAAACTGGGGCTGGAAAGAGCTCTTTAATCAATGCCATCATTAATAATGAGGGCCTGTTGCCTTCTGGAAGTGTCAGTGCATGTACCTCAGTAATGATAAAGGTGGAGGCAACCAATGGATCAAAGTATGAGGCACACATCGAGTTCATTACAAAAGAGGTAGAATGAAATATGAACATGGTGATTCTTGAAGTAAAGTAAACTGTTACAGTGTAGCTGCAAAATTCAAGATACAATTTCATTTTATTTTTTAAGGATTGGAAAAGTGAGTTGAAGTCACTAAAAGAGGTTCTTGAAGACAACGACGACGATGATGATGATGATGATGATGATGATGGTGGTGGTGGTGGTGGTGGTGGTGGTAATGATGATTTACTTGATCCTGATGGAAAGTTATCAGCGCTGTATGGAGAAGAGTGGAAAGAAAGATCCACTCACAGCCTCATGGACAACAAATATTTCAGAGATATTCCAGAGTTTCGAACATCCAAGACAAAAATTTTGAAAAGTGACTCAGTAAGTGTGCAGTAATACAGACCAAAATAAAATTAAGTTCTTCTCCTGTAGAACAAAGGAATACTTGCAGTTTAAAGCATATATTAGATCACAGTTTTGGTGAGATACAAGATCAATGTGTGGCTTATGAACATCGCATAGGGAGCAGTAGGAAGTCACTAAAGAAGTGTTAAGCTACGATGACGCTGCACCTTTTCAGTATAAAGATGATGTCCATGCTATTTAATGCCTCCCTACTTGAAAAGTGCAGACAGAAAAAAAGCACTGGTGAAGCAGATGTTGCCCCAGTGTATTGCTGAGCAGATATTGGTCGGCAATGTGTTGATCTGCCACCTGGGAATTTCCATTCAAAATGTTTGGCACCCAACAAACGGGGGGAAAAAAAACAAGATGTAAATGTTAGCTAGAAAAAGCATACCTAGAAAAAAGTGTTTGGGGTAATAAGGCAAGTTTTATAAAGTGCTTTAAATGTTTACATGTAGTAAAAGAAAGCACCATATAAGAACCAGTCCACTTAGTGTGATCCACAGTAAAATCTAAAAAAGCTTTATTTTTTTATTAAAAAAAAGAAACTTTGGATTGCTTTGGATTTATTTTCCTGGTTTTAATTTCAGATTTTTGAGACAGCATTTATTTTCATTTACTGTCTTTTTCATGCAATTTATAAAACCTTTGTTATAAGCACATACATTAAAATGTCTTCATTTTAATGTAATTCATCCTGTTATTATTTTGCAGGCAGAAGGGTTGTCTGAAGAATTTGTGAAATATACAAGAAGTGAGTCAAATGAGAGCGAAGAAGTAAAGAGGTGGTACTGGCCGCTTGTGAAGTGTGTGACTGTCAAAGTGCCAGACAATGATTTTCTTGATCACGTCACACTTGTGGACCTTCCTGGAAATGGTGACTCTAACAGAAGCAGGGATAGAATGTGGACAGGGGTAATTCACAGAAGTTGTGTCATCTTTCATCAAAGCATTAGTTATTTATAATTTACATACTTTTATTTCATTTCCAGTTTGTTGCCAGTTGTTCAACTGTGTGGATTGTGACTGAAATGAATCGAGCAGCATCAGAAAAAGAAGCCTGGGACATCCTGGAAAATGCCAGTAGCCTGCTGGGAAATGGTGGCGAGTGTCAGCAAATTCATTTTATCTGCACCAAGTCAGATCATGAAAAACCAGATGATATGTAAGTCAAATATACCAAAAATCCTAATTACAAAGAAAGATTGGCACAGATGCACATGGTGACCATACACTTTGCTTTTATGTTATTTTAAGACTGAAGATGTCCATTACAACAGAAGCTAAGGTTTCCCATTATAGGTGGTCACACTTTGATACAAATGACAAATTAATTTTAGAACTTTGCGATTTTAGAGGTATGCTAATATTGCACCTTTTCATCTAATAAAACATTATTAGACATTATAAGGAATGTCTAATATATTATTATTACATTCTATGAGATATTGCTCCTAATATCACAATATGCGATGTATAATATTCTTTACAAAATATATTTAAAAAACACAACTGAGTATGTACTCAAATGCTTACAGCTTAAATGAGAATAATCAAAATTTTCCATTACACTACTAACAGTTAATTAATTTTACATCCAATTTTTCTTTCCTTTCTAAAAGAAAGAAAATTAAGAGTGCAGTGATGAATGAATTCAAATGGCGGAAATTAATTAAGGTAAATTTATAATCTGACAGCAAAATCTAAAACAAATATCTTCTATCTTCTGCCCCCAAAATAAAAACTAACTGCCAAAAATGTTCTCAGAATCATTTCAGTGAGGATTGTTTCAAAGTCTTCACAGTGAGCTCCACAGAGTTCCTCAAAGGGGAGAATGTAAATCCAGATGTCAATGGTAGGTGAGGTCACTACCCGTGGTGGTATGTTTTTGTGTAACAGAAAATGTATTGCTCAGATTTATATTTCTTTTATAATTCTTTACAGAAATACTGAAACTTAAGGAAATTTTGAAAAATCTGAATGACACTCATTCAGAGACATTAAACTATGTGTCTGGAGCTTATGGGATTCTGTCTTTGATTCAAGGAGCCAAAAGAAGAGAAGTGGTAAGAGCAGGCAATAAAGCATCATTCATAATCTTTTTAAAATAAAAATGTTCATAGCCACTAACTAAAGTGTATTAACATATATTAAAGTATGTTCACATTCACTTAAAATGTGGCATATTGGACATCATAAATCTATATGTGGTAATTTATTATTAGTGATTGAGTAAGGAGAGATCAGTTGGAAGAGCTGAATACTATTTTTTGAGATATAGAATTTGAAGAAATAGTTATTTGCCAATTAGACTTCAGTGAACCGATGAGAGCACAGAAATGATGGGAGTTAGGACAGGACCCCCAGAGTCTAGATTCTTTGGAAGTGAAGATGGTAGTTTGGATGGGGCTCTGAGTGACCACAGGAAGGGTAGGGTGACGATGGTGAGGAGGCGAGTTGCATGATTGAGAGTCTGAAAGGCAGAATGACAGAAGAACAGATAAAAGCACAGAGAACAGAAGCTGCTTTGCTGCAAGCAAAAACTTGCTTGCAGAAAAAAATTCATTGGACTAGAGTAATGAGGTCGATAGTGTGGGAAAATGGAAGTGAGCTGAAGAATGAACAGAGGCAGTCGAATGATGACAGACCTATCTGACTGAACTTATGCATGAGCTTCATGTTAAAAACCTGAGTTTGTCAAGACCGCCTCAAAAATGAGTAAAGAACCATTATGTTATGTTTTACTGCCCTAAATAATGATCTTTCTTTTATTTCAGGTTGAACAAAAAAACGATCTGTATGATCTCCTTGAGGGAAAGTTGTTCATCCAACTTAAACAAGTCAAAAAAGCAATTGAAAAAATTATAAAAGCTTTTGAACGACGCCTAAGTGAGGGAGTTGAAAAATCCCAAAATTTATGTGAAAAAAAATTGAAGTCCTTCTTATACCCCAGTGTATGTGTTTTAATTACAATTAGATAAAAAACTGGTTACTTTGTGACCATGTTTAAAAAAAAAATTTAAAAAAAATTCTGCTTTGTTTCAGAAAATGAGTGACGGAGCTTTTCACAGGACACTAAAGTCTGCATTTAGGAATGATGGGATCCAGAAACCAAAAAAAGGAAAACCAAAAAACCTCAACATGACTTTAGCATCTTATTTGACTGAAAGCATTGATGAAAAATTCAGAAAGACCTTCCCGTGAGAATAATCTAATTCTGAACAGCACCAATATGTACAATACATGTATCCAAATTGCACTATATTATAAAATTGTATTATTGTATATTGTATTGTAAACTTGCTAATACTGCCATTATAAACTATATCTTTACCACATTCAGAAACGACGTAAAATGTGGACATTTCAATGGAGCCATCAATGCGTTTTCACTCAGCACTGATTCACTGATTGAAAAGTACAAAGATGTTGAACTGCATTTGATATTTCTCCAGACAGAGGTAAAAGAACTTCCCTATTAATGACCCTGATAGCTTATCTATTATTAGAAAGTCATTTAAACACTGAACTAGTAGGTATTTTACCTTGATGTTGTTTTAATTAATGTTAATCCATATTTCATGTTTCTCAGGAAAAGAAAGTAAAGGCAAAGCTCAACAAAACCATCCTCACACAAAAGAAATTGATCTACAACAGTCTGACAGAGACAATCAAGGATAATATGAAAGAATGCTATAGAGGTAAGAAAGACATGAATTAGGGCAGTGGTTGCCAAATGTTTTTTGCTAGGCCCCCCTTTGTTTGACAAGGAAATTTGCTGCACCTTCTTCACTGTTTTGTTTATGTGTACTGACCATGTGAGATCCTCCGCCAGATGTACACCTAGGAAACGGAAGCTGCTCACTCTCTACACAGCAGCGCCATTGATGGTGATGGGGGGGTGTGCTTCTCTACACCTCCGGTCCACTATCAACTTCTTTGTCTTTGTGATGTTGAGGGTGAGATGGTTGTCTCAGCACCAGTTTGTCAGGGTGCTGACCTCTTCCCTGTAAGTCGACCACTTTAGTGTCGTCCGCAAACTTCACAATGATGTTGGAGTTGCTAGTGGCTGTGCAGTCGTAGGTGTAGAGTGAGTCCAGGAGAAGGCTCAGTACACACCCCTGTGGAGCACCAGTGTTCATTATGTTGGGGGATGAGGTGATGCTGCGCAGTCTGACCACTTGGTGTCTGTGAGACAGGAAGTTAAGGATCCAGCTGCAGAGAGAGCTGCTCAATCCTACATCCTGCAGTTTCCTACCCAGCTTTGAGGGAACAGTGGTATTGAATACTGAGCTGTAGTCTACAAACAGCATTCTCACATATGTGTCTCTCTTCTCCAGGTGCGAGGGGGCAGTATGTAGTGTCAGGGCTATGGTATCAGCAGTGGACCTGTTGTGGCGGTATGCAAATTGTAGAGGGTCCAGTGAGTCGGGTAGTGCAGAGCAGATAAAGTCCCAAAGCATTTGCTCACGGTTGTCACGGCAGAAGCTGACTCAAGAGAAAAAGGATTCAAATGCATGATGCACATGGATGGAGCACAGAGAACGTTTAAGTGACAAAGTTTATTTTTACACAACAAGTGTAAGGAAACAAGGCTAGAAAACTGAGCTGTGTATTTTAACTTGCGATAAGAACAAAACCAAAATGAAGGAGCACTTCTGCGACCTGAGCTACATAAACAATCAGTGAAGTGTCAACTGTTGTTTGGGCCAAAGGGAGAGTCAGACTGGATGGCTGGGTCCCTGGGAAGGGTCAGAGCCACTGAACCAAGAGGAAATAAGTTCAGGTATGTTTCTGGGGGAATACTGGCAGCTATTGGTTCTGAACGTTCCTTTAAACTGCTTACTTGCTGCAGGTGGATCAGTAGCATGGAGGGGAGAGTGGTCCGGATGAGTGGTAAGCAATCCAAAATTTCTGACGTTGAGGCAGGGAATCAGGCAGGAGTGTGGAGTGAGCAAAACCGTAAGACTGTCAAGAGGTCCAGCGTCCGGATGCAGGTTCTATGGCGAGGATTTGCGTCTGGTAAACTGGTGAGTAGCTATGAAAGAGAGGTACAAAGTCAAGGTAGTTTGCTATGACATTTACAAAATACGGGGGTGGTCTGCACTAACTTAGGTTAGGTGAGAATCTGGCGAAGAGAAGTTGAGAGCGCTGGCCTTATATGTTGATGGCTTAATTACCCACAGGTGAGAGCAATGAGCAGGAACATGGTGGCTCCTCCCAAAGGTGGAACAGCCGGCTCTGTTGAAAAACACTGGCACTCACCCAGACCATGACAGTAAGCCCCCCTTAAGGGATGCCTCCTTGCGGCCGGTCAGACCCTGCGGTGTGACCTGAAAAAGTCAGAAATCATCACAGGGTCAAATATCAACGATCTGCCCTGCTCTGCTGCCCTCCACCCTGCCGCCGCACATCCAGGATATGCCGGACAGTGAAGGCTGGGTGTCCGTCGATGAGCCGGGCAGGAGGCGGGGGGTCAGGAGGCGGGCACAGGTGATTTGGATTTGGGTACAGGGACGATGGTGGCCGTTTTGAAGCAGGCTGGGACTACAGACAGAGAGAGGGAAAGGTTGAAGATGTGTGTAAACACTTAAGCCAGCTGAGCCACGCATGACTTGAGGTCACGGCCGGGGATCCCGTCTGGATCAGTAGCTTTGCGTGCATTCAGCTTCCTGAAGCACGTCTGCACATCCTCCTCAGACAGTGTGCGCACTGACGTCATCCACGGTGTGTACACTGTTCTGTCTTGTGGTGTTCGCTGTGTCAAATCTAGCATAGAATACATTAAAATCCTCACACAGAGTGGCCATGTGTGGCCAAAGGCAAGATATGCTTCATTATATTTTTTAGTTTTTGGCTTGGGAGGAAGTTGGTTTGAAAGCTTGGTGAAAGTTTGGTGATGCTTCATCTTCTGCTTTGCAGTGTGTTTTTTTTATGTTTGTTGGAGAGAAAACTTACAAACACACAGTACGGCACGTCAGAGTTACACTGTTAGCGATCAAAGATTTATGTACATTTGACAAGCTGAGCGCATTCTGTACTGTACAGAAGACACAGCATGAGATTCGCTGTAGACCACTGTCAATCAATCAGGACGCAGAATACAATGCGCTGTAAAAAAAAAAAATACAACATGCAAAATTGCACACAAAAAAAATCTGCAAAACAGCGAGGCTGCAAAAAGTGAACTGCGTTATAGCGAGGGACCACTGTATTTCCATTTAACTGTGCATAAATATTTTTTGTCTCCTTGTAGAAGCAGCAGCATTTGAAGGACGAGGCACCCTGAAGAAGATGAGACACACTATTGAAAGGCACGTGCACTCAAAGAAGTACATGTTTGAAGAGGCAAAAAATGCTATGTTGGAGCAGTTGAGCGATTTGAAGGTTTGTTACAATTTAAAATCAACAAATTATATGAATGTGTTTTCTTGATTTTGGTGAGATGCGCAAAAATGCCGAAGCAGCTTTGAAACACATATCAAGTCAATAATTTATCTCTTGTCCAGTTATTCTTGGATTCAATAGTTGCCTCTGTAAAAACTGACAAAGGGTTTGATAATAAATTAGGAAACCGTTCTGAGGACACTGGAGAACACCATAAAGGAATCCATTGACTTCTCACTCAAGACTGAGGCCTGCTCACTGCCATGTAAACAGAATATATAAAGTATTACGAATCCTCTCAATACAAACACTAACAATAAATATTTAATAAATACAAATACTTTGTTTTTAGATGTTTCAGATCATCTTCAGGTGGTGAAGAAACATTATGATGAACTTAATGGCGGTCAAGATGGAAAAAAAAAATAACCATACTGGGTAAATCTTAAAATCTCACAAATTGTTTAAAGGGCTTTGATCATGAACTATTTTGCTGATTACTGTGAAGAATGTGTTTATTTACAATTGTTAAGAAATCAGTTTCACCCCGGTTCTTTTTATTCCTCAGGCATCCAGAGACGGCACCGGAACTCAGTAGTTATTTCACAAAACCTTTATTCATCTTTATTCATCTTCATTTAAGCATGCATCTTCTAGAAGGAGAGACGTGCAAGGCCGGTGTCCCTCTGCAAAATCTCTACTCCTTTGTCTGTGAAACGCAGTTTTGTAGAAGCAACCCTGTCATAAAACCCCCATGGTGTCCTGCAAACTCTGTGTCTGTATGTGTATGCACGAGCACATGAGTGCCTGTGTGTGCGCGTACCCGTATGTCTATGTGAGTGCATGTGAGTGACTGTGTGCATGTAGGTGTGGGTGTGTCGTAACAGTCAAAGCACTGTGTGTGTGTGTCTGTATACGTGACTTCCTGGGGGTCATAAAAGTAATCTCCTCACCCAAGCTACACCAAATTCCTCTACACAACATAGAAAACAGAGTTAACATATTACAAACACTGAGACCCCCACTCTGCATCCACTGGGCCATTGGCCTCTTGTTGTCTTACATTTACAGATCAGGTGGAGAGTCTCCTGCAAACCTACTTCCAAGTTATGGCAATTATGAACTTTTATTAAAGGTACAAGCATCAGCAATCCCCAACTGTAGCTTCCTATCTCCTTTTATGACAACAGACCCCCAGTGTCCATAACTTCCTTTCTCTCTAAACAATTACACACACTCAGGCCTACAGCTAAGCCAAACTAAAACACAGACCAATCCTTTCCTATTTATCTGATCTAAACAAATTTAACACATTACGTTCTAATAATTATTTTCTTGTACTCACACAATATAACTGATCCATCCAGCAGCTGATCTGATTTGCTTCACAGAAACAGCTGAGGCCTGATGACCCACAGGCAATCCCTGAGGAAACACTGATACCGACAGGAGGTCCTTACATATTATCACAGTAATATTTGTTTTGCTCTCTTTTAATGATATGTTGATGTGTACTTTTGACTTTTAATGAATTTTTTACACAGAGCATTTTGAATATTATAGATATTAATTAAAACTGCTAATTAATTAAGATATTAGGTAAAACTGCTAATAATAAGGTCTTAATCACGAGGGTCTAAATCATGCTTTGATTTCTTTCTTCTTTAAAAAATTTGTAGTATGTTTTTAATCACTTATAGCAGAGCGTGAAGACATGTAATGCATTTCCCCATTTAAACCTGAGATTTATGGTTTTAATTGTAAGAGTCTGAGATTACAGTTTCCAAAAGCATTTTGATTTTGTTGCATGTTTTAAATATCATAATTTAATGTTTTAAGTTGATGTGTATACTGTTGGTTCATTTGGATGGGAGCATTTATTTTAATGTAATGCTTATCAGTTAAACATTAAGCCTTATCCAGCACTGAAATGATATTTAACACTTTTACTTCATACTTCTAAATACAAATACTTGTTTTATTTTGTAGTTATAACATGTGTGTACATGACAAATGAGAAATAGGTGTAGGTAAAGCTGTAGAAAATTATCAGCTACTTCTGTCATCTCCCTGCCATTTTGCTTTTTCTGGGTTTGGAATTATCGATGAATATATTACAGTTTGGGTTTAGGTTGAGGGTTTTTTGTGTTATTTTTTCTTATTATTTTAATTGTATTACATTTTATTTACTGTGCACATTGCTGAATTCCTGCTTTGTTTTATTTGTCTTCATTAAGTCTCTTGTGTTTCCTCCCCCGACAATGTGTTGTGGATTTTATTATGGCATATATACCTTTATACACTAGACATGTAATCACAGTTACTCTCATAAATTGTGTTTAATAACATATACTCATATATACTATGCATACTCACAATGAAGTGTTTATATAGTGGAGTCACTGTGTTAGGCATTTACCTTGCATGTTTAAATCACATGACCCATATATTTAGGTTAAATATATCTACCATTGTATTAATGAAAGATTTGTGCCACTTGTTGTATGAACACATGTTGATTAATGCTGTTTGAAAATGTAACAATGAGGATCAGGAAGACACCTTTGATAGTGTTATGGCCAACTGTGACTAGTCCAACAAATGGTTAATTCAGCTTGAGACTGCTAAAGTATGGGCATAGGACACTTCTTGGTATGCAGCTGCCTTTAACTGTGCAGCATAAGCATGCAGCTACGTTTAACTGGACTTCTTCGGGGCGTGTGCAGCCCTTTAAAAACGGCTGTACAACAGAAGCATGCAGCTCTTTGGAGGGCTGTAAAGCAAAGGCCTGGGGCCCTTTCTGGGGCTGTAAGATAAAAGCGTGCAGCTCCTTAAACGGCTGTACGGTAAAAGCATGCAGCCCTCTAAGTGACTGTAAAACAAAAGCATACAGCTCTGTGAATGACTGTAAAGCAAAAGCAGGCAGTTCTTTAAATGACTGTAAAGCTGAAGTGTACAGCCCTTTCAATATCTCTATAAGCAAACAAACCTGGCCTTTGCAGGGCATGTACCTGGGATTTTGCTCGTTTGACAATTTATCAATTATTAAAGCTCACTGGTGGTCACATTGTTTATTTTGACTCCTGTTGCAGTCCCGTAACTGTGTTTTTACTCCAGCACATTGTGATGCATCTAATATATCATTTAGTTTTCTTGCTTCCTTATCTGTAACGATTCTAAAAGAATGCATGTATTTGATATTGTATACTGTTCAATAAAACTTAAGTGCAAGCAAATATTTATTTTAGTCATAAGATGGAAACATATTTTTTATAGCCAGATCTTTTTACCCTAAAACCACCAAAAAATTACATTGCAGGACCAACATACAGTGGTGAGACAAGTTTGCTCCCCTTCCTGATTTTCATTTTTTGTGTTTGTCACACTTGAGTTTTTCAGAACAGCAAACAAATAAAAAAATTAGACAAAAATAATACAAGTAAACAAAATGGAGTTTCTTAACCCTAGAACACTATCGCTATAAATAGTAACACGATCACTAGTGCCGGTTGATTTTTACCCGATATAATATAACCAATGAAAAGTAATCAAATATATCAAAATATGACAACACATGACAAATTAGAGTGGTCTTCTTTTACTTTCAACTGTCCCATGTCTAACAAAATGAAAAATAAACCTCCAAAAACAAAATAATGACTCTGGAAAGCTGGTCTTTGGTCCACCCAAATGTCCTGGGACATTTGAGACTTCTGTGGTGAAGGCACAGGTTCCTCGACACGCAAACAGCTGGAGGAGGGAGAAATCATGTAAATGTATTTTCTTGGGTATAAATCACCCGGCGATAGTGTTCTAGGGTTAATGAAGGTGTTTATTATTAAGAGGGAAAAAATCCAAACCTATGTCGCCTGTTTGATGATTTGAAACATTTAAGTGTGACAAACATACAAGAAAAAAAGGAAATCAGGTAGGGGGCAAATACTTTTTCACACTACTGTAGTTTAAAACACACCACAAAAATTACAGTTTACATTATGCAGATTATAGGTTAACGAACATCTTAGCCAGAGTGCAAGATTTACATCACACTCTGATATGATATTGGATAAAACTAAAGATATTTTATGTATATCTTTTATATTTTTTATCTTTATTATATTTTATTCATGATATTTTACACAGTATCAGATTAGCCTCTCGTTTTTGTGACAATTTCTTATTCTTTGACATGAAAACTTTGCATATTTGAGTTGGAAAATTGGGTTGGAGTTTTTTTGTGGTCAAACATGATGTGTTACTGTTGAGGGAGCGATTAATATTTGGAGAAATGCACCAAGCCAGTTAAGAAAAACTAATCCCCTTTTGACCTTTAAGATTTATCTTGTAAACCTTTCAGAGTATGGAGGACCACAAAAGCCACGCGCATCGAAATAAAAAATTCTGTGCTTAATTTTAATAAACTGATTTTTAAAATGCTTTTCAGTCTTCATTTCAAAAAACATTTTCGAATTGCACTTTAATAAAAACATTTTCGAATTGCACTTTAATAAACTGCATTTCAAAAAACATTTTCGAATTGCACTTTAATAAACTGCATTTCAAAAAACATTTTCGAATTCCACTTTAATAAACTGCATTTCAAAAACATTTTTCGAATTGCACTTTAATAAACTGCATTTCAAAAAACATTTTCGAATTGCACTTTAATAAACTGCATTTCAAAATCCATTTTCCTTTCCTGTTCGCTCAGGGATTAACATGTGGATTAGCAGTTGGATTAGCAGTTGGATTAACAACTTCATTTTAAAAATCCTGCTGCTATTAAAATTAGCCACACCGTGGGATGTAAGGAGCTCTCTGATTGGTTGGTCAGACACAGGCTGTCTGCCAGCCTGGATTTTTCTAGCTCATAGCTTCGCCCTGCTAAGAAGCGTGTGTGCTTGTACAAAGGCCGTTCAGCCTCGGGATTTACACTCGGCTCGACACGGATATGTGAAGAATGAAGGGACCCTGCAGCGAAACGGAGAGCGCAACCTCTGACTGAGTGCCTGTTTACGCAGTCTGACGACCTGTTGAAGGGAACGTGCTAACGTGGCTAACGCTAGCATCACCGCACGTAGTCCCGTTATTTTAAGGTCATCTTAGCTTATAAAAGTTTTACGAGCTAGCTACGTGTTTTGTAAGCTGCTGTGCTCTTCACAAATAAAGCTGGAAGCAGCTCAGACTGTTAGAACCAGCACTGAGGCCTGTTACATTTATATAGTGTTAGAGCAATGGCTGCAACCTACAACCTTTAAACTAGCGATTAAAATGCTGACAGTAAACTCGTCAGTCCAGATGTTACCACATTACTTTGTGATACTTAGAGTTAAAACAACTGAGACAGGCTGATTAAAATAACAGCTGTCAGTTCTCTCATTCCTTATATCAAGACTGGAGATCACACTACTGATTTCAGTTCATTTAATATGTGAGAGCACAGATTCATTCTCAACTGCACATAAATGATGATCAAAGGTTGTATATATGATGAATTCATCAAATCCCAGCCTCTAACACAGTACGCTGAATCTTAGCTTTGAATGTCCAGTATATTCTAATCAGTGCAATTTCAGCATTCACTGAACCTACAGTATCTACACCTGTGTGGCAAATGTGTGGTAAAGATACAGATAATGAAATTTAATTATTAATACAATATACATCATGAAAAACGAAAGCTGAAATTGATTCAGTTTAGTACTTTTCTCTGTATGCTCTGTGATTGTAGAGGCCTTAAATTCTGTGATATATACTGTAAATGATTTTCACAGAGGTCTTAAAGTAGTTAAATCACTGCTGATAGTCTGGTTGTTTATATTTTCACGTTTTTGTGTCTGTAGGGCTGTTTGATGACGATTTGGACTCCCCTGGGAGATGAGGACACAACCACATCTGTTCCATACTGCAGCCATTGATGGTGTTACGGCTCTGAGTCAGCTTTGGGCCATCAGACCCACACACTGGAAAACCAGCACCTGGACTTCATGCAGGAGAGACGGCTTCAGTGATGATGGACTCTGGATCCTCTACTTTACCTCCTAATCTCTTTCTCTTTAACACACAATTAAAATCACTCCAAAAGAGTGTAAACTTACTGAGGAAGTCTCTAACTTGTACATATTTGTACTTTTACTTGTTTTATGAGTTATTTTTAAGAAGAGTAAAGTTATTCACATAAAGTTTTTATTCTTCTGTATGTATTCTTTTGTATCATGTGCCACAGTCATACTGAACTTTACAGACCTGGTGAATTGGGGAAAAAAAGTCATATATATATATACATGAATGAATCATTCAGCTTCAGCAGTATTTCTATTCATCTTATGAATTCCAGTCCAATGTCAATTCACTGTTTGAGTTCAGTTTTGGTCTTAAACTCCAGAGAATACCACCTGGTTCAACAATCTTTTTATCTGATTATTGCCAAAACAGTTTTCTTCTGAGAGATGCTGCTAGAGCTGAAATTGAGCCCAAAGAAACAACAAAGTTTAGTTCCTCTGGATTTTCCATGGGAAATTGTTTTATAACTCACTCAGGTGACTTCTCCAGTGTCACGGATGAGTGATGAATGTATCTCCCACTGGAAACCATTGTGTCCAGTTAAAGTCAATCGACTTTTTTTAAGGAGAGTTGTTAGATGCTGTGCTCATGAGGACAATGAGTTTTAACTTGCAGCACAACACAAAGCTGCCATATTGGATCAACGATCAAAACACTTAATTGAGCAGAATTAAGTCAAAATGTAATATCCTCATATGATGACACATCACACACGACCCAGCATTGTTCTAAGAATGCAAACTTACTTATTGGAAGTTTTCACAGCTGCCAGAAAGGGACAGATTTCTGGCTGGTCTTAATGAGTGGTCATTGCTCTCTCGTTTTCTCTGGAATTGCGGCACAGAGGATGTAACACCCATGATAAGCGCTGAGGTGTGTGTCCTTGTCAGAAATCAGCCATCCTCAGCTTCCAGGTTAGGAAAAGTGGAACCAGAAGATATTCAAATACATCTCTTCACAGCTGCTGATGAATTCTACAAAAAACAAAGTTTGTTAAAAACATTTGCAGGTGAATCACCACTGATTTATCAGTGACATCCATTTACTCAAAAATTACTGACAAGTGGACAACTAGAATATATAGTTTATAATTTCAACAATGTACTGTACAAAATGGAACTATATATGACAAATGTGGTGTGGTGCTTGTGGAATTTTTAACAAGGGCCCTACAAAACTTTACAGTACTCATGCTGCCAAACTTCTGCTGGCTAGGTGTGCAGTTCCTGCTTTAAATGCATTCACTTTTAAGCTTAAGGAATCTAAGTGATAAGAGGCCAGAAATGTTTGAACTAGCTTATGAACCTAAATCACCGAGGCCGTCTCTCCTGCATGAAGTCCAGGTGCTGGTTTTCCAGTGTGTGCGTCTGATGGCCCAAAGCTGACTCAGAGCCGTAACACCATCAATGGCTGCAGTATGGAACAGATGTGGTTGTGTCCTCATCTCCCAGGGGAGTCCAAATCGTCATCAAACAGCCCTACAGACACAAAAACGTGAAAATATAAACAACCAAACTATCAGCAGTGATTTAACTACTTTAAGACCTCTGTGAAAATCATTTACAGTATATATCACAGAATTTAAGGCCTCTACAATCACAGAGCATACAGAGAAAAGTACTAAACTGAATCAATTTCAGCTTTCGTTTCTCATGATGTATATTGTATTAATAATTAAATTTCATTATCTGTATCTTTACCACACATTTGCCATACAGGTGTAGATACTGTAGGTTCAGTGAATGCTGAAATTGCACTGATTAGAATATACTGGACATTCAAAGCTAAGATTCAGCGCACTGTGTTAGAGGCTGGGATTTGATGAATTCATCATATATACAACCTTTGATCATCATTTATGTCTAGTTGAGAATGAATCTGTGCTCTCACATATTAAATGAACTGAAATCAGTAGTGTGATCTCCAGTCTTGATATAAGGAATGAGAGAACTGACAGCTGTTATTTTAATCAGCCTGTCTCAGTTGTTTTAACTCTAAGTATCACAAAGTAATGTGGTAACATCTGGACTGACGAGTTTACTGTCAGCATTTTAATCGCTAGTTTAAAGGTTGTAGGTTGCAGCCATTGCTCTAACACTATATAAATGTAACAGGCCTCAGTGCTGGTTCTAACAGTCTGAGCTGCTTCCAGCTTTATTTGTGAAGAGCACAGCAGCTTACAAAACACGTAGCGAGCTCGTACAGCTGCGACGTAAAACTTTCATAAGCTAAAATGACCTTAAAATAACAGGACTACGTGCGGTGATGCTAGCGTTAGCCACGTTAGCACGTTCCCTTCAACAGGTCGTCAGACTGCGTAAACAGGCACTCAGTCAGAGGTTGCGCTCTCCGTTTCGCTGCAGGGTCCCTTCATTCTTCACATATCCGTGTCGAGCCGAGTGTAAATCCCGAGGCTGAACGGCCTTTGTACAAGCACACACGCTTCGTAGCAGGGAGAAGCTATGAGCTAGAAAAATCCAGGCTGGCAGACAGCCTGTGTCTGACCAACCAATCAGAGAGCTCCTTACATCCCACGGTGTGGCTAATTTGAATAGCAGCAGGATTTTTAAAATGAAGTTGTTAATCCAACTGCTAATCCAACTGCTAATCCACATGTTAATCCCTGAGCGAACAAGAAAGGGAAATGGATTTTGAAATGCAGTTTATTAAAGTGGAATTCGAAAATGTTTTTTGAAATGCAGTTTATTAAAGTGCAATTCGAAAATGTTTTTATTAAAGTGGAATTCGAAAAAGGATTTTGAAATGCAGTTTATTAAAGTGCAATTCGAAAATGTTTTTATTAAAGTGGAATTCGAAAAAGGATTTTGAAATGCAGTTTATTAAAGTGGAATTCGAAAAAGGTTTTTGTAATCCAGTTTATTAAAGTGCAATTCGAAAATGTTTTTTGAAATGAAGACTTGAAAAGCATTTTAAAAATCAGTTTATTAAAATTAAGCACAGAATTTTTTATTTCGATGCACGTGGCTCTTGTGGTCCTCCATATCAGAGAGGAATGACTCACTTTAGAGTAAGTAGGGTTTTCACTTCATGACAAGTTTAACAATTATTAAAAACATTACTTCTGTTGTCTAGCAGGGAAGCAGTCATTACCACAGGCATGATCACTTAATGATAACTATGTCCATCATCTGCCACTTTTCCTTGTCAGGGTGCTGGAGCCTATCCCAGCTACCATAGGGCAAGAGGCCAATTATCAAGGACAGAAGACCAATCGGATGCAGATGATAACTACATCATCAACAAAAATAAACTTCAGTTTACTTGTTGTGTAAAGCATCTCCAAAGATGACACGACAACTGTTATTTCATCCCTCCATCCATTCGCTTCCGCTTATCCTTTTCAGGGTCGCAGGGGGTGCTGGAGCCTATCCCAGCTGTCACAGGGCAAGAGGCGGGGTACACCCTGGACAGGTCACCAGTCTGTCGCAGGGCTAACACACAGAGACAAACAACCATTCACACCTATAGGCAATATAGATGATTTTGAAATCAAATGATTTTTAAACCTTTCTTTAAAAACTATGATATCTAAGATACGTTTTGCACAGTTTCATCACACAATATCACTCTAATTGCCAACAGAAATTATAACAAGGAGCAAAAAATTAAAGAAAAGGAGGATCACAGTGAGAATATTGAATGATAGAGAACATCAGGCAATCAGATGCCCTGTGTTCAGCAAGTGGTTCAAGCTTCATTTTGCTTTTGAGTAAATATGGTGTATTCTATTTGCGTGAGGTTGTTTGCTTTGGGTGTGTGCAGTGGGTGGAACAGGACACTTGGAAAAGAGGTGATGCACTCTAAAAACTAAAACTGACATTTACTTAACATTTTTGATGCAACTTTTACACTTAAAAATATTGAGTAGATTGGAAACCAGTCAAAACTGTTCAATATACTTGATCAATTGAATAACTAAAGCTTAAAAAAATTAAGTTGAAATGAATAATTGTAGTAGTTACACAAACACGAAAAAATTGAGCAAATATAACAGAAATCATGAGTTAAAAACAAATGTAAGGTTAAGTGAAAACCACACAAAAAAATTCAGTAAATAACACTGACTTGCTTGGTCAATGTAACTGAAATATAGATGGTCATTTAATCCAAAATTTTGTTCAAATTACTAATTTTGTAAACTGAACTTCATCAAAATTGTACTTAAAATTAAATATGAATGTTATTATATTTCACTGGTAGTCTAAGTTTAAAAAAACCAAACAAACTAATATGTAGTTGTGTGTTTTATAATACATATATGAAAAATGACCACATGTTAACATTTTTCCAAATGAATTTTTTTTTTTCACAAACATGACAATAACTCGAAATAAACAACCACTAAAAAGAAAAGAGCCTTTTCCCTTTTAGCTCAAAGCCTTTCATACTTGAAGGATAAATGGCAAACCAGGAGAGCAAACACAAAAGCTCAGATTATTTTAAAAAGAAATGAACAAAACAATGACAAAGGCCCATGGTTTATGTTCCATCCCCTAGTAAATTACACAAGAACTGTGATAACACAATAACAAGCTTAGACCCTCCCTCATTCTACTGGCCTGTATGAAAAACATCTTTCAGATTATGGTTATTTTTTAGAACAATTCCCTTTTGTTTTTTGACATACTTGAGATATATATATTGAACACTGAGATCCCAAATTTTAAGCAATTTGAAGTAAATGCTGTTGTCTGATATACTTCATAGCTTTTAGTTCTTTCGCTGGATAAGTGGTCTCTCTGTGTGAAATAATGGGGGGGGGGGAGTATATATACACACACATATATATATATATTTATATAAATACATATATATATATATATATATATATATACACTTAACACCCAGCTCGGCGGTTTATCCTTCAAGCTCGGGTCCTCTACCAGAGGCCTGGGAGCTTGAGGGTCCTACGCAGTATCTTAGCTGTTCCCAGGACTGCGCTCTTCTGGACAGAGATCTCCAATGTTGTTCCTCGGATCTGCTGGAGCCACTCACCTAGCTTGGGAGTCACTGCACCTAGTGCTCCAATTACCACTGGGATCACCGTTACCTTCACCCTCCACATCCTCTCGAGCTCTTCTCTGAGCCCTTGGTATTTCTCCAGCTTCTCGTGTTCCCTCTTCCTGATATTGCTGTCATTCGGAACCGCTACATCGATCACTAGGGCTGTGCGATATGAACAAAATCTCATATCCCGATATTAAGACATCTATCGTCCGATAACGATATAAATCACAAAAATGTAACATTTTCTGTAAATTCTGTGAATGTCGGGCAGCTCGACTTGCGTGAAGTGTTTCCAGCTGGGCGTCGCGTACCTGGAGTCGAATGTTTTAACCGATGCATGAAACGATACATTTTTAGACATTAGGTTGTAACAGCCGCCGTTTTCTTTGTGAGTATTTATTACACAACGTGCTGAAGGGAAAAGCCTGTTCTAACGTTTGAGCACCTGACGGCTCTTTTTTGCTTCTCGTCCGTAAATACTCTGCATCTTTCACGTGATTCAGTTTATTTTGAAAAGTCTCAACAGGATCTTGAGCTTTATTGTGAAAGGTTTATTTGGAAAATAAACAAGTGGACACAAGGTGGTTTTACCGTCGTTGTTGCTAACGACAACGCATAAAAACAAGCGCTTGTCCGTCTGTAGTATGGTTATATTAAATATAAGAGAAAGAGAGAACTTTAGGAAATTAATATAGCCACTACAGTGACCATCAAAATAATGAAAAAATATTGCTGTAAAGTTTATTTTGCGACACCACGAAACAAACGATAGCGTAAAATGAAACGACAGACGTTTTTATATCGTCATCCGATATATATTGTTATATCGAACAGCCCTATCGATCACTATGGCCGTCTTCTTCTGTTTGTCTACCACCACTATGTCCGGTTGGTTAGCCACCACCATTTTGTCTGTCTGTATCTGGAATTCCCACAGGATCTTAGCTTGGTCATTCTCCATCACCCTTGAGGGCGTCTCCCATTTTGACCTTGGGACTTCCAGGTTATACTCGGCACAGATGTTTCTGTATACTATGCTGGCCACTTGGTTATGGCGTTCCATGTATGCCCTGCCTGCTAGCATCTTGCACCCTGCTGTTATGTGCTGGATTGTCTCAGGGGCATCTTTACACAGCCTGCACCTGGGGTCTTGCCTGGTGTGATAGACCCCAGCCTCTATGGATCTTGTACTCAGAGCTTGTTCTTGTGCTGCCATGATTAGTGCCTCTGTGCTGTCTTTCAGTCCAGCTTTGTCCAGCCACTGGTAGGATTTCTGGATATCAGCCACCTCCTCTATCTGCCAGTGGTACATACCGTGCAGGGGCTTGTCCTTCCATGATGGTTCCTCATATTCTCCCCTTTCTTGGGTTTCTGCTGCCTGAGGTATTCACTGAGCACTCGGTCAGTGGGGGCCATCTTCCCAATGTATTCGTGGATGTTCGTTGTCTCATCCTGGACTGTGGTGCTGACACTCACCAGTCCCCGGCCTTCTTCCTTCCGCTTAGTGTACAGCCTCAGGGTGCTGCACTTGGGGTGAAACCCTCCATGCATGGTCAGGAGCTTTCTTGTCTTGATGTCAGTGGCTTCTATCTCCTCCTTTGGCCAACTTATTATACCAGCTGGGTACCTGATCACGGGCAGGGCGTAGGTGTTGATAGCCCGGATCTTGTTCTTACCGTTCAGCTGACTCCTCAGGACTTCCCTGACCCTCTGCAGGTACTTGGTGGTTCGTGGTCCTAGCGGCCTCTTCATGGTTCCCATTCGCCTGCGGGATCCCCAGGTACTTGTAACTGTCCTCTGTGTTTGCAATGTTGCCTTCTGGTAGTTCGATCCCCTCAGTTCTGACTACCTTCCCTCTCTTTGTTATCATCCAACTACACTTCTCCAGTCCGAATGACATCCCGATGTCATTGCTGTATAGCCTGGTAGTGTGGATCGGTGAATCGATGTCTCGTTCACTCTTGGCATACAGCTTGATGCCATCCATGTACAGGAGGTGGCTGACCCCCTCAGTGAAATCTTGTTAATGATCTCACTGAGGGGGTTCAGGCCTATGCAGAACAGCAGAGGGGATAGAGCATCTCCTTGGTAGATCCCGCACTTGATGGTGACTTGTGCTATGGGCTTGAAGTTGGCCTCTAGTGTTGTACGCCACATCCCCATTGAGTTCCTGATGAAGGCTCTTAGGGTCCTGTTGATCTTGTACAATTCTAGGCATTCCAGTATCCAGCTGTGGGGCATGGAGTCATAGGCCTTCTTGTAATCAATCCAGGCAGAGCACAGGTTGGTCAGCCTGGTCTTGCAGTCTCAGCTGACTGTTCTGTCTACCAGTAGCTGGTGTTTTGCGCCTCTGGTATTCTTGCCAATCCCTTTCTGTGCCCCACTCATGTATTGACCCATGTGCCTGTTCATCTTAGCCGATATGATGCCTGACAGGAGCTTCCATGTAGTACTGAGGCAGGTTATTGGTCGGTAGTTGGATGGGACCAGTCCCTTAATTCTGGGGGTCCTTGAGGATCAGGACCGTCCAGCCTTTGGTTAGCCATTCCGGGTGTCTCTCGTCAACTAGCAGCTGGTTCATTTGTGCTGCCAGACGCTCGTGGATGCAGTCAGCTTCTTCAGCCAGTAGGCGTGAACCATGTCGGGGCCTGGTGCTGTCCAATTCTTCATACTAGAGACCCTTGCTTGGATGTCTACCACCGTGATGGTTACTAGACCCTGTTCAGGGAGGTTGCTAGCCACTGAGCATTGCCGTTATGGGTTGCATCCTTCTCCCATATGCTCTTCCAGTATTGCTCTGTCTCCAGCCTTGGTGGTGCCGTTCTCGTATTGTTCCCTTGCCACTGAGAGTACACCATGGCTGGTTCTGTGGAGAACAGCTAGTTTATTCTCCTGCCTTCTATCTCTCTGGTGTACCTCCTCAAGCGGCTGGCCAAGGCTGTGAGTCTTTGCTTAGCAGTTTCCAAGGCCTCAGGTATGGACAGCTTGCTGTATTTGTTATGCACCTTCTTTGTCGCACCTTTCTGCAACTCCGATAGTTGGCTAACCTCCCTCCATGCTACTTTGATCTTGCCCTCTAGCCTCCTTCTCCATCGAGGGTATATGTATATATACACATATGTATATATATATATATACATATATATATACATATATATATATATATATATATATATATATATATATATATATATACACACACACACACATATATACATATATACATGTACACATATATATGTGTACTGGACAGGGTCAACGCGATAACGAGCTAACCGCGCTAACGCACTACTTCCCACCAATGTAATTGAGCATTGCGTGGCACATGATATGCTTACCATCAGGGTCATACTTCACATGAAAACCAAAATAGTTCCAAACTCCAGATCTGAATGATGGTGGAGGAGGTTCAATTTCGGGCAGCGTTGAGGCAGTTGCCATGTTGTCTTGCTAGCTTGTGCGGGGCTCAGTGGATCTGCGCTTGACAATGCAGCCTAGGCGGAGTAGTCGAACACAGATCCACTGAGCTCTCAACACAGACAGCATCGTCAGGAGAAAAGTTGATAAAATAAATAAAGAAATTTGTATTGTTCGATACATATACGCACCGAACTGAAAGCACTGTATCAAACGGTTCAATACCGATACATGTATTGTTGCACCCCTAATATATATATTTATGTATATATATCTATCTATCTATATATATATATATATCTATATCTCTCTCTCTCTCTCTCTCTCTATATATATATATATATATATATATATATATATATATATATATATATATATATATATATATGTGTATATATTTAAATATATATAGACAGCACAGAGGCACTAATCATGGCAGCACAGGAACAAGCACTGAGCACAAGATCCATAGAGGCTGGGGTCTATCACACCAGGCAAGACCCCAGGTGCAGGCTGTGTAAAGATGCCCCAGAGACAATCCAGCACATAACAGCAGGGTGCAAGATGCTAGCAGGCAAGGCATACATGGAACGCCATAACCAAGTGGCCGGCATAGTGTACAGGAACATCTGTGCCGAGTATAACCTGGAAGTCCCAAGGTCAAAATGGGAGATGCCCCCAAGGGTGATAGAGAATGACCGAGCTAAGATCCTGTGGGAATTCCAGATACAGACAGACAAAATGGTGGTGGCTAACCAACCGGACATAGTGGTGGTAGACAAACAGAAGAAGACGGCCATAGTGATCGATGTAGCGGTTCCGAATGACAGCAACATCAGAAAGAAGGAACACGAGAAGCTGGAGAAATACCAAGGGCTCAGAGAAGAGCTCGAGAGGATGTGGAGGGTGAAGGTAACGGTGGTCCCCGTGGTAATCGGAGCACTAGGTGCGGTGACTCCCAAGCTAAGCGAGTGGCTCCAGCAGATCCCAGGAACAACATCGGAGATCTCTGTCCAGAAGAGCGCAGTCCTAGGAACAGCTAAGATACTGCGCAGGACCCTCAAGCTCCCAGGCCTCTGGTAGAGGACCCGAGCTTGAAGGATTAACCGCCCACAGGGGCGAGTGGGGAATTTATTTTTTTTTTATATACAGCAGCATCCTAGCAGCATCAGCTCACGTGCCAGTGACATGTGTTAACGGATTTCACTCATGCAAAATAACATGGAACAACCTTTTTATTATTTGTACTGATAGGGTAAAAGCACCATTGTCTCCACCGAACAGGTTGTTCCGTGATTACAAAACATATAAACAGAAAAAAAAGGCTCAACATACACAGACATTCTCCAACATATGCACTACTGGGGAAAATCTCAGAGATGCTGACAACGGGAAGACGGCTTAAGAACTACTAACGTTAGTTCTTGAGAAAGTTACAGTAAAACAGTCTTAACGTTACATTAACAGTTTGCGCTCAGGCCACTTACCGGCAAATTTTCCAGGTGGCTCCCCAGTGAGTTTGTGTCTGTTGACCGCCGTTGTGATGAAATGAAAAATTTCCCGTGAGGCTATGCGTTCTTGCCATGCACTAATAATCAATTACTCTACGTTATCGTGTTTTACTTACACTTTTAAGTTGTAGTTGCTGACAATAAATAATATTGATTTGAATAATGAATGATTTTAGTCCAAGATACTGATAAGTATAGATACCCATTTCTCAAATATTTTGATTCAATTTCAAACAAAAATATTAAGTACATGCAAAGAAGGTATTCTGTGAACCACATACTGAATATTTTGTCTGAAATAAATGTAAATAAATACCTTAATTTAACACAAACACATAAGTTAAAATCTTAGACATTTATTTCAATTTATCAAACTCAAATAATTACTAAAAGGATATTCAGAGATTTTATCAGGCTCATCTAACTTATATTTATAGTGATATTTACTAAGCCTCTGAATTACTTTTTAGAGTGTGGAAGACAATCAGTTGTACTTTCTATTTGAGAGAATCAAATAAGCTGTGTGCTCATGCAAATACGAAACCTGATTATCCTAAAGAAAAACTATGAACCACTGTGTGGCCAAAGAGTCAGGTACTGCAGTGTACATGTGTACATGTGACCTCTTTCAGTAATGGGAGGGGACAGGCTCACAGACTCAAAGTCAGCTCATCACAAAGGTGATCACGTTTCATAAATGCTTGTTGTTTGTTTGTTTCATAAATGCTTGATTTTATACCCCTGTGACCATGTTGATGATTGAATCCCTTTATTTCCTGGACATTACAATAATAAACCCCTTCAGTGTGACATGAAGTAACAAAAGAGTTCAATACAGCTTCTTCGCTAAAAGCCAGAAGTGTTAACCTGCTGGTCTCTAATGGTAATAAAAAAAAAATCTCCATATAATGTATGACTATAATGAAGAACAGGAAACACAAAACTTTCATATCCAAAGCTGATGAATATAAATGTCTGAAAATGTCAGCTGCATCTCATGTTTTTGGAATAACTTCAGATGAAGGCATTAACAGGGAGGCTTTTCTAAGTCTTGGAGATTCATACTGATTACCAAAAGAGTAGTAAAAGAGACTAGAAGAATATTTATAGATAATGAAGCCAGTGTTGTTGTTTGTTGGTTTGTTTTTTGTAGAAACAAGTCTAATGTTTCATTAATGTGGGATGTGCTGTGTGTTTGTTTCCACTGAACTGTGGATGGAGACATGTAATTTTGTCCAGGATAAATTGACTGAATGGCATTTCAGTGAGCTGATTCACAGATTTGAAGTTAAAGTATTTCATTACAGTTTTGGTTTTGGTAAAAACAAAATACTACTCCACAACAAATGCCACAGTGACACTTTTTTATGTGATTTTGTAACTTAATTCCATTGCAGAGGAGAGCATTGACACAAAGCTCTCCTAAGTCTTGAGGATTCAGACAGAATCAGTGCTTTGATCCCTAAAAAAGGGGACCAAGAGTAACGTAATATTTTATTAAATTTTACATAAAAAACGGTCAAATCCTGGAACATAAAGCCATTAAAGTTTGCCTCATATAAACACATTACTTAAGAGATGAATTTTGTGATTTAGCTCAAAAACCATTTAACTGGAGAGACAACAGAGGCACTCTTCACTTCTTTAAAAGTTTGCTTGTTTTGCTTCTCTGATGCTGTCCACTTCTCTAGAATATGGAACAGTGACAACAAAAGGCTCTGTGAAAATATGTTTGTTGAAAATGTAAGAGAGGCTGAAAAGTCAAAAGAAAAAAAATCAAAGTATGGAATAAAAGGCGTGTTGTTGCTTTCTAGACTTTCCTTGTTTGACATTGTGTTGCATTGTGTGGATTTGTACCTAGATGTTTGCACTCAGTTTTAGTTAGTGTATGTGTCTTTGGGTGAATGTAAAAAACTCCATGAAAGACTGATATGTAGATGAACAGATTTTACAAATAGGCTCCCGTCTTCACATGTTAAAGCCTCCATCAGAAATGAGCTGGTGATTTCCATGATCACTGGGGTGTTGTGAAACTTTTGAGTGGCGAGTTTTCCTTTAGTTTTATTCATTTAGTATTCTGCCGTCCTTTAGCCTCCACTTCTCCAACATTTTTTTGTTTTGTTTTTTTGTCAGGTAGCATTCACATTCTGCAAAAAGAATAACTCTCCTAAAATGACTTTCACATGGCCCATGAGAATCTTGAAACCTTAAATAAAAGTATGTGTATTTATTTTAGGTATAAAACAATTTTTTTTGCAATGTTGGTTGTTTTACCCTGTTGTTAAAAGAAATGCACATACCACCAAAGTGAAAGAAAGTATTAGTATTTCTGGATAAATAAGTTTCTTATTAGCATGAACAAAAAGCAGCTGTTGATATCCCAGAATAGGACAAGTACAAATCATTTGCACACATAACAAATGGTTTGCATGCATAATAAATGGCGGTGGTGGTGGTTGTGCAAGAGGTCATTGGTTTTGAGGAAAATTAGGTGTGGGTAGTCAAACTAGTGTGCAAATCACTTGTACCTACTCCCGGATATCAACAGCAGCTTTTTGCCTATGCAAATAAGAAACCTGTTTATAAAAAAAAAACCTTCTCAGGGTGTGCCACTTGGCTTCACTCTCTGGTATCTGTATTACTTTCAACACTTCTGTAACATATCTAACTCCACACATCAAAACTCAAGTTGCTGAAAACATTTTTATTTCTTCGAATCAACAGGTTAACAGAATTATCTGAGTAATGACACAGTGTTTAAGAAATGATCTGCAGTTTTGTTGAGTTTAATTGGTTTGTTGAGTTCAAGCTTTAAATATTATATATAGTAGTATACATATATATATAGTATCTGTCAGGCCTTTTTACTTACCGAGGGAGTTCCCTCAAATTTTTGTCACTGTTGTTTACATTCATCCTAAAGCTAACGTTAAAGTTGCTGCCAAGGCCATTTTTAAAGTGGTACACAATCTGCAGACTCTCTCTCCGGATGCTCCTAATTTTATTCTTGGTGATTTTAACAATTGTAATCTTAAGAAATCACTGAACAATTTCTTTCAATATGTCACTTGTCCTACAAGGCATAACAAAACGCTGGATTTGTGTTATGGACCAATTAAGGGGGCATAAGTCTGTGGCCGGACCTGCGCTAGGTTCTTCGGATCACAATGTTATTCATCTCCTCCCTGCTTACAGATCTGTGATTAGGAGGGACAAAAGACAGTTGTGTTGCCCTTCAGGGGTGTTTTGATTGCACTGACTGGTCCTTGTTTTAAGAGAGCACTTCTGATTTGGATGAACTCAGTGATGTGGTGTGTATCTCTTTTTGCAAAGACTCTGTGATTCCAGTCAGAGAATTTAAGACTTTCCCTAATAACAAACCGTGGCTCTCTAAAGATATTAAGGATCTGATTCTTAAAATGGAAAACTGCTTTTAACAAGGGAGACATTCCCACTGTGAGAATATTGAGGAAGGAGGTGAGGGCTGCAATAAAGATTGCCAAGATGAGGTATAGAAATAAGATTGAGGCAGAACTCAGCAGTAAGAACCTCAAAAGAGCTTGGCTTGGTATGAAAACAATGGCAGGGCTACAGACGAAAGGTAAAAGTAATATTACCTTAGAGGGGTTTACCTCTGACAAACATCTGGCAGACAGTCTTAACAGTTTTTGCCTTCGTTTTGAGATCTTGGACTGTTCTAGTTAGACCAGCACACTGAGGGAAAAGACTATCACTCCCCCATCATTTTGTATTGATGAGAGGGGGGTAGCTAATCTTTTTAGACACACTAAAAGCAAGAGTCCTGGACCTGACAACATCTGTGGACAGGTACTGAGAACTTGTGCTGATCAGCTGAGCGGGATTTTTCACCATATCTTCTCGCTTTCTTTAGAGCTACAGACAGTACCTAAGATTTGGAAACATGCTATCATTGTTCCTGTTGCTAAGGGCAGTTCTCCTAAGGTACTGAATGATTTTAGGCCTGTGGCTCTGACTTCTTTAGTGATGAAGTCATTTGAGAAGATAATTAAGAAGGAGATTTTAATGCATGTTGAACACCATCTTGACCCCTTCCAGTTCACCTATAGAGCAGGGAGATGTGTGGAGGATGCTGTTGTCACACTCCTGCATCTCTTGTATAAGCATCTTGAGGGTCCCCCACACCCATGCAAGATTATTATTTGCTGACTTTTCATCGGCATTCAATATAATTCAACCCTTCTTATTTGCTGACAGGCAATCATTTCAAGCTTGACACTAGTCTGGTCGGCTGGGTGACAGACTTTCTGACTAATAGGTCACAATGCGTGAGGGTGAATCATGTATTTTCTGATGTGCTCTCCTCCTCTACTGGATCACCCCAGGGTTGCTGCCTCTCTCCCCTTCTGTTCATTCTGTACACTAATGAGTGTCGCAGCAATTTCTCAAACAGACATATCCTGAAGTTTGCTGACGACACAGTGATTGTCAGTCTTCTAGTGGGGGACGAGTCTGGCCATGGACAGTTTGTAGATGATTTTGTGAATTGGTGTGATGAGTCCTTCTTTTCACTTAATGTGTCAAAAACTAAAGACATGATTATTGATTTTAGGAAGTCCACTTATAGCTCATCACCTACTATCATTAAAACTGCCGATATTGGGATAGTTGAGAGTTATAAATATCTAGGTGTGGTACTTGACCATAAACTGTGTTTTGAATCTCATGCTGATGCCACTACTAAAAAAGTTCAACAAAGACTGTTCTTTTTAAGGAAAATGAGATCTTTTAATGTCTCATTTGAGATGTTGTCTTTGTTTTATAGAAGTTTTATCGAATCTGTGATGTCTTTTTGTATCGCTGCCTGGTTTGGTAACCTGACGGTGAACAATAAGAATCGGTTGGGACTTCTGGTAAAAACTGCTAGCAAAATTTCAGGGCGCTGGCAAGATGGACTTTTGGCCATCTACAATAGAAATGTGCTTAGAAAGGCTCATTCTATTATTAATTGTTTGAACCATCCACTTCACAGTGAGTCTGAGTTGTTGCCTTCCGGCCGCCGTTTTAGAGTACCTGTGAGGAAGACTAAAAGACTCCAGGTCTCTTTTATCCCCACTGCATCCTGTCTCCTAAATGGCAAATAACTGTCCTTGGACTTTCTATCACTATTATTGTCATTATTAATTTATAGTATTGTTCTGTTTATTTTTATCCTGCTGCTAAACTAATTTCCCCTTGTGGGACAATAAAGAACTTGAATTGAATTGAATTGAACAGTGCAAAATACACATACTAGCAGGAGAAGAAACAGACTTCAGTTCAGTAGAAGAGACCACATGTAAGTACATACTGAATCAGTTTGTATTATATTTGTCATTGACCTGGGTCTTAGTCCCAGCATTTTGAGTTTTTTGTTGTGGACTAATGGTTCTTTCTGTAATTTAAGTTGATACTTTGCATTATTTTGCTCAGAGTTCAGCATTTCCTAGTGTTTCTGAGGTTTGTTATCTATGTTTGTAGTCCAAAGTTTTTTGTTTTACTTTTCTTGTGACATTTTGTCTCTTTTAGTCAGTTTGTATGTTTTCCTTGAAGATTCACATTTCCTTGGGGGGGGGGGGGCTTTTGCTTTTGTTTTTAACTGAATTATTTTGCACTTAGTTGAAGTTAATAAGGTCACTTTTTAGTTTACCCCTCCGACTTCCGAACACTGCATTTGGGTCCAACTCCTGCCTAGTGATGTCCAAATCAAACAATGAACCCTTTACTGTCAGGAGTGTAAAATCTTGATGGGAAACAATCCTGATTCTTGTTGTTCTCACTGTGCCTCAGTGTTCAGCGAAGCAAGCAGCATTCAAAATGGAAACTTTTTTCTGTACTTATCCCTGAAAGATCTCCTGAAAGGTATCCTTGAGAACCACAGCACTTAGTTGTTACCTAAAACAGTTAAAGATGAGCATGATAACATTAAAGATGTGATGGATGGGATGATGTACCAGAATCTCCTTACAAAATTAATCCCAGATAATCAATTTCAGTGGAGAGACAGCAAAGGCACTTTTCATTCATCAAAAGTCTTCTGCTTGGTTTGCTCCTCTGACGCTGTGGCGAGGCCACTTCTCCGGAATTGCAAACAATTCAATGGAGAATATGGTTGTGACTGGTGTTTACACCCTGGCACGGTGGTAACAAAAGGCTCTGGATCTGTGAGGTCATACCGATATGATGAAACTAAACAAGCATCAAGATCAAAAAATATGTTTGTTGAAAATGCAAGAGAGGCTGAAAGCTCCCATGAAAACACCTCAGAGTATGGAGTAAAAGGAGTGTCCTTGCTTTCCAGACTTCCTTTTTTTTTGACATTGTGTTTTGAATTTGTACCAGAATATATGCATTCAGTTTTAGTTGGTGTGACTAAGCAACTTATTGATCTTTGGCTGAACCCAGAGAACTCCATGAAAGACTGGTATGTAGGTCAAAAGATTTCACAAATGGACTCTTATTTCCGAATGTTAAAGCCTCCATCAGAGGAACAGCGCAAATTTAAGGGCCCTACTTAGCAACATAAACTACAACCCTAAAAAATTTAAGACAAGTTTCTCCGTTGGCAGTGCCTGCCAAGCCACCTTCGTTCCTTTGTTTATGATCCCAATCCAGGTTTTGGGGAGCCGTTAGCCAGAATTTCACCAGTAAATGACACCACTGATTGTTACAATCTGCTTGGAAATTCACTGCATCTGGATATCACAGGATCCATGAAACTAGCAATAGAAAAGCTTTTAAATCGACCTGTTTCATTCAGATCAGTGGAAGCCTTTGACAGCTTCATCAATAGAAATACTGTTTACTCTGTAAATCATGAAGAGACAGACAGAACAGACTGTGTCATAAAACTCAGGAATGGCTGCTATGGAGAAATACAGTTCATCGTCCGGTTTAAAGAGAACTGTGTTTGCACATCCAACTGTGTGTGCTCGACTATTTCAGTCATTGTGGTCCAGCTGTTTTATATCAAACTTGATGCAGAGGGCAGCAGGATGATTCCTGACAGTGCATCAAGGACTATCTTTGTGGAAGTGGAAAGGACAACTCAGCTCAAAGCCTTCTTCTTGAAGGATGTTAGGTGTAAATGCATGTATGTGAATGGTTGGCTTTTTAAACAGTTTGGAGTCATTTTATTCATATGTGTGTGAGATCAGTTCCTTAAGCGTTCTTTTGGTGTGACAGTGTGGACATAATGTAATCAGTGCAATGTAGGATTATATCACTAATTACCATATGTGCCTGTAGGAAACAGACCTAGATTATGCAATTATTAGTAAACAGGCACAAGCTTGCCTTTCCCAATTTTGTATTCACTAAGTAATTTTCATACATGTCAGTTTACCTCTATTCAAAATGAAATGCAAATTATTGTGACATATAAACATTTTGTGCATTCATGCTAAAACTCCAGTGCGAGTGGATAAATGTGGTTTATTGTATCCTGATACAGATTACTATTACTGAGATAAAAACTTCATCAACTTCACCTCATAATATTGTCTAATGGCTGATGAGACTAATAAATGAGACTTATTCTGCTTAATGTTGGAATTTGACAAGTCCGTTAAATATAATACAGATTGGTTTGCTCAAGAATGTTTGTAGTCTGCCAAGTAAAAAATGAATAAAATTAAATTCTTATTACTTTAAATATGACTGAAAAAAATTTGGTTGGCATGCTTATTCACTCTGGATTTGTGGTGGTATTCAGAGTAAATTCAAATAATTTCCAAACAAGATGTGTAAATACAGTAAATAATTAATATCTATTTTTGAAAAATAAACATGACCACTGTTCATATGTGGCTTTATTACCTTATCAGACACCAGAATTAAATATCTAAGTAGGATCCTTGTTTGAAACCATGTTGAACTTGTTTACTGGCTCATGAAACATCCATAAAGCAAACAACAGAAAAGAAGCTCATGTATAGACTTATGGCTTAAGTTGACTTAGTTTAACAGTATCATGAATTAAATTCCATAAAATTTAAATCATGTCAGTCTCTGTGTCTCTTTGGTTGACCTAGTTTCAGGCCAAATATTGTTTTTGCTTTTGTCTCTCTCTCTGTCCTGTATCTATAAAATGTCTTATATTATTTTTCATCCTATTTTATTTCTTGGTCTTACTAATTTATTTTTTGAGTCATTTCTGAAACAAAGTCCATACTGAATGCCTGCTGTGCATCTGTGGTCGTGTGAAGCACATTAATGTGAAAGAATTAATGTAAAGAGCATGAAGAGAGCATGAGAAAATAACTTCAGGAAATGGTTGTGTTATAAAAGGTGCTTTACAATATGTACCAGTGCAGACTTGCCCCTGACAGTTAAGCTGTCCTGGGGCACAAACCGTTTGTCCTTGGCTTGGTTTCAAGACTATAGGAAAGGAATACTGAATGTATGTAAATAACTTCTGGAGAATATAATCCAGAAATTGCATAAAGGGAAACACAAAATGAACAAAAAAGTAATAACATCCCACAGCCGTGTTTCACACCTGTTGGTAGTGGGGCTTTTTGGCTTCTGCTGCATCTTCCTAGTCTGTGCTGGAGATTCACCAACCCTAAAGAAGTCCAAATACACCACTGATCACTGGATCTCAATAGCATTAATGTAAAACATGTGTTTCCATTTCTTGTCTTACTTCTTTTTCCCGTCCAGAGACCTCTGTGTGGCAGCAGAAAGAGCCACTCTCTCTTTGGGGCTCTTGGCTTTCTCCTGTAGGAGTGAATGTAGTTTATAGTTTATAAAAAAAATAATCAGAATACTGAAGATGTCAGAGACCGTATCTTTTTTCCTTTTCATAAGGAATTTAAACCAAATACTAAAACACTTTGGTATGACACAGAGAACTGAAAACTCAGCATAGAAAAAGAAGAAAACAATGTACAAATTGGTAACTATAGCCCAAAAGGCTGATTGTGTTCATCTGGGCGTTGTGTTTTCAGTGGGACAAACGTTTTGTCACTCATCCAAGTGACTTCTTCAGTCTCAACTGACTGCAGGTTTTCCCAAACAGTACATTTGGGATTTACTTGCCTTGATGTTTAAGCATGCATCAGGTAATTAAAGCCCTTGAAGAAAAAATGCAATGAATAAATCATATACCTTTAAATATTGTATTTTCTTCACAACTAAATTATCTGACTGTGTAAAACTGGATGTAAAGCTGTAAGCAGTTGTTATTAAATATATGCATGCTTAAGCAGTGATGTATTAAATCTCCAGTTTTTACTTGGCATAATGTTCTTCTAATGTATTAGTGTTAATGATAAAGGAGCATGATCGTTGACAGCTATAGGGTGAATCTCAGTGTCAGAAATGTCACTCAGCAGTGAGCTGCTGACCAAAAAATAATCCAGACAAGAGTAGGAGTGATGGACATGTGAGAAGAAAGTATATTTCTTACTGTTGGGGTGAAGGGAGTGCCATGCATCGCAAAGACCACAGTCGCTCATATACTGTTTGATTATATTTGTGGACTGCCAATTACGCTGAGTTCCTGCTGTATTGAGCCTATCCATTTCTTCATTTAGTCATTTAGTCCAAGAACAAGTGTGCCATCTAGGTGTTAAGAGAGTGTACTGAAAAAACCATGGAAGAATGAGGGATCATCAACGTTTGGACCATATACACTTACAATACATAGTTTTTTGTCAAGTATAGATAGTTTAATGATTAAGAATCTGCCCTCTGGATCTATAACTGTATCGAGTACTGTGAAATTAACATTTTTATGTATTAAAATTGCTACTCCCCTTTGTCTAGAATTATAACAGGCTGAGAACACATTAGGAAACTCAGGTGTTTTAAGTTCTTTTAAACCTCTAAGAGGTCTGTGGGTCTCTTGTAAAAGGACAACATCTGCCTGTAGTTTTTTTAGTTGGTTAAATATTTTTAACCTCTTTTCTCTGGAGCCAGCTCCATTTACATTCCATGTAACAAACCTTAGTGCGTCCATAGATGTGTGTGTATAACTAGTGATGTACGCTGTGTGTGTCGCTTAGACAGGTGGAGAGAATACATCACTTGTTTGTAAATAGAGAGAAGGAAAAAAAATGTGTGGCGGGATGCTCCCTGAGTCTGACTATGTGTGTGCATATTTACTAATATGAGTATGCTTGGCTTACTGTGTGTGTCCTATACATTTGTGTGCGCTGTGTGATTGATGTAAATGTGCTGCCGTGGAGCGCATTACTGTGCGTGATCGTGCTGTGCGTATGTGTCGAAATAAAGGATGTTGTTTGTGGATGAGTCTGGAAGTAGGTGATCGAAGCAGTGAAAGAAAATAAAAAGAAAGAAACCAAGGAGAAGGGTGAGCAGCATAAAATAACAGAGGGAAAAAAATGAAAAAAAAAACAAGAGGAAAAACCCCAGAAACATTCCAATTAGACCACTGACGGAGAGTGACGATGTTAATTCTGTTACGATATCACACTTAAATTGCGATTTGATATTGGTAAGTTAGACAGATGTTAATGCAAGTTAATGTGAGTGGATAGGAAAAGAGTGTAGCGGATTCTTATCTGGTGTGAAGTTAATACAGCCACGGAGTGATGCCAGGGTCACGGTAAAGCTGTCCATCCAAGTAGAGCCGGTCCACGGTGATGACAGCATGGTAGCCCTTCTAGATGAAGCTGCGTTGGATTGGGAAGAGGACCTTGCGTCGTTCCAGGATCTCTTTTGGGAACTGGTCGTTCACGCTGAAGTCCGTTCTTTTTAAGTGTTTCCACCTGCTGCTGGCTGAACTCCAGGGATTCTCGCAAGGATTTAAATTCCCGGTGTAGAATCTCCACCAGGGACAGCCTTGCATCGAAACTGGACAATCGTTTGTCGATTGACTCCCGGATGTCTGCAATATCTTTGCTGACTGGCGATGTTGTGCCGGGGGAGTCTGCTGGGCGATATCTTTTCAATGACGGCATCTCAGTTTTAGCTGGGGAAGATGCACTCTGAGCCTTCTTCATTACTAGATCCTGGAAGCACCGGTCGATGTAATCTTGGAGAGCCTCTAAACTCTCACCGTTGTTCTCCAGGGTGTTGGAGATGATTTAGATGAATGTTGTTAGTTATAAGACAATCGATTAGTATATTTGGTATAATTGAAGCTTAATGAAATTCGTTAAATTCTAAGCTACCATTCGCTTTAATTTTCCGCCAGATCTCCGGCGTCTGTCGTCACTTACAACATGAGTCACTTACCTTGTCCATCACTTCCGTCACTTACCTCTAGCCCTGTGCTTCTTTCTGGTTTTATCCCTAAAGAATATGAAGGTTGCTGAGTGCAACTGTAATAGTTAAATGTGAATTTCTGTTAACTTTGAATTTCTGCCTTTATACTTAGGAAGCACTGGGTTCTTCCTCATCTCACCTATGGTGGGGGGTTTTAAAGGAAAATGAGTGCTAAACACACCTCTGTGCACAGTGGCGGTCCTAGCCTGTTTGGTGCCCTGGGCGAACACCCTCTCTGCCGCCCCTCCAACCCAACCCAGCACTGACACATAAAACATATTTACATTAACATATTTTATTGTAAAAACTGTTGTCGGAACCATCTGAATTTAACCAGATAAACATAAACACACACACACATATATGTATATATATATATATGAAGAGAGAGAGAGTACGCAAAGTATGCAAACAGCTAACAAACAGCCATTATAATTCATTATACAATGAGGACAGGACAAATCAACAATTGACAATGACTAATTAATATTGTGCTGAACACAGTTCAAAAGATTCAGTAAGCTACATCAGTGTCTACTGTTTACTATCATAGCCAAGTGGCTAACAAACATAAACAGAGGTTTTCACTATCCCTGCTAATTAATGTTATCTTGTTGTATCTCTGTTGTGGTCAGTGCTATCCTCTATGCTGTTGCATGCTGGGGCAGCAGGTTGAGGGTCACAGATGCCAACCGACTAAATAAAATGATCCACAAGGCCAGTAATGTGTTGGGGATGGAGCTGGACTCTGTTAGGGTGGTGTCTGAGAGGCAGATGTTGTCCAAGATAAGGACAATCATGGATAATACCTCCCACCCACTCCATGACGTACTGGCTAAACTGAGAATACCAAAAAGCACCACTGAACGACACAGGAAATCATTCCTGCCTGTGGCCATCTCCCTCTACAACTCCTCCATCTAACACACTGTAAACACTGCAATAGTTACACCCTTTTTACACACGCTCTTTTCTACTCTGTAATATTCTTGTCAATTTTCTTGATATGTAGTTATAATCACCTTTGTTAATCCTTGATATTTATAATTGAGTGATCTGTATATATTAGTGCTATTTCTTAAATGTGTAAAATCTGTAACATAGTATTGTTTAGAGTTTAGTCTGTTACTGTTACTATTTTTACAATTTCTTCTTGGACCAACTGTAACCCACATAATTTTCTTAGGGATTGATAAAGTATTCTGATTCTGATTATGATTGTTTCAGGATACATAACCTGCCATTATCCAATGACACATCTGTTTACCTGTATCTTTTGCACCTGATGACTTTGAACTTCTCTTGTCCATCTTCCATTGGTTTTAATTTTGCACTCCAGTATGAACACCCATCCCCCAACCCGAGGACCACCACAACATAACCTAATAGACCTATACCTTAGTTCACAGATTCGCTTTGTCTATGGTGTATTTCTGGGATTTCACACAACCCAGGATTCAAATCATGAATACATAATGGGCTTGGATTTACAACATTATGAATGAAATGTGCTCTATTTGGAAGCAGCAGGGCTCTCCTCCCCTTTCGACAGGTTGTGTGTGAGACTTTAAATTATCAAACTTTAAACTATAAACTTTAAATTGTTATTGTTTCCTTTACCCCTAAAGTGTATATTTATTTTCTTACTCTTCTTATAGTTATTGTTTGTTTTTTCGCTACTGTCTGTGCACCAATATATAAGCAAAATGTTTGGTTTAAGTCACTCCTCTGTGGCAACCATCTTGTCTTGCTGGGAAAGAGGAAGCCCTCTTTAAATGTAGCTCTTTTATAGGGTGTGAGCTGGAAAGAGTAGGAGTTTGGTTGGTCAACCATTTGAAGAAATGTAATTAGAGAAGTGTAAAATGACTTATAAATTGTGTATGTGCATATATGACACATCTGCTTCCATTATTGACAATTGTGTTAGGTTAGGATTATTTGTGAAAATTAATCTTCTGTGTTTTTCGTTTCCCTCACTGGAAGGATAATGCAATAGGTCAAGTTTGAATTGAGACGGCGTGGTCTGAGAGTATATACTGTATATATGGATGGGTTGCCATTTTGGAAGTTGCTGCTTGTGTGAAAGATTAGACAATAAACTAATGTTGTTTTCTGCTCAGTCAAGTCAGAGTGACATCCGCTGTTTTCCACACTACACCTCTCTGCGTAACAAGATAGCAGCAGATATGTGATCTGATGATTTATCACAGTTCCTGGATTGTCAGACACAGATTGCATCCAATTGTCAACTTGACTCAATTGCAGACTGATATTAGACTTAGAAATTATAAGTTGCCCATTGTGTGAATGTGAGTGAGTATAATTGTCTGCCTCTCTGTGTTAGCCCTGAGATAGAGCTGTCCAAAAACAAAAGAAAAGAAAACAAAGAAAAATAACAACAACAAGAAAACAATGCCCTTTCATAACTATTCATAAGGATTTCCATAATGGGGATTACAGGGACTCAGGGACTTATTTCAAAGACTTTAAGCATTGAAAATGTATTAATAGAATTAAAATAACATCTGGCTATAATATTATGAGTAGGGGTGTACAACTGTAATGGAGAAGGTCAAATGTTTTTCATTTTTATAAATTATATTAACAACTAAACTTAATCAAAAATGATGGCATTTTAGGATATTTGTGCTAAAAAAGAACAAAACAAAGTCTAATTAAGTTCCAAGGTAAATTGCGATTAACATTGTAAGAAAAGCTTTCAGAAATAATGTGATAATATATTTTATACAAAATACACTCAGTTCTTTTGTGGGGACTCAAATGGCATAGAATACTTAGAAAGACCTGCAACAACAACAATGGCTGTTAGGTGTGACAGAGGTACACCTTAGACAAACTCAAATTCTGTCAGCTGCACACATTGTCAACATATCACAACAGAGTCCACTGATACTACTACCAAAATAATGTTTATATAATCATATTTTTTGTGAAGAATAAACATGACAGGTAGTAGGTTGTAGGGAACAAGAAAGCAACAATTAAAGAGCATGACAAGAAGTGTGAATGCGTCCTTGAAAAAAACCCAGAAACTTTAACTTTTACAAATAAATCTATGACTACTTGTGTTTTTCATACACAAATCCATGTAATCTATTGTTTGATATTGTTTTCAAGAAAAACACCCTCTGCTGTGGCTGTAATGTATGAAAACCTGTCAAAAACACACGTGCTTGTGTATGAAAGGTTGAGATGAAAAATTAAACATTTATTTGAGGAAAAGGTTAGACACAATGCAGAGGGATAAAACTAGTCCTGTAGCTGCATGGATGGAGTTACTTATCCTAACTGACCAATCAATGTTTACAAGATAAATTTTAGGATTCATCAGATTTGAGTACTAAACATTTTAGAAATCCCTACCTTTAAATATTTGTAGGTAAATACAATTACAATTTTAATTGTAAATCTAGATAAAATACATTAATATTCCATTTAATTACAGGGGAATTACGCCTTACATGTGGGCCGTATTATAAAGTGTTACCATGTTTTCATCTTCTGTGTTAAGTAGACATATTTTACATGTACTGAAATATGCTATATAAATGTCATTGTCATCTGAATGAGCCATAACTTAATTCATAAATAAAAGCATTAAAATAGATTTGAAATATATGTAGAGTGATGTGATGTAAATTTCTTACAGTTTTTCCTCAAACTTCTCTGTCAGCCTCAAGATTTAAAACATTAAAAGATAAATGCCTTACAGAAATAAAACTCCACAATCACTTATAATGACATTCACAAAATCAAAGTCAAATGTCACCAAACAACTTTTAAAAAGAACAAATAAAAACAACTGAAAATGATTGAGACCAAATCAGATGTTTTTTTGTTTTAAACAGCACTTCCTCTGGGAAGACCTGTTTGTGTCCAGGCTTCTGCAGTTTCTACCTGGTCAGCAAATCTGAAACATCCACAAAAAAAAAAAAAAAAAAACAGAGCAAAGGTTTGACAAAGAGCAATAACCAATGGAAATAATATAATTTCTACATTTTTAAATATTAATATTGCTTGTAAAACTCCTCACACTAAAGAATACTAATTGCTATAACTAGTTTACATTTTGAATTGCAGATTCCCCTAAAATGGACTCATTGCAGCCTCTGGGCTGATCAGCATATTTACTTAACATAAATGTTACATTGTTAAGGACAAAAAAATGTTTACTTTTTTGTAAAATTTAATATATTTAATGTAATACCATTGATAACATATTAGGATTTAACCAGTAAGGGACACTTCATCATCTGGAGTGCCTGCAAGTTGATGATAATGTTTCTTCACCATATCAAGCTCTGTTGAAACATCTGAAAAAGAACATTTTTTGAATTGTTGTGACTCGGTAATTTATAAGTTAATTAAAAAAAAAAGTTACATAGACTGAGTTATCAGGTGCAAGACTGCAAAGATAAACAGAAAAGGACGGAAGCATTACCAAGCAATTGGAACCAATGTAATTACAGCAAACTATCCTGTTTACCTGGGAGTGAGCTCCCATCAGTCTTGAATGAAAGTTCAAAGGATTCCTTCATAGTTTCCTCCAGAGTCTCCAGGATGTCTCTCTAATTTAAAAATTGCATTCACTTATCACAGATCAAAATATTGTGTTAAAGTCAAATAAAATTACATTTACAGGTTTCTCAGACTGGATTTAAAACATAAATGGAAACATACATTTTTGTATACGTCTATTCCAGTTAAACACAGAAACTTCAGGTGAGCTATAACAAAATACGGTCATAATATTTCTTCATAAAACATGACAAACCATTAAACTGCACAACTTCTCCAACATGGTGTTTTTGCCTGCTCAAACATGTCCTTCTTTGAGTGCACATGGTTCTTAATAGTCTCCCTCATGTTGTACAGCATGCCTTCTCCTCTAAATTCTGCAGCCTCTATAATAAGACAGAAAACTCCAATCAGATTTCTCTTTCTGAATAATGATAAATATAAATATGTGTTTTAGTGCCAAGTTGTGAATCTCTGATCTTATTTCTTACTCTTGTAGCCTTCTTCCATAATGTTCTCAATTGTCTCTGTCAGACTGCTGTAGACTTTTTTCTTCTGTTCCCGGATCATTCTGTTCAGTTTTGCCTTAATTTTTTCTTCCTTAGAGAAAAAACATGAAATACGGATGAACATTGTTTTAAACTACTTCAAGCTATATAACTAATGCTAACTTTTCTTTTTTTTTTCCTTTTACTGTAATTTACTGTCTGAACTGATGGATATAAGATATTTCATCTCTTACCTCTGTCTTGAGAAACCTGAGCTGCAGTTCAGCATTTTTGTACTTTTCAATCAGAGAATCAGTGTTAAGTGAAAATGTATCGATGACTCCATTGAATGCTCCACATTCTGAGTCATTTCTAAAACATGTAAACATTGTGGTTATTAATGGCAGAGTTGGATTTATTTTTTTATAAATATCATATGTTATAAATTACATATCGTGGATAATATTGATGGGTCGGTCGCGAACAAAATGGCTCTTAGAGCCGACTCTTTGAAGTGAACAATGCGAGCCGGCTCCTTATTGGGAGGCATGGATTTTTAAAAAAAAAAAAATTTCTTTCTCTTGCCTTCTCTCTCACTTTTTTTCGCTTCACACTGCACGTCAGCCTTGTGTTTGCACTGAGCACAGACGGGAGGGGCGCAAACAGAGGCTTGCGTTTGCGCCCCTCGGTACCGCCCCTCGGTACCGCCCCTCGGCGGTAGTTACACTCGGAACAGCAGTAGCACAGTAGCCCTATCATTATTGGATATTATGTGACTGTTTAGAAATTGTTTTTTCTTATGGGAAGGTCTTTCTGAATTCTTCATCAATGCTGTCAGTCAGACATGAAGCCAACATCATGTTAAGGTTAATTAGGGTCCCTCTCTTTGGCTTGTAGACACCACCATTCTCAGCAACACACTTCAGTACCCTGCAAAAACCACTGTTCCTTCCCTAAAACACAAAACAGAATTATTTAAACACATATTCATGTAAAATCTGTTGTTTTGTTACAACTAGATTTAAAATACATACACGATACAAGAAGATCTTGAGTTTTTCTCCAAATGTACATTTGGATTTCTCAACGCCATCATTAAGACATTTTTTAAAACCCGTATAGGTGTCTTCCATTTCTTTGTTGACATTATCAAGTTGGAGGATCATGATTCTTTCAAGTTCTGCATACGCCTCGCCCTTTTTAACTTTCTGAAAAATATTTAAAGAAATGAAACCATAAAAAAATATGTTTCTTATACATTATGAATTTCAGTTGGTTTTAAAAGTCACTCTCCTGTAATAAAGACCTGAGAAGTAAAATAGAACAGCAAAAAACATGAATCAATTGATCAATTAATAACCTATAAATTAATAAATAAACAAAAACTGAAATAAGAAACACAAAGACATTTGAGAAATTCCAACATGTATGTTGTTCGGTATCTTTTACTTGACCTTACCACTCCTCTGGAGTTGGCTCCTTGAATCAAAGACAGAATCCCATAAGCTCCACTCACATAGTTTACTATCTCAGAGTGACAGTCATTGAGCTCTTGCAAAAATCCCTGAAGTTTGGGTATTTCTGTGAAGAAGAAATTTCAGTGCCACAGTTTGACATTACATACTTTAATTCAAATTAAATAATTCTTCTTTCAGTCAGAGCAAACTAAAACATCATGTGCATCAAGACTTCACCTACCAGTTTCTTCTGGACTTAGATACTTCCCTTTTAGGAACTCTTTGGAGCTCACTGTGAACACTTTGAAACTGTCATCAGTGAAGTGTTTCTGCAGAAAAATTATTTTATTTTAAAGCATCCTTGCAACTGTGGAGAGTCTGTATTATTTTCTGTCAGCCTATAAAACTCACATTAATCTTGCTTCGCTTGTTGAATTCTTTCCTTACTCCATCCTTGGCTTGAATGTTTAACTATTCGATCATGGATATCAGCTGATGAACTACAAGAAATGTGCAAATATGTACTGTTACCATCATCACTATTATCATCACCATCATTAATCTGGGGCAGGCTGGGTGGTTTTGTTTTATTCTTGGCCTTTAGGTGAAAATGTGGGAATCTCCCTTTCTGACCAAGCAGAGCTTTCCCTGACTGTTGCACACCTGCAACTCACTATCAACACCTAGGACTGTATTTAAAGACTGGCTGTGGCAATGTTTCTCTGCCTGATGGTGCTGGTCCTCCAGTTTGTTGCTTTCTAGTCTTAAATGTCTGATCTGGTTAATATCCTCTCATACTCCTACTTGCCAACCACTTTAGGGTGGTGCTCTCCACTAATTCACAGTTCATAGTATATGTTTCTTTCATTGTAAATAAACCTATTAAGCTTCAGTTGTCCACCTTGCAGGTCCAGTCATTTATGATGATATGACTTTATTTGTTTAATGTATTTATTTTGACTGTTTGAAAAAAAAAAACAACAACTTCCAAATATGAGAGATTGGTACCATTTATACTTAAAGCACTCGGAGAAAAGCCAGCATGTTTATTTGGATAGTGACGTCACCACACACTGACATGCTTACATACAAATGTTTTTTTGTCACTACTTTAACTTTGTTGCTGAAGGACAGTGTAATGGCACTTTTGCTTTACAGTGTAAAATAGTTGAATTACTCGACTGTAAGGACCAGGATATGCATGATTTTCTATAATCTCATAGATTATGTGCAACATACATTAAAGCTGCCATGATGTCATTTATTATAAACCATAAAAAGCACCAGGCAGCACGGTGGCACGGTGGTTAGCACTGTTGCCGCACAGCAAGAAGGTCCTGAGTTCAATTCCACCATCAGGCTGGGGTCTTTCTGTGTGGAGTTTGCATGTTCTCCCTGTGTTTGCGTGGGTTCCCTCCGGGTACTCCGGCTTCCTCCCACCGTCCAAAGACATGCAGCTTGTGGGGATAGGTTAATTGGATAATCCAAATTGTGAGTGAATGTGAGTGTGAATGGTTGTCTGTCTCTATGTGTTAGCCCTGCGACAGACTGGCGACCTGTCCAGGGTGTACCCCGCCTCTCGCCCTATGACAGCTGGGATAGGCTCCAGCGCCCCCCGCGACCCTGAAAAGGATAAGCGGAAGCGAATGGATGGATGATGTCATTTATCTCTTTATCCTCTTGCTCTCCTCATTGCTCACCCTTTTCTCTCTTGCTGTCCCTCTAGAACTAAAAAATTCCTCTGCCTGTTCCACTCTGGCCAGGGAATTCTCTGTTTATTACTCAGTCCACCATCTTCAATAAATGTTCTGTATTAATTACAACAAACGCTCAACTCTGTGTTTCATTCTAGCCTGGGTTGATCTTATATGGAAACACCCTGTAGTTGATCAGCATGCAAAATTTACTTACAGATCATCCGAATCATCAAGAAGATCAGACTTGGTGCAGATAAAGTGAATTTGCTGACATTCGCCACCATTTCCAATCAGACTACTGACACTTTCCAGGATCTCCCAGGCCTCCTTCTCTGATGCTGCTCGATTAATTTCAGTCACAATCCACACAGTAGAACAATCTCCAACTATCTGAAAGGAGAAAAACATGTCTCAGTGCTTAATAGAAAGATGACTGTTTACAGACAACACAGTATAAGCAAAGAGCAGTAAATGTGAATTACCCCTTTCCACATCTGATCTCTGCACTTGTTACAGTCAGGAAGGTCCACAAGTGTGACATGCTGGAGAAGAGACTTGTTTGGCACCCTGACAGTCACAAACTTCACTAGTGGCCAAAACCACTTTTTTCCTTCATTACCTTCTCCTTGTTTTGAATCACTTCTTGTGTACTTGACAAATTTTGCAGAGAGTTCATTAGCCTGCAATTAATAATAAAAGTAAAGTAGTGCAGTTTAATTTCAGTCCTCACAAAAACTGCTTTACAAAAACTATTAAAAAGTCAGTGACATAAAAAAATTACTTATAGAAATTGGATCACTAAAAGTTGAGTAATTAGTTTTCAAATTTAAATTTAAATGAACAGATTGTGTCATGTACAAGCTAGGGATGGACCGATCAGATATTATGTATCGGATCAGTCCGATACTGACATAAATTACTGGATCGGTCACGTGATAGAGTGGCTGTGGCGTGCGAGACCTGTCAGCGGTCTGGTTGAGCATTTGGAGCCTCGCTACCAAACCGGCATTTCATCTCCGAGAAAGCTATCTCAGAGAAGTAAAGCAAGCATGTAAGCTCATCTCTGAATGTTTGTAAAGCGTTCCCATGTTAAGCTTAACAACCGATATATGGAGCGACTGCCTCTTCTCTCCCCCTCCCTCTCCTTTTGCTACTTTAAATGATCAGCTGATCGGCTTTTCTGTCGCGACTCCCTGTGTTCTAGGAATCCATCCTACCTGACAAACCATCCTACCTGTTGTTTCTGCGCATGCGCACAACACAAAATTAAGTGGCGAACTGCCCTACCTTTATGAATATTAGCTAGAAAAACACTCTGACGGGTAAAATTAAGTGCCAAACCATCCTACCTTTGTGAATGTGACCTACAAGCATACTTTAACAGCTAAAATTTAGTGGCAAATCATCCTACCTTTGTTAATCTGAGCTAGAAGCATACTTCCACAGCTAAAATTCAGTGGCGAACCATCCTACCTTTGTGAATATGAGCTACAAGCATACTTTAACGGCTAAAATTAAGTGGCAAATCATCCTACCTTTGTTAATAAGACCTAGAAAAATACTCTGATGGGTAAAATGAAGTGCCAACAATGCTACCTTTGTGAATGTGACCTACAAGCATACTTTAAAGGGTAAAATGAAGTGGCAAACCGTCCAGGCTTTATGAATATGAGTTACAAGCATACGCTGATGGGCAAAGTTAAGTGGCAAACTATCATATCTACTTAAATTTGTGCTGGAATTACTCTGTGACAGCAGAAATGTGCATAAACTACTTACGGTAGGACGTTTTGCCAAAGTAGGATGGTTTGTCAGAAAACCGTCTCTCTTATTTGCTTATCGCCCGTTTTGTGCAACAAAGAGGAAACCAGCGGATAAACAACAGCAGCATGTTTAAGCTTGATAAACTGTTGTTAGAATTTATTTAATATTACTTTCTACACCAGGATCCTTTTCTACGTAGCTGACGGCTGGTAACTGTGCAGGGGCGGGTCTAGCAAAGTTTTGCCAGGGGGCCAGGTAGGGCATTAACAGGAAAAAGGGGGGCACAAAGAAATACTTTTCTTTCTTATTCTCATTTAAAATGTCTAGCTTTTAATAAATAATTATCTGAATCTTGCAACCAAAGTTTTCATTTGATGAAAAAATATATAGAAGTCCATTATTGTATATAGTAACTATTAGGTCTAATATATACCCTAGTAAGCTATAGTACTTTTTCCTTTGGGAAGGTACCATCTGTACAGTCTGCAATTCTGTTGAAGATGTATGTTGAATCTATTTAATTATTGTAGAAAAATAATTGGTTTCTGTGCATTTGTTTTACACATGCATTAAATTAAATTTGATGATGTCGATTAATCACCATGAAGCGGAGGGTGGGTGTAGTTCTCTATTTTTTTTTTTTTTTTTTTTTTTTTGCTGGAAGTTGGCAACCCTATTAGTTAGGTTGTTTAATATTTCCGCTAAGTACTCTTTAGAATACCAGAATGGGGAGGATGGTGTAGGTTTAAGTTTATTTGATTGATCAGTATTGCTGAACTATGAAATATTTTGGGTGCAGTGTGTTTTTTGCATACAGGTATAACAGAATAGCTTTAGTGTTTTGTTTTTTAAAACTTGAGTATGAACTTATACAAAATGCAGCAAGATATAAAACAAAACAGCTTTATTGATTATAAAGTACACTATATCGGATTCATATCGGTAGATATCCAAATTTATGATATCGGTATTGGACATTAAAAAAGTGGTATCGTACCATCTCTAGTACAAGCTTCCCCTTGTTTTGTATTGGACCAAGACAGTCCCCCACTCTGAGGGGCAGAGAGGGGGAATTCAGGTCATGGGAAATCCTTTTTAGAACAATCAACCATTTGATAGTTTGGAGAAAGTGCCTAATTATTATTCTAAACCAAAATGAAAATAGATATTTATGATTTATGTAAAAGTTTTTATTCTCGATTTAAGTTACACTAAGTACGCACTTGTTCTCAACAGTTAGTATTAGTATTTACAGAAGGTACTTCCTTTGGTCATTTTGCACAGTTGTCACTTTGGGACACTCTAGGCTGCTCCCTTATTTACAAGGGGTCCCTAAAGCGGATTACTTGGCATGTTTTGATTTTCAGGGTTTTACACCACTTTACGCCATTACTTATGCAACTGACTGTCAGACACTGATTTACTAAAGTTTTTGGTCACTTTGATTCAATCTTTGCTGACTTTGCTCAGCAGTGAATTTCTACAGAGCGATTTAAAAAGGGTAAGAGTATGTTAAAACAGGGAACTGTTGTGTGAAGAGGTAAAGGTTCTTACTGCGATTTAAAAAAAAAAATGGACCTGGACCAGTCTTGGGTCTTGTTAACCACAGTTATTACAAGAACAGATTTTTTTATGGATATATGATCATCTAAATTCATTGTGGGATCTCAGTAAGATCTGTTTCGTTGCGATTACTGGATCTGTTTTCAGTGTTTTATGTTTTTTAGACTTTTGAATCTATGCTGCAATCTGTTTTCAGAAGTGAATTATGTTTCCAATTCTTAGTCTTTTGATAATCTGGTCAGTTCCCTTTTGTGTCCACGTTGTCCTAGTTTCACCTGTGTGCCCTTTCCAGCATCCCCAGTGTGTATTCTATCATGGCTGTCTGTGATAGTCAGTCTGTTACACAGCAGAGTTGTTCAGTGCTGATGCTCACAGTGCAACACTTGCAAGAATGCTTTCTCTAAAGTAATATGAGAGTTTTTGTCTTACTGATTCACATGTCAAAATCTTCCGCCTGGATTGCAGAAATTCTGGAATTTCTTTGAAATATTTGCTGTCCATGGGATTTTCAAAGGACCTTCTCCATTCTTGTCCATACAGTGCTGACAGCTTTTCAACAGCATCGCGATAATCCTCATTATCTTCCTTTTCTTGATTTTCATTATTGTCAAGAAGCTGACGAAATGACCACAGCTCATCTTTCCACTCCTACAAAAATAGATGATATCCCATTTATTGAGGCATGTACCCAGCCTTAAGCCCCCAAGAACTGCACATGATTTTGCTTGAAGTAAAAATCAAACTTTGAGAATTAATTTTACCTCCTTTGTGATGAACTCGATTTCTGCCTCATACTTTAAGCTACGTGTGTTAGCTTCCACTTTGATCATGACTGAGGTGCAGGCATTGATACTTCCCGAGGGTAAAAGATTCTTCTCTTTGATGACGGCATTTATCAAAGAGCTCTTTCCAGCCCCAGTTTTACCAAAGACACCAACCAGCTCCCTCTTGTCTGTCTCCAAATCACTGATCTTTTTCCTGTTGAACAAGATTTTAAATATGGGTTAACTGATTCAGTCATGAAAACATTTTTAAGCATGCTTTAAAAGATTTCAAAGAGAGCTATAATCATGGTCGTGATTATCCACTGAATTATCAGCAGATATTTCAGTTTTATACACTTGTTCCACTAATTGTTTACTGTATGTTGCTTTGATCCACGCCTTCCTTTTTGTGTCAGCTAAAGTGATAATGTTTCCCCCAAGAGTTGGTAGATACTGGGAACACAAAATGTAGCTAAGTCACCAAAACTTCCTAAAAATATCAGTCTTTGTTGGTCTTAACTTGGAAAGTTTTAGTTTACTACTGAATCATTCCATCATCTATAATTGTACGGCTCTAAGTCAGCAGTATAACTTAAAAATAACTAAACAATGAACCAACACACCAAACAGAAGGAGACCAGAAACAAATTGGTGAATATTGAACCAAAAGGGTTCATGTACAGGCAGCACGGTGGCATGATGTTTGGCACTGTTGTCTCACACCACCATCTGGCTGGGGGACTTTTTGTTTTGAGTTTACGTGTTATCTCCATGTTTGCCTCAGTTCTCTCCAGGTACTCTGGCTTTTTCCAACAGTCCAAAGACATGCAATTAGTGGATTTAGGTTAATTGGTGATTCTAAATCCTCATCAGTCCATTTTGTGCATTTTTGCTGTGTGGAACCAGGCTGATACATTAGAGAATATATGGATGACTGGGTGTGTAAAGCGCTTTGGGGTCCTTAGGGACTAGTAAAGCGCTATACAAATACAGGCCATTTACCAATATAAAAAACTTAATACTTACCTCAAGAAAGCACTGAGTTTGTCTTCCTCATTTAGTCTGGCATGTACAAATGTCATGATGCTTTTCACATCAGACAGTATGATTGATTCTGTGGACAAAATAAGTAGTAAATAAACTATTTAGAAGGAACTATAGACTAGAATAACCAGAAAATGTAAAAACACATGTTAAAAAACAATAAAAACCTGTGTGAATTAAATATCAGAAGCATAATGTGACAACTTAGCAATTTTATCTTAGTATACCATTTATCATGTGACTGTTAAATTTTGACAATAGCCCAAAGAAAAAGTAATTTCTAGCATCAAAGATGGAACTCACTTGTTGGAAAAATTGTGCTGCACAAAACTTTAACCCTATAGTGGCTTTGAAAGAGACGTAAATACCTGCAAATCCTGACATAGACAGACGCTGTCGCATAGCTGGTGACTGCAACCTGCTGGCATCACTTTGAAGGTCTGATTTTCTCTTTCCTGATTGGATTAAAAAAAATAGGAACAAATCATTCAAGGTTATTCTTAGTAAAGTTATGTAGATTGCAAAAAGCTATTGGTGCCTTTAAAACTCAGACTAATATGAGATACAATAAATACGATGTATGTGTCTCACCTGTATCACTTGTGGATGGCAAGACCTGAGGATGAATATCAGTTATACAGGAAATTATCACTATTTGCATTGGCACTGTTGTTTAACAACATTTAAAGGACACTAACATACAAGTTTTACAATCAACAAACTTAAATGCAGTTATATAATTAAGATTAGTAGTTACTGAAAAAAACCTACGGCGTTACTTTTAACGCTGTTATTTCCATCACTGATTATTACTGCCAATGTATTTTCAAATATGCAGATAATTCTAACAAAAATTCACCTCTGTACACTAGCATAGCAATGATTGTCATTCATTAGCTTAGCTTGGCTGTAGCCAGCTCACTAGCAGCATGGCCTCTTCACCTGTCCCTCCTACACTTTCCTGCTTATTGTGTCAGATGTTTAGTTACTCCTCAGTCTCCTTTAGCAATAATGATACTTGCATTAAATGTATCCTATTTGGAGCTCTGGAGGCCAGGATCACAGAATTGGAAACTCTGCTTAGCACCCTTAAAAATCCCATAACTAGCCAGGCCCCCGTAGCCTGTCCAGCCAAAGGTTAGCTCCCTCTGGCAGATTGTCCTGAGCAGCCGGGAAAATAAGATGGCTGGGTGATGATGAGGAGGAAGCGTAGTCTTAAACAGAAGCCCCTGGTACACCACCGACCCATTCATGTGTCTAACTGTTTTTCCCCACTTGGTGACACACCCGCCGGGGATCAAACTCTGATTCTGTTCTGAGACATGTGAATCTAGAGACACTAGCAAAGACGACCAGAACAGGCGACACTGAGGGAAATTTAAAACTGCTGGCTAAGTAAAACTGTAACTTACGTCGGCAGTAATGACACTCCGTTACATCAATCGGTGGTCACTAAAATTAATATTGAATCAGTATGTAACCTTATAGGCAAAAGAATGGAGCTTTACTTTGTCTCAGGCAGTTGGGTCATATGTCTGAAGTTCAGTATAATCCTTACCTGAACCACATCAGCTGCTTCTTCATGCTCCTGTTCACACTGCAGATAAAAGGTGCAAAGCCAAATATAATAATGAGCACTTAAACATGTATTAAAAATTGTATTTCTTGTATAGATACTAAATCTGTTTCTTGATTTCTGTTTTGTTCTTCCTCTACAATCAAAACATTGTAAATCCATCTTAGTAAAGAGTTAACAAAAATTACACTACATATTATTACTGCCAGCACATTTTTTAATATCGAGATAATTCTAGCAAAAATTCACCTCTGTACACTAAAATAACAAGGATTGTCAAAAAACTTAATTGCCTTTAACAGCTTGAGTTTCTTCTTGAATTTCACTCTTGGTCCAGCTTTTGTGATCAAATTATCAATTTCTCGATCATCAAGATCATACAGACTTTCAGCATCGATTTGTTCATCTGTAATTAAAAATAAAGTTGAAGAGATAAAGATTATTCTCAACTTGCTTCAGAAATTCTTGTTAATGACTGAAAAAGCAATCAGTACAGTTCTATGAGCTGTTTTACAGTTAACAGATCACATCAGAATCAATATCTGTACCAATCACGGATTCACGTTAATACTTTACCTTCAAATTTCTCCACCCACTCACTTAGCCCCCATTCAAGCAGTTTGGTTCTTACAAAATCATCCATGCCCAAGAAATGAAACTGTAAGATAAAATGTAATATTTAACCAGACAGTACTGCTTTACAGATTAGACATTTGTGATCAACTTCTCCTTTAATGCATATATAATCAGAGACACTGATATTAAATTCAGATTAAAAGATCAAACTGCTCACCTTTTGTTAGAAGTAACGCAGGAAAAGGCTGCTGAGGGAGATGCGAAGTAAGCAGTGAGACACAAACAGGAAACAGGCGGGAAAAAAGAAATCGAGCAAAAAGCAAAGTCCACAAACAGATACGGTTAAAAACAAACTGGAACTGTGTGGCTCAGACTGCACAGGTGCAACTGCATCTATACATAAAATAGAAAGGTAAATCCAACATGAGTAAAGTGCTTGCAGGGAAAAGCAGAACTGAGAACAGAGAAAAGCAGGAAGAGGAGGTGTTTGTGCAGCGCAGATGGGGAGTGACTGGCAGACAGTTAACAACCTGCCTCAGAGCAAGGGTCTTTTTTTGTTGCTTTTTTTAAACAAGGGAGTGAAACGATGTTGGGTGATGAACACTTTTTAAAAAAATTCTTAATTAATACCATCTTTAATCCTCAAAAATACTAAGAAAAATATAAATTGCCACTATTTTCTGTCACAGTCATCAGCCCACCCTCGAACAGCAAATAATATGCAACTGTTAAGTTTGACTTGCTGAATTATGGTGTATAGCTCGTAAATTCACTGACAATTAGAAGCAAAAAGAATTTATAAATCTTGACTGAAAGTTGTTGCTTAATCAGTGTTTGTGTTTTTAGAATGGCGTATTTAACATGCTCAAATGTTAAATATTGTGGAATAATACAAATAAAAGGACTTAACATCCGGCCTTTTTATGGGAATCGCGATGCAGAGTGATAAAACTGAGTTTATTTAGATGTTACTTTGCTAATAGTTTATCAAGTTTAAATCTAATCAATATGATGAAAAAGAAAATAATGAAATTATTTTGATGCCTGACTTTTTCACCTAGATTGGGGGAGTGTTTTTCACTATGCTGCTCATCCTTGTGTCTCTCTGTGTGCGTGAGATTGTGGAAGCCTGAGAGATGTGAGAATCTCTGAGTTTACCGTGCATGATTAAGAAAGGAGTAATATTAAGTATGTTGTAATTGGTAAATGCACAAAATTCATGTGTAATTAATAGAATATATATGATTATACATGAAGGAAAGTATATTCACATGTGAGAGAAACAACAGGATGGGATGCCCATCTTCTGCCCTTCTTCCTCTTACCAAATGTGGTAAGAGGAAGAAGGGCAGAAGTTATGCATATAGCATAGCCAAATGGCCAAGAATGCTCCTAAGAGGTCACTTAGGAGCATTCAGGATTCTTCTAGTTTCCAGCAATGGGTAGAGAACATTATCAGTAAATCCAGACTTGGAAGTTCACAGTTGGAAATGACAGCAAAAAAACTGCCAAAGGATTAGGTGCTGCCGAACACTATGAACTTACAAATTATAATTTTTTGACTTTTTTCTCTACTCGTGCAATGTTGGATCATAATTTCAAAGTAATTGAAGAACACTATAGAGTTACTACCTTCCTATTGGATTATATTGACAGGGAACAGAGATAAATCCATCTTCAGGTCTGGATGAGCCCATCCTCTCTCTCTCATTCCTCCCAAGATCAGTATTAGGAATCTACAGTAGAGTAGATTAATTAGATAAGTACAAAATCAAGTGATTTTATTAAGTGATTATTAATATTACTTGATTGATCTTTTGCTTTCCTCCTGCTAAATTCCTTTAATTTAATATTCTGCATTCAAAAAGTCTAAATTGTGGACATTGGTCTTTTAACCCTTTGTGAAACAGTAAATGTAAAAACCTGTATTATTTTAATATCACACAAAAGGTTATAAAACGTTACTTTGGCCATAAAAGTTAACAGATCTTTGGGACCTATTTTGCAGGCCACTAAACTTTAACCTAGTGAGTTACCAGTTACACAGATTATAGGGGAGAGCTGCTGATAACAGATGTGACTGGAGGATTGTAGATGACCTGTAAGGCCACTGAGACAAGAACGCCTTCAAAAGAAGCAGGATCACCAATCATTCGACTTTTGGCTGATAAATGGTTTGTGGTTCAGTCTTTACAATTCATAGATAATTTTGTTGTATGTTACAAACTGCTGTGGTGCTGCGAAATACTTTTTGGCAGGTAGCTTATTTTTAGGGTCAGAAAAACAAGAACAGGGTTTGAAAAACATGTTTCCATCTTACAGCATAGAATCAATACAGAATAGAAACAACTGAAAACAATATGATATAATAGCTAAAGTTGAGGCTGAGACTTATTTTTTTGTTGCTGCTTTATTACTCATATGACAACCAAAAAAAACCATTGTAACACAGTAAATAATATGAAAATGGTATACATAAGTCATGTGCTATAAAAGTCTGAAGAATAAAACTGACAAATTCATCATGAAAATAAATGAATCATGACTAAAAAAATCTGCAATAGAAAGAAAAACATAAATTGAATCCTTAAAACTGAAAAGAGTCGGAATATCATGGTATTCCTGTGGTTTAAAACACTAAAATTAAAATCTGTAACATTGTAGTTCTACTGCTGTATCTAATTTGACTGAATTTCCCGGAGGAACCCACCTGAGGGATTAATAAAGTTTCATCTAATCATCTAATCTAATCTAATCTAATTTTCTGTATAACTAGGGTCTACAAATAATGAATAATGCTGGCCATTTGGTTTAGACCCACAAGATTAAAACCTTAATAACCCTGGGAGGAATTAATACTTAAAAATCTCCATCCATCAATTTTCTTCTGCTTATCCAATTCGGAGTTGCTGGAGCCTTTCCCAGTTGTCAGGCGAGAGGCAGAGTACACCCTGAACAGGTTCCTAAGGTTATTCCACTCAACTAAAACTAAACTAAAAACTAATACTAGATATGAATATTTTAGTTAAACAAAATAAAATCAACAAACATCAGAAACAACTATATGAACTAATTTGAAATACAAATCAGTTTATAGAGGAAATAGTTTTAGTTTTAGTATTTGTTAGTTTGGTAAAAATGTTATTACAATGTGCCTGACATGGCATTGATGGACGTGTTTGAGACACTGGACATCTACAAGACAAATGGGTCAACTGTTTTCAAAAAGTGAAATGTTTCTATGGTAATACCTGCACTGGTTTTCCTCAATTTTGCCTCTGACATTTGCACTAAATACAACAATAATTTAAAAAATTATAAAACTAATAAAACTGAACTAAAACTAAACATTTTCAAACAATAAAAAATAATTGAAACAAGAACAGTCTTGGAACTTACTGAAACTACACAGAAATAAAAACAAAAAGTCAAAATGAAATAAAATAAAAATGAATTACAAAATACAAAACTATAATAATTTTGTCGTAAAGCTAACAGTGAAACACAATCATTCTTACTTACATACACTTCCGTATTCAAGATCACCAATTAACCTACAGTGAGGCAAAAAAGTATTTAGTCAGCAACCAACTGTGCAAGTTCCCCCACTTAAAAAAGATGAGAGAGGCCTGTAATTTTCATCATAGGTATACCTCAACTATGAAAGACAAAATGAGAAAAACAAATCCAGAAAATCACGCTGTCTGATTTTTAAATAATTTATTTGCAAATTATGGTGGAAAATAAGTATTTGGTCACCTACAAACAAGCAAGATTTCTGGTTCTCACAGACCTGTAACAACTTCTGTAAGAGGCTCCTCTGTCCATTCATTACCTGTATTAATTAATGCACCTGTTTGAAGTCGTTTACCTGTATAAAAGACACCTGCCCACAACCTCAAACAGTCACACTCCAAACTCTACTATGGCCAAGACAAAAGAGCTGTCCAAGGACACCAGAAACATAATTGTAGACCTGCACCAGGCTGGGAAGACTGAATCTGCAATAGGTAAACAGCTTGGTGTGATGAAATCAACTGTGGGAGCAATTACTAGAAAATGGAAGACATACAAGACCACTGATAATCTCCCGTGGGGTCAAAATGATCACAAGAACAGTGAGCAAAAATCCCAAAACCACAGGGGGGGGCCCAGTGAATGACATTCTCCCAATCTAGAAGAGGATTGGGAGAATGTCATATGGTCAGATGAAACCAAAATAGAACTTTTTGGTAAAAACTCTACTTGTCGTGTTTGGAGGAGAAAGAATGCTGAGTTGCATCCAAAGAACACCATACCTACTGTGAAGCAAGGGGGTGAAAACATCATGCTTTGGGGCTGTTTTTCTGCAAAGGGACCAGGACGACTGATCCATGTAAAGGAAAGAATGAATGGGGCCATGTATTTTTTTTTTTAGTTTTGTACCCTTTCTTGGCAATGACAGAGGTCAAACGTTGTCTCTAAGTATCGTGAGATTTTGAGTGAAAACCTCCTTCCATCAGCAATGGCATTGAAGATGAAACGTGGCTGGGTCTTTCAGCATGACAATGATCCCAAACACACCGCCCGGGTAATGAAGGAGTGACTTCGTAAGAAGCATTGGAATGGCCTTGCCAGTCTCCAGATCGCAACCCCATAGAAAATCTTTGAATCTTTGTTGCCCAGCGACAGCCCCAAAACATCACTGCTCTAGAGGAGATGTGAATGGAGGAATGGGCCAAAATACCAGCAACAGTGTGTGAAAACCTTGTGAAGACTAAGAGACAACGTTTGACCTCTGTCATTGCCAACAAAGGGTACAAAACGAAGTATTGAGATGAACTTTTGTTATTAACCAAATACTTATTTTCCACTATAATTTGCAAATAAATTCTATAAAAATAAGACAACGTAATTTTCTGGATTCTTTTTCTCATTTTATGTCTCACAGTTGAAACTTACAGGCCTCTCTCATCTCTTTAAGTGGGAGAACTTGGTGGCTGACTAAATACTTTTTTTAACCCACTGTAACCCCAATGCATGTTTTTGGCCTGTGGGAAGAAGTTGGAGTACCAGGAGGGCACCCACACAGACACAGCAAGAACATGCAAAGTCCACACAGAAAGGCCTCAAACTGGATTCAAACCCAGGACATTCTTGCAGTGAGGACTAAAAAATCTAATTTCATCAAATTCATTAAAAGTCAAACACAACATTCAAAGACAGCAGGCAACACAACTTGACAAAAATGTCTGTGGTGATATCCAGAGACCTCATGCTTTTGGTCAGTGTTCCCTCAGAGATGTTGAGTGGGTCATCAGGTTTCTGCTGTTACTGTGTGTGGAGCAAATCTGAAACATCCAGTAATAACAAGCACAAAGATTTTTAACACTCAGCTGCTCAGGCAAACAGTACAAGTGTCAGTACTTAAAATGTGCTTTAAAATGTCTTGAAAGCTCCTCACCCTAGAATAAAAAATCTTAATATCTGTTGTTTCTGTTACTGTTTGTGTAGAAAATCTTTTTTGGAAACACTTTATTTTAACATGTTTGAGGTGACTCGGATGTAAAAAGGGTAAAATAACGCAAATTATAAGTGGTGATATTATTCAAATACTTCATCTGTGCTCAGCAATAACAAATTCAGCATGTTTACCTCAGCTGTCAGTCTGATATGAGTCGATAAGTTACTTCTGTCCAAAGACTGTGGACAATATTCAGGGAAGTTTTTGAGCATGTCCTGAACGTTTATGTTGGTAGTGCTGCTGTTTTCACCACTGTTAGCAGTTGTTTAGCAGCTGCAAGTAAACTTCTTTTAAAGTAGATAAAGTATGTGGTGTCATACTTTAACACTTTAAAACTCTCATCCAATGTAAGAATCAAACGTTTTATCAGAGAGAAATCTGGTTTTTTAGGGCACTGGTGCATAAAATTACCTGGCACAATGTTAGATAAGAACCAGCTGTTTTTTTTGTTGTTGTTGTTTTTTGTTTGTTTTTTTTAGCTGAGATGATGAAAATAGAAAAGGACAGCTCTTAAATGGCCATATGTAATTTAGCATGGCGATTTCTGATCTTGTTGTGCATCCACATTGAAATGGCCAAAAACGCTTACGTTCCAGTACTGCTCATGCGTGAAACGCAAGACGATTCAACCTGCCTCATTTCTGTCTGCCGTTTATTTACTTTCCGGCTTGTTGAAACGTCGCGGCAAAATGTTGAGGAAAAGCACCAAGTTTTTTAAATGGACTAACAATGAGGTGGAGTTGTTGCTGCAAGTAACACAAAAGTACAAAATTACAAAAAGTGAGAATTAAAGAATTTGAAGAAAAGCTATCTGAAGCATGTACAAACTGATATTAATCTTTAATAGGGCTGTCAAAATTGAGAGCAAACAAGACAACTGCTGTATAATGCCCTCCGCTAGCTTAGTGTAAGTGGTCACATGACTGCATCATATGACCAATCATCGTTTTCAAAAAGTCTCCGTTTTCGCTGTCCACACTGTAACGCAAAAGCACCGTTTTCAAATGTATGCGTTTTCGAGATCGTTTTCCTTGAGCGAAAACGTCGTCTCAGTGTGGACAGGAGGCCAAAACGGAGAGAAATCTATGTGTTTTCAAACAAAAACACATTAGTGTGGACGTAGCCCTAGTATGCAGGCTACATGTTGGTTTTTGTCTCTCTCTTTCTCCCCTGTTCCTCCTCTGTCTGCCTGGCCGGAGCTCAGCTGGGCTCCTGCCCTTGGCCCATGCACCTGGTGTAATCACCCACCTACCACAAATCTCTCTGAATGCCTGATTGCCTAAGCCACTATTTGAGATGGTGGTTCAGTGGAATTCTTCGCTTGAGTCTAAGGAGCTTGGAAAGAAAAGCGTCTAGACTTCTTTAAGTTGCTTGAAGACGTTTCACCTCTGTGAGTGTGGGTTAAGGCATCTGGGACACCAACTGTCGCCATCTATAATCCAGTTTTGAGATCCCTTCCCAGACGCCTTAACGCCCACTCACATCCTGGGCCTTGTAACCTCAGGAAATCACATGATAGGGTGGGGCTAGGTTTCACAATGAGCTCACCCGAAACCTTGGCTGATTGTGACTTACACCCGTCTTCACACCTTGGCTCGTGTGATTAGGTAGAGGATCATCAGGGGGTCCTTTGCCCCTCTTGGGGGGGACACTCCCACAGGGCTTAAATCTGGGACACTCCACCATTTGACCTTAGAACTGAAGAAGCTTCTCAGATGAGGGGTGAAACGTCTTCAAGCAACTTAAAGAAATCCAGTAGCTTTTCTTTCCAAGCTCCTTAGACTATGATGACCTGGATGACTGAGAACCTACACAGACATACTCTTTGATGGATTGTTGAGTAACCTCAGTTAGCAAAGCCCTGGCTGTGTGATTCTGTAGCCTGTTCTGATTGTGATTTCTTGGAAATAGATTCCCTGGAGCTGTTCCTGTTTCCTGACCTATTTCCCAGAAGTCTGGCAAAGTACAGTGAAGTGGAGCAGAGTGTGAGTGTCTGAAGAGGACGAAGGAGTGGAGTGTGTGTTTTGGACCTGCTTCCCTTCCTTCCCTGGACCTCTGAAAATCCCTACCCCCACATGTATAAAATTTCACCTGGTGTTATTGTAAATAAAACCTGTGACTTTCATTCTGAATTCAGCTGGTCTGCACCTGAGTCTGTTCCGCCCTTGTGACATTAAACACTAAAAAATTAAAAGTTACTGTATATTTAGGTGCTTAGGATTGTCATCAGATTGTACCCCATTTCTTTGACAATTCATAGAAACTGTTAAAGTAATTTAGTAGAAAACGGTTATTAATAATAATCCTGTGACATGAAATAACATTTAAATATTTACCTGGGTACTGTGATGTCACTTCTCCCTCTTGACTACACTTACCTTCATTGTAATGTTGCTGCACAGTTTCAAGATGCTTTGAAACATCTGAAAAACAAACAAATAAATAAAAACATGTGTTTGGCATTGTTCAACATACATGATTTACTTTCATAGCCTATATTTTCTTTACCTGGGAGATTCTCACTCAAAGCTGATGCATTGAGTGAGAGTTTAATGGAGTGGTCCATGGTTTCCTTCAGTTCCTTGCAGATGATCGTCTAATTAAACATCAGAGCTTTTATTACTTTTCACAGAGTCAAATATTGAGGTTCAAAACAACTGAAACATCTGAATTAATGAGAAGATGTTTGTTTAGAGTTCTTGTGGCCAGTTTATACTTTAAGCTCTCCATTCAGCTCATCATTGCAGACTAAATCTTTGGAATGCTGAAAAATACAAATGTTAACAGCAGCCTCACTAATGTTTAGAGAATGTTCAGACTGAGCAAAAGCACTCAAATATAGAAAAAACACAACTTGGTCTCATTATATGTTATAATTTGACAAACCATCAATATATTCATCTTCTCCAAAATGGTCTTTTTTGCGTCCTCACACATGTTCCTATTTAAGGATACATGTGTCTCAATAGTCTTCCTCATTTTTTTCAGTGCATCTTTTCCTGAAATTTTTCGTGCATCTACAAGAAGAAAATGAACGTTGTCAAAACATTTTTTTTATGTACAATTGTGATTTAATATAGTGACAAGTTGACCATCTTCTTACCTTCATAGCACTTTTTCATGTTTTTCTCAATTGTCTCTGTTAGACTGTTGTAGATTATTTTCTTCCCCTTTAGGATTATTTTGTTGAGTTTTGCCTTAATTTTATCCTCCTTAAAAGCATGAAACATGGATCAGTTAATAAACAAACTTACTATTTGAAGAGTGAATAGGTCAGTTCTGCTATAATGGACTGACAAACTGGATAGTTTTATGTCGTACCTCTGTCTGGAGAAATATCAGCTGCAGTTTGAAATCTTGGTATTTTTGAATCAGCGAATTTGTGTCAAGTGAAAATCTACTGATGACTCCATTGAAAGATCCACCTTTAACATCATTTCTGAAAAAAATGTTTCATGATGGCAGTATTGACAAGTTTGTTTTAATCATTTTAAGTATAGTCTAATATGATACAGTTTAAAATTTGTTTATTCTTACGGGAAGGTCTTTCTGAATTTTTCATCAATGCTGTCAGTCAAGCATGAAGCTAATACTGTGTTGAGATTTATGTGTTCCCCTTTTTTTGTTTTGTGGATGCCGTCTTTCCTAACCACCGCCTCTAGTGTCTTGAAAAAACTAGGCTGTTTCTGAAACAAATCAGGAAAACAATTCTAAACACATGCTCGTATAAAGTGCAAAATCTGTTGCTCTGATGTTAATTATAATTCAGATATGTACATCACGGTCCAAAAAGGATTTCAGTTTTTCTTCAGAGCTTTTGGAATTTTTAACCCCTTCTGTAAGACATTGTTCAAAATCCTTGATCGCTTCTTCAACTGCTTTTTTCACTTGATCAAGTTGTTCTTTCATGTTTTTCTCAAGAACTTTGCATACATCATCTGCTTTTCCAGCACCCTGAAATTAAAACAGTATATTTATTTTTTTATAAAAGCAGTAATAACATAAATACAACTTTTTATTTTTATTTATCATTTTGAAATGTTGTCACTCAGTGCCGTTCAAGAAATCTTGATAACTAAAATTTTGTTAAGTGTCAGAGTTATGGAAACATTTGAATTTTTAAATTTGTCATTAAAATATTGTTCCACATAGATAACTTGACCTCACCTCTTTTCTGCACCTGGCACCTTCAATCAAAGACAGAATCCCATAAGCTCCATTCACATAGTTTACTGTCTCAGAGTGACAGTCATTCAGATCTTGCAAAAATCCCTGAAGTTTGGTTATTTCTGTTGAGAAGAAATTTCAGTGCCACAGTTTGACATTACATACTTTAATTCAAATTACATAATTCCTCTTTCAGTCACAGCAAACTAAAACATCATGTGCATCAAGACTTCACCTACCAGTTTCTTCTGGACTTAAATGCTTCCCTTTTAGGAACTCTTTGGAGCTCACGGTGAACACTTTGAAACTGTCATCAGTGAAGTGTGTCTGAAGAAAAATGATTTCATTTTAAAGCATCCTTGCAACTGTGGAGAGTCTGTATTATTTTCTGTCAGCCTATAAAACTCACATTAATCTTGCTTCGCTTGTTGAATTCTTTCCTTACTCCATCCTTGGCTTGAATGTTTCTTTTAATTATCTGATCATGGATATCAGCTGATGAACTACAAGAAATGTGCATATATGTACTGTTACCAACATCACTATTATCATCACCATCATTAATCTGGGGCAGGCTGGGTGGTTTTGTTTTATTCTTGGCCTTTTTGGCGAAATGTGTAAAATCCCCCTTCTGACCAAGCAGAGCTTTCCCTGACTGTTGCACACCTGCAACTCATTGTTAACACGTAGATTGTATTTAAAGACTGGCTGTGGCAATGTTTCTCTGCCTGATGGTGCTGGTCCTCCAGTTTGTTGCATTCTATTTTTAAATGTGTAGTCTGGTTAATATCCTCTCATACTCCTACTTGCTAACCTGGGTTGTCAGAGCCTCACACCAAAATACTTACCTGTTCACTACAGACTCCGTCTCAGCCGTGCTTCTAAATCGAGTAAGAACAACTCCCAATTTCTCTCAAACATTTGATTTTGTTTCCTCCCTGCCAGTCATTGAGTATTCTCTCCCAGAACACCACCTTAGGGTGGTGCTCTCCACTAATTCACCAGTTCATTTTATATATTTGTTTCATTATAAATAAACCTATTAGGCTTCAGTTGTCCACCTTGCAGGTCCGGTCATTTATGATTATATGACTTTATTTGTTTAACCCTTTAAAACTGGTCGGAGCGGGCACTCTCCGTTTTGCGTAACTATTTTTAAATCCCTGTAGAACCGGAACCACATAGGCTAACACAATGTTTGTTTTTTTTCATATGAAACCGGAGGAGTTGTACTTACATCTTATGCCATCAGCTTGCCCTGGGTCATGGTTTCCTTCCACATATAGCTTTGAAAAAACTGCATAAAAAGCACTTGCAGCAACAAAAACATAATATTCCAGAAACACGATTTGCCAATCCGATCAGCTATTCAAAACACTTCCGACGTGGAATGGACGTCCGCCATTACTTGCCCGAAACCGGAAGTGACGTCGTTTCACAGAAAATGTAGTTTTTTACCTTCGGGGCCTCATAAGCCTATACTGGTGTTTTTAAAAGTCGTGTTTGACTTTATGCTTTTCTGAATAGTTTCTGGGATGCTTAGAACTCAAATTGAACTGCTGGAAATAGTTTATTTTGATGCACATGGTGTTTTTTTGCAAATTTGGATTATAATATTTATTTTCGTTTTTCCTACTGTATATAAAAATTGGTGTGTCTCAAAAATAAAACTATGAAGACACTCAAAATAAATTTAACTGTTGTTGGAAACTATTTTGTGCAACTTCTTGTATTTACAGTTTTGAGGGATAAACCTCTTAAATTAACAAGAAATATATGGAAAAAAAACAAAAGCGATTTTCAATTTTTTTGTTCTTTATTGTACTTTCTTGCAATTTATGTAGCTTCTATGGACTTAATGCATACATATTATTAAAATTTGGGCTATAACGGTTGTATTGATGTATAGCAACTTGAAATGCTCCCAAAAATGGCACTATATTGTAAAAATATAAAGATAAGCTCTGGCGGACTTGGTTCTATGGTATGTCTTAAAGGGTTAATGACTTTATTTGTTTATTTTGACAGTTTAAAAAACAAACAAACTCGCAAATATGGGAGATTGGTACCATTTATACTTAAAGCACTCGGAGAAAGGCCAGCATGTTTTATTTGGATAGCGACGTCACCACACGCTGACATGCTTACATACAAATGTTTTTTTGTCACAGCAACTACTTTAACTTTGTTGCTGAAGGACAGTGTAATGGCACTTTTGCTTTACAGTGTAAAATAGTTGAATTACTCGACTGTAAGGACCAGGATATACATGATTTCCTATAATCTCATAGATTATGTGCAACATACATTAAAGCTGCCATGATGTCATTTGCATCTCTTTTTTCTCCTGCTCTCCTGTTATTGCGCACCCTCTTCTCTCTTGCTGTCCCTCCAGAACAAAATAATTCCCCTGCCTTTCCCACTCTCCGCTGTTCCCCTCCCTCTCTGTTTATTACTCAGTCCACCATCCTCACAAAACTTTATAAAATTGTATCTGCCTCTGAGACTCCTTTTAAACCAAATGTTCTGTATTAATTACAACAAAGGCTCAACCCTGTGCTTCATTCTTTGTCTAGCCTGGATTGATCTTACATGGAAACACCCTGTAGTTGATCAGCATTTAAAATTTACTTACAGATCATCTGAATCATCAAGAAGATCAGACTTGGTGCAGATAAAGTGAATTTGCTGACATTCGCCACCATTTCCAATCAGACTACTGACACTTTCCAGGATCCCCCAGGCTGCTTTCTCTGATGCTGCTCGATTAATTTCAGTCACAATCCACACAGTAGAACAATCTCCAACTATCTGAAAGGAGAATAACATGTCTCAGTGCTTAATAGAAAGATGACTGTTTACAGACAACACAGTATAAGCAAAGAACAGTAAATGTGAATTACCCCTTTCCACATCTGATCTCTGCTCTTGTTACAGTCACCATTTCCAGGAAGGTCCACAAGTGTGACATGCTGGAGAAAAGGATTGGTTGGCACCCTGACAGTCACACACTTCACTAGTGGCCAAAACCATGTTTTTCCTTCATTACCTTCTCCTTGTTTTGACTCACTTCTTGTGTACTTGACACATTTTGCAGAGAGTTCATTAACCTGCAATAAATATTAAAAGTAAAACAGTGCAGTCTAATTTCAGTCCTCGCAGATAGTGCTTTACAAAAACCATTAAAAAGTCAGTGACATAAAAAATCAGGTCATGTGAAATCCTTTTTAGAACAATCAACCATTTGATTTTTTCAAGAATGTGCCTAATTATTATTCAAAACGAAAATGAAAATAATTTTTATGATTTTTTTTTAAATTTTTTATTCTCTATTTAAATCACACTAAGTACACTCTTAGTGTATTACTATTAGCAGAAACTACTTGATCTGTGTATTTTGTACAGTTGTCCACCACTTTGAGACAATTATAATATACTTTATGTTGGCTCCCTTATTTGCAAGGGATCACTACAGCGGATAACTTGGCATGTTTTGACTGTCAGGGTTTTACACCACGTTATGCCATTCCTGACACAACCGACTGTCAGACACTGATTTACTAAAGTTTATGGCCACTTTGATTTAATCTTTGTTGACTTTGCTCAGCAGTGAATTTCTACAGAGCGATTTAAAAAGGGTAAGTAGGTCAAAACAAGGAACTGATCACTGTTGTGTGAAGAGGTACTGCGATGTAAAAAATGAATAAATCATGCTCTGCATCAGTGTTTCCCAACCTTTTGGAGCCACAGCACATTTTTCACATTAGAAAAATCACACGGCACACCACCAAACAAAAATGTCCAAAAACCATATTGATAATTTTTCCACGCACCGGGTATAGCGGAATTGGCTCGGTTTGTCTCCAATATACCTTTTTAGCTTTCTTTCTACCACTACTCATGCTGGGGCTTTCATCTGGGTCGGAATTTTCTCCAGGACCCAGGTCAGATTTACTACTTTTTCTTTTCAAATATTTATCTGTTGTTATTACGTGCTGCTTCGTCTCACTCACAGCATGACAATTGTGTAATTTCTTCTTCTTCTTCTGTATTACTAGCAGTTGGTAACCCATTTAATTAGAGCAGGTAGTTGTCTTCCACGGCACACCTGATCATTTCTCAGAGTGGTTGGGAAACACTGCTCTACATAATGGACCAGTCTTGGGATCTGTTAACCACAGTTATTACAAGAGATTTTTTTTCTGGATATGTGATCATCTAAATGTCATTATGGGATCTCAGCATAATCTAATAATTTGGTCAGTTCCCTTTTGTGTCCAGGTTGTCCTAGTTTCACCTGTGTGTCCTTCCCAGCATCCCCAGTGTGTAGTCTATCATGACTGTCTGTTATAGTAGTGTTGAAAGATTTTATTATGTTTATGTTTAGAAGTACATTTTGTTTAAGGTTTTATAGATGTGTTTGCTCTTTTTATTAGAGAAGTTACGTTGTGCAAGCTTTGTGTGCATTCCAGAGCACTCTGGCTTTCACACCCACATCCTGGGAGCATGGGAGAGGTCGTACCTTGTCTTATTGTTTTATGGTAGCATAAACGTCTCTATGTCTGTTTTTAGGCTAAGTGCATTTTGTTTAGATGAACTGCTGGACTTCCAGGCCAGCAGGGTTAGGAAGTCATTTTATGACCACACACACACACACACACACACAGGGTATTCTTTGTACACATGTATACCTATAAGATGTCATATGTTAATGAACCTATGCATATTCATGTAACCACAATAAAAGAGCAGTGTTACGGGAGAGCGGACGAGAGCAACTGAGGTCAAGCGAAGGAACGGCGCCTGTCCAGTTCTCTCCCGTGCACGTTAATTTGTAAAACCTGTCTGAGTGTCATTTATTCCAATCTGAGTTGAATTACAGGAAAACTCCTTACAAGTAGTAATATCAGAGTTTTTGTCTTACTGATTCACATGTCAAAATCTTCCGCCTGGATTGGAGAAATTCTGGAATTTCTTTGAAATATTTGCGATCCATGGGATTTTCAAAGGACCTTCTCCAGTCTTCTCCATACAGTGCTGACAGCTTTTCAACAGCATCATGATAATCATCGTCTTCCTTGTCCTGATTTTTATTATTGCCAAGAAGCTGACGAAATGACCACAACTCTTCTTTCCACTCCTACAAAAATAGATGACAAGCCATTTATTGAGGTATGTACCAAGCCTTAAGCTCCAAGAACTGCAGTGTAACACGTGTTATAGGTTTAAGTAAAAATCAAACTTTGATAACTCATTTTACCTCCTTTGTGATGAACTCAATTTCTGCCTCATACTTTAAGCTATCTCTGTTAGCTTCCACTTTGATCATGACTGAGGTGCAGGCATTGACACTTCCTGAGGGTAAAAGATTCTTCTCTTTGATGATGGCATTTATCAAAGAGCTCTTTCCAGCCCCAGTTTTACCAAAGACACCAACCAGCTCCCTCTTGTCTGTCTCCAAATCACTGATCTTTTTCCTGTTGAACAAGATTTTAAACATGGGTTAACTGATTCAGTCATGAAAACATTTTTAAGCATGCTTTAAAAGTGAGAGTTTAAAAGAGAGTTATAATCATGGTAGTGATTATTCAATGAATTATTACTACATATTTCAGTTTTATACACTTGTTCCACTAATTGTTTACTGTATGTAGTTTTATTTTACTACTAAATTATTTCATCATCTATATTTGTACTGCTGTATGTCGGCAGTATAACTTAATAATAACTAGACAAAGAACCAACACATTATACAATCTGACACAAGAAACAAATTGATGAATACTGAACCTAAAGGGTTCATGTACAGGCAGCACGGTGGCATGATGTTTGGCATAGTTGTCTCACACCACCATCTGGCTGGGGGACTTTTTGTTTTGAGTTTACGTGTTATCTCCATGTTTGCCTCGGTTCTCTCCAGGTATTCCGGCTTTCTCCAACAGTCCAAAGACGTGCAATTAACGCGTTTAGGTTAATTGGTGATTCTAAATCCTCATCGATGTAGTTACTCATTCCTGTGACTGTATCTTGGTGTAAATAGTGTGACATCCATAAAGTGTGTATGGACTGAATCATTTTAATTGTCGTGATGTAAATATACAGCTTATTTTTGCCCATCTATGGGCTCAAATCGTGGTCATAAATATTTTGTATGTGTAAATCAGTTTTGTACTTGTAAATCAGGATTTGTATGTGTAAAAAAAAATTTGTTCGTGTGTAAAAAAGATTTGTGTGTGGACTTAGCCAAAAAGTACGTGTGAAACACTGCACTCAACTTTCAAGTTACAAGTACGAATTTTGACCCTATTTTTCTTCCTTTCATCTGATTGGTCAATGTCATGTCAATCACAAATTTAACTATCCAGTCAGAGAACAGATGGGTTTGGCTATCGGAGGGGGGCTTTTTTGAACTGCAGGTCCTTGAAGGATAATACAGTTTGAAGCTGGAGGATCTCTATATAAATATCGGACAGAAGCTAGGTCCCCTAACTTTCAGTAGCTGTTGAAAGTACAGTTGTGGTATATCAGTGGTTAGAAATACCATTATTACTTTAGGATTAGTTTAACACAAAGCCAGGGCTGACCCGGGAGCATTGCTGTGAGTCACAGTGCGTGTCACTACCCGATCCGTACCGGAAACCCGATCGGTACCCTGCATGCGCAAATCTTACATCACTTCCTGTCTTTGCCAGCATTGCGACATTCAATATATTTGAATGATACGGTTAGCGCCCAGTTAGCTCCTAGCATTTCTCAACAGCTCTGCCTCCTTTTCGACTACCGGGACATTTAAATAATGGATACCCCCGTATACAAATAAATTCATGCTTTTCTCCTCAACAGAGAGCATTCCCCGAATGAATAACAGCGCCGTAAAATAAGAAGAATGGCGCCTAATTACAGACTTAATAATACAGACTTTGTAATATCTCACGTGTAGATTCATCAGCCAGATGAAGTGTTTACTGACAATTGACAGTGATAGTGGAAATCATCATCACTATTCCAATCAATCCTCTCCACACAGACAAGCCTAAACACACTGGACTATCGCTAAATCAAATTTAACACGCATTTGAAATGACGGTAATTCAGTTTATAATAGGGTTCATTCGCTCGGTCAGCAGGTGGCAGTATCCTCGTACACTGGGGAGTAAACTGCCATTAAACGAACAGAAGAAGAAGAAAACCCCTGCACATGCGTGGTACGGATCGGGTAGACGCGATTTGTATGGTCCGACTTTGCACATGCGCAGTAAGGATCGGGGAGTCCTGATCCGTAACTATCTTTTTATTTTTCGTTTTTGTCTACATTATATTGAAATGTTTCATTATTGGAAACATTTTAAGAGATACTTATTATTCTTAACATCTTAACAGATACTCTGACCCGTAACTATCGTAAAACGCTTCGACCGGAAGTAGACACCTTTCGCGCATGCGGGGTACCGATCGGGTTTCCGGTACGGATCGAGTAGTGACAGTGCGCAGCATAAAGGTCCTTTCACATCAGACGCAGCATGTGCTGCTAATGCTAACTGCTAACTAAAAGCCAAGGATCCAGAATTTGTTGCGCTGGCTGCTGAGCTCTGTGGGTTTTTGCAGCAGCTCTACCTGTACTAGATGCACCTGCTCCTTGTTGTTTCTATCTCTGACTTTATGTCCTCTACAAGAGTTTGTTTTTTTTCGCTGGTTCTTCAAATGTTCAATAAAAACATGTATCGCTAATTCATAACGAAGAAAGCTTTGTAACTATCCCCACTAGTGAAGACTGTCATTTCCACAATGCTGCCCCCGAGGTCCGCAGCGCTGTTGAAAAGGCTCTGGAGGTCCCTGTATTAAGCACATAAACTTGTGGCAGAAAAATCACCAAACTTGGACCACCACAGACTGTTTTCCTTCCTGGTGATGAAGGAAAACGCTGGGCTGGCATGTAAAAGGGCATTTATTCCCTTCAAGGACCTGAAGCTCCATAAAGCACCCCTCCAATAGCCAAACCCATCTGTTCTCTGATTGGATAGTTAAATTTGTGATTGACATGACATTGGCCAATCAGATGAAAGGAAGAAAAATAGGGTCAAAATTTGTACTTGTAACTTGAAAGTTGAGTGCAGAGTTTCATATGTATTTTTTGGCTAAGTCCACACACAAATCTTTTTTACACACGCACAAATTTTTTTTACACATACAAATCCTGATTTACAAGTACAAAATATTTATGACCACAATTTGAGCCCATAACCATCTTCTGTGTGTGTCTAAATTACACATAACTCACAGCTTCTGAGGATGTTTTACAGCCATTTTCTGCATTTTTGCTTTCTTTAAAAACAATCTCTCTTTGATCTGTTTGTGAAACTGTCACATGATCAGGAGTGGAACCAGGCCCATACATCAGAGAATATGAAAAAAAATTAATACTCACTTCAAGAAAGCACTGAGTTTGTCTTGGTCATTTAGTCTTTCATGTACAAATGTCATGATGCTTTTCACATCAGACAGTATGATTGATTCTGTGGACAAAGAAAGGAAAGAACTATTTAAAATGATTTATAGACTAGAATAACCAGAAAATGTAAAATCTCATGTTTAAAAAAAAAAGAGCAAACCTGTGTGAATTAGAGTATATCAGGACCATAATGTGACCACTTACCAATCAAACTTACTATACCATGCATCATGTGACTGTTAAATTTTGACAACAGGCCAAAGAAAAAGTAATTTCTAGCATCAAAGATGAAACTGGCATGTTGGACAAATTGTGCTGCACAGAAATTTAACCCTATGGTTGCTTAAACTGTGACACTGTTTAGAAAGAAACATAAATACCTTCAAATCCTGGCATTGACAAACGCTGTCGCTTAGCTGGTGACTGCAACCTGCTGGGGTCACTTTGAAGGTCTGATTTTCTCTTTCCTGATTGGATAAAAACAACAAAAAATAAGAACAAAAAATGTGTTTCTCTCAGCATTGTAATTTATTCTTAGGAAAGTTATGTAGATTGCAAAAACTATTGGTGTCTTTAAAACAAAGACTAATATGAGATGCAATAAATACGATGCATGTGTCTCACCTGTATCACTTGTGGATGGCAAGACCTGAGGATGAATATGAGTTATACAGGAAATTATCACTATTTGCATTGGCATTGCTCTTTAACAGCATTTAAAGGACACTAACATACAAGTTTTACAATCAACAAACTTACATGCAGTTATGTTTTCAACCAGGAGACTGATGAAGAATACATTATAAATTACCTTCTTCTTAGTAAACATCTGTGAGACAATTCTATTAAGTCCCAGTCCCAAAGACCTACAGAGACAGTTGGCAAACCCCCTAGCTAGGGCAAAATGTATATTCTCCAATCCCCTATGAATTAAGTTTTTAGATTCAGTCATTTATTGGTTTCTGTAGAGAGTGGTCAGTCTCTGTAGACCAGAGAATGGAGCTTTACTTTGTCTCAGGTAGTTGGCCTAAATGTCTGAAATTCAGTATAACCCTTACCTGAACCAGACCAGCTGCTTCTTCATGCTCCTGTTCACACTGTTGATAAAAAGTACAAAGCCGTGTAGAATATTGAGCTCTTAAAAATGTATTAAAATTGTATTTGTCATATGGACATTAAATCTGAAGGAAAAAACAGTTTTAAACCGACCGAAGAAATGACTGTTTCCTGATTTGAGTTTCGTTTTTCCTGCCACAATAAAAACAATTCAAATCTATGTTAGTTAAAAATTAATAAAACTACTCCACAAATAATTACTGCCAGTGAGACACTGTCAAACACCAGTGGGTCACTTGGTGTTCACTCTCTGAGGTTCCAACACACAGTGGTATTTTTGTGTAGCTTATCTGCATAGCCAATTTAATTAAAAACGTATAACTTACTTCAAGGTGTAATCTTCAACCACTCTCTGTGTATTCACTCACTAATTATAATCACAGTATTCACTCACTGTGTCTTCAGGGATTCACTAGCTTAGCTTGGCCTTAGCCAACTCATTAGCAGCATGGCCTCTTCACCTGTCCCTCCAGCACTTTCTGTGTCAGATGTTTAGTTACTCCTCGGCCTCCTTTAGCAATAATGATACTTGCATTAAATGTACCCTATTTGGAGCTCTGGAGGCCAGGACCACAGAATTGGAGACTTGGCTTCGCACCCTTAAAAATCCCATAGCTAGCCAGGCCCCCGTAGCCTGTCCAGCCAAAGGTTAGCTCCCTCTGGCAGACTGTCCCGAGCAGCCGGGGAAACAAGATGACTGGGTGATGATGAGGAGGAAGCATAGTCTTAAACAGAAGCCCCCGGTACACCACCGACCTGTTCATGTATCTAACTGTTTTTCCCCACTTGGTGACACACCCGCCGGGGATCAAACTCTGGTAATTGGTGATTCTGTTCTGACACATGTGAACCTAGAGACACCAGCAAAGACGACCAGAACAGGCGACACTGAGAGAAATTTAAAACTGCTGGCTAAGCATAAATATATATAAATATATATTTATATATAAATATATATAAAATTGTAATTTACGTCAGCAGTAACGACATCCGTTTATGTCAACTACTAAGATTAATACTGAATCAGTATGTAACCCCATAGGCAACAGAATGGAGCTTTACTTTGTCTCAGGCAGTTGGCTAATATGTCTGAAATTCAGTAAAAACCTTACCTGAACCAAACCAGCTGCTTCTTCATGCTCCTGTTTACCCTGCAGATAAAAAGTGCAAAGCTGAATATAATACTGAGCACTTAAACATGTATTAAAAACTGTATTTCTCGTATAGATACTAAATCTCAAAGCAACAAAATAGTTTGTAACTTACTTGAAAAGAAATGACTGTTTCTTGATTTGTCTTTTGTTCTTCCTACAACAGTAAAAACATTGTAAATCCATCTTAGTAAAGAGTTAACAAAAATTACATTATATAATATTACTGCAAGTAACTTTTTTAATATCCGGATAATTCTAACAAAAATTCACTGCTGTTCACTAAAATAGCAATAATTGTTTTAAAAAAAACTTAATTACCTTTAACAGCTTGAGGTTCTTCTTGAATTTCACTCTTGGTCCAGCTTTTGTGATCAAATTCTCAATTTCTCGATCATCAAGCTCACACAGACTTTCAGCATCGATTTGTTCATCTGTAATTAAAAATAAAGTTGAAGAGATAAAGTTTATTCTCAACTTGCTTCAGAAATTCTTGTTAAATGAGTGAAAAAGCAATCAGCACAGTTCTATGAGCTGTTTTACAGTTAACAGATCACATCAGAATCAATATCTATACCAATCACGGATTCACGTAAATACTTTACCTTTAAATTTCTCCACCCACTTACTTAGCCCCCATTCAAGCAGTTTGTTTCTTACGAAATCATCCATGACCAAGAAATGAAACTGAAATATAAAATGCAAAATTTAACCAGACAGTGCTGCTTTACAGATTAGACATTTGTGACCAGCTTCTTCTTTAATGCATATATAATCAGAGACACTGATATTAAATTCAGATTAAAAGTTCAAACTGCTCACCTTTTGTTAGAAGTAACGCAGGAAAAGGCTGCTGAGGGAGATGTGAAGTAAACAGCGAGACACAAACAGGAAACAGGCGGGAAGAAAGAAATCGAGCAAAAAGCAACGTCCACAAACAGATACGGTTAAAAACAAACTGGAACTGTGTGGCTCAAGGAAATGTAAATCCAACATGACTAAAGCGGGTGCAGGGGAAAGCAGAACGGAGAACTGAGAAAGGCAGGAAGAGGAGGTGTTTGTGCAGCGCAGATGGGAGTGGCATATTAGCATATTGTGATAAAGTTCATTATTTCCTGTAATGTACTGATAAACATTAGACTTTCATATATTTTAGATTCATTACACACAACTGAAGTAGTTCAAGCCTTTCATTGTTTTAATATTGATGATTTTGGCATACATAACTCATGAAAACCCAGAATTCCTATCTCAAAAAATTAGCATATTTCATCCGACCAATAAAAGAAAAGTGTTTTTAATACAAAAAAAGTCAACCTTCAAATAATTATGTTCAGTTATGCACTCAATACTTGGTCGGGAATCCTTTTGCAGAAATGACTGCTTCAATGCGGCGTGGCATGGAGGCAATCAGCCTGTGGCACTGCTGAGGTGTTATGGAGACCCAGGATGCTTCGATAGCGGCCTTAAGCTCTTCCAGAGTGTTGGGTCTTGCGTCTCTCAACTTTCTCTTCACAATATCCCACAGATTCTCTATGGGGTTCAGGTCAGGAGAGTTGGCAGGCCAATTGAGCACAGTAATAACATGGTCAGTAAATCATTTACAGTGGTTTTGGCACTGTGAGCAGGTGCCAGGTCGTGCTGAAAAATGAAATCTTCATCTCCATAAAGCTTTTCAGCAGATGGAAGCATGAAGTGCTCCAAAATCTCCTGATAGCTAGCTGCATTGACCCTGCCCTTGATAAAACACAGTGGACCAACACCAGCAGCTGACATGGCACCCCAGACCATCACTGACTGTGGGTACTTGACACTGGACTTCAGGCATTTTGGCATTTCCCTCTCCCCAGTCTTCCTCCAGACTCTGGCACCTTGATTTCCGAATGACATGCAAAAGTTGCTTTCATCCGAAAAAAGTACTTTGGACCACTGAGCAACAGTCCAGTGCTGCTTCTCTGTAGCCCAGGTCAGGCGCTTCTGCTGCTGTTTCTGGTTCAAAAGTGGCTTGACCTGGGGAATGCGGCACCTGTAGCCCATTTCCTGCACACGCCTGTACACGGTGGCTCTGGATGTTTCTACTCCAGACTCAGTCCACTTCTTCTGCAGGTCCCCCAAGGTCTGGAATCGGTTCTTCTCCACAATCTTCCTCAGGGTCCGGTCACCTCTTCTCGTTGTGCAGCGTTTTCTGCCACACTTTTTCCTTCCCACAGACTTCCCACTGAGGTGCCTTGATACAGCACTCTGGGAACAGCCTATTCGTTCAGAAATTTCTTTCTGTGTCTTACCCTCTTGCTTTAGGGTGTCAATGATGGCCTTCTGGACAGCAGTCAGGTCGGCAGTCTTACCCATGATTAAGGTTTTGAGTAATGAACCAGGCTGGGAGTTTTTAAAAGCCTCAGGAATCTTTTGCAGGTGTTTAGAGTTACTTCGTTGATTCAGATGGTTAGGTTAATAGCTCGTTTGGAGAACCTTTTCATGATATGCTAATTTTTTGAGATAGGAATTTTGGGTTTTCATGAGTTATGTATGCCAAAATCATCAATATTAAAACAATGAAAGGCTTGAACTACTTCAGTTGTGTGTAATGAATCTAAAATATATGTACGTCTAATGTTTATCAGTACATTACAGGAAATAATGAACTTTATCACAATATGCTAATTTTTTTGAGAAGGACCTGTATTAGTAATTTGTGCTGCTAATCAGGATCAAACCAGGGTTCTTTCACTTCTTAGGCAAACAGAAAAAGAACTATATTATGGAGCCACTAACATTAGGAAAAGTTGCCAAACTACATTAAGATTCTTAGATTGAAAATATCACCATAGGTTTTATTATATGCTGCCACATGCTGGCCGTGTACGAATAATAAAGGCGTGAAACAATGTTGGATGATGAACACTTTTTTTTTTTAAATTCTTAATTATTACTATTCCATTTTCAATTTTATTTATATAGCACCAAATCACAACAACAGTGGCCTCAAGGCTCGTTATATTGTAAGACCCTACAATAATACATACAGAGAAAAACCCAACAATCATATGACCCCCTATGAGCAAGCACCTTGGCAACAGTGGGAAGGAAAAACTCCCTTTTAACAGGAAGAAACCTCCGGCAGATCCAGGCTCAGGGAGGTGCAGCCATCTGCTGCGACCGGTTGGGGTGAGAGAAGGAAGACAGGATAACGACCTGCTGTGGAAGAGAGACAGAGATTAATAACAGGTACGATTCAATGCAGAGAGGTCTGTTAACACATAGTGAGTGAGAAAGCTGACTGAAGAAAAAATACTCAATGCATCATGAGAATCCCCCAGCAGCTTAAAAAAGGTCACGTAGGAGCATTTAGGATTCTTCTTCTAGTTTCCAGCATGATCAGTAAATCCTGACTTGGGAGTTCACAGTTGGAAATTAAAGGGATTAGGTGCTACCAAACACAATGAATTTACAAATTATAATTTGGGGCTTTTTTTCTCTTCTCATGCAATGTTTATTACGATTTCAAAGTATTTGGAGAACACTATAGAGTTACAACCTTCCTATTGGATTATATTGACAGGGAACAGAGATAAATGCATCTTCAGGTCTGGATGAGCCCATCTTCATTTCTCTCATTCCTCCCAGTAGCTCTAAAATTAAAATCTGTAACATTGTAGTTCTACTGCTGTATCTAATTTTCTGTATAACTAGGGTCTACAAATAATGAACAAATATGACAAAAGGGGGGGAAAAGACACCAAAACATTTTTGGACAAAGTGCTGGCCATTTGGTTTAGATCCTCACAATTAAAACCTTAATACCCCTGGGAGGAATTAATACTTAAAAATCTCAAACCATCCATTTTCTTCTGCTTATCCAATCCAGGGTTGCTGGAGCCTTTCCCAGTTGTCAGGCGAGAGGCAGAGTACACCCTGAACAGGTTCCTAAGGTTATTCCACTCAACTAAAACTAAAGTAAAAACTAAAACTAGATATGAATATTTTAGTTAAATAAATAAAAACAACAAACAACAGAAATGAATTAATGAACTAATTTGAAATACAAATCAGTTTATAGAGGAAATAGCCTTAGTTTTAGTATTTGTTAGTTTGGTAAAAATCTTATTACAATGACATGGTATTGATGGATGTGTTTGAGACACTGGACATCTACGAGACAAGTGGGTCAACTGTTTTAAAAAAGTGAAACGTTTCTATTGTAATACCTGCACTGGTTTTCGGTTTGGTTGACATTGACATTTGGTTGACACTAAATACAACGAAAATTAAAGAAATATATATAAAAGTAATAAAACTGAACTAAAACTAAACATTTTCAAACAATAAACAATAAATTGAAACAAGAACAGTCTTGAAACTTACTGAAGCTAAACAGAAATAAAATATATACTATAATAACTACAATAGCTGTGTTGCATAGCTTCAAGATCACCCATTAACCTAACCCCCATGCATGTTTTGGCCTGTGGGAAGAGGTTGGAGTACACCACACAGACACAGGAAGAACATGCAAAGTCCACATAGAAAGGCCTCAAACTGGATTCAAACCCAGGACTTTCTTGCACTGAGGACTAAAAAAAATCTAATTTCATTAAATTCATAAAAAGTCAAACACAACATTCAAAGACAGCAGGCAACACAGCTTCATAGGGATGGGTATCGAAAACCGGTTCTTGTTGAGAACCGGTTCCCAGTGTTTCAATTCCTTGGAATTGTTTGCCACTTTTGCAAACGATTCCCTTATCGATTCCAGTCGCCCCGAATGACGTCACCACGTTGCGGCGCGTCATTTGCCTGGCAGGAAACATGGCGCCTAAGCGGGTCAAACGCTCAAAAGTTTGGTCATACTTTACGAGAACGGATGACGACAGGGCAACTTGCAATACTTGCAAAGTACAGGGCTCGCAAAATCGCTAGCCCGACGTCCCGGAGCTAGCAGATCGCGCTAACATAATATGCACTGTTAGTTGATTATTTACCTGCCGCATTAACGGGAGAGGACGGGCAAACGTTACCGCTGCTGCTGGGTTGAAATTCACGAGTCCGGAGCGGAATTAAAAACACGACAGTAGTGTTTCCTTCATTTAAGGGAGGAAACACTACGAATATGCAAAAGCATTTGCTCACAAAACACGCGATAACCTTAAATGAATGTCGTGTTTTTAATTCCGCTCCGGACTCGTGAATTTCAACCCAGCAGCAGCGGTAACGTTTGCCCGTCCTCTCCCGTTAATGCGGCAGGTAAATAATCAGCTAACAGTGCATATTATGTTAGCGCGATCTGCCTTATTACAAAACCTGCCATTACTGTGCATTTAGGTGACCATGATGAGAGAGACAGACAGAGTCTGGCTGGCTCAGATGCTGGCAGTTCTCGCTGCAGTCTACCGGTAGCGTCTCCTTTCAGGCCAGGATAGACGAATGTCACCGAGCAGTGACTAAGTTTGTGGTCAAAGGCTTGCACCCATTTGCCACAGCAGATGCCCCCGATTTTCGGTAAGTGAAGGTGTTTAATTGTAGGCAGGGACATTACTGGATATTCTTGTGTAATTGCTACAGAATAATTTATGTTATACTTTGTTGTTGCTGCAGAAGAATATTTATTTTATTATTTTACATTCACAATTTTTTTTCCTGGGGACCCTGTGACACCCCATTGAAGAGCCATAGGCTGTGGATCTCTTAAGATCTCACTGTTGGGTTTGTAAGGCCATGTTACTCCTAAATTTCTATCTTGTTCAAAGAGAAGATATAAAACAAAGTTCTAAGCTAATCGACCTTAGTGTTCTCCTTTAAAAAAAAAAAAAAAAAAAAGAATCGATAAGAGAATCGATAAAGAATCGAATCGTTAAACAGAATCGAAAATGGAATCGGAATCGTGAAAATCTTATCAATACCCATCCCTACAGATTCACAAAAATGTCTGTGGTGATATCCAGAGACCTCATGCTTTTGGTCAGTGTTCCCTTAGAGATGTTGGATTGGGTCATCAGGTTTCTGCTTTTACTGTGTGGAGCAAATCTGAAACATCCAGTATTAATAAGCACAAAGATTTTTAACACTCAGCTGCTCAGACAAACAGTAAAATCATCTGTACTTAAAAATTGCTTTAAAATCTCTTAAAAGAATAGAAAATCTTAATATCTGTTGTTTCTGTTACTGTTTGTGTAGAAAATCATTTTTGGAAACACTTTATTTTAACATGTTTGAGGTGACTCGGATGTAAAAAGGTTAAAATAACACAAATTATAAGTGGTGATATTATTCAAATACTTCATCTGTGCTCGGCAATAATAAATTCAGCATGTTTACCTCAGCTGTCAGTCTGATATGAGTCAATAAGTTACTTCTGTCCAAAGACTGTAGACAATATTCAGGCAAGTTTTTGAGCATGTCCTGAACTTTTATGTTGATAGTGCTGCTGTTTTCACCACTGTTAGCAGTTGTTTAGCAACTGCTAGTAAACTTATACATATCTTGCACATATCTTTCTTGTGTAAATGTAAATGCCTGTGTTATTTTGTAGATTTAAGGAGAAATTAAGTTCAAATGCAAATTAATTAACAGTGTTTTATTCTGACTGGGTTGATTTTGCCCTGTAGTCACTGAAAAAGTAATCCCATGTATTTCACTTGTAAGCATTTACTTGCTCCCTGTTCCTACTGTATATAAACATTTGTGAATAA